>NC_091986.1:168706686-169349362 GCF_044704955.1 Pristiophorus japonicus | reverse complement strand
CCCACACCGTTCCGGGAGACGAAGCCACGTGGCTCCTGGAATGGCAAGGAGAGGTCCGCATGAGCCACCTCACCGCCATTTCTAGTGGGGTGGCCATCTTGCTGGGCCCGCATTTTCAGCCGGAGATCTTGGGGGTCGAGGAGCCCGTGCCAGGCCGCTTGCTGCACGTAACGGTTCGCCTGGGGGACGTGCCGCTCCATCTCGTGAACGTGTACGCCCCTCAGCCCGGCCCGCAGCAGACGCGCTTCTTTGAAGAGGTGTCCGCTCTTCTTGGCTCCGTCGACATCGGCGACTGCATTGTCCTCGGGGGGGATTTTAACTGCACCCTCGAGGCGAGGGACCGCTCCGGTGCCCCGCAGTGCATGACGGCGATGGAGAAGTTGAGGGACCTGGTCGGGTCCTTCGACTTGGTGGACGTCTGGCGAAATCTCCACCCCGACTCCAGCGCCTTTACTTGGGTGAGGCCTGGAGTTGGATGGTCTAGAGTCGACCGCCTTTACGTGTCTCGGGCGTACGTTTCCTGCGTCCCGGCGGCCTCCATGCGGCCGGTGCCGTGTTCGGACCACCACCTGGTGTGGGCAGAGCTCGCTTCGCTCCGCGCGAGGACGGGGTCCGCGTACTGGCACTTTAACAACCGGCTGCTGGAGGACGTGCGGTTCCAGGACTCGTTCCGTCGATTCTGGTCCGACTGGAGAAGGAAGCAGGGGGGCTTCCCCTCCTTGAGGCTGTGGTGGGACGTGGGCAAGGTTCACATCCGCGTCTTCTGTCAAGAGTACGCGAGGGAGTCGACCAAGAGGCGGGCGGCCAGAGTCGGGCGCCTAGAAAAAGAGGTGCTCGACCTGGAAGCCCGTCTCGGTCAAGTCGTCCAGGACCCGGCCCTGCGGACGGTGTACGAAGCGAAGAAGGCCGCGCTGAAGGACCTGCAGCTCGTCGGGTCCCGAGGCGCGTTCGTGAGGTCGCGGATCCGGTTCCTGCGGGATCTGGACCGCGGCTCCCCCTTCTTCTACTCGCTGGAATAAAGGCAGAGTGTCCGTAAGCAGCTCTTGACGCTGCTGGCTGACGACGGCTCTCTCGTCTCGGATCCGGAGGGCGTCAACAACAGGGCCCGTGAATATTACGGGGCTCTGTTCTCTCCGGATCCGTCCAGCGAGGAAGCGCGTAGAGTTTTGTGGGAGGACCTGCTGAAGGTCAGCCCGGAGGGCGCCGAAAATCTGGAAGCTCCGCTAAGCCTGGCGGAGCTGACCGGTGCCCTCGACCGGCTCTCGAGGGGAAAATCCCCGGGGCTGGACGGGCTGACCGTGGAGTTCCACAGGGCGTTCTGGGACGTCCTGGGGAGCGACTACGCGCGGGTCCTGGTGGAAAGTCTGGCGACCGGGGAGATGCCCCTCTCTTGGCGCAGGGCAGTCATCGTCCTGCTGCCTAAGAAGGGCGATCTCCGCCTCCTTAAGAACTGGCGCCCGGTCTCCCTCCTCAGCACGGACTACAAAATCTTCGCCAGGGCGATGTCTGCTCGCCTTGGTGCCGTGCTGGACCACATGATCCACCCCGACCAGTCCTACACGGTCCCGGGCCGGACAATCCACGATAACATCCATCTGGTCCGGGACCTCATCCATTGTTCCCAGGAGGCTGGTCTGTCGGTCGCCTTCCTATCCCTCGACCAAGAGAAGGCGTTCGACAGGGTGGATCATGACTATCTGCTCGGAACTCTGCGCGCTTTCGGGTTCGGGACGCATTTCGTCGCCCGGTTCCGACTTTTGTACGCCGCCGCGGAGTGTCTGATTAAGGTTAACGGGTCCTTGACGGCGCCCCTTCGCTTTAGGAGAGGGGTGCGCCAGGGATGCCCCATGTCCGGCCAGTTATACGCCGTTTGCTTGGAGCCTTTCCTGCGCCTCTTGCGGACGAGGTTGACGGGACTGGCTCTGCAAGGGCCGGGCGTGGAGGTCGTCCTCTCGGCTTACGCCGATGACGTGCTCCTCGCGGTAGAGGATCCCGCTGACCTGCGGAGGATGCGTGAGTGCCAGGAGATTTACTCGGCCGCGTCCTCCGCCAGGATCAACTGGGAGAAATGTTCCGGACTCCTGGTGGGTCAGTGGCGGGTGGACTCCCTGCCGGAGGAGCTCAGGCCTTTTGCCTGGAGCACGACCCATCTCCTCTATCTGGGAGTCTACCTTAGCCCCGACGAGGGAGCCTGGCCGGCGAACTGGCAGGAGCTGGAGGCCAAGGTCGCCGCTCGCCTAGGGCGCTGGACAGGACTGCTCCGAGTGCTGTCCTACAGGGGTCGAGCGCTAGTCATAAACCAGCTGGTGGCCGCAATGCTGTGGTACCGGCTGGTCACTTTGACCCCTCCCCCTGCGTTTGTCGCCAAGATACAGAAGAAGCTGGTGGACTTCTTCTGGAACAACAGGAAGCTGGGCGCTGACTCTGCTGCGGTCTTGAGTCTCCCGCTTGAGGAGGGCGGTCAGTCGTTGGTGTGCGTCAGCGCCCAGCTCGCGACTTTCCGTCTTCAGACCCTGCAGAGATACCTTTACGTCGAGCCCCCTCCTAGGTGGTGTGCTCTGGCGAGGTATTTCTTCCGCCAGCAGCGCGACCTCAATTATGACACGCAGCTCCTGTTTGTGAACTTGGGGGGTGCCAGGACCGCCCTCCGGGAGCTGCCTGTCTTTTACAGGGAACTCATCAGGGTCTGGAACAAAGTCTCCACCAAGCGCAACTCTCCGCCGGCTGGAGTGGCGGCCGTCCTGCAGGAACCGCTGCTCGGGAATCCGTACCTCCACGGCCGAGGTTTTATGTGGCGGTCGGAAGAGAGGGCTGTGGCTGGTGAGGTGATCAGGGTCAGGGACCTGCTCGATGGCGGAGGAGCGGGCTGGATGGCGCCAGACACGCTGGCGCGGCGCCTAAATTCTGCCAACGTCCGCCACGCGGCCGATGCCATCGAGTCGCTAAAAACAGCTCTGGGCCCTGACTCCGTTAGGTGCATCGAGGAGGCTCAAGCACGTGGGGAGATCCCGTCCGAACTGACCCCCGTCCGGACGGAATTCCTCATCGGCGCCAAACCCCGGAACCTCCCTCGGGGGCCAGCGCCTCACAACTTGAGCCGCCTCGGGGAAATCCCCTCCGCGCCTTTCAGTTCCGCGCGGAGGGGTTTCCTGTACGGGCTGCTCCTGCACACCCTCAACTTTGCCATCCTCGCCGGCCGTCCGGACACGCCATGGCGTACCATCTTGCCATCCGGAGGAGGCGGGGGTCCCCGATGGAGGGCACTCTGCGCAGGGGTCATCCCACTATTCATCGGGGACTTGGCCTGGAGGGTGGTGCACGGAGCAGTGCCGTGCAACAAATTTTTAAGCCGGTTCACGGACTCCCAGGCCGCCTGCAATTTCTGCGGTCTGGAGGAGTCCGTATTCCATGTTTTTATTGAGTGCACGAGGTTGCAGCCCCTGTTCCATTATTTGAAGGGGCTGCTCCTGAAATTCTGGCTGCACTTCAGTCCCAGTCTCCTGATCTTTGGGCACCCTGTGCGGAGGGGAGCGGGTAGGTCCGAAGGCCTCCTCGTAGGACTGCTCCTGGGCACGGCCAAGGGTGCCATCAGCCGGTCCAGGCAGCGGGCGGTCGAGGGGGTCGTTCAACCTGACTGCCTGCCTCTCTTCCGCTCTTACATCCGGTCCAGGGTGTCCTTGGAGATGGAGCACGCGGTGTCCACCGGTACGCTCGCGGCCTTCCGCGAGAGGTGGGCACCGGAGGGACTGGAGTTCATCATCACGCCCGGCAACCAAATTTTAATTTGATTTTACGTTTTTAAGTTTAATTTGTTTTAATTGCCGTTGCTTTTAGTGTCCCCCTTCCCTTTTATAGGGGGCACTGGGGAAAATTGTGATTTTAGTGCCCAAAAAAAAACCAAAAAAAGAAAAACACAAAAAAAAAAAGCGGGGGGAAAAAAAAAAAAGGGCCTTGTAAATGTCTGGAGTGTCACCCAGGTCGGGTGGCACCGTTTTTTTTTTTATGTTTTCGCAGGTAAACTCAAAAGAGTTAAGGCCATGGATGTTCAACTGCAAAACAGTTTGCTTTTCACTGTTTTTGATTGAGTTATTTTCTTCCTCTTCCTCTGTTGCATTACTATGTTACATTTTTGTTAAGTATTAACAATACTGATTACAGTTATAAAAAATAACTAATATTGATGGAAGTTTGAGGGCAGATTTGTCAAAATTTCTGTTACTTTTATTGCTATTGTTTGTGATTGATACAAAAGTTAATCTTTTCAATAAAGTTCATGCACAAGGATCCCAAAAGAGTTCATGCACAAGGACCCCCAGGTCCCTCTGCACCGCAGCATGTTGTAATTTCTCCCCATTCAAATAATATTCCCTTTTACTGTTTTTTTTTCCCAAGGTGGATGACCTCACACTTTCCGACATTGTATTCCATCTGCCACACCTTAGCCCATTCGCTTAACCTATCTAAATCTCTTTGCAGCCTCTCTGTGTCCTCTACACAACCCGCTTTCTCACTAATCTTTTTGTCATCTGCAAATTTTGTTACACTACACTCTGTCCCCTCTTTCAGATCATCTGTGCATATTGTAAACAGTTGTGGTCCCAGCACCGATCCCTGTGGCACACCACTAACCACCGATTTCCAACCCGAAAAGGACCCATTTATCCCGACTCTCTGCTTTCTGTTTGCCAGCCAATTCTCGATCCATGCTAATACATTTCCACTGACTCCGCGTACCTTTATCTTCTGCAGTAATCTTTTGTGTGGCACCTTATCGAATGCCTTTTGAAAATCTAAATACACCACATCCATCGGTACACCTCTATCCACCATGCTTGTTATATCCTCAAAGAATTCCAGTAAATTAGTTAAACATGATTTCCCCTTCACGAATCCATGCTGTGTCTGCTTGATTGCACTATTCCTATCTCGATGTCCTGCTATTTCTTCCTCAATTATAGTTTCAAGCATTTTCCCCACTACAGATGTTAAACTAACCGGCCTATAGTTACCTGCCTTTTGTCTGCTCCCTTTTTTAAACAGAGGCGTTACATTAGCTGCTTTCCAATCCGCTGGTACCTCCCCAGAGTCCAGAGAATTTTGGTAGATTATAATGAATGCATCTGCTATAACTTCCGCCATCTCTTTTAATACCCTGGGATGCATTTCATCAGGACCAGGGGACTTGTCTACCTTGAGTCCCATTAGCCTGTCCAGCACTACCCCCCTAGTGATAGTGATTGTCTCAAGGTCCTCCCTTCCCACATTCCTGTGACCAGCAATTTTGGCATGGTTTTTGTGTCTTCCACTGTGAAGACCGAAGCAAAATAATTGTTTAAGGTCTCAGCCATTTCCACATTTCCCATTATTAAATCCCCCTTCTCATCTTCTAAGGGACCAACATTTACTTTAGTCACTCTTTTCCGTTTTATATATCTGTAAAAGCTTTTACTATCCGTTTTTATCTTTTGCGCAAGTTTACCTTCATAATCTATCTTTCCTTTCTTTATTGCTTTCTCAGTCATTTTTTGCTGTCGTTTAAAATTTTCCCAATCTTCTATTTTCCCACTAACCTTGGCCACCTTATACGCATTGGTTTTTAATTTGATACTCTCCTTTATTTCCTTGGTTATCCACGGCTGGTTATCCCTTCTCACCGCCCTTCTTTTTCACTGGAATATATTTTTGTTGAGCACTATGAAAGAGCTCCTTAAAAGTCCTCCACTGTTCCTCAATTGTGCCACCGTTTAGTCTGTGTTTCCAGTCTACTTTAGCCAACTCTGCCCTCATCCCACTGTAGTCCCCTTTGTTTAAGCATAGTATGCTCGTTTGAGACACTACCTCTTCACCCTCAATCTGTATTACAAATTCAACCATACTGTGATCACTCATTCCAAGAGGATCTTTTACTAGGAGATCGTTTATTATTCCTGTCTCATTACACAGGACCAGATCTAAGATAGCTTGTTCCCTTGTAGGTTCTGTAACATACTGTTCAAAGAAACAATCCCGTATGCATTCTATGAATTCCTCCTCCAGGCTACCCCGTGCGATTTGATTTGACCAATCGATATGTCGGTTAAAATCCCCCATGATTACTGCCGTTCCTTTTTCACATGCCTCCATTTTTCCCTTGATTATTGCCCTCCCCACCGTGAAGTTATTATTTGGGGGCCTATAAACTACACCCACCAGTGACTTTTTCCCCATACTATCTCTAATCTCAACCCACAATGATTCAACATTTTGTTCATTAGAGCCAATATCGTCTCTCACAACTGCCCTGATATCATCCTTTATTAACAGAGCTGCCCCACCTCCTTTCCCTTCTTGTCTATCTTTCAGAATCGTCAGATACCCCTGTATGTTTAATTCCCAGTCTTGGCCACCCTGCAACCACGTTTCTGTAATGGCCACCAAATCATACCCATTTGTAATGATTTGTGCCGTCAACTCATTTACTTTATTTCGAATGCTGCGTGCGTTTCGGTAGAGTGTTTTAATACTAGTTTTTAAGCCATGATTTTTAGCTTTGACCCCTCCTGCAGCCCCTTTATATTCAGTGGCCCTTTTTGTTTTTTGCCTTGGGTTTCTCTGCCCTCCACTTTTACTCATCTCCTTTCTGTCTTTTGCTTTTGTCTCCTTTTTGTTTCCCTCTGTCTCCCTGCATTGGTTCCCATCCCCCTGCCATATTATCTTAACTCCTCCCCAACAGCACTAGCAAACACTCCCCCTGGGACATTGGTTCCAGTCCTGCCCAGGTGCAGACCGTCCAGTTTGTACTGGTCCCACCTCCCCCAGAACCAGTTCCAATGCGCCAGGAATTTGAATCCCTCCCTGCTGCACCACTGCTCAAGCCACGTATTCATCTGAGCTATCCTGCGATTCCTACTCTGACTAGCATGTGCCACTGGTAGCAATCCTGAGATTACTACTTTTGAGGTCCTATGTTTTAATTTAGCTCCTAGCTTCTTAAATTCGTCTTGTAGGACCACATCCCTTTTTTTTACCTATATCGTTAGTACCAATGTGCACCACGACAACTGGATGTTCACCCTCCCTTTTCAGAATGTCCTGCACCCGCTCCGAGACATCCTTGACCCTTGCACCAGGGAGGCAACATACCATCCTGGAGTCTCAGTTGCGGCCGCAGAAATGCCTATCTATTCCCCTTACAATCGAATCCCCTATCACTATCGCTCTCCCACTCTTATTCCTGCCCTCCTGTGCAGCAGAGCCAGCTACGGTGCCATGAACTTGGCTGCTGCTGCCCTCCCCTGATGAGTCATCCCCCTCAACAGTACTCATAACGGTGTATCTGTTTTGCAGGGGGATGACCGCAGAGGACCCCTGCATTACCTTCCTTGCACTGCTCTTCCTGCTGGTCTTCCATTCCCTAGCTGGCTGTGGACCCTTCACCTGTGGTAAGACCAACTCGCTACACGTGCTACTCACGTCATTCTCAGCATCGTGGATGCTCCAGGGTGAATCCACCCTCAGCTCCAATTCCGCAACGCGGACCGCCAGGAGCTGGAGGCGGATACACTTCCCGCACACGTCGTCGTCAGTTTGATATAGCAAATAATTTATTACACTAACGTTAACTTTTCAATAAAATATTTTTGCATTAAAACTGAATCATGTTCCATTAGAACAACTCCAAAAAATAAACATGTCCATGCGCAACAGTTGTCGCAGAGCCCTCAGGCATCAGTAATTGAAGCGTTCACGGATGAGCTGCTGGCGCAGAGCTTGAGCAATCGTTAAAGGGGCACGGTGGCCCGCCCTCCTCCGACCTCATGCTCCAGCATCAGGCACTTGCATGCTTTCCTGATCGTCGTCATCATCATCCTCATCCTGCTCTTCCAAATTACTATCATCAGGCACTGTCCCCTCATGTCGGTCTTCTGGTTCCACGACCAGCTCCTGCTGCCTCATGATGGCTAAGTTATGCAGCTTGCAGCACGCAACAGTGAAGTGACTGACAATCTGAGGAGAGTATTGCAAGTGGCCTCTGGAATGATCCAGACATCGGAAATGCTGTTTCAAGATGCCAATGGTCCTCTCTATGATGATGCACGTTGCAATGTGCGCCATGTTGTATTGATGGTCAGCTTCCATCCGGGTTACGCGTATGGGCGTCATGAGCCAGGAGGCCAGGCCATACCCTTTGTCTCCCAGTAGCCAGCTTTGCCCTTCTGGCTGCTGCTCAAATATGTCAGATATAACGTTGTCGTGTAGGATGAACGCATCATGGGTGCTGCCAGGGTATCTCGCATCGACTGACATGATGCGCTGCTTGTCGTCACACACGAGCTGCACATTGATGGAGTGGAAACCTTTTCTATTCCTGTACTGCTCGGAATCCTCCACAGGTGCTCGCAAGGCTATGTGGGTACGATCAATGCAGCTCTGTACCTTTGGGAAGCCAGCAATCCTGGAGAAGTCCATAGCCCTGTCATTCATTGCTTGTGCAGTCATTGGGAACTTGATGAAGTCATTCCTCCGCACATACACTGCAGCCGTGACCTGGTAAACGCAGGCATGTATTGCACGTTGAGAGATGGCGCACACATCTCCAGTTGTAGCTTGAAACGATCCCGAGGCATAGAAGGCAAGTGCAGCTGTTACCTTCCCTTCAACAGACAAGGCAGTCGGCGTTCTGCTTCTGGGCTGCAAATCTGCTCTCAGCATATCACAGATCTCAACGACAACTTCTCTGTGGAAAGGCAACCTTTTGACACAATCAGCCTCGCTCATGTCCAGGTACAAACGCCTGGCTCGATATTGCCAACGTGGGTAAGGGCTCCTGCCCATCAGCCTATGGCTATGATGTTCCTGGTGCGGTGAGCTCTGATCAATTCTCTCCTATGCAGTGAATTGATGGAGAACCATTGCATAATACGTGGTGTTGATAACGCAGCACCCATACTTGAATTACAAATTAAACTTTTAAACTTGCTGGCTGGCTGGCTTTCCCTCCCGGTGCTTTGTACGCCTCCCCTGTCTGCTGGCCAAACGGCCTGGCAGCCTACAAGTAACTTTGCAGCTCAGAGGTTGTTGTGCTGCCGGCGTCTGTGTCTCTGTAGCCCGCCTCACTGATGTCTCCCACCACTGTCCGCTAGCCGAACGGCCTGTCAGCCTACAATTAATTTCTCAGCTCGGAAGGTTGCTGCTGCTGCTGCTGTTTCAGACAGGTAGGAAAATTCAATTTTTTTATTATTTGTTTTATTTATCATTTATTATTCAGGATTGCTCTTTATTTGTAGAAGTGAAACTGTTAAATGCTTGTAAAATAATTACTTCCCTTCTCCACCGCAGCCACCCCCCGCACCCCCCCCCCCCCCATCTCTCGTTCCTTACGCCTGATTTGTAAGTGTTGGCAAGGTTTTTCTGAGCATAAAAAAATCTATACTTACTCCATTCTGTTAATTTGGAGTAAGTTTTCGTTGCCTAAACTTGCAAAACAGGCATAAATGGCTGGACACGCCCCCTTTTGAAAAACAAAATCTGTTCTACAATGAAACTGTTCTAACTCACTAGAACTGGAGCAAACTAAATGCCGAGAATTGCAATTTCTAAGATGCTTCATTCTAAACTAGTTGCTCCAAAAAGCTTGTACCCATAGTGACTCAAATCAGGGAGTTTCGTTGTTTTCAAAGTATCTCAAACTCAATAAAAATCAATTCACTTTTTAGCTCGTCTTTTTAAAAAAAAATCAAAAATGGCATGTATACCATTCTTCATTTATTAACACCAGAAATGTTTATTGTTTCTGCCACAACAACAAATTTAAAAATGTGTCCCACCCAAGTTGTCTAATGGGGGAGAGCATTTGAAAGAATTTAGTGGGAAGGATATCAGTGTATGCAACACTATTGTGGATAAATGCAGTCCGAGTTTCCAAATAATTTTTTCTGTTGACTGTCCATCTAACCAGTCAGTTATACAGGTTGTACCTCTCCAGGCCGGCACCCTTGGGACCTGACCAGTGCCAGACCAGAGAATTTTCCGGACCACGGGAGGTCACGCCGACACTAGCCTTACCGGATCCTGATGACAATGCTCAGGCTCGTGAACGCTTCCGCCATGCTCTGGCTGCAAAACTTGGGCCTCGCTCCCTCTCCGTGCCGACCCAACTTAGGAGGGAACACCGGAGGCAGTGGGGATAAGAGCAGCCTTACACCACGCTGAAATCTCGGGCCTCCCTCTCTCTCAGTGCAATTTGGCGCTCTTTTTCTGGAGCCAACTGCTGACAACGCTGCTGATAACGACCCGGCCGCGTTCTGCGAACGCGCTGCGCAGAGCCTACTGCGCAGCATTTTGTCACTCAGATTCTTCATTTTTTTCAATCCTTGGCACCTCAGATCAGCCGCCTGCCTTTCCCTTCCTTTGCCAGGCAAAACTTAGGCCTCACTCCCTCTCCGCAGCAACCCGATCTAGGAGGGAACACTGGAGGCAGCCCAGTCTCCATGAACAGCGCGGGAACCTCCATGAACAACATGGGATGCCACCCCCACCAGGAATGATGCTGGATCAGGGATATTTCCAGACTAAAGAGTACCAGACTGGAGAGGTACATATGGCTGCTTGTATCTTGATGAGGGTACCTCAGGTTACTTGATCCCATCCCCCTCCTCTCCACTTCCTTCTTCCAGAATGCATTTCCTCCTTATTGCAGTAGAAGCAGGCCCCTTTCTGTTTAATGGGCCATTTCCTCTAGAAGGAACAGAGTGAGGCACAACGGGGCTTGACTTAAAAAGAAACAGGTAATACGGAAGTGTAAGAAAACAGCAGCTTACTTAGAAAAGAGGGGGTGAATATAATAATGAAGTGGCAATGCAAGAGGACAGCAGAAGGGGATATAAACCAAACCTCCAAGTAGATGAACCCTTTATCAGGAGATGAATCTTGGCTGCCAATAATCTGTAGCTTGGCAGATGACAGATTAATTGTGGGCGAGCTTATATATTATATGGCTATATTGCTGTTGTGTACATAATCTGTTCTGTTATATTTCGACTCTTTATCCTGAACTAAACCTGAAATGTGCAATGTATTATCACATGGTTTATTACTGTTGTGTATGCAATAACTGTGTCATGCATGTACTTTTGAGATCACTAGCCACTAGATGGTGTCACTGTTAGAGGCCATTGGGCTGCATACACGTGTGTGCAGGCCAAGTATAAAAGGACAGCCATTTTGTATATTAGTCACTTTGGGTCATAATAAAGCAGAGCCAAGGTCATACCTCTTCGAGTTAAACAGTACTCAGTCTAACAGTTATTGCATTCACAACATTTGGCAACGAGGCAACAAGAACCTTTGCATGCAAAAATGAGCATAATTGGATTGTTGGAGCGATTTGTGGAAGGAGAAGATTGGGCAGACTTTGTGAGCCGTTTGAGCCAGTTCTTCGTGGTCAACAAAACGAAGGAAGTCGGCGACGCAGGTTGGCACCGGGCGGTGTTCCTCACGGTCCAAAAATATATGGTCTGATAAAAATCTACTTCTATCCGCGAGTCCAACAGAGAAGACATATGAAAAATTGTGTACACTGATTCAGGACCATCTTAAGCCAGACGAAGGCATCATCATCTCGAGATACAGATTTTACACGCACGTTCACTCAAAGGGCCAGAATGTGACGGAATTCGTTGCCGACTTGAGACGCCTAGCGGGACCGTGTAAGTTCGGGGCTGTGTTGGCAGACATGCTGCGAGACTTCTTTGTAATTGGCATCAACCATGAGGTGATCCTGCATAACTACTGGCAGTGGAGACGTTGGACTTGAACAGGGCCATCACAATCGCTCAGTCATGCATGACCACGGATAAAAGTCTAAAGCAGATATCAGTGAAAAATTGAAACTCGGCAAGTATTGTAAATATGATTGATTCAGCGTTCGGCAGAGTGGCACATGGCAGGGCCTACCTGACTCTGTGTGCGAAACCTGTGCTGCCCAAAGTCCGCCAGCGGGAATGCATCTGATTTCTCCGTGTTGGCGATGTGGGGGAAATCACCGGCACCAGCAGTGCCTATTTAAGCAATATAGTTGCAAAGGTTGTCTGAGAGTGGGGCATCTCCAGCGCAAGTGTCCGCAGATGAGCAAGCGTGCTGTGACACACCACGTGGAGGATGATGGTCAAACTAGCACGGATCCAGATATGCAATGCGACATACCAGAGGAGAAAGTGTGCAGACTATACTCTTTCCTAACTAAGAGCAAACCGATATGATCAACGTGAAATTTAATGGGGTGACGGTATTGAAGGAACTGGACACGGGGGCGAGTCAATCGATAATGAGCCAGAATGTATTCGACAAGCCATGGGATACTAAGGCTATGAGGCCCAGGCTGAGTGCAGTCAATGCCAAGTTGTGCACGTACACCGAAGAACTCATAACGGTGATTGGCAGTGCCACAATTAAAGTGTCCTATGACGGTGCAGTCCTAGTTGGCAGACAGAAAGCAAAGAGTAGGAATAAACGGGTACTTTTCAGAATGGCAGGCAGTGACTAGGGGGGGGTATCGCACGGTTCAGTGCTCGGACCCCAGCTATTTACAATATACATTAATGATTTAGACAAAGGAATTGAATGTAATATATCCAAGTTTGCAGATGACACTAAGCACTAAGCTGGGTGGCAGAGTGAGCTGTGTGGAGGATGCTAGCAGGCTGCAGGGTGACTTGGACAAGTTAGGTGAGTGGACAAATGCATGGCAGATGCAGTATAATGTAGATAAATCTGAGGTTATCCACTTTGGTGGCAAAACAGGAAGGTAGAATATTATCTGAATGATGACAGATTAGGAAAAGGAGAGGTGCAACGAGACCTGGGTGTCATGGTACATCAGTTATTGAAAGTTGGCATGCAGGTACAGCAGGCGGTGAAGAAGGCAAATGGCATGTTGGCCTTCATAGCGAGAGGATTTGAGTATAGGAGCAGGGAGGTTTTACTGCAGTTGTACAAGGCCTTGGTGAGGCCACACCTTGAATATTGTGCACAGTTTTGGTCTCCTAATTTGAGGAAGGACATTCTTGCTATTGAGGGAGTGTAGCGAAGGTATACCAGACTCATTCCTGGGATGGCAGGACTGACAAATGAAGAAAGACTGGATCAACTAGGCTTATGTTCACTGGAATTTAGAAGAATGAGAGGGGTTCTCATACAAATATATAAAATTCTGAGGGGATTGGACAGGTTAGATGCAGGAAGAATGTTCCCAATGTTGGGGAAGTCCAGAACCAGGGGTCACAGTCTAAGGATAAGGGATAAGCCATTTATGATGGAGATGAGGAGAAACTTCTTCACTCAGAGAATTGTGAACTTGTGGAATTGTCTACTACAGAAGTTGTTGAGGCCAGTTCATTAGATATATTCAAAAGGGAGTTAGATGTGGCCCTTATGGATGAAGGGGTATGGAGAGAAAGCAGCAATGGGGTACTGAAGTTGCATGATCAGCCATGATCATATTGAATGGTGGTGCAGGCTCAAAGGGCCAAATGGCCGACTCCTGCAACTATTTTCTATGTTTTCTACGAGTTACCGCTATGGATTGTCCCAGGCAATGGCCCAACGCTGTTCGGCAGGAACAGGCTTGAAAAATCAGACGCGACTGGAACGACATCACGACATTGTCGTCAGAGAAAGATACATGTGCGCAAGTACCGAGCAAGTTCCCCTTGCTGTTCGAACCAGGCTTTGGCAACTTCACGGGAGCAAAGGTGCAGATCCACGTGGACTCAGATGCAAGACGCTAAGGTGCCACACAAAAGGTTACTGCAGAAGATAAAGTTACGCAGAGTCAGTGGAAATGTATTAGCATGGATAGAGAATTGGCTGGCGAACAGAAAACAGAGAGTCGGGATAAATGGGTCCTTTTCGGGTTGGAAATCGGTGGTTAGTGGTGTGCCACAGGGATCGGTGCTGGGACCACAACTGTTTACAATATACATAAATGACCTGGAAGAGGGGACAGAGTGTAGTGTAATAAAATTTGCAGATGACACAAAGATTAGTGGGAAAGCGGGTTGTGTAGAGGACACTGAGAGGCTGCAAAGAGATTTAGATAGGTTAAGCGAATGGGCTAAGGTTTGGCAGATGGAATACAATGTCGGAAAGTGTGAGGTCATCCACCTTGGGGGAAAAAAAACAGTAAAAGGGAATATTATTTGAATGGGGAGAAATTATAAGATGCTGCGGTGCAGAGGGACCTGGGGGTCCTTGTGCATGAATCCCAAAAAGTTAGTTTGCAGGTGCAGCAGGTAACCAGGAAGGCGAATGCAATGTTGGCCTTCATTGCGAGAGGGATGGAGTACAAAAGCAGGGAGGTCCTTCTGCAACTGTATAGGGTATTGGTGAGGCCGCACCTGGAGTACTGCGTGCAGTTTTGGTCACCTTACTTAAGGAAGGATACACTAGCTTTGGAGTGGGTACAGAGACGATTCACGAGGCTGATTCCGGAGATGAGGGGGTTACCTTATGATGATAGATTGAGAAGACTGGGTCTTTACTCGTTGGAGTTCAGAAGGATGAGGGGTGATCTTATAGAAACATTTAAAATAATGAAAGGGATAGACAAGATAGAGGCAGAAAGATTGTTTCCACTGGTCGGGGAGACTAGAACTAGGGGGCACAGCCTCAAAATACGGGGGAGCCAATTTAAAACCGAGTTGAGAAGGAATTTCTTCTCCCAGAGGGTTGTGAATCTGTGGAATTCTCTGCCCAAGGAAGAAGTTGAGGCTAGCTCATTGAATGTATTCAAGTCACAGATAGATTTTTAACCAATAAGGGAATTAAGGGTTATGGGGAACGGGCGGGTAAGTGGCGCTGAGTCCACGGCCAGATCAGCCATGATCTTGTTGAATGGCGGAGCAGGCTCGAGGGGCTAGATGGCCGACTCCTGTTCCTAATTTTTATGTTCTTATGTTCTTATGTGCAGTGGTTCTAATAAGGTGCTCAATTTAGGTAGAAAGTTACCGCCGAAGTAGTTGAGTAGACCCATGAACGAACGTAGCTCCGTCACATTCTGTGGCTTGGGTGCATTCTTGATGGCCTTGGATTTCACATCCATGGGTCTGTTGCCGTCGGTAGCAATTTTCCTCCCCAGGAATTCGACCTCTGATGCCATGAAGACGCACTTCGAGCGGTTCAGTCTGAGTCCCACTTTGTCCAGACGATGTAGAACCTCTTCCAGGTTATTCAGATGTTTCTTGGAGTCATGACCTGTGATCAGGATGTCATCTTGGAACACAATGGTTCTGGGAACGGACTTCAGTAGACTCTCCATGTTCCTCTGAAATATTGCTGCAGCCGAGCGAATTCCATTTGTGATAAATAAACAGTCCTTTATGCGTGTTAATGCATATAGACCTCTTCAACATCTCAACCAGCTCCTGTGTCATGTAGGCCGACGTCAAGTCCAGCTTGGTGAACAACTTCCCTCCGGTTGGCGTTGCAAACAAGTCATCAGCTTTCGGTAACAGGTACTGATCCTGTTTCAAAACCCTGTTGATCGTAGCCTTGTAGTCTCCACAGATTCTGACTGTGCCATCACTTTTCAGCACAGGAACAATGGAGCTGGCCCATTCATTAAATTCAACAGGTGATATGATCCCTTCACGCTGAAGTCTGTCCAGTTCGATTTCGACCTTCTCCCTCATCATATACAGAACTGCCCGAGCTTTATGATGGACGGGTCTTGTATCCGAGTCCACATGGATCTGCAACTTGGCTCCCATGAAGTTGCCAATGCCTGGTTCGAACAGTGAGAGGAACTTGCTCAGTACTTGGGCACATGTATCTTTCTCTGATGACAATGCCTTGATGTCGTTTTAATTGCATCCGATTTTTTCAAGCCAGTTCCTGCCGAACAGCATTGTGCCATTGCCTGGGACAATCCATGGCAGTAACTCGTGAACCGCACCGTGATACGATACTTTAATTGTGGCACTGCCAATCACCGTTATGAGTTCTTTGGTGTACGTGTGCAACTTGGCATTGACTGGACTCAGCCTGGGCCTCACAGCCTTAGTATCCCACAGCTTGTCGAATGCCCTCTGGCTCATTATCGATTGACTCGCCCCTGTGTCCAGTTCCATCGATACAGGCACCCCATTAAATTTCATGTTGAGCATTATCGGTTTGCTCTTAGTTAGGAACAAGTACAGTCCATACACTTCCTCCTCTGGTATCCCGCATTGCGTATCCGGTTCCACACTGGTCTGACCATCATCCTCCATATGGTGTGCCGCAGCACGCTTGCTCATCTGCGGATACTTGCGCTGGAGATGCCCCACTCTCAGACAGCCTTTTCAACTATATTGCTTAAATCGGCGCTGCTGGTGCCGGTGATTTCCCCCACAATGCCAACATGGAGAAATCAGATGCATTCCCGCTGGCGGACTTTGGGCAGCCACAGGTTTCGCGTACGCAGTCGGGTAGGCCCTGCCATGTGCCGCTCTGCCGAAAGCCGAATCAATCATATTTACAGTACTTGACGAGTTTTGATTTTTCACTGATATCTGCTTTAGACTTCGATCTGTCGTCATGCATAACTGAGCGATCGTGATGGCCCTGTTCAAGTCCAACATCTCCACCGGCAGTAGTTTACGTAGGATCACCTCGCGGTTGATGTCGATTAAAAAGAAGTCCCGCAGCATGTCTGCCAACACAGCCCCGAACTTACACGGGTCCCGCTAGACGTTTCAGGTCGGCAATTAATTCTGCTACATTCTGGCTCTCTGAGCGAACGTGCATGTAAAATCTGTATCTCGAGATGATGATGCTGTCGTCTGGCTTAAGGTGGTCCTGTACCAGTGTACACAATTCTTCATACGTCTTCTCTGTTGGACTCACAGGTTGAAGTAGATTCTTTATCAGACCATAAATTTTTGGACCATAAACCGTGAGGAACATCGCCTGCCGCCGATCTGTGTCGTCGACCTCCTCCATTTTGTTGGCCCCGAAGAACTGGCTCAAGCGGCTCACAAAGTCTGCCCAATCTTCTCCTTCCACAAATCGCTCCAACAATCCAATTGTGCTCATTTTTGCATGCAAAGGTTCTTGTTGCCTCGTAACCAAATGACATGTATGCAATAACTATTAGACTGAGTACTGTTTAACTCCAAGAGGTATGACCTTGGTTCTGCTTTATTAAGGCCCAAAGTAACTAATATACAAAATGGCTGGCCTTTTATACTTGGGCTGCATACACGTGCGTGCAGCCCAATGGCCTCCAACAGTGACGCCATCTCGTGGCTAGTGTTCCCAAAAGTACGTACATGACAGTTATATGGTTGAATCTCAGTTCGTTCTGGCCTAATACAAGCACATGGACTCATCATGTCTTTGTTCTTCATTTGTTCTATCCACATATATTACAAAGTGAGATTTATATATATGGAGAAATCTGATGCTAAATAAAAATAAACAATTAGTTATTTAAATTAATCTATATATTGGTGTGGTAAACTGTACTTGAGACAAAGGCTCGAATCCCATCTCCTTAGCCAGTGAACTGCAGTCTGGTTCACCAGAGATAGCGGTCAGTAGGGAGGTACTTGAGTGGAAGTTCTCGGGTCCTGACCCTACCAGCACTTGGTGAACCTGTTACTGAGTATGCATTTGTTGTTGTCACCAATAAGATACTAGTCTAATATTAGGGGTGTTGGAGTCCTGCATCCATATTTCTTGGCAGTATGGAACAATTCATGAATAGCTGACAGTATTTGACCTTTGACTTTCTGGGTATCCTAAGAAAAGCCCTCTCATCCCTCATTGACATGATTTACCTTTCTTTAGTATTCTTAAACAGTGGCCATTATTGTGATTCCAGATCTTCAGACATCCGTCTCTTCCCCCTGTAATTAGTCTACAGTATAAAAAGATTATTGTTGAGCTTCCATGTCACAATGTATTCGAAGAGTCAACAAGGAATTCATATGCTCAATATAGCAAAGCCTCACCTCCTTCCACTGTCGTCAAAAGCCATGCAGCAAATGGCAGAATCACCATGAGCGCCACTGAATTCAAATATAAGGCTTCCTGTGTCAAGATCCCAGACTTTGATCACCTGGAGAAAGCAGAATTTATGTATCACTTTGCTTCTTTTCTTAATATGGGTTTTACTGATTTTGAGAGAATATAAATTCAGCTATCATTTTTTGAATTCATTGTACAGTTTGATTAAAGTAGCAGATTCCCCATGACATTGCTCACAGTGAGTGACAGAAGTTGTTATTTTAGAATAATAGGGGTGTTTATGTCATGTAGGACTCAAGATCAGACCCACAGATTTACAGTGACTGAATAAATCATTTTCAATTAAAAGTAATTCTGGGGTATTCAGCAGAACCACTTACAAGTGCATCTAAACTTCACTCCCAGTACTATTATATAGCAGTTTTTGTTAACCTTCAATTGATGCATCTTGTATGCCATCTTTCCGTGTATTCTCATCTTTAAGAATGGTAAGGGATAATATGGACAAAGGGATATTTTAACTGTCCTGCTGTGGGGATGCTGGAGTAAGGCAACATGGGCAACAATAGTAGATGCATTGGTGATCATTTTTCAACAGTCTATCGACTCTGGATCAGTTCCTATGGACTGGAGGGTAGCAAATGTAACACCACTTTTTAAAAAAGGAGGGAGAGAGAAAACGGGTAATTATAGACCGGTTAGTCTGACATCAGTAGTGGGGAAAATGTTGGAGTCAATTATTAAGGATGAAATAGCAGCACATTTGGAGAGCAGTGACAGGATTGGTCCAAGTCAGCATGGATTTGTGAAAGAGAAATCATGCTTGACAAATCTTCTGGAATTTTTTGAGGATGTAACTAGTTGAGTGGACAAGGGGGAACCAGTGGATGTGGTGTATTTTGGACTTTCAAAAGGCATTTGACAAGGTCCCACATAAGAGATTGGTGTGCAAAATCAAAGCACATGGTATTGGGGGTAATGTACTGGTGTGGATAGAGAATTGGTTGGCAGACAGGAAGCAGAGAGTCGGGATAAACGGGTCCTTTTCAGAATGGCAGGCAGTGAGCAATGGGGTGCCACAGGGTTCAGTGCTGGGACCCCAGCTATTTACAATATACATCAATGATTTAGATGAATTAAGTGTAATATCTCCAAGTTTGCAGATGACACTAATCTGGGTGGCGGTGTGAGCTGTGAGGAGGATGCTAAGAGGCTGCAGGGTGACTTGAACAGGTTAGGTGAGTGGGCAAATGCATGGTAGATGCAGTATAATGTGGATAAATGTGAGGTTATCCACTTTGGTGACAGAAACACGAGGGCAGAGTATTATCTGACTGGTGGCAGATTAGGAAAAAGGGAGGTGCAATGAGACCTGGATGTCATGGTTCATCAGTCATTGAAAGTTGGCATGCAGGTGCAGCAGGCGGTGAAGAAGGCAAATGACATGTTGGCCTTCATAGCTAGGGGATTTGAGTATAGGAGCAGGGGAGGTCTTATTGCAATTGTACAGGGCCTTGGTGAGGCCTCACCTGGAATATTGTGTTTAGTTTTGGTCTCCTAATCTGAGGAAGGATGTTTTTGCTATTGAGGGAGTGCAGCGAAGGTTCACCAGACTGATTCCAGGGATGGCTGGACTGACATATGAGGAGAGACTGGATCAACTGGGCCTTTATACACTGGAGTTTAGAAAGATGAGAGGGATCTCATAGAGACGTATAAGATTCTGATGAGACGGGACAGGTTAGATGCGGGAAGAATGTTCCCAATGTTGGGGAAGTCCAGAACCAGGGGACACAGTCTTAGAATAAGGGGTAGGCCACTTAGGACTGAGATGAGGAGGAACTTCTTCACTCAGAGAATTGTTAACCTGTGGAATTCCCTACCGCAGAGAGTCGTTGATGCCAGTTCATTGGATATATTCAAGAGGGAGTTAGATACAGTCCTTACAGCTAAAGGGATCAATGGGTATGGAGAGAAAGCGGAAAAGGGGTACTGAGGTGAATGATCAGCCATGATCATATTGAATGGTGGTGCAGGCTCGAAGGGCCGAATGGCCTACTCATGAACCTATTTTCTATGTTTCTATGAAGGGCTCCTTCGTTCAGGCATCACTGTGGAGAGAGAAGCTGGAGTTTTGGCAGAACTCTGAAAGGTAAAATTGGAGATTTAGCACAACTAGAATACAAGTGCTACAAAGTTCAGGTCTTCTCTAGATATTCTCTGGTCAAGTGTCACCTGTCTCTCCCATAAGCAGACATTATGCCAGGTGTAATGAGAAGGAGTTAATTAACAGTCTTGTTGTGCGGGGTCCTTTAGGGAAGAGTGACCATATCATGATTGAATTTCTGATTAAGATGGAAAGTGAAGTAGTCCAATCTGAAACTAGGGTCCTAAATCTAAACAAAGGAAATTACGAAGGTAAGAGAAATGAATTGGCTATGATAGATTGGGAAGTTTCATTAAAAGGCATGATGGTACATAGACAATGGCTAATATTTAAGGAACGAATGCATGAATTGCAACAGTTATACATTCCTTTCTGGTGTAAAAACACAAAAGGAAAAGTGGCCCAACTATGGCTAACAACAGAATTTAAGGATAGTATTAGATCCAAAGAGGAGTTATACAAAGTTGCCAGAAAAAGTAGCAAGCCTGAGAATTGGGAGCAGTTTAGAATTCAGCAAAAAAGGACCAAGAGATTGATTAAGAGGGGAAAAATAGAGTATGAGAGTAAACTTGCAAGGAACATAAAAAATGACTGCAAAAGTTTCTACAAGTACATAAAAAGAAAAAGATTAGTGAAGATAAATGTAGGTCCTTCACAGTCAGATACTGGAGAATTTGTAATGGGGAACAAAGAAATTACAGAACAATTAAATAAATACTTTGGTTCTGTCTTCACGGAAGAGGACACAAATAACCTCCCAGAAATGCTGGAGGAACCAAGGGTCTAGTGAGCAAGAGGAATTAAAGGAAATGATAATTAGTAAGAAAATAGTGCTGGAGAAACTAATGAGTCTGAAGGCAGATAAATCCCCAGGGCCTGATAATCTGCATCCAAGACTACTAAAAGAGGTAGCCATGGAAATAGTGGATGCATTGGTTGTCATCTTCCAAAATTCTATAGATTATGGAACAGTTCCTACAGATTGGAGGGTGGCAAATGTAACCCCACTATTTAAAAAAGGAAGGAGAGAAAAAACGGGGAACTGCAGACTGGTTAGCTTGACATCAGTAGAAAATGCTGGAGTCCATTATAAAGGATGTGATAACTGCAAACTTAGATCATATCAACGGGATTAAACAAAGTCAACATGGATTTATGAAAGGAAAATCATGTTTGACAAACCTACTGGAGTTTTTTGAGGATGTAACTTATAGAATAGATAAGGGAGAACCAGTGGATGTAGTGTATTTGGATTTTCAGAAAGCCTTTGACCACATAAGAAGCAAAATTAAAACACATAGGATTGGGGGTAATGTATTAGCATGGATTGAAAATTGGTTAACTGACAGGAAACTGAGAGTAGGAATAAACGGGTCTTTTTCGGGGTGGCAGGCATGACTAGTGGGGTACTATAGAGATCAGTGCTTGGGCCCAAGCTATTCACAATATATATATAAATGATTTGGATGAAGGAATCAAATGTAATATTTCCAAGTTTGTTGACGACACAAATCTAGGTGGGATTGTGAGTTGTGAGGAGGATGCAAAGACACTGCAAGGCGATTTAGATAGGTTGAGTGAGTGGGCAAACACATGGCAGATGTAACATAATGTGGATAAATGTGAAGTTATCCACTTTGGTAGGAAAAACATAAGGACAAAATATTATTTAAATGGTGATGGCTTGGAAAGTGTTGATGCACAGAGGGACCTGGGAGTCCTTGTACACCAGTCATTGAAAGCAAACATGCAGGTGCAGCAAGCAGTTAGGAAGGCAAATGGTATGTTGGCCTTCATTGCAAGAGGATTTGAGTACAGGAGCAAGGATGTCTTACTACAGTTATACAGGGCCTTGGTGAGACTGCACCTAGAGTACTGTGTGCAGTTTTGGTCTCCTTACCTAAGAAAGGGTATACTTGCCATAGAGGGAGTGCAGCGAAGGTTCACCAGACTGAATCCTGGGATGGTGGGACTGTCGTATGAGGAGAGATTGGGTCAACTAAGCCTATATTCACTAGAGTTTAAAAGAATGAGAGGGGATCTCATTGAAATGTATAAAATTCTGACTGGATGCAGGGAGGATGTTTCCCCTGGTTAGGAAATCTATAACAAGGGGTCACAGTCTCAGGATACGGGGTAGACCGAGATGAGGAGAAATGTTTTCACTCAGGGTGGTGAACCTGTGGAATTCTCTACCACGGAAGGCTGTGGAGACCAAGTCACTGAATATAGTTAAGAGGGAGATAGATAGATTTCTAGAAACAAAAGGCATCAAGGGGTATGGGGAAAAAATGGGACTATAGTGTTGAGATGGAGGATCAGCCATGACCATATTGAATGGCGGTGCAGACTCGAAGAGCCGAATGGCCTACTACTGCTCCTATTTTCTATGTTATGGTTCGGAGTTTATTTTCATGACATAATATCTAGATGATCAATAGGATGACCCAGGGTATAACAATGGGACCCCCTTGCAACATGAACTGGATTACAGAATCCTCGGCATGCGTACTCATGGATGCTTCGCCAATCTTCTGAAAGGAGACTGATTGACACTTCAATGAGACAAAGCTGATTGCAAATCCACAAATTAGCTTATTTTGCCGTTGTTAAGTGAACTGATTGGAAACATTTGAAGTACGTTTCAGCACAATATGACTTCGCCTGTATCCCTCATCATAACAAATAAAAATAATAAAAAGTAAACTGATCCCCTTAGGAGATTAAAAAGACATCCAATGTTATTGGGCATTGTATCAGACCAAAACTTGTGGGCCTGGTCAGCTCTTTTCTTAATGTACTCTGGCCTGGGTTTACCTGCCTCTATTAGCAGAATTTAGCAAACTGGTCTTAAACATGTGGTTTCCTGTTTTCTTTGTCCCGTTCCCTGGAAAGGAAGTTAGGCAGTTTGGCTTGTTTCATATTTCCAGCATTTGCAATACTTTTGCTTTTTATTTAAAATAGATATTTATTTCACATTTCAGTATTCTAGACGCTTTTAAAAAAAATTAAAAGCCTCACAATCAAATGTATCAGCAGGTTCTACTGTAATAATTTATTGGTACATGCACTTACAGATCCTTCTGAACAACTGATGACCTGTCGAAACTCACTATTGTATTTGCAGCACAGAACTGGCTCTTTATGGGAGCTGATACGGTGTGGCTGAGGTTTGGGTCTATAGGATATCAGAAAAATGGAACAAATGTAAAATGCCAACTCAGTACTCATATAATACCTTCAGAAACAATATGGATAAAATATTTCTGTGTGTATGCAGCTGAGCTGCAAAAGTTACTGGCTCTGAAATTCCTAGAGCTGGGGAAGGGTGTAAGTCTGTGGGAGGGGGGGGTGGGGGGGTCCAGATACAAAGGGATACTGCACTGATCGAGGCATGATCCCTTGTATTGAAGTCCTATCTGATTGTCTTGGTGGACAATAAAAATAAGGATATAAACAAGGAATGGAATAATTTGATCATCTCTGCCCTTACCCTAGTCCCCTTCAACTCCATTCCTAAACAGATATTTATTCATTTATTTCTTTAAAAGGATTTAACTAGCACTCTTGCTGGGAGTCAATTTCCAATTTCAAACACTATGTAGAAAAAAGACTTGCTTTTGCAAATGTAGATACATTTCTTGCCTTTGTAGTTGTGGTTTGTTGCTGTTTTATGAATGTGAAATTTGAACCAATCAGCTGCAAGAGTGACAAAAGTTCATAGGTAAAAAGATGTAACGCTTGAGGTATGATGGACACAGACAAGTGCAATACAATACATGGGTCTGAAATTCCACAATTCTATTGGTTTCCCACAGTATCTCCAGTGGGAAACTGGCAGAAACTGCAGGGAAATGGCATAGACAGACTTATGGCCAGTAGGAGCCTGTGTAATTTCAGGGCTTATATGCTTAACTTACTCACATTCCTGTTACATATATGATTTATTCATAGAATTAAACATGGGCATGAAAAGCAAACATAAAAAAATCAATATGAACAAAAATGTAGATTTAAAGCACAGTATGATCTTTCACTGCTGGGGCTTGGAATATAAGATAACCCAGACTGGTGGTAGAGCAGCATAGTCATTATGTTACTGGACTAGTAATCCAGAGGTCTGGACTACTGATCCAGAGACATGAGTTCAAATCCCACCATGGCAGCTGGAGGATTACGATTCAGTAAATTAAATAAATCTGGAATAAAAAGCTAGGTATCAGTAATGGTGACCATGAAACTTACTAGAGTGTTGTAAAAACCCAACTGGTTCACTAATGTCCTTTAGGGAAGGAAACCTGCCGTCCTTACCCGGTCTGGCCTGTATGTAACTCCAGACACACAGCAATGTGGCTGACTTTGAGTTGCCCTCTGAAATGGCTGAACAAACCATTCAGTTGTACCAAAAACGCTATGACACTGTGGGAGCACCTTCTCCACAAAGACTAAGGCAGCTCAACACCACCTTCTCAAGGGCAATTAGGGTTGGGCAATAGATGCAGCGACGCCCACATCCCGTGAACTAATATATTAAAAAACGTCACAGATCAGTCTCTTCCGAGCGCTTTAAACGAGTCAATATTTAGTCACTAGGTGGCAGTCTAGAATGCCAAAACAAAGAATCATGATCGAATTAATGGAAGTACAACAAAGTGGACATGATTGAGTACATTATTCCAATTCTATAAAAATAGACAAAATAATGATAACCCATAGCTGTGCTGTAAAAAATTCTCATTACTTCAGAAATTATCCTTAAACAGTATTGAACGATGCTCACTGTATCCTTAGGTGCAGAAGAGCAATGCTATCTGCAGCAATGCAAAGTGCTTTGATCCCTGCTACGTAGTGACATGCAGATACATCCCCTCTAATCCCACTGGCTTTTGCATTGGCTGTGTACAAGCAGCACTGATCCTCAATATCCCAGATCTAGAAACAAAAGAAATTGAGCATTTTAGAAAGTGATTGTATGTGGAACACAGAGAATACCACATGCAGAAATATTCCACAAGTTTAAAAACAAAATGCCAGCAAATTTGCATTTCTATCAGTTCACAAAAATGAAAATTCCAAGTACCATTTTGAACCATTTACGACCTCTCAGAAAAACCCTATTCTGATTAAATGTAGAATGGGCTTGATGATTGGCATCATAGTGAACGCTGCCAATTTGGCCCAGTGGAGTCGCTGTCTTGTTGGACAACTATTTGATTGCAATAGCATTAAACTCTGAAAATGATCCTAATTCAGCTAACTGTGTTGCTGTTTATGATTTTGTTTTTCATCCTGTTTCAGAAAGGGTGAATTTACATTCTTATTAAATGAGGGTGTTAATGCTAGGACTGAAATACTATTTTCTACTGGGACCTATCCGGTATCAACGTTCATCACTTCCAGCTCATGTAAAAGACCCACCTCTTGGACCCAGCTTTTGGTCACCCCTCCTAATATCTCCCTCTCTGGTTCAGTTTCCTTTTTTCTCTTCCACCTATGTTGAAGCACCTTGCAACATTTTTCAATGTTAGAGGTGCTCTAGAAATGCAAGTTGTTGTTGTATTGCAGGAGGCCAAAGCAAAGCTACCTGTACATTGCCCTAACTCTGTACTTTAAACATAATCTCAGATAGATTTCTTGCTGCAGCTGTGTGAATTTTTTCACATTTCTCACACCTAACAAATTCCATTTCGGATTGAAATTGACAAATTAGTGCTCAATTAGAGTCAGATTCTGCTATGAGCTCACCCCCTGCTCAGACTCGATTGAGACGCATTTCACATAGAATCTTATCAGTTGGATTTGAGCCTGAACTGCAGATGTACTAACTTACTGCAACACAGTGCAAGCCAGTCTCTACCACTTACGCTACATTAAGTTTAATCTATAGCAGAAACATATGGAAGTAATTCAAAATCCCCTCACGGACATTGAGATAAGAAATCTGGAACAGAACGTGACTGGCATCATAAGGTGAAGTTTCATGTCCTAGATTTACAAACCTTCACAGTGTTGTCAGTGGAGACAGAAAATAGTTTGTCGTCATCGGTGGAGATGCATAGAAAGAAGATTGGAGCACAGTGGCCTCTCAGCAAACCAGTGGGTTTCCTTTAAACAAATAGATACACATTAAATGGATACCTATCACACAATGTAATAATTGCAGTCCACTATTTCATACTTTGTACTTTTCCTTCAATGAGAATTTATTCATAGCTGATATATCACAGAAGTTCCAATATTGTGAGTTTTTATTTTATGCTCCATATTCCTATTACATTTTTGCCTCTTTTGGGTACCCTGATGTCATGTACCAATCCTGGCAAAAGTGGAATGCAGCTGATTTACTCCCAGGCCTCTGTTACTGGCACTCTGTCAGTGACCATCTCTGTTTTGTGTCTCCTTTCCGATGATGTGGCCTAGACAGATAATGTAAATTTGGGGAAATTATGGTGTTGCAAGACTTTAAATTGCTGCATCATAAGAGTGATTTTAATAATTTATTCTATTTATGCTCCATACCCTTTGAACCAAGCATTCTAACAAAATGCATGGCAGTAGTGAAGGTCCCATAATACAGTATCAAAATCAGAAGTCAAGATTCAGAAACCTTCAGTTAAGATGACTCTGGACAAAACAGATTCTGATTTTCCTCTTGGGGCTCCTGCTGGCAGTCCAACAAGTGCAGTATACTTGAAGTGCATGGTGTCTGTGAGGGAAGGATTCTGCCCACATTTCCTGGCCTGGGCAATTTGTGTGGCTTAGACACTCTCTAGGCACACACACTTAGAGGCTTATGAAGTTCATTATCATTATCATACCTGTGGCTCCTTTAAACTATGAGATTCTCTTGAGACCCCGCAGACCCTTCGATCAATGGAGAATCTAGGCACAAGCTCCATCACCAGCTTTTTTAGGGTGCCTCTCTATTTGACCATACCCAGAGGCAGCAGGGCCGGGAATGCTCCTGCCATCCCATCAGCTTCATCATCATAGGCAGTCCCTCGGAGTCGAGGATGACTTGCTTCCACTCTAAAAGTGAGTTCTCAGGTGTCTGAGGAGTCCAATGTGGGACCAACAATCTCTGTCACAGGTGGGACAGACAGTGGTTGAAGGAAAGGGTGGTCGGGGAGCCTGGCTTGACGCATGCTCCTTCCTCTGTCTACGCTTGGTTTCTGCTTGTTCCCGACGATGGGACTTGAGTTGCTCAGCACCCTCCCGGATGCTCTTCCTCCAATTAGCATTGCTACACTGAGTATAAAACTACTTCAGGTGTCGGCTTATTTAGGAAAGTCTTAGAAATCCTGTGGGCATTGAGAGTGAAGATCTGATGCAATGTATCTCCACCTCCATTTCTTCCTCACTGCACCTTGGGAACTGAGCATTCCCCAGGGTCAACCCTCATAAGAATTGTTAGGATCATGGAACGATCATTAGTCGAATAAGCACCTCTCTTTTTGAAAATTATCAACCACAATTATTCACCTTTGCGCTAAGGGGGAAGATTGCTCTGGTTACTAAGCGCAGCAAAGCCAAACATGTTCTTTTTGGCTGCTTTTACAACATTATTACACAAAACAATAAGAGTAATTTGTCTTCTTATATCCCTGAATCTCTTCTTTCTGCCAAAGTTGCGCATTGAACCCAATGATATTGTCCAAATCAATTACCTCTCTAACCCATTCCACAACTCTATTACCCTTTATTGTGATTTTACAATGCAGTAAACTAAATGGTATACAGCATCAATAATTCAGCCATTGAGTATTCTTTCTATTATTAGAAATATAAAATAAACTTTTGAAGAAGGCTATTTGTAGCAATACATAGCAATTAATGTGAGTGTGAAGGGTTCATGACCACCTTACCCAGGAACATAGGGATTCCACATACGCACAATCCGGTCCACTCCACCGGTTACGATCAGGTTGTTCTTCTTACAGAAATCAAAAGTTTTTACACCTTTGTGAACACGGAATACAGACTGATCACACTCGAGCCTCTTCTGAGGAATGCCAGGAGCACTGTGACACTTAGTGCCCTTTCCCTCTTTCCAGCATTCCTTCATTTCCTTCATCTGTTTTTCCAAGTTTGTGGTTCCAGTTGTGCAACCTTCAGTGGTTCAGAGAACAAAATAGTCAAAACAAAATCAAACAGCACAGGCAAGTAACAGAAGGCAATGAACTAATCGAATATGGAAAACCCAATGTTTCAATCGCATCTGTTATGTGTCTTGCAATTTATAGTATGAAGCAGTTAATAGCACTGTTCCTACTTCAAAAAAAATCAGAATTTGAGTAGAGGTGGAGTAGTGAGGTTTCTATCACCTCTATGTCAGGATTTTCAAACTATAAAAAAAAAGTTTAGATAAAGAAAAAGAGATCGTAAAAATGATGTCAGAAAGTTCAGCCGTTATATTGCACTTTTTGGTCTATTTTTATTTCCTGATTAATATGGGAAAAACTTGTACATTAGTCAAATTCATCAATTTTGTTAGCAGCACTGCTGCTGTGCCAACTATTCTCATTGAGTATCCATTGTCACTTCTGTTAGAAATTACTGTTACCTGAAAATGATACTGTGTTTATTGATTGTATGTTTCTGCTCAAGACAAGTAAAGGTTTCATGTATAAGCTATGTTTTACCCAAAAATGCTTAAGTTTTGCTTTCCCGAGACAGTGTTTTTAATGAGTTAGATTAGAGAATGCATAGCATTTTGACTTAGACTTTAATTTGGCCAATGAAGGCCCAACCTAATGCTTCTTCCATTATTACTCGTAACTAATTATAATGCTAAGGTAGAATTTGGAGTTTGTTTAACAGAACTGCTTGAAATATTAAAAGTTATTTGGTATAAAAGACAAAGAATAGAAGGAATGGGAGTTAGGGTAACCATGACGACTGGCTGAAATAAGATAGTTCGAGTCTGGGATCCCTGATTTAATGGCCTAAGGTTGCCCTGAGACATGTTGGAGCAGGGAGGACAAGGCTGGATATGATAAGAGACTATAGCTATGAGGGAACCGGGCTTGACAGATAAGAGGGGTCCGGATGGATGGATTGGTCTTCAAAACTATAAACAAGATGGATGCATAATGGTTGTAAAGATCCCTCCTTCGGGGTGGGTCTTCACTGACAAATGGAGACAAAGAACTAAAAGTATTATTGGGTAATAAGTTTTTAAGGAACCCTCCATAGGTCGAATAGCACTGTCAATAATTCAACCCCAGGCCCACCCCTAAAATGAGGTTAAAAGAAACACCATTAGGGCTCATTTAGACAGATGGAGAAGGGAGAACCACACAAGGGTGAGCTGGTTGAATGCTCTTTCGAGAGTGGATCCTGCTCATTGAAGTCAATTACTCTTGGGGTTTGAGATGAAAGGAAGAGATGATATAAACCGGAGAACTGCTTGTCACGGTTGTATGCTGTATAACTCGTGTGTTATATTCCATCCTAAACTCTGAATAAACACAATATATCCACCATATAGGTTTGCACTCAAATCTGATTATTAAGGATGTTATATATGTGGACTTGTATTTACTCTGTACAGCCACCAGAGGGCTCACTCCCTGGAGTCCTAAGAGATCCCTTAATCCCTTGAGAGCACAGGTATTTAAGAAGGCTTCACAGGTTGGAGAGGCACTCTGGAGACCTGCAATAAAAGACTACGGTCACACTTTACTTCACAGTGTTCATACACTACAACTGGCAACGAGATACAGATAGCAAACCCAAAGATACAGAGAACAGTGGGCATCCTGGAGAAATTTTCGGAGGGAGATGATTGTGAAACTTTTGTGGAGCGACTTAACCAATACTTCGTGGCCAACGAGCTAGATGGGGAAGAGAGCGATGCCAAACTTAAAGCGATCCGCCTCATGAAGAATCTGCTCACTCCAGCGAAACCCACAGAAAAATCATATGACAATTTGTGCACACTGGTCCGAGAGCATTTGAACCCGAAGGAAAGCGTTCTGATGGCGAGGTACCAGTTCGACACCTACAAAAGGTCTGAAGGCAAGGAAGTGGTGAGTTATGTCACCGAGCTGAGATGCCTTGCAGGACATTGTGAATTTGAATGACATTTGGAGCACATGCTCAGAACCTTTTTGTACTTGGCATTGGCCATGCAACCATACTTTGCAAGCTTTTGACTGTAGAGACCCCAACCTTGAGTAAGTACTGTGAACAAAGTGATGTTATTTTTGAATCTTAACGTACAGGGCAGGTCACACATACCTGCAGCTACACGTCCACAGATGTCTCAGAGTCCACCATCAAGGGTGATGAATGCAAGGCCATTAACACCTTATTGGCGCTGCGGGGGTGATCATCATTTCCATTCATGCCGCTTCAAAGGATACGTTTGCAATGACTGTGGAACAATGGGACACCTCCAACGAGTGTGCAGGCGAGCTGCTAAGCCTGTATAACCTGCAAATCTCCACATTGCAGAGGAGGACAGATCCACGGAGGATCACTACGAATCAGAGCCTCAGATAGAGGAGGCAGAGGTACATGGAGTGCACACATTCACCATGAATTGTCCCCCGATAACGCTGAATGTTGAACTAAATGGACTCCTGGTGTCAATGGAGTTGGACACGGGCACGAGCCAGTCCATCATGGGCAACAAATCTTTCGAAAGGTTTTGGTGCAACAAGGCCTCAAGGCCAGTCTTAACGCCAGTTCGCACGAGGCTTACATTAAAGAACTGATTCCTGTAATCAGCAGTGCTACCATAAATGTTTCCTATGATGGAGCGGTGCACAAGCTACCACTCTGGGTGGTACCGGGCGATGGTCCCACGTTGCTCGGCAGGAGCTGGCTGGGAAAGATATGCTGGAACCGGGACGACCGAGCGCTATCGTCCGCTGACGACACTTTGTGTGCTCAGGTCTTAAATAAATTACCTTCGCTGTTCGAACCAGGCATCGGGAAATTCCAAGGAGCAAAAGTACAGCTCCACCTAATTCCAGGGGCGTGACCCATCCATCACAAGGCAAGAGCAGTACAGTACATGATGAGAGAAAGGGTAGAGATCGAGCTAGACTGGCTGCAATGAGAGGGCATCATTTCACCGATCGAGTTCAGCGGGTGGGTCAGTCCTATTGTCCCAGTCCTCAAGGGAGACGGCAACATCAGAATCTGTGGTGATTACAAAGTAATTATCAATCGTTTCTCCCTGCAGGACCAATACCCACTACCAAAAGCCGACAACCTCTTTGCAACGCTGGCGGGAGGAAAGTCATTCACAAAGCTGGATCTGACTTCAGCCTACATGACACAGGAACTGGAGGAATCATCGAAGGCCCTCACCTGCATCAACACGTACAAAGGCCTTTTGGTTTATAACAGGTGCCCGTTTGCAATCCGATCAGCGGTGGCGATATTCCAGAGAAACACGGAAAGTTTACTGAAGTCAGTCCCGCACACCATGGTCTTCCAGGACGACATCTTGGTCACAGGTCAGAACACAGTCGAGCACCTGCAGAACCTGGAGGAGGTTCTTTGTCGACTCAACCACGTGGGGCTCAGGTTAAAACGCTCAAAATGTGTTTTTCTGGCGCCTGAAGTGGAGTTCCCGGGAAGGAGGATTGCGGCGGACGGCATCAAGCCCACCAACGTGAAGACAGAGGCAATCAAGAACGCACCGAGGCCACAGAATGTGATGGAGCTACGGTCGTTTTTGGGACTCTTGAACGACTTTGGTAGCTTCTTACCGTGTCTCAGCACACTGCTAGAACCACTACATATCTTACTACAAAAAGGGGGCAAATGGGTTTGGGGCAAAAGCCAAGAAAATGCCTTTGTAAAAGCGAGAAAATTGTTATGCTCAAACAAATTGCTTGTGTTGTATGATCCATGTAAGCGTTTGGTACTAGCATGTGATGCGTCGTCATATGGCATCGGGTGTGTATTGCAACAAGCTAATGATTTTGGGAAACTGCAACCGGCTGCTTATGCATCCAGCAGTCTGTCTAAGGCTGAGAGAGCCTACAGCATGATTGGGAAAGAAGCGTTAGCGTGTGTCTATAGGGTAAAGAAAATGCGTCAATACCTGTTTGGGCTAAAATTTGAATTGGAAACTGACCATAAGCCACTTATATCCCTGCTTTCCGAGAGTAAAGGGATAAATACCAACGCATCGGCCTGCATCCAGAAATGGGCGCTTATGTTGTCCGCATACAACTACGCCATCCGCCACAGACCAGGCACAGAAAACTGCGCTGATGATCTCAGTCGGCTGGCACTGCCCACCACGGGGGTGGAAAAGATGCAGCCCGCAGATCTAGCCATGGTTATGGAAGCATTTGAGAGTGAACAATCACCCGTCACTGCCCGGCAGATCAAAACCTGGACAAGCCAGGACCCCTTATTATCTCGAGTCAAAAGCTGTGTGCTTCACGGGAGCTGGTCCAGTGTCCCAGTGGAAATGCAGGAAGAAATAAAGCCGTTCCAGCGGCGCAAAGGTGAAATGTCTATACAGGCAGATTGCCTTCTGTGGGTCAATTGAGTAGTGGTCCCCAAGAAGGGCAGAGACAACTTCATCAATGACCTCCACAGTACCCACCCAGGCATCGTAATGATGAAAGCGATAGCCAGATCCCACGTGTGGTGGCCCGGTATCGATGCGGACTTAGAGTCCTGCATTCACAGATGTAATACATGCTCGCAGTTAAGCAATGTACCGAGGGAGGCGCCGCTAAGTTTATGGTCTTGGCCCTCCAAACTGTGGTCTAGGGTACACGTCGAGTATGCAGGCCCGTTCTTGGGTAAAATGTTCTTTGTGGTTGTAGATGCGTACTCCAAGTGGATTGAATGTGAGATAATGTCGGCTAGCACGTCCGCTGCCACTACTGAAAGCCTGCGGGCCATGTTTGCCACACACGGCTTACCCGATGTCCTGGTGAGCAACAACGGGCCATGTTTTACCAGTGCTGAATTCAAAGAATTTATGACCCGTAACAGGATCAAACATGTCACGTCTGCCCCGTTTAAACCAGCGTCCAATGGTCAGGCAGAGAGAGCAGTGCAAACCATCAAGCAAGGCTTGAAGAATGTAACTGAAGGCTCACTGCAGACTCGCCTATCACGAGTCCTGCTTAGCTACCGCACGAGACCCCACTCACTCACTGGGATCCCACTTGTTGAACTGCTCATGAAAAGAGCACTTAAGACAAGGCTCTCGTTAGTTCACCCTGATCTACATAAACAGGTAGAGAGCAGGCGGCTTCAACAAGGTGCATATCATGATTGCGCAAATGTGTCACACAAGATTGAAGTCAATGATTCTGTATTTGTATTAAATTATGGACAAGGTCCCAAGTGGCTTCCCAGCACTGTCGTGGCCAAAGAAGGGAACAGGGTGTTTCGGGTCTAACTTTCAAATGGACTCATCACCGGAAACACTTGGACCAAATCAAACTTAGATTCACGGACTACCCTGAGCAACCCACCTTGGACCCTACCTTTTTTTGATCAACACACACACCAGTGGCAACCGACACCACGGTTGACCACGAAGCAGAACCCATCATCCACAGCAGCCCTGCAGGGCCCAACACACCAGGCAGCCCAGCAAGGGCCCAACAAACGATTCAACAACACCAGCTTTCACACCGAGATGATCGACCAGGACAAGAAGGGCTCCAGATCGACTCACATCGTAAATAGTTACACTATTGACTTTGGCGGGGGAATGTTATATTTGTGGACTTGTATTTATTCTGTACAGCCACCAGAGGGTTCATTCCCCGGAGTCCCAAGGGATCCCATAATCCCTTGGGAGCACAGGTATTTAAGACGGCTTCACAGGTTGGAGAGGCACTCTGGAGACCTGCAATAAAAGACTACGGTCACACTTTACTTTGAGCTCACAGTGTTCAGTCTGACTCTTTCTCCATACACGACAAAGGTAACCAGAGATAGCCTGAAAAGATGATTTCTAACACTTCTCTCCATGTTCTGATGTAAATATATTTCTCTGCATCTAGAAGTTTTCTTTGGCACCTTTACATCCGTTAATAGGCTGTCTTTGCTTCCTGCAGCTGGTAGCAGGCTGCCTTTCCTTTTCAACCCCAGTGAGTGAAATACTGGCCCAATTTCTCTTGCTGGACCCAACAATCTGCTGCCTCTTATTCAGGCCCAAGCAGCACAGCACAGCTGGTGATATACTCCCGATTTACTTCGCGAATAGTAGCGGAGTGATTATGTTACCAGACTAGCAATCCACAGGCCTGGATTAAAGACCCAGAGACATGAGTTCAAATCCCACCACGGCAGCTGGGTAATTTAAATTCAGTTAATTAAATAAATCTGGAACAAAAAAGCTAGTATCAGTAATGGTGACCACAAAACTATCGGATTGTCGTAAAATCCCTTCTGGTTCACGAATGTCTTTTAGGGAAGGAAATCTGCCGTCCTTACCTGGTCTGGCCTGTATGTGATTCCAGACCCACAGTAATGTGGTTGACTTTTAACTAACCTCTGGGGACTTGTGCAAAAATTGGGAGAGTTGTCACACAGAATAGTCAAGCAACAGCCTGACATAGTCATACTCACATACGGACCTTTCAGCCAATGTCCCAGACTGCTCCATCACTGGGAATAAATAGGCATTTCTGCGGCCGCAACCGAGACTCCAGGATGGTATGTTGCCTCCCTGGTGCAAGGGTCAAGGATGTCTCAGAGCGGGTGCAGGACATTCTTAAAAGGGAGGGTGAACAGCCAGTTGATGTGGTGCAGATAGGTACCAACGATATAAGTAAAAAACGGGATGAGGTCCTACGAGATGAATTTAGGGAGCTAGCAGTTAAATTAAAAAGTAGGACCTCAAAAGTAGGAATCGCAAGATAGTTCAGATGAATACGTGGCTTGAGCAGTGGTGCAGCAGGGAGGGATTCAAATTCCTGGGGCATTGGAACCGGTTCTGGGGGAGGTGGGACCAGTACAAACCGGATGGTCTGCACCTAGGCAAGACCGGAACCAATGTCCTAGCGGGAGTGCTGTTGGGGAGGAGTTAAACTAATGTGGCAGGGGGATGGGAACCTATGCAGGGAGACAGAGGGAAATAAAATGGAGGCAGAAGCAAAAGATAGAAAGGAGAATAGTAAAAGTGGAGAGCAGAGAAACCTAAGGCAAAAAACAAAAAGGGCCACATTACAGCAAAATTCTAAAGGGGCAAAGTGTGTTAAAAAGACAAGCCTGAAGGCTCTATGCCTCAATGTGAGGAGTGTTCGGAATAAGGTGGACGAATTAACTGCGCAGATAGCAGTTAATGGGTATGATGTAATTGGCATCACGGAGACATGGCTCCAGGGTGACCAATGCTGGGAACTCAACATCCAAGGGTATTCAGCATTTAGGAAGGATAGACAGAAAGGAAAAGGAGGTGGGGTGGCATTGCTGGTTAAAGAGGAAATTAATGCAATAGTAAGGAGCGACATTAGCCTGGATGATGTGGAATCGGTATGGGTGGAGCTGCGGAATTCCAAAGGACAGAAAATGCTAGTGGGAGTTGTGTACAGACCACCAAACAGTAGTAGTGAGGTTGGGGACAGCATCAAACAAGAAATAAGGGATGTGTGCAATAAAGGTACAGCAGTTATCATGGGCGACTTTAATCTACATATTGATTGGGCTAACCAAACTGGTAGCAATGCGGTGGAGGAGGATTTCCTGGAGTGTATTAGGGATGATTTTCTAGACCAATATTTCGAGGAACCAACTAGAGAGCTGGTCATCCTAGACTGGGTGATGTGTAATGAGAAGGGACTAATTAGCAATCTAGTTGTGCGAGGCCCCTTGGGGAAGAGTGACCATAATATGGTAGAATTCTTTATTAAGATGGAGAGTGACACAGTTAATTTGGAAGCTAGGGTCCTGAACTTAAGGAAAGATAACTTCAATGGTATGAGGCGTGAATTGGCTAGAATAGACTGGCAAAGGATAGTTAAAGGATGGATAAGCAATGGCAAACACTTAAAGATCACATGGATGAACTTCAGCAATTGTACATCCCTGTCTGGAGTAAAAATGAAACGGGGAAGGTGGCTCAACCGTGGCTAACAAGGGAAATTAAGGATAGTGTTAAAGCCAAGGAAGAGGCATATAATGTGGCTAGAAAAAGCAACAAACCTGAGGACTGGGAGAAATTTAGAATTCAACAGAGGAAGACTAAGGGTTTAATTAAGAGGGGGGAAATGTAGTACGAAAGGAAGCTTTCCGGGAACATAAAAACTGACTGCAAAAGCTTCTATAAATATGTGAAGAGAAAAAGATTAGTGAAGACAAACGTAGGTCCCTTGAAGCCTGATTCAGGTGAATTAAAAAATGGGGAACAAAGAAATGGCAGACCAATTGAACAAATACTTGGGTTCTGTCTTCACGAAGGAAGACACAAATAACCTTCCGAATATACGAGAGGACAGTAGGTCTAGTGAGAAGGAGGAACTGAAGGATATCCTTATCAGGCGGGAAATTGTGTTCGGGAAATTGATGGGATTGAAGGCCGATAAATCCCGGGGCCTGATAGTCTGCATCCCAGAGTACTTAAGGAAGTGGCCCTAGAAATAGTGGATGCATTGGTGATCATTTTCCAACAGCCTATTGACTCTGGATCAGTTCCTATGGACTGGAGGGTAGCTAATATAACACCACTTTTTAAAAAAGGAGGGAGAGAGAAAACGGGTAATTATAGGCCAGTTAGCCTGACATCAGTAGTGGGAAAAATGTTGGAATCAATCATTAAGGATGAAATAGCAGCGCATTTGGAAAGCAGTGACAGGATCGGTCCAAGTCAGCATGGATTTATGAAAGGGAAATCATGCTTGATGAATCTTCTGGAATTTTTTGAGGATGTAACTAGCAGAGTGGACAAGGGAGAACCAGTGGATGTGGTGTATTTGGACTTTCAAAAGGCTTTTGACAAGGTCCCGCACAAGAGATTAATGTGCAAAATCAAAGCGCATGGTATTGGGGGTAATGTACTGATGTGGATAGAGAACTGGTTGGCACACAGGAAGCAGAGAGTCGTGATAAATGGGTCCTTTTCAGAATGGCTGGCAGTGACTAGTGGAGTGCCGCAGGGCTCAGTGCTGGGACCTCAGCTCTTTACAATATACATTAACGATTTAGATGAAGGAATTGAGTGTAATATCTCCAAGTTTGCGGATGACACTAAACTGAGTGAGCTGTGAGGAGGATGCTAAGAGGCTGCAGGGTGACTTGGACAGGTTAGGTGAGTGGGCAAATGCATGGTAGATGCAGTCTAATGTGAATAAATGTGAGGCTATCCATTTTGGGGGCTAAAACACGAAGGCAGAATATTATCTGGATGGCGGCAGATTAGGAAAAGGGGAGGTGCAACAAGACCTGGGTGTCATAGTTCATCAGTCACTGAAAGTGGGCATGCAGGTACAGCAGGTGGTGAAGTTGGCAAATGGTATGTTGGCCTTCATAGCTAGGGGATTTGAGTATAGGAGCAGGGAGATCTTACTGCAGTTGTACAGGACCTTAGTGAGGCCTCACCTGGAATATTGTGTTCAGTTTTGGTCTCCTAATCTGAGGAAGGACATTCTTGCTATTGAGGCAGTGCAGCGAAGGTTCACCAGACTGATTCCAGGGATGGCTGGGCTGTCATATGAGGAGAGATTGGATCAACTGGGCCTTTATTCACTGGAGTTTAGAAGGATGAGAGGAAGCATATAAGATTCTGACGGGAGTGGACAGGTTACATGCGGGAAGAATGTTCCCGATGTTGGGGAAGTCCAGAACCAGAGGATGTAGTCTTAGGATAAGGGGTAGGCCATTTAGGACTGAGATGAGGAGAAACTTTTTCACTCAGAGAGTTGTTAACCTGTGGAATTCCCTGCCGCAGAGAGTTGTTGATGCCAGTTCATTGGATATATTCAAGAGGGAGTTAGATATGGCCTTTACGGCTAAGGGGATCGAGGGGTATGGAGAGAAAGCAGGAAAGGGGTACTGAGGGAATGATCAGCCATGATCTTATTGAATGGCGGTGCAGGCTCGAAGGGCCGAATGGCCTACTCCTGCACCTATTTTCTATGTTTCTCTGTTTCTATCCCTGGGTATGTCCTCTCCCACTGGCAGGGCAGACCCACCAGGGATGGTGGCACAGTTGTATACATTCAGGAGGGAGTACAGTTGGGAGTCCTCAACATTGACACCGGACCCCGTGAAGTCTCATGGCTTCAGATCAAGCATGAGCAAAGAAACCTCCTGTTGATTAACATTTACCACCATCCCTCAGCTGATGAATCAGTACCCTCCATGTTGAACATCGCTTGGACCAAGCACTGAGCAAGGGCACAGAATGTACACTGAGTAAGGAACTTCAATGCCATCACAAGGGTAGCTCGGTAACACCACTACTAACCAAGCTGGCCAAGACCTGAAGGACACAGTTGCCAGATTGGGCCTGTGGTATGTGGTGAGAGAACCAACAGGAGGGAAAAACCTACTTGACCTCGTCCTCACCAATCTACCTGTCGCAGATGCATCTGTCCATGACAGCATTGGTAGCAGTGACCACAACACAATCATTGGGGAGATGAAGTCCTGTCTTCATACTGAGGACACCCTCCATTGTGTTGTATGGCACTATCTCTGTGCTAAATGGAATAGATTCAGAATAGATCTAGCAGCTCAAAACTGGGCATCCATGAGGCGCTGTTGGCCATCAGCAGCAGCAGTATTGTATTACACTATAATCTGTAACCTCATGGCCCAGCATATCCCTCACTCTACCATTACCATCAAGCCAGGGGACCAAACCTGGATCAATGAGGAGTGTAGAAGAGCATGCCAGGAGGAGCACCAGGCATATCTATACATGAGGTGCCAACCTGGGGAAATTGCATCACAGGACTGCATGCATCTAAACAGCGAAAGCAGCATACTATAGAGAGAGCCAAGCAATCCCATAATAAACGGATCAAATCAAAGATCTGTAGTCCTGCCACATCCAGTCGTGAATGGTGGCAGATAATTAAACAACTAACGGGATCAGGAGGTTCCATGAATATCTCATCCTCAGTGATAGTGGAGCTCAGCATGCGAGTGTAAAAGACAAGGCTGAAGCATTTGCAATTATCTTCAGCCAGAAGTGCCGAGTGGATGATCTATATCAGTCTCTTCCTGATATCCCCACCATCGCAGAAGCCAGTCTTCAGCCAATTCGATTCACTCCACGTGAAATGGCTGAGCACATTGGATATGGCAAAGGCTATAGGCCCCAACAACATCCCAACTGTCGTGCTGAAGACTTGCGCTCTAGAACTAGCTGCACCTCTAGCCAAGCTGTTCTATTACAGCTACAACACTGGCATCTACCAACATTGTGGAAAACTGCCCAGGTATGTCCTGTGCACAAAAAGCAGGACAAATCCAACCTGACAAATTACCACTCCATCAGTCTACTCTCAATCAGCAGCAAAGTGATTGAAGGTGTCGTCAACAGTGCTATCAATTTGCACTTACTCTCCAGTAACCTGCTTATTGATGCCCAGTTTGGGTTCCGCCAGGACCAATCGGCTCCAGACCTTATTACAACCTTGGTCCAAACATGGACAAAATAGTTGAATTCAGGAGGTGAGGTCAGAGTGACTGCCCTTGACATCAAGGCGGCATTTGACTAAGTGTGGCACCAAGGAGCCCCAGTAAAATTGAAGAGATTGGGAATCGGGGGGAAAACTCTCCACTGGCTGGAGTCATACCTAGCACAAGGGAAGATGGTTGTGGTTGTTGGAGGTTAATCATCACAGCCCCAGGATATTGCTGCAGGAGTTCCTCAGGGCAATGTCCTGGATCCAACCATCTTCAGCTGTTTCATCAATGACATTCTCTGCATCAAAAGGTGTCTTACCTCCTGACCTCCCAAAGCCTTTCCACCATCGACAAAACACAAGTCAGGAATGTGATGGAATACTCTCCACTTGCCTGGATGACTGCAGCTCCAACAACACTCAAAAAGCTTGACGCCATCCAGGATAAAGCAGCTCGCTTGATCGGCATCCCATCCATCACCTTCAGTCGCTCCCTCTACCACCGGCGTACTGTGGCTGTAGTGTGTACCATCTACAAAATGCACGACAGCAACTCGCCAAGGCTTCTTCAACAGCTCCTCCCAAACCCGTGACAAGGGCAGCAGGCGCATGGGAACACTATCACCTTTCAGGTTCCCCTCCAAGTTACACACCATCCTGACTTGGAAATATATCGCCATTCCTTTATTGTTGCTGAGTCAAAATCTTGGAACACCCTCCCAGCTATGTGTGAGTGCCTTCACCACAAGGACTGCAGCGGTTCAAGGCGGCTCACCATCACCTTCTTAGGGCAATTATGGATGGGCAATAAATGCTGGCCTTGCCAGCGATGCTCATGTCCCAGGAACTAATTTTTAAAAACTCCTCGTGCTGTTCCAAAGGGCCGGGACTTCCACTCTCCGGTCCGATACCACCAGGACCCTAACCCAGTTTCCTGGATTGAAGTTGACCTGATATGCATGGAGCATTCCCAGCAGGATTCCCAAAGTCAAGAGGGAGTCTGCCATTGCCTGGCTGTAGCAGTAGAAGAGGCGATCAGGCAAATTAAGAGGCAGAACGACCCTGAAGAACAGAAGATTGTCAGCCCAAAGCAAGCTAGATTGGGCTATATGGTGGAAGCCACTATAAGGCCCTATCTTCCATTGGGGACCTCAGGGTAATTACTGCCACTTCCTGGGGCCTACTGCTATCCTCCATAACGTGGCCCTAGGATTCTCAGAAGCGGCAGTCGCACAGGTGGATGGGTGGGAAATGTACTAGAGACCCAGGCCCAGCCTCTCCCATAGCCATGTACATGTGACAGGTGAAGAAGGGGAGGCCTGCAGTGAGCTCGGTGGATTGGGGTAGGGGGGTAGAAGGGAAATCCAGGTCAGGTGGTAAGGCAGCAGCATTTTCCTTCATTCTCCACCATCAGCAATAAACCCAACACTGGTTTCTGTGGGAATCCACTAGTGACCAGCCCCAACACAGAGCTGCTGTAATTACCAACTATCCTCTCTCAATACAAATCCAAGCAATCCAACCTAAAATCTACCCGGCAGTCCAACAATCCTACAGCCCGACAGTCCTATAAGGCACAGTCTAACTTTAGCAGTGCTTTGTATGGTACTTTATCAAAAACTTTGAAAATCAAGATTACCACAAAGGTATGTTATGGACACCGATTCAGGTTTAGCGTTATTCGGAGCGGAAGACAAATGTTGCACTTTTTATTATTCTTGCTAACAAAATTTCTCGTGAGGTACAGCCACTGAGCCTTTAAAATAAGCCACTTCAGAAATATCTGATAAATAAAAACACATTTACCTATTACCAAAGCTGTAGCTTCATGATTTGAGGCAGATACGATTGCCATGATTGAATCATAATACTTCAGCTGAAAGAAAAAAATATGATCAGTGAAACTGAAATGAGCACCAATGAACACAAGGCTGATTGAAATCAAGTAACTGCAACAAAAGCAGCCTTACAAGTGAAACAGACAACAACCTGTACCCACACACAAACAGTGGGACTGATTTTCATTTGTGGTGCAGATCCATCTGCCTCATTAATATCAACAGGAAACCTGATCATGTTATATATGAAGACTATAGTTATGCTCTCTGTGTAGTCACTGTACAGTTGCATAAGATGGAGACTAGTTACTTGATGTACTATCAATAACGTTTATACTGTGTATATACTATGCTGGCACCACTAGAGGATGCAAATGGTGGAGACCGGTGTTTCCTGCCCCTGTTGCAGAGGCTGTCCATCAGAGGGCACTGCGGTGGGAGACTTGAGGTTCACCTGCATAGATGTGCAGGGCCCAGTATAAAAGGCTGCCCACCATGCTTTTGCCTCACTCTGGAGTTAAAAATAAAGGAGCAAGGTCACTATAATTTGAGTACAACACATTGCCTCGTGGAGTCATTCATAAGTGCATTACAGACCATATTTTGTGATTAGACTGCATTTAAATACTGGAGTTGAGCTGCCAGCACTAATCGTCCACCTTATACCTTTCTTAAAACCAGCCTGCAGCTTTTGAAGGAATGGATGAGTTTTCAGTGTTGAGAAAGGCTCTTAAATTCCAAATGGGGCAAAGGTAGACTCCCAGAGAATCTTCAGATTGGTGGCATGACATAGGATTCCACTTTAGTTCCACGGAGATTTTATCCCATATTTTGCTAAAAGGCATTTTCTGCTGGTGGACCATGGGCAGATCTACTGCCCATCTGCCCTCACCCCACTATGCCTGGTGGAGTTCCTGGGTTACCCCAAGATCTCCACACATAATACCTTGATCAGTGGAACTCTTGAGAGCTGATATCAATCCGTCTGAGGCCATCCAAGAGGCCCCACATTTTTGCCAAGCAAAGGACATCAAGGGGATTGATTACTTCAATGTGTTACCTTAAGGCTTCCTTCAGAGATGAAAGGCTTTCAACTTTTATTAATCTTTTAACCGAGGAAAGCCTCAACCCACTCCACTGTCTGCTGGTGCATCAGGGTGGTTGTTATTGATGTGTCCTTGCAGGTGCCAGTGATGATCCCATCCCTGCAATGTGGGATGGGAGATTCAGGCTTTGGGCATGGGGGCACTGACTGCCCACTCTGCCACACACCCAACGGCAGAGCAGGACCAAAGGAATTGCAGCTCCAAAGAGCTCAATTGCTTTAGATTGGTATGTATGCAAGAAAATAGAGAGGATATAGGAAAGGAAAAAAGTGTTGGCAAGGAAATGTCCCATTGTGAACTAGGAGCACGTTGGATGTGCAGTAAGCTCATCACAGTTCTCAACGGACTACACTGTATTTGAAGAATTCTTGCATTAAAATGAGTATTCCTATCCGTTAACCAATCATAAATATTAGCTCGTCAGCTGCACACATGGACAGACACACAGAAGAAGGAGATAAGAATTTTTATTGAAACAGGTATAGCGGAGAGAGACAGAGAGAGTGAAGCAGAAAGGTGAATAAACTCAGGCAATCGTTACAGTTATCAGCGATGCTCCTGACTATGTGGATAATTACCTCTGTTACCCAATCATCGTGCACCTTCCATCGAATACAAGTCACATTTGGAGACAGGAGGGAGTTTTCTATGCTGATACTAGGAAAATTATCTACCTTGGGGCACTTTTTCCATGTTCTGTCATGAACAAAAAGACACACAAATTAAAATGTACTGTCGCAGCACGGATAACGCCCATCAACCAAATAAACTCCATGTGAAAATGAAAGAAACAGATCTGGTGAGTTGAAAGGCCTTATTTTGTGTAAGTTCTCATGTCTTATGATATCACCCATTTGAGTTGTTACAGGTTTAGATCAGGCATTCAGCTATTAGTTATTCTCTGCCTATTTAGTCTAATAATGACACCAAGAGCTTGTTAACGTTAGACTAAATTAGATGGAGGGGGCAGAAGAAGGAACATTTAGGTCGGGGCAAGGAGGTGGCAGTGGGTCTTGCTGCTAATTTTCCTTGAACACAGTGCAAGCTATCTAATATATGCAATTTGTAAATAGCTTTTTGTCTCTGTTGCTTTCCCCTGCAATTTAGTTATTCAAGTTTATAACCAGCAACATAATGGCTGCTAAGATTTGCTATTCAGCTAATTGACCAAAAGCATTTTTCCTTCACAACACAAGTACTGAATATCTACCATAAATTACAATTAGAAAAATACATTTTGAATTGTATTTTAATGAACATTGAGCCAGAATTTGGTGGACTTACCGCTGGCTGCCGCCGAGTTTTCTCGGTGGTCTCCCTGTTTTTTGGGCGCTCTCCCCTCTGAGCGAGTTTGGTGAGGCCCTCACACCGGCGGGGAGAGCTGACCGCTGGGGAGTGTTCGCTGGTGTGCAACACTGACAAAAGTCCTCCCACCCGCTTCCTCCTGAGATTGGTCCGGGCGGTCCTCCACTCCAGCAGCAGAAAAGACCGCTGTGTGGAGGCAGATCTTACCTGAACGGTAAGTATGAAGCCCTGCAAGAAAAGGTTAGTGCACTTGTTTTCTTCATTTCTTTTGCAGTGACTTTGTTGGATTGGGTCCTTTGAAAGGTTTGTAATAGTTTTTTCATTTGTTGAAAATTTTTTTTCCAGTTTCCCCCCTCCCTGGGCCCGACTCTATCATGAGCGTTACTTTGCCGAGGATCCCATTTGCTGCCCAGAATACGACCGACCGCCCGCTGTCGCCCAGAATCAGCGTGTAAGGCCCATTTTTCCCGCTGGGCATTTTTTTCCTCCTTTTTCTCACCAAACTTCCACTCAAAGTACCATCAAGATCTTAGCGGTACTTTCGACGATACGTGGGCGGAACTTAGGTTTGACCAAACTGGGGCCCATTATTTTCAAGACAACAGTCAGTAATTGAAGCTATTTATAGTCAATTTTAATGTTTCAGCCACATTGTGCTTCTAAATGTTAGTAATGACAATGTGCTAAAGTGCCTGGGGATAATTATTTGACAATCACATTGTGATTGATTAATTTTTGCATAAATTAGCATTCTTCAATTCCACAATCCATTATGTTTAAACCAAATTATCCTCTAAATCAAAGGCTACTTTGCTATTTTACATTTTTCTGATGTTAAAATTATTGAGATAATTCTTAGGCGTTCCATAGAGAAAGTGATAAATCAGGAAAGAGCCTCGAGTCATATTTGTTCTAACCACGTTAGCTATGTAACATTTCTTTGCCATTGGATGTACAAGTAAATTAGTGACCTCCCCCACAGATCTGTTTAGTCTTGGAGTCTACCCAACCCATTTCATTTCTGCATGTAATGTCTACAAAACTTCTCCCAGATTAGTCCCACCCTCCCCCCACCCCCAAAGGTAAATCAAGGAAAGTTCATGGATATCTGTCAAACCTATCCTCTATCATTTATTCTTGGCCAGCTGTATTTGGCATTCTATTTCCAAGGTATGAGCAGCTCAGGAGCAATCATGTTCCACACAGCGTTCAATCATCTCTCGCTGAACGTATCCTTGTATCCCTAAATCCCATTCTTAATCTATATTCACCCAGCTCTTAAAGGTCTTGATTCACACAGCATTTTATTGCTTTTGCTGAGAGTTTATTCACTAAGCCATGTCATGGGGGGATGGGGAAGGGAGTGGGGAGGACTCCTACAGTCCAAGTTGACTGGGCTCAAATACAGGGCTATCATTGACACATACAAGATGCTCACGACTAAGTACAGAAAGCTCGCCAAAGTCCAATTCTGATTTAGAGGGGGAGGAAAGAGAATAAATATCTGGTTGGGAATAGGAATGAGGTTTATATACTGAAGAGAATTAAGTATAGTCAGAGGATAATCAAATACTCCATGGGATATGATGGATCTTGTACTACTGGAATGGGGAGAGGGAGGCCAGTTGGTCAGATTTGAATAGTGGAAATACAGGGACAGATGACTATTGGAGTTTTATTTGATTGACATTGCAGATCAGGGAATATTTATGCAGTATTTTCCTTTAAGAGATTACATTTGGGAGCAGACGAGAAGAGGGAAGAGTGCAATATGGGGTGGAGAATACATGGCGAGTGGAAGCCATGGACTCAATGAGCCAAATGGCAGCTTCATTGTTCCACGCTTTCTTGCGTTGATATGATTGGCTCAGGAGTGAAGTATTACATTGTCATTGAGTTCAGATGTATCTGATAGTCCCTGAAAACCAGATTGCAGAATAAAATCAGGATATGGGGCAAAAGTACAAAATCAAGAATATCAAACAACATGGCAGTTGGTAAATATGACCAATTATCAGTGGATGGACAGAACATCTAGGTACACCACTTTTTTTTAAACAAGCAATTTACTCAATCCTTCAATTCAGTTACCTTCACCAATTAAAGAGCCAAAGAATATTTGTTCATCTAATCAGCAATATAGCCTTCTCATTAAGGCATTAAAGCGCATCACCAACAGTTAATGTACTAACTTGATGTCAGCTCTCATGTTTTGTTAGAAAATCCAGCCATTTAAAAATATTTAGGATGACATGCCCAGCTTTTATAATCTCAATGGTTGGAAATGTAAAAAATGTACTATGAAAAATGGGAACCTTCAATTTTTTGTTTCTTCATTCTTTTAGTTACTCATACAATATTCTATGACTGAGAGGGCGGACAGAAAATGTCAGATAATCAGGGACTAAGAACTGCTTGAGAGCAGTCGGCCGCATCCCTCCCCTTTCCACTGATCTTCGCTCAGCCAATAACAGGAGCTTGGTATATGGGAGTCACAGAGGTGATGCAATGTCCTAGCACTTGGTGGCATAGAACATTGAAGTACTTGTTCCACACTCACAGTTTCGCAGCATCTCACTTGCACATAGAGACATCAAACAAATATATTACTGCTATATATTTGAATAAAAATTTTGTAATCCCAGAGGGCTTTGTTGCTGACCAAAAGACAAATGATTTTTTTTTTTATAAGCCCGTTCCATATGCTTCCTTTCCCTGGAAGAAACATGCTGGACATTGGTTCCCCTCCACTAGTTTCCCTTTGTTCATTCTTATATGTGCGCCTGCACCAGGAGTGTCTGCAGGGCATTCGACAGAGAAATCAAAGCTGAACCTGACCTGCCCTCTCCTCATATTCATATATGTACTCTGACCAGCAGCAGTCACTGGACAGCAACCAGAAGCAGAAACCCTCACTGATTTTTCCTCTCCCTCACTTGGGGAGGCTAAGTGTAATGCTTCGATCATTGCCTCAGTGGTAGTGGGTTAACTCAGCAACAAACAGGTTTTGAACCTGGGGTCTTCCTGGCCACGCAACAGTACTAGAGCAGGTAGTGCTTTTGTAATCAATAATCAGGACCATAATCATCATCGTCATAGGCAGTCCTTCGAAATGTAAAAGTGAGTTCTCAGGTGACTGTACAGTCCAATACGGGAATTACAGTCTCTGTCACAGGTGGGACAGACAGTCTTGAAGGAAACAGTGGGTGGGAATTCTGGTTTGCCGCACACTCCTTCCGCTGTCTGCATTTGGTTTCTGCATGCTCTCTGTGACGAGACTCGAGGTGCTCAGCGCCCTCCTGGATGTTCTTCCTCTACTTTGGGCAGTTTTGGTCCAGGGATTCCCAGGTGTTGGTGGGGATGTTGCACTTTATCAAGGAAGCTTTGAGGGTGTCCTTGTAACGCTACCTCTGCCCACCTGGGGCTCACTTGCTGTGTAGGAGTTTCGAGTAGAGCACTTGTTTTCAGAGTATCGTGTCGGGTGTTATGTATGTAACTGTGTAATACTTGCCACCAGAGGGTGTGACTGTTGGAGTCCGAATGGTCATCTGCACACACGTGCAGGGCCAGTATAAAAGGTTGGCTGCCATGTTGTTTAGGCACTCTGGAGTTGTAATAAAGAAGACTAAGGTCACACTAAGCTTAGCTCACAGTACTCAGCCTCATGGAGTTCTTATATACTCAATAACTGACGACGAGTAACAGAATACGAACCTTCACGTAACCATGGCTGAGAGATTCGTAGAGGGTGATGATTGGGAAGCCTTCATCAAGCGTCTCGACCAGTACTTCGTGGCCAACGAGCTGGAAGGAAACACTAACGCAACCAAGCACAGGGCGGTTCTCCTCACCATTTGTGGGCCTAAAATATACGGCCTCATCAAGAATCTGCTCGCACCGACAAAACCAACAGAGAAGGAATATACAGAGTTGTGCACACTGTTTCGGGACTATCTCAAGCCGAAGGAGAGTATCCTCATGGCCAGTTATCGTTTTTACACACACCATTGCTCCGGGGGCAGGACGTGGCGGATTATGTCGCCGACCTGAGACGCCTCGCAGGCCTTACAATTTTGGACCTGCGTTGGGGCAAATGCTGTGGGACTTTTTCGTGCTGGGCATCAGCCACGAAGCCATTCTTTGAAAGCTGCTGGCTGCCGAAACCCTAGACCTGAGCAGCGCCATTGCGATCGCCCAGGCATGCATGGCCACGGATGATAACATCAAACAGATATCTTCTCAACATCGAAGCTCACCGGCAAGTACTGTGCATAAAATGACGTCGCTAGCAGGCCAAACTGCATATGGCAGGGCCTGTATGTCTGCGGCTGCAAGACCTGTGATTACTCAGAGTCCGCCATCGAGGGTGAATGTGAATCCATTAGCACCGTGTTGGCACTGCGGGGGTAATCATCGGGCCCATCAATGTCGATTCAAGCACTACATGTGCAAAGGCTGCGCAACAATGGGGCACCTCCAGCGAATGCGACATACCATGTGGCAGAGGATGATCAATCCGGCGCGGATCACGCAGCACAGGCAACTCAACCCGAGGAAGAAGTGTGTGGGGTACATATCTTCATCACCAAGAGCCCTTCTATAATACTGAAAGTCAAATTAAATGGAGTTCCAATATCCATGGAGTTGGACACGGGTGCAAGTCAGTCAATAATGAGCCAGGAGGCCTTTGAGAAACTGTGGGGCAATAAAACACAAAGGCCCAAACTGAGCCCGATTAATGCAAAGCTACGTACCTACACCAAAGAGCTCATACTAGTCATTGGAAGTGTGGCAGTGAGAGTATCGTATGATGGAGCTGTGCATGACCTATCATTGTGGATTGTTCCAGGCAATGGCCCAACGGTGTTTGGCAGAAGCTGGCTAGAAAAGATTAGATGGAATTGGAACGACCTCAAAGCACTATCTTCAGTGGATGACGCCTCATGTGCTCAAGTGTTGAGCAAGTTTCCCTCGCTAGTCGAACCAGGCATCGGCAACTTCACAGGTGCCAAGGTACAGATCCAGCTAGGCACCGATGCATGGCCCGTCCATCACAAGGCTCGGGCGGTTCCGTATATGATGAGGGAGAAAGTAGAGATCGAACTGGACAGACTCCAACGTGAAGGAATCATATCGCCAGTCGAGTTCAATGAGTGGGCCAGTCCAATTGTTCCGGTGTTGAAAAGCAATGGCGCGGTCAGAATCTGCGGAGATTACAAGGTAACGATTAACCGAGTCTCACTACAGAACCAATACCCGCTGCCCTAGGCAGATGATGTTATATATGTGGACTTGTATTTACTCTGTATAGCAACCAGAGGGCTCATTCCCCGGAGTCTCAAGGGATCCCATAATCTCTTGGGAGCACAGGTATTTAAGAAGGCTTTACAGGTTGGAGAGGCACTCTGGAGACCTGCAATAAAAGACTAAGGTCACACTTTACTTTGAACTCTCAGTGTTCAGTCTGACTCTTTCTCCATACACTACAGATGACCTGTTCGCAACGTTAGCGGGGGAGAAGTCGTTCACCAAGTTGGACCTAACCTCCGCCTACATGACATAGGAGCTGGCTGAATCTTCAAAAAGACATCAACACACACAAAGGGCTGTTTATATACCACAGGTGCCCTTTTGGGATTCGTTCGGCTGCAGCCATTTTCCAGAGAAACATGGAGAGTTTGCTGAAATCTGTTCCGCGCACCGTTATGTTTCAAGACGACATCCTGCTCACTGGTCGTGACACCATCGAACATCTACACAACCTGGAAGAGGTTCTTAGTTGCCTAGACAGAGTGGGACTCAGACTGAAACACTCCAAGTGTGTTTCCCTGGTGCCAAAGATTGGGGAGAAAGATTGCAGCAGACGGCATCAGGCCCACGGACTCAAAGACAGAGGCCATCAAGAATGCACCCAGGCCACAGAATGTGACGGAGCTGCGTTCATTCCTGGGACTCCTCAACTACTTCGGTAACTTTCTACCCAGGTTGAGCACGTTGTTAGAGCCTTTGCACATGTTGCTACGTAAGGATGACGACTGGGTTAGGGGAAAATCTCAAGACACAACCTTTGAGAAGGCCAGGAACCTGCTATGTTCAAAATGAGTTACTTGTACACTATGACCCATGTAAACATTTAGTGCTAGCTTGTGACGCCTCATCATACGGGTTCGGCTGTGTGTTACAGCAAGCCAATGTATCAGGCAACCTCCAACCAGTTGCATACGCGTCTAGAAGTCTGTCTAAGGCTGAGAGAGCCTATAGTATGGTTGAGAAAGAGGCGTTAGCATGTGTATATGGGGTTAAGAAAATGCACCAATACCTACTTGGACTTCAGTTTGAGCTTGAAACTGACCACAAGACGCTCATTTCGCTGTTTTCAGAGAGCAAAGATATAAATACCAATGCTTCGTCCCGCATCCAAAGATGGGCACTAACATTATCCGCTTATGACTATGTTATCCGCCATAGACCAGACACTGAAAACTGTGTCGATGCTCTCAACCGGCTACCATTACCCACCACTGGGGTTGAAATGGCGCAGCACGCAGATTTGCTACTGGTCATGGATGCTTTTGAGAGCGAGGGATCACCCGTCACAGTTCGCCAGATCAGGACCTGGACCAGCCAGGATCCTGTGCTATTAGTAAAGAGTTGCGTCCTAAATGGGAACTGGACGGCCCTTCCCGGGGAAATGCAAGATGAAATTAAACCGTTTCACCGACGTAAAGATGAAATGTCCATCCAGACAGATTGTCTCTTATGGGGTAATCACATGGTTTTGCCAAAAAAAGGCAGGGAAACGTTTATACGCGACCTACAAAGTACCCACCCAGGCATTGTCATGATAAAGGCAATTTCCAGGTCGCATGTTTGATGGCCCAGCATTGACTAGGACTTGGAGTCATGCGTGCATCAGTGCAACACTTGCTAGCAACTGAGCAATGTATCAAGGGAAGCTCCACTGAGTCTGTGGTCATGGCCCTCCAAACCGTGGTCCAGGATCCATGTAGATTTTACCGGCCCCTATCTAGGAAAGATGTTTTAATAGTTGTGACGCTTACTCCAAATGGATTGAATGCGTAATCATGTCATCATTGTCCACAGCCACCATTGAAAGCCTCTGGGCCATGTTCGCCACCCATGGCTTGCCCGACGTTGTGGTCAGCGACAATGGACCATGTTTCACCAGCTCGGGATTCAACGAGTTTATGACCCGCAATGGCATCAAGCATGTCAGGTCTGCTCCTTTTAAGCCTGCGTCTAACAATCAAGCGGAGCAGGCAGTCCAAACAATCAAGCAGAGCATGAAACGCGTGACGGACAGCTCCCTGCAGACCACTTGTCTAGCATCCTGCTCAGTTACCAGATGCGACCCCACTCGCTCACCGGGGTTCCCCCGGCAGACTTATTAATGAAGAGAGCCCGCAAAACCAGGCTCTTCCTAGTCCACCCAGATCTTAATGATCACGTGAAAACCCGGCGACACTGACAGAACATGTACCACAATCGCGTGGCTGTTTCACGTGACAATGTTAATGACCCTGTGTTTATCCTGAATTATGGTTATGATCCCAAGTGGGTTGCTGGCACTGTTTTGGCCAAGGATGGGAATAGGGTGTTTATAATCAAACTGTTAAATGGCCAAACATGCAGAAAACATTTAGATCAGACCAAATTGCAATTTACTGACAACCAGGAATGACTTGAAGATGACATCACCATCACCGATCCACCAACACACACCGAACTAGCAATCGACCTCGCTGTCAATTACGAGGATGAACCCACCGTTCCTGACAGTCCGGTCAGACCAGCCACGATGCAGTGCAGCAATGGTCCGGCCAACTCGCACACAAAAGGGTTTGAACTTAGACGATCAACCATGGAGCGAAAGGATCCGCATCGCCTCAACTTGTAAATAACTTGTACCGAAGGCTTTGGGGGTGGGGGTGCGGGGGAGTGATGTTATGTATGTAACTATGTAATACTTGCCACCAGAGGGCGAGACTGTTGGAGTCCTAATGGTCACCTGCACACACGTGCAGGGCCAGTATAAAAGGTTGGCTGCCATGTTGTTTAAGCACTCTAGAGTTGTAATAAAGAAGACTAAGGTCACACTAAGTTTAGCCCACAGTACTTAGCCTCGTGGAGTTCTTCTATACACAATATCGGGCATACAGACAAGGTGGCCCACCCAACGGAGCTGATCGAGTGTGGTCAGTGCTTTGATGCTGGGGTCGTTGGCCTGATCGAGAACACCGATGTTGGTGCATCTACCCTGCCAGTGGATTTGCAGAATCTTGCGGAGGCAGCGTTGGTGGTATTTCTCCAGTGCTTTGAAGTGTCTACTGTATATAGTCCACGTCTCTGAGCCATATTGGAGGGTGGGTATCACTACTGCCCTGTAGACCATAAGCTTGGTGCCAGATTTGAGGTCCTGGTCTTCAAACACTCTCTTCCTCAGGCGACCGAAGGCTGCATTGGAGACAGTGTTGAACCTCGTCGTCGATGCCTACCCTTGCTGATAGTAGGCTCCCGAGGTATGGAAAATGATCCACGTTGTCCAAGGTCACACCATGGATTTTGATGACCAGGGTCAGTGCTGTGTGATGGGGTCAGGTTGGTGGAAGACCTTTGTCTTACGGATGTTTAGTGTAAGGCCCATGATTTTGTACGCCTTGGTGAAGATGTTGACGATGGCTTGGAATTAGGCCTCTGAATGTGCGCAGACGCATGCGTTGTCCGTGTACTGTAGTTCGGTGACAGAGGATGGGATGACCTTGGATCTAGCCTGGAGGTGATGAAGGTTGAACAGGTTCCCATTGGTTCTATAGTTTAGTTCCACTCTAGCGGGGAGCTTGTTGAGAGTGAGCTGGGGCATTGCAGCGAGGAAGATCGAGAAGAGCGTTGATGCGGTGACGCAGCCCTGCTTGACCGCGGTCCGGATGTGGATTGAGTCTGTGGTGGTTCCATTGGTCAGGATCACGGCTTGCATGGCATCGTGGAGCAGATGGAGGATGGTGACAAAATTTTGGGGGGCAGCCGAAACAGAGGAGGACGCTCCATAGTCCCTCACGGTTGACAGTGTCAAAGGCCTTTGTAAGGTCAAAGAAGGCCATGTAGAAGGATGGCGCTGTTCCCTGCATTTCTCTTGTAGATCAGGACCATAAACACATTTGCTCATAACTATTTCATGATTTTTGAGCTCAGAGAATTGGAAAAACTTTTCACATGCATTACAAATCAAGCAATTTGCACTAAACATCAATACCATTTGAGAGTACCGGAACATTCAGAACCTTGCCCACTTTAATACAACTTTTTAGCACATTATACAAACCTCAAAGTCTCGCCTACAGATGACAGACGTAAAATATTTACACAGCCCTGTAATGAGAAGAGTTTTAAAATTTACAACAACAGAAATGTCAAGATTAGAATATCCAACAACGGGGAAGAATTGCTCTGGCTGCTATCTGCAACAAAATTGTGAATGCATTTAAAAATAACATTAACAACTATGCTACACATGGCAACCAGGCAATTCTTCCCTCATGTGCCGGGAATTTCCTCAGGAGTTCACCCAAATGGCCATCGTAACTTCAACTGAAGATCGGAGAAATCCCGTTTGCATTTATCTGGGGTTTCTGCCAATCCTACTCCAAAATTAAGGCGGACAATGAAGAGAACCCCCGAAGAAATTTTAGGTGATTGTATTACACTTGTACTACAATTGACACAATAACCGTTGCGGTACAAAGGTCAGGAATGCAGAATTTTTTGACGGCGTGTGATTTTTGCAGAGCTATCTGAGCAGCTCTTGCAGTTGTGCTACAATTTTAAATATTGCAGCTCCAGGACCATCAGTGATGTTACCATTAATCAGTGGTGTAAGGAGGAAGAGTGCAGAAAAGGCAATTAGTTCGTACAGCTGCTGCAGTCTTATGACTGTTGCCCAACAGGATCTTACTGCTGCCACACTAACTGCTGCAGGGCTACTTTTTGCCAATGTTCTGCTCTCCTCTCCAGAGAATGATGACCCATACCAGGGCAGGGATTCAAGAGCAATGGCAGTCCTCTGGAACATTAATTTACTGGACTGGCCATGCCTCAATGTATACATGTTTCAAAATAGTGATACTGCGGATTCAATAAAAATGTATAATAATAATAATATTGCATCATGTCCTTATTACACTGTGCTTTTTGAACCAAATCCCACTAGTCTCAATGTAAGATTGGCTCCAAATGTGTGGTACGACAGTACCAATTCCAAGATTTCACAGAGAAGGTGGGGAGAAAAATCACAAATCAGATGTATTTTTTTCTATGAATACAGTCTGTTTCCCAGTCTGTTTGTGAATGTAGATGATGCTTATATAAAAGTCTCAGAGGAAATACATTCCTATTTGAGACATGAGTTAGAGTCACCGCAATGTGTGCTACTGATTCTTTTGCCTTTGTAGAGAGTGCTCATTATGGGCCCAAGTTTCCTCCGCCCCCCCCCCCCAATGTAAAAACGGCGCACCTGATTTTCTGGACTAAAAAGGGCCCAAAAAGTTACCTTCCAATTCTCCCCTCTCCTCAGGACGTCTTTGGCCACGGCATGGCGCAGCACATCCAGTGGGGGGGCAGAGCCAGGTCCTGGCACTGAAAACAGTGTCAGGACCTCTGCACATGCGCGTTAGAGTGAGCGCGCATGTGCAGTAGCTCCTCACAGCCCGAATCTCTGCGACGCTCTGCAGGCTGTGTGGGAGGGGTCCGAAGCACACCGCCCCTAGCCCTGGCCGAATGGGCTCCCTCATCGACGGCCCACTGCGTTTCCTAAGATGAGGATCAAAAGAGGGATGCGAAACAGGTTCAATTGCACCAAATGCAGACTGCCCGTATCCGCACTGCCGTAGCTGTGGAGTTGCATGTTTTGAGCTACCTAGGAATATCCAACATAGCCCTCTGCTCAAGCAGAGCCTGCAAAAGGGCTGACTTTTTGCGTGTCAGATCTGAGCTGCTGACAACCTTCATCAACTAGGATGGCTTTGCCAATGGCAGTCAGGCTCATTGCAGCTCTGATGTACCTCGGCCTAATTCCCAAGCTGCCACGTGGGACAGCTGCAACAAGTCAGTTCACAGAAACGTGAAGTTGGTTACTGGTGTGAATGGGGCTGAAGCGGAGGGTGGCCACCGAGACAAGCAACTTCATCACATCCCCCCTGGAAAGCCAACAGCAGAATAAAAGGACACACCATTTATCTTTTCTCTCTGGCCACTCTTCCCCTCCTTGGTCACCGACAGCTTCGGGACGTGGATCGGTGGAGAGCCGCCAACTCGGCCCGCATCTGGGCAGCCTTTAGTTAGTTTGACAAAGAGTCAGAGAGCCTCGATGTGCTGCAGCAGTAATGAGACTCCCGCCCCTAGCCCTGGCCGAAGGGCTTGCCGGTGCGCTGCAGTCAGCAAGGTAGGACTTTTTATTTTTTAGTAATTGATTTATTTTTCATTTATTATTGATAATGTTGTGAAGATGTTGTGATGAAGATGTTGTGATGATGTTGTGAAGGTGTTTAGTGCTTTTCAGAATCCTCTCACTTCCCTTTCCACCCCCCCATCTCTGGCTACCTGAGCTGATTTCTTAATTCACCGCAAGGTTTTTCTGAGCGGACACAAGTGGCCTCATATGCTGGCCTAAGTTAGTTTGGAGTAACTTTTAGCTGGCTAAACTTGCTTAAATGGGCAAAACAGGCGTATGTGGCTGGTAACACCGCCTTTTGAAAAAAAAAACTTAAAAAAACCTAACTAACTCACTTACACTGGAGCAAATTAAATGGGGAGAATTGCGATTTTTAAGTTACTCCAAAAAAATCTAGTTGCTCCAAAAAAAACGGAGTTTGGGCCCTTTGGCACCAACCTTTGTTTCTTTAGCTTTTTGCTGCTGTTGCTCCTAATGAACCCAGTGCAAATTTGATAACAAATCCAACAGCACTGCACTAACTCGACTCCAACAAAACCCAGTCTGATGCTGGAATGTGCCATTCAGCTCCAGTATAACAGGTTCATGCTGTAATTAGCACTCTCTACAAAAGCAAAGCTAATGACAGAATCGGCGGCAATGACTGGCACAAATTGCTAATCCATTTCACTCATGTCTCCAAAATGAATGGAGTTGACAACTATGACACATTCAAGCTGGTGTATGACTTGATCATGTCATAACGTGCACAGTGAAACCAACTGCCTGTTCAACTTCCTCCCTGCCTCAGGGTGGTAATGTAGTGCATAGATTTAAGTGTGAATGGACAAGTGTGTTCGAAGTTCCTCTAGGAGCTACATGCAAGGGTGCTTTGAGTTTTGGAAACCAGAGAGGCTAGCATGGTGCTGCGTGAGACACTTGTTTAATTACCTTAAATAGGTAATTAAACAAGTGTCTTGCCGGCGCCCATACTATTATTTCAGCATCAGTCAATAAATGTTGCTCTTTTTTTTCCATTTGCAATAATTATGTTTTAATTTTGTGAATATACCTGTTGATTTCTATCCATTGTGTGTGCTCTTCACTGGCAGAGTGCCAAGTATATCTGGAATTTTGTCAATTAAATCAATCAACAGAGAGAAAAAGTGGTAGGCTGAGACACTGAACACCGCCGCTACCAGTGTTGCAAGGTGAAACCAGCTCCTGAGGTGGATCTCCGTGCCACCAGAGGCCCTAGTGGTGCTTTGTTTATCGTGAAAGGCTGCTGCTGCATTCGGGACTGCCTGTCGTGCAGAATATACTCCAAATACATATCACTCTTTCATACAATGACCTCACCTGATCATCTCCATACAGAATCATGCAGTCATCTTCACCTGTGGAACTGGAGAATAAAAGAAATTAAATTAAAGCCATAACATGATAACCTCACGTCACCTTTCCAGATATTTGGACCATTTTGCAACAAAAAAGATCTTTGAATGTTATTCCAGTTCAATAACACTGTCAGCCCAGAGGGCTTCAGCAGCATCTATTTTTTGTTTAAGTGAAAACTCTGTGAAATATTCATGTGTTACATTGCTATGTGTTAATTTTACAAACTCTAATATAGTATTGGCAGCTGAATCGGGGGTGGGGGGGAGGCAGGGGGGCAACTGTGTGTTTGGTTCAGGATGGGTGACCTCGGATGGGCCTATTGCCCTTCCACACTCATATTGATCTTGCAATCTTGTAAAATGTGGAAAGTGACAACTACACCAATTATGTAAACCAGTATATGATTTTAATATTTTTTTAAAGATTCAAACATATCATGCACTAAGGAGTACCTCACCAGTTGGTATTTCTTACCAGTAGTCGAGCTGCAGTGGTCCAGTCTCCAAACCAGTGATCTGACAATATGGCTCAAAGGTAGACATCTCATAAATCTGAATTTCTCGATCTCTGAATTCAAAGAGTTAAAGAAATACAAAAGAGGATTTTGAAATGCCTCAACTTTCTTCACTTAATTCACAATACATGCCATTAAAAATAAATCTGACAGAAAGAACCTTTACCCAGTACTTAGGATGAACTTGTTATACTGAGACATGATGGTGAAGTCAGTTATCCATTTTGGCTTTCGACTAGCAGGCCTCTCCTAAAAAGTAAAACTAGCGGAGTTATCAATCTTGCCAGCTTGTATTGGGCTACTTTTACTTTAATAAACACAATTAAATTGTACACATACGGATAAAGCAATGACATGGCGTGTGACCAGTCATGATTGACTGTCACTTCAACCCAGAGCAAATTACAGAAATTGAGATTTATTCCCAATTTTCTCCTTATTTTTCCCATCCTCCTATCAAAGTGAAGACTTATGATGTGGCACCAACAGATCCTTGGGTATCTCACCAAAATGGCCAAATGACTTCATGTGTGGCTTAGTGCCACATCACACAATGAGTCATCACAGAAGCCTGATGTTTAGCATTTTGACTGAACATTATTTGTCTGGCTCTCTCAACGGACCAGTGAGTTTACTCAGTGAACAACAGAGACACAAAAGCCCCAAGGATCTCAGGTTCGATATACAATAGGAAGGGAAGATAAGCCGAGCTTCTTTGTCCTGTTCTTTGTGCGAATGTGTATGCAAGTCGGGTAGGACTGGGTTCAGTAGTGATGATTCCATCAGTCAAATACCCTGAAAGTCTACAGCCTGTATTTAACTGTCAGCGGGAGACCGCACTGGCGAGTTCATTTCATGTCCACTAATTCCGACGGAAACCGGACGTGCGCACAGTTACAATCGCCCAGGTTACTTACCCGCCCTGGAAACCCTAGGAACAACCGTACGCTCCAGTCCCCACAAAGAGAGCTTAGGCCTTCCCTGCCACAGGCTCACCCCCTTCCCGATCACAAGACCCTGCTGAAACCCTTTCCGGATCCCACAAGGAAAGTTTCGGTGTCCCCTGTCGCAGACTTGCCCCTCCCTTCCCGATCGTGAGACCCTCTGCAAGACCCAGAAGTCAATCTGGCCACGGATCTAGTGTTGGTGGGTGAGCTCTGGGGAAGGTGGGTTTGTGATCGTAGCGGATGGGAGAATGGGGCAGCAGCGGTTCAGATTATTTTTGTGGGTCCTGGAGGAGTGGGGTTTGCACTTGGGACACCCATTCTGTGCAGTGTCAGCTTTGGTTCAGTGGGTAGCACTCTCGCTCCTGAATCAGAAGGTTGTGGGTTCAAGTTCCACTCCAGGGACTTAAGCACAAAAAACCTAAGCTGACATTCCAATGCAGTGCTGAGGGAGCGCTGCACTGTCGGAGGTGCCGTCTTTTGGACAAAATATTAAACCTAGGCCCCGTCTGCTCTCTCAAGTGGATGTAAAAGATCCCAAGAAGAGCAGGGAAGTTATCCCCAGTGTCCTAGCCAATATTTTTCCCTCAATCAACATAACAAAAAAAACAGATTATCTGGTCATTATCACATTGCTGTTTGTGGGAGCAAATTGGCTGCAGCGTTTCCCACATTACCAACAGTAACTACACTCTAAAAGTATTTCACTGGCTGTAAAGCGCTTTGCGCAGTGGTCATGAAAGGCGCTGTATAAATCCAATCTTTCTTTCTTAAACTAACCCCATAACTGTCTTTTGGTCCACACAGTTTAGCAGATGTCAAAAAAGTGCTAAGAAACACTCACCGATACTTGAAAAAAGCCCTCAATATGAATTACAGCTAGAAGTTGCTGGTTACACCCATGGACATCGATAAGAGTACACAGAGTACAACTGAACCGAAATCAGCTCCAAATGCTGCATGTTAGCAACTGCATGCATATTTTAAAAATTCTACTAATGACACACTTGTCAAACAGTTCAATTTGAAGTTCCTTGCATGAATTCAGTGGTTGGGAAATGTTATTTATTCTTGTGCACTATTACAAACATACGTACAAAGAGTCTCCTACTTCGTCTCAGCTGGAGCTGGGCTGACCAGAAGGAAATGGTCCCGTCCTCTCGCATCATGATGAAGGTACCATCAGGTGTGAAGTAAATGCGCAGGATCTGCTCTGCATGAGAAAGCTCTCTGATTGTCGCAGGAAGAGAAAATGAGATATGTTTTGATCGTGTGTAGGACTCATCAATCTCCTTGTACTTTAGTTGCATGTATGTACAGAATTCATCCTGTCAAGGAAATAATTATTTTTAATAGGATAAAGGAATTATTGAAGGACTTGGCAAGGGAGAAACAGATGTGAGTCAGTAAGATAGATCAAAAAGAAAATATGAGATCAGAGAGAGAAAGATTGAGAAATAAATTGGAAAGAAGAGAAATAGATTGGAAAGAAGAAATATCAACAAAACATTGATGAGAGAGAATTAGAATCTGGTTTGATTTCGACACTGTAAATACTGTATTGTATTTTTCACTGGGCATTTATTTTCTGATTATCAGCAACCAACCAGTGAATAAATACTATCTATCAATTCTGTATTTTGTGGGGATTGTGATGAAATCAGCTTAAAAGATCCATGAAATTAAAATTATTTTTTTTTTCTTAGCCAGTGGAATACCATATAGTGCTAGATTCTTCTCCACTTGAAACTGGATGGGCTAGCATGAAAGAATAAAAGAAAATTCATGCAGTGGGCATAGTGACGCCTCACAGCCTGACCTGCCCCACGCTGCCAAGATTGATGCTGGCTGCTCCTTCTCCAACCACTTATTGCAAATGATGGCAGAAGGGCCCCAGCAGATTTTCCTGCCATCTGCTCATACATCCTACGACCGCGATAGGGAAAGTGGCAGTAGACCCTGGCATACACCGGTAGCGGCTTTAAGGTGTACCCATGGACAGAGAGAGCCTTGTGGGGGCCTCCTCTCCCTCCATTCTGTTCCTCCCTTACCTTGCTTTGTAGGCCTCTTCTGGTGCTGCAGCAGTAGTCCCATTGCTGCACCACTGGGCTTTGCAGCTGGCCAATGGCAGTCTCTCTGTTGGCAGCATGGAGCCTGTCGTGTGTGCTTGTGGTGTCAAAGAGGTGGGAGAAAGTCCTGCCTCGCTGATACACCATCACTGGGAAGAGAGTTCCAGTCCATTTTATGCTACCACTGGCACCAGGTACATCAGTAAAAGTAATTAAAATGAAAAAGCAACAACTTTATTTTTAATGTGGCGTCGCTGGCAAGTCCGGCATTTATTGCCCATCCCTAATTGCCCTTGAGAAGGTGATGGTGAGCCACCTTCTTGAACCGCTGCAGTCCATGTGGTGAAGGTATTCCCACAGTGACTTTGTAGCAGTTTATAAGCTCTCTGATGGTTATTGTTATGTATTTAACCCCTTGTAACCTGCATCGCACCTGTCCACCAGAGGCCCTACCTGTTGGAGTCCCAAGGATCCCAGCATCCCTTGGGAGCACAGTATATAAGCAGGCCACCCATGAGATACCTGCACTCTGGAACTACAATAAAGGAGCTAAGGTCACACTTGCTCATTACACACAGTACTCGGTCTGACCATTTATTATGAGTATAACAATTGGCGACGAGGTAACAAACCGCGCGAAAATGCAAAGAAGAGTCGGCATCCTGGAGAAGTTCTCAGAAGGAGACAATTGGGACGCCTTCGTGGAGAGACTCGACTAATACTTCGTAGCCAACGAGCTGGAAGAGGACGAGAACGTGATCAAACGAAGGACGATCCTCCTAACTGTCTGTGAGGCAACAACCTATGGCCTCATGAAGAATCTCCTGGCCCCGGCTAAACCAACAGAGAAATCCTATGAAGAACTGTGTACGCTGGTCCAGGAGCACCTAAATCCTAAGGAAAGTGTTTTGATGGCGAGATATCGGTTTTACACGTGTCAACGATCGGAGGGAAAGGAAGTGGCGAGCTACGTCGCCGAACATAGGCGCCTTGCAGGACATTGTGAGGTTGAGGGATTCCTAGAACAAATGCTCAGAGACTTTTTTGTACTGGGCATCGGACATGAGACAATCCTTCGCAAACTGTTGACTATAGAAACTCCGAATCTGAGTAAAGCCATAATGATAGCCCAGGCATTTATGTCCACCAGCAACAACACCAAGCAGGTTTCGCAGAATAAAGAAGTTTTGGCCAGTACTGTGCATAAAGTAACGTCGGGTTTGAGCAGAAATGTACAGGGCAGAATGTACACGCCAGCTGCTGGCCTCAATTGACCCAGTGTCCGCCATCGTCTGTTAATGCAAGGCAGCTAACACCCTGTTGGTGCTGCAGAGTGATCATCGGCCCCATCAATGCCGCTTTAAGCATTATGCTTGCAATGGCTGCAGAACAATGGGACATCTCCAATGAATGTGCAGGCGAGCTGCAAACCCTGCAAACCACCACGTTGCAGAGGAAGATCTGTCCACAGTGGATCAGACGGAATTGGAAACTCATACAGAGGAGGCAGAGGTGTATGGGGTATACACGTTCACGATAAAATGCCCACCAATAATGTTGAAAGTTGAACTGAGCAATATTCCAGTGTCTATGGAGCTGGACACGGGGGCAATCCAGTCCAAAATGAGTAAAACTGCAATCGACAGGCTGTGGGGGAAGAAGGCACACAGGCCCAAGCTCAGCCCCATTTACACCAAACTAAGGACTTATACAAAGGAATTAATCCCTGTAATTGGCAGTGCAGCAGTCAAAGTCTCCTATGACGGAGCAGTACACGACCTCCCGCTGTGGATTGTGCCAGGGGATGGCCCCATGTTGTTTGGCAGAAGCTGGCTGGGAAAAATCCGCTGGAACTGGGACGACATCCGAGCGCTCTCATCAGTCGACGACACTGCATGTATCCAGGTTCTAAGCAAATTCCCATCGTTGTTTGAGCCAGGCATTGGAAGTTTCTTGGGGGCGAAAGTACAGATCTATTTGGTTCCCGGTACGCAACCCATCCACCACAAGGCTCGGGCAGTACCTTACATGATGCGTGAAAAAGTGGAAATCGAGCTGGACTGGCTGCAACATGAAGGTGTCATCGCGCCAGTGGAATTCAACGACTGGGCCAGTCCGATTGTCCCGGTACTCAAGAAGGACGGTACGGTTAGAATTTGTGCGGAGTATAAAGTAACGATTAACCATTTTTCGCTGCAGGACCAGTACCCGCTACCCAAGGCAGATGACCTATTCATGACCCTGGCTGGAGGGAAGACGTTCATCAAGCTGGACCTGACCTCGGCCTACATGATGCAGAAGCTGGAGAAGTGTTCGAAAGACCTCCCCTGCATCAACACGCGCAAAGGTCTGTTTATTTACAACCGGTGCCCCTTCGGGATTCAGTCGGCTGCAGCGATCTTCCAGTGGAACATGGAAAGCCTGCTAACATCGGTTCCTTGCACAATGGTCTTCCAGGACGACATATTGGTTACAGGTCGGGACACCATGGAGCACTTGAAGAATCTGGAGGAGGTTCTTAGTCGGTTGGATCGTGTGGGGCTCAGGTTGAAACACTCGAAGCGTATTTTCCTGGCACAGGACGTCGAATTCTTAGGAAGGAGAATCGCAGCAGAGGGCATCAGACCCACCGACGCCAAGACGGAGGCCATCAAGAGTGCGCCGCGACGACAGAACGTGACGGAGCTGCGGTCATTCCTGGGACTGCTTAATTACTTTAGTAATTTCCTACCTGGGTTAAGCATCCTGCTAGAACCCCTACATGTGCTATTGTGCAAGGGAGACGACTGGGTATGGGGGAGTTCACAAGAGGCTGCCTTTAAGAAAGCCAGAAATTTACTGTGTTCCAACAAACTGCTTGTTCTGTAAAACCCATGTAAACGACTAGTGTTAGCTTGCGATGCGTCATCATACGGGGTTGGGTGTGCGTTACAACAGGCTAATGAATCGGGAATTTTGCAACCAGTTGCGTATGCATCCAGGAGTTTGTCCAAGGCCAAAAGAGCATACAGCATGATTGAAAAAGAGGCTCTGGCGTGCGTTTACGGGGTAAAAAAAATGCACCAGTACTTGTTTGGCCTCAAGTTCGAGCTTGAAACTGACCAGAAGCCGCTCATGTCGCTATTCGCGGAGAGCAAAGAGATTAATATCAATGCCTCTGCCCGCATCCAAAGATGGGCGCTCATGCTGTCGGCATACAACTATGTAATTCGCCACAGACCGGGCACAGAGAACTGTGCAGATGCTATCAGTCGGCTACCATTGCCCACCACCGGGGTGGAAATGGCACAGCCAGCGGACTTGCTTATTGTCATGGAGGCATTTGAGAACGAGAAATCCCCCGTTACGGCCTGCCAGATCAGGACCTAGACCAGCCAGGATCCTTTACTGTCCCTGGTAGAAAAAACTGTGTCCTCCATGGGAGCTGGTCCAGTGTCCCAGTGGAGATGCAGGAAGCCATTAAGCAATTCCACAGATGCAAAGATGAGCTGTCCCTGCAGGCGGACTGTCTTTTGTGGGGCAATCGTGTGGCCTTGCCCAAGAAAGGCAGAGACACATTTATTTGTGAACGACCCAGGCATCGTGATGATGAAAGCCATAGCCAGATCCCATGTGTGGTGGCCAGGCATCGACTCAGATTTAGAGTCATGTATGCGCCAGTGCAACACTTGCTCTCAGTTGAGCAATGCACCCAGAGAGGCACCGCTAAGTTTATGCTCCTGGCCATCCAAACCGTGGTCGAGGATCCACGTAGACTATATGGGCCCATTCCTAGGCAAAATGTTTTTGATCATCGTGGATGTTTACTCAAAGCGGATTGAATGTGTAATAATGTCTGTAAGCATGTCCATGGTCACTATTGAAAGTCTACGAGTTATGTTTGCCATGCACGGCCTGCCTGATGTCCTATTCAGCGACAACGGGCCGTGCTTCACCAGTGCCGAATTCAATGAGCTCATGACCCGCAACGGGATCAAACATGTCACATCTGCGCCATTCAAGCCCACATCCAACGGCCAGGCAGAATGGGCAGTTCAGACCATCAAGCAAAGCTTGAAGCGCGTGTCGGGAGGCTCCCTGCAGACCCGGTTGTCCCGAGTACTGCTCAGCTACCGCACCAGACACCATTCACTCACATGGATTCCCCCAGCAGAGCTGCTCATGAAAAGGGCACTTAAACCAAGGCTCTCTCTGGTCCACCCTGATCTACATGATCATTTGGAGGACAAGCGGCATCAACAAAGTGTGTACCATGGCCGCACAAACTTGTCACACGATATTGAGGTCAATGATCCTGTGTTTGTACTCAATTATGGACATGGTTCCAAATGGCTCGCTGGCACGGTCACAGCCAAAGAGGGGAGTAGGGTCTTTCAGGTCAAACTGTCCAATGGACAACCGCACAGAAAACACTTGGATCAAATTAAACTGCAGTTCACCAACAGCTACGCATAACCTGAAGAGGACACCACCAACTTTGACCTTCCAACACACACGCAAGTAGCAACTGACATCACAGTTGACCATGAAACAGAAATCATAATCCCCAGCAGCCCGGCAAGGCCGGCTGCCCAACAGCCCAGTGCCGAACTGACCAATCCAACCACCCCAGCATTTGTACCCAGATCGTCTCACCTTGTAAATAAGTGTATTGTTGACTTCACTGGGGAGTGATGTTATGTATTTAACCCCTTGTAACCTGCATCACACCTGTCCACCAGTGGGCCTACCTTTTGGAGTCCCAAGGGATCCCAGCATCCCTTGGGAGCACAGTATATAAGCAGGCCACCCACGAGGTACCTGCACTCTGGAACTACAATAAAGGAGCTAAAGTCACACTTGCTCATTACACACAGTACTCGGTCTGACCAATAATTATGACTATAACAGTTATGTAAGTAAATAGATCCCATGGCACACTGCTTGGACATATAAAACCAAGAAAATCTTAAGAGTTTTCATCCCTGAACTGTGCTAAATTCAGCAATCTCACCCAAGAGTTGAAATGCTCTACAGTCTCCATCACCTGGGCGATAAACTGGCCAGATGGATCGGCCTCCGGTGCAGAACCTGCCCAATGCTCGCTCCACTGAGATCAATAACGGGCAGGTGATCCGCTCCCCAAGCTTACGATCTGGCAGCGAAGATGAAAATAATCCCTCGTGTACCCTGGCTAGGCAGGAAAGGGAAATTGATTGACGATCATGTTCCTCGCTGGTCACAATTCAGTGGCCCTGCCAGACATCCGTGCGTGAGATACTGAGTGAGATCAGAACCAGGCTCAGGTGGAATGCTTCTTATGATTGAATAGACTGCTGACACTGACTGTTGAGATTCAGAGGTAAAGAACGGTCACTTGGATAAAACACCACAGGCCATGGAGAAGAGGCCAGGGAAAAGAAAATCAGAAGGAAATCTGGAGGGGAATGAAGTGATCATCAGCATCTTGAATAAATATTTGGAAAACTGTTTTTGATTACCAAACACATCATCACATCAAATACATTAAAATATATCACTTATCATGGTAAAAATAATGCATGATTTTTCCTCTTTCTGCAAACAAAAAAGCTATGCAAACAGAAATTCAACCCAGACCTACTGTGTGGCTCAATACCAACTATTCATTTATCCATTATATCATTGGTGGAGCTACATCAAAATATTTGAAAGAAAATTGGAAAACTCAAACAGATGTAGTGTATAGCATTTATATAGTGACTGTAAAATAAACAGCACTTTACATATTGGGAAATTTAACACTGTTGAAGAGACAGTTCTGTATAATGAACTTCTCAGCTAACTTACTTGTGCCTCTAAATTGATAGCTGCTTGGCTACTCTGCTTGTTATTTAGAACAAACACTTCAGCTTATTTCAAGGTTAGAAAAAAGCTGCAAGCAATAAATGGGTTTCTTTCTCCCAGTATAGTTTTTTTTAAGATTGTTCAGTTAGGACTTGACATTTTGCACAGTGTGATATCTGGAACATATTGTGATGGATGCACACTAGGCACAAGGACCCCTGACATTTTCAGGGAAATCATTCTGGTGTAAATGCGCTCATAAGACTTTCTGAAGCCAGGGGGAAGTTCTCTAATTGGAATAATCCAAGCAAGTACCCATGCCACTCAGAGTGCACCTCAGGGGCACCTCAGGGGCCCTTTCTGCTGCAGGTGACCTTGCTTAGGGTGAGCAGATAACTGACAGTGAGGACCTGGAATATCTGGGACTTGGCTAAATGTCTAACTTCCATCGCACTCCTGCCAGATTTATGTCTGGGAGTGTGGGGAAAGTTGGATTTTTGGCTTTGAGATTTCAATATTTTAAATTGCAACCACTTAGAGAACAAAGATTAGTGGCAGAAATACAGGCACCAAATCAGTTTGTTGTATTTAAATATACATCCTTCTGATTTATTTGTTCCTATGCCACAACCTTTCATTTTTGTCACTTGCACATGCACCAGAGTTAAACAGTCCAATCAATTATCCCTGAATAATTTCCAGATTTAAAGCATTTACAAAGGGAGCTTTTGGGTCAAAATCATGCTGTGTAATATTAGAAACAAATGTTTAATATGTTTGTAAGAAATTCCTCTGCTCACTATTTCAACCAAAGTAATAACCAATTCATAAATGTAAAAATGTTTACTGATACAGCACAGCAAAAATTGAACACATATACCTCTGCAAGACTTGCTGTTATTATTCAGCTCCATGCTTTACAGAAGGCTAAGTAATGATGGCCTTGGAAAAGACAGCAGCACAGATGAAAGAAGTAGCCCCATTATAATCGATTGGGCCTGAGGGATGAGAACATAAGCTATTGCAGCCTGTGCTGTATAAATTATCTACAAAATACACCTTAAAATGGGAACAATGCTGAGAGAATTCTTAAAAACAAAATCAATCAAGTGCAAAGAATTATTAGTTCTTTAATCTTTAAAAAAAATGTTTTCCCCTCTTCTTAATTTGTTTCACGCACTTGCCCTTTTCCTAAATGTCTATTTAATTTACAGTTTCAAGTAGCTCAATGATGTTTTTCCCTGATGTGAATTCAATCAGGTTCTGAATACGAGGGCAGCGAAAGGGGGAGAATTGCTGATGACACAACTGTGTAAACTGACTCAATAGTTATTGGGGTCGGAATTGCTACACTTTGCGATGCCCATTAGCGCCTCCGGGAGGGGAGGGGGTGGGGCGCTAATGGGGCGCAAAACACTTTTCAACCGGGGGGGGCGGGGGGGGGGGGTACTACCAGCTCCTGAGAAATTGCACGGGGGTTAGCAGCAGCACTGCCACAGTAGCACGATGCCCTGCCAATAGTGGCCTGGGCCGCGACTCGACCGCCGATTATGCCATCGGTCTGTACAGTGACCCCTTAGCGCCGTGCGCCAACCCTTTTCCACCCATGGCGTATTTTGCCCTGCGCTCCCGCGAGGCTGCTGCGAGTGGTGTCCGCGCCAGCCTCGCGAGTCGTGAAGCGGGCCGACATCCGCTCACAGGGCGGAAGTTAAAGGGGAGGTCGCGGGCAGTTTTGCTGACTCACCAGTTGGCCCGACTTCTTCGTCCCTTGCGTGGTCTGGGCCACCATCGAGCGGCCTGGCATTCCATTTTGGGTGTCAGGCTGCGGCCCCGACACCATGTTGCCCTGGTGTCCTCGTGGAGGACATCAGAGGTGGTGCAGAGTGAGCAGCGGCCCTCCCCTTTAAGCGAAAGGGGAGGGGCGTTGAACCGGGTCAGCGATACGCAGAGCATTCAAAACTAAAAATCATGGTTTAAAAACTAGGATGAAAACACTCTACCTAAATGCACGCAGCATTCGAAATAAAGTAAATGAGTTGACGGCACAAATCATTACAAATGGGTATGATTTGGTGGCCATTACAGAAACATGGTTGCAGGGTGGCCAAGACTGGAAATTAAACATACAGGAGTATCTGACGATTCAGAAAAATAGGCAAGAAGGGAAAGGAGGTGGGGTAGCTCTTTTAATAAAAGATGATATCAGGGCAGTTGTGAGGGATGATATTGGCTCCAATGAACAAAATGTTGAATCATTGTGGGTGAAGATTAGAGATAGTAAGGGGAAAAAGTCACTGGTCGGCGTAGTTTATAGGCCCCCAAATAATAACTTCACGGTGGGGTGGGCAATAATCAAGGGAATAATGGAGGCATGTGAAAAAGGAACGGCAGTAGTCATGGGGGATTTTAACCTACATATCGATTGGTCAAATCAAATCGCACGGGGTAGCCTGGAGGAGGAATTCATAGAATGCATACGGGATTGTTTCTTAGAACAGTATGTAACAGAACCTACAAGGGAGCAAGCCATCTTAGATCTGGTCCTGTGTAATGAGACAGGAAAAATAAACGATCTCCTAGTAAAAGATCCTCTCGGAATGAGTGATCACAATATGGTTGAATTTGTAATACAGATTGAGGATGAGGAATTTGTGTCAGAAACGAGCGTACTATGCTTAAACAAAGGGGACTACAGTGGGATGAGGGCAGAGTTGGCTAAAGTAGACTGGAAACTCAGATTAAACAGTGGTACAATTGAGGAACAGTGGAGGACTTTTAAGGAGCTCTTTCATAGTGCGCAACAAAAATATATTCCAGTGAAAAAGAAGGGCAGCAAGAGAAGGGATAACCAGCCGTGGATAACCAAGGAAATAAAGGAAAGTATCAAATCAAAGATCAATGCGTATAAGGTGGCCAAGGTTAGTGGGAAACTAGAGGATTGGGAAAATTTTAAGCAACAGCAAAGAATAACTAAAAAAGCAATAAAGAAAGGGAAGATAGATTACGAAGGTAAACTTGCGCAAAACATAAAAACAGATAGTAATAGCTTTTACAGATATATAAAACGGAAAAGAGTGACTAAAGTAAATTTTGGCCCCTTAGAAGATGAAAAGGGGGATTTAATAATGGGAAATGTTGAAATGGCTGAGACCTTAAACAATTATTTTGCTTCCGTCTTCACAGTGGAAGACACAAAAACCATGCCAAAATTTGCAGGCCACATGAATGTGGGAAGGGAGGACCTTGAGACAATCACTATCACTAGGTGGGTAGTGCTGGACTGGCTAATGGGACTGAAGGTAGACAAGTCCCCTGGTCCTGATGAAATGCATCCCAGGGTATTAAAAGAGATGGCGGACGTTATAGCAGATGCATTCGTTTTAATCTACCAAAATTTTCTGGACTCTGGGGAGGTACCAGCAGATTGGAAAGCAGCTAATGTAACGCCTCTGTTTAAAAAAGGGGGCAGGCAAAAGGCAGGTAACTATAGGCCGGTAAGTTTAACATCTGTCGTGGGGAAAATGCTTGAAACTATCAACCATTAAGGAAGAAATAGCGGGACATCTAGATAGGAATAGTGCAATCAAGCAGACGCAGCATGGATTCATGAAGGGGAAATCATGTTTAACTAACTTACTGGAATTCTTTGAGGATATAACGAGCATGGTGGATAGAGGTGTACCGATGGATGTGGTGTATTTAGATTTCCAAAAGGCACTCGATAAGGTGCCACACAAAAGGTTACTGCAGAAGATAGAGGTACGCGGAGTCAGAGGAAATGTATTAGCATGGATAGAGAATTGGCTGGCTAACAGAAAGCAGAGAGTCGGGATAAATGGGTCTTTTCCCGGTTGGAAATCAGTGGTTAGTGGTGTGCCACAGGGATCAGTGCTGGGACCACAACTGTTTACAATATACATAGATGACCTAGAAGAGGGGACAGAATGTAGTGCAACAAAATTTGCAGATGACACTAAGATTAGTGGGAAAGCGGGTTGTGTAGAGGACTCAGAGAGACTGCAAAGAGATTTGGATAGGTTAAGCGAATGGGCTAAGGTTTGGCAGATGGAATACAATGTCGGAAAGTGTGAGGTCATCCACCTTGGGAAAAAAAACAGTAAAAGGGAATATTATTTGAATGGGGGGAAATTACAACATGCTGTGGTGCAGAGGGACCTGGGGGTCCTTGTGCATGAATCCCAAAAGGTTAGTTTGCAGGTGCAGCAGGTAATCAGGAAGGCGAATGGAATGTTGGCCTTCATTGCGAGAGGGATGGAGTACAAAAGCAGGGAGGTCTTGCTGCAACTGTATAAGGTATTGGTAAGGCCGCACCTGGAGTACTGCGTGCAGTTTTGGTCACCTTACTTAAGGAAGGATATACTAGCTTTGGAGGGGGTACAGAGACGATTCACTAGGCTGATTCCAGAAATGAGGGGGTTACCTAATGATGATAGATTGAGTAGACTGGGTCTTTACTCGTTGGAGTTCAGAAGGATGAGGGGTGATCTTATAGAAACATTTAAAATCATGAAAGGGATAGACAAGATAGAGGCAGAGAGGTTGTTTCCACTGGTAGGGGAGACTAGAACTAGGGGGCACAGCCTCAAAATACGGAGGAGCCAATTTAAAACCGAGTTGAGAAGGAATTTCTTCTCCCAGAGGGTTGTGAATCTGTGGAATTCTCTGCCCAAGGAAGCAGTTTGAGGCTAGCTCATTGAATGTTTTCAAGTCAAAGATAGATAGATTTTTAACCAATAAGGGAATTCAGGGTTACGGGGAGAGGGCGGGTAAGTGGAGCTGAGTCCACGGCCAGATCAGCCATGATCTTATTGAATGGCGGAGCAGGCTCGAGGGGCTAGATGGCCTACTCCTGTTTCTAATTCTTATGTTCTTATGTAGCACTGCCAATCGTGCCCCAGCATCGCCCCGGGACCCGCCCCAAGAGGAGTGGTGCAGGCGAGATTGCGCCCCACTCCCTCTGAGGGGCGGTAACTGCAATTTCGCGGCTGGGGCGGGACTTCTGCACCGGGCGCAGGAAGTCCCACCCCGAGTCAGTTACCGCCCCAATCAGGGCTCTGGGGAATCTCTCCCCCAATGTGTTCAAAGTGTAAGGAGTTGATTCACATCACAAAATACAAGTAACCCGGAGTATTTTAGTGATCATGCAATTTGAACTGTGCGTGTTAATTTAGCTCCCTCACACGGCTGGCTTCAGTGATACTTTTCGCAGCCAGTGGCTATGATGATGAGGTCATCAAAATTTCTTTTCAGAAATGTGCAACAGTAGATTAAAGTTAATCATTATTCCTTTTAAATTTGACTTTAAAAATGGTTATTGAGGGAATCGCTTCAAGTTACAGAATGGTTTGATCTGGCAAGGCCTTTCAGTCCAGTGTGCATGATCAGTTTAAGCATTTCAAAAGAGCAGTGAGTATGTGAACAAGTAACCAAATTCTGCAGTCAAGATATTGATCATACCCATTCAATCTGACCATTTGTAGAATAATCAATCTTTCTGAAGAGTTCTCCTATTTGGTCATCATGCTAGAATGAAGAAAAGAACAATGAAATGAGTTAAACTACAAACTGTAAACAGCACTGACATTATCTTCAACCTCGGTCAAAAATAAAACAAAAAATAAAACAGGAAATATAAAGTAAAGTGTACAATCCTAAAATGGATGCATGAACAGAGAGACCTGGGGGTATATGTGCACAAATCATTGAAGGTGGCAGGGCAGGTTGAGAAAGCCGTTAAAAAAGCTTATGGGATCCTGGGCTTCATGAATAGAAGTACAGGTATAGAGTACAAAAGCATGGATATTATGATGAACCGTATAAACACGGGTTCGGACTCAGCTGGAGTATTGTGTCCAATTATGGGCACTGCACTTTAGCAAGGATGTGAAGGCCTTTAGAGAGGGTGCAGAAAAGATTTATGAGAATGATTCTTGAGATGAAGGACTTCAGTTACGTGGATTGACTGGAGAATCTGGGTTTGTTCTCCACAGAGCAGAGAAGATTGCGAATAGATTTGATAGAGGTGTTCAAAATCGTGAGTGGGCTGGACAGAGTAGGTAGAGGGAAACTGTTCCCATTGGCACAAGGGTCGAGAACCCGAGCCCGCAGATTTAAGGTGATTGACAAAAGAACCAAAGGCGACACAAGAAAAAACTTTATAACGGTGAGTGGTTAGGATCTGGAATGCACTGCCTGAAAGGATGGTGGAGGAAAACTCAATCATGGCTTTCAAAAGGGAGCTGGATAGGTACCTGAAATACCTGAAAATAATTTGCAGGGTGTAATGTATGCACCTGTGAGTATGCTTACAGGTTTGGTAGAGCTGTTGCATTATTTAAAGGGTCTACTCCTCAAATTTTGGCTGCACTTCAGTCCCACACTCCTGATCTTTGGGCACCCTGTGCGGAGGGGAGCGGGTAGGTCCGAAGGCCTCCTCGTAGGACTGCTCCTGGGCATGGCCAAGGATGCCATCAGCCGGTCCAGGCAGCGGGTGGTCGAGGGGGTCGTTCAGCCCGACTGCCTGCCTCTCTTCCGTGCTTACATCCGGGCCAGGGTGTCCCTGGAGATGGAGCACGCGGTGTCCACCGGTACGCTCGCGGCCTTCCGCGAGAAGTGGGCACTGGAGGGACTGGAGTGCATCATCACCCCCGGCAACCAAATTTTTATTTGATTTTATATGTTTTAAAGTTTAATTTGTTTTAATTGCTGGGTTTTTAGTGCCCCCTCCCCTTTTATATTTACACTTGTAGATTTACAGTTTTAGGGCCACAAAAAAAAGCAACAAAAAAAATACAAAAAACATATAAAAAGGGTCGTGATAAGTGTTTGGAGTGTCCCCCAGATCGGGGAGCACTTGAGCTAATGTTTATTTCTGTTTCCAACTAAAAGAGCTGTAGAACTGTTGCATTATTTGAAGGGTCTTCTCCTCAATTTCTGGTTGCACTTCAGTCCCACATTCCTGATCTTTGGGCACCCTGTGCGGAGGGGAGTTTGCAGGTCTGAGGGCCTCCTCGTAGGACTGCTCCTGGGCACGGCCAAGGGGGCCATCAGCCGGTCCAGGCAGCGGGAGGTCGAGGGGGTCGTTCAGCCTGACTGCCTGCCTCTCTTCCGTGCGTACACCCGAGCCAGGGAGTCCCTGGAGATGGAGCACGTGGTGTCCACCGGTACACTCGCGGCATTCGGCGAGAGGTGGGCGCCGGAGGGACTGGAGTGCATCGTTACCCCCGGCAACCAAATTTTAATTTGATTTTATATGTTTTAAAGTTTAATTTGTTTTTAATTGCGGTTTTAGTGTCCCCACAGTCAGGGGGCACTTGTATAATTTGCCTCTCGGTGCCCTAAAAAAAACACAAAAAACCCCCCAAAAAAACAAACAAAAAAAAGGGCACCTGAAAAGTGTTTGGAGTGATTCCCCCCCCCCCCCACCTTTAATAAGGGGGCACTTGATTTAACATTTATTTTTGTTTTGCAACAAAAAGAGTTGTAGAGCTGTTGCATTATTTGAAGGGTCTGCTCCTCAAATTCTGCTTGCACTTCAGTCCCACACTCCTGATCTTTGGGTACCCTGTGCGGAGGGGAGCGGGCAGGCCTCCTCGTAGGACTGCTTCTGGGCATGGCCAAGGGTGCCATAAACCGGTCCAGGCAGCGGGCGTTCGAGGGGGTCGTTCAGCCTGACTGCCTGCCTCTCTTCCGCGGTTACATCCGAGCCACGGTGTCCCTGGTGATGGAGCACGCGGTGTCCACCGGTACGCTCACGGCCTTCCGCGAGAGGTGGGCACCGGAGGGACTGGAGTGCATCATCACCCTCGGCAACCAAATTTTAATTTGATCTAAGTTTGTGGTAAAATGTTAATTTGTTTGTCGGATTTAGTGCCCCCCTTTAACAAAGGGGCATTTTGATTTCAGGTTCCACTGAAAAAGTTGCAGAGCTGTTGTATTGTGAGTAGCTTAGCCAGTCACGTGATGTTCACAATAAAACCCCAGTCAGTTGGGCCTTGGTCATCCATGATGAGGTATGCAGTTGTGAGCCTAGTGGATGAACTGGTCATATGTCGTGTGATTGTTGAAACTTTGTTACTAAACCAACTAGTTCTTAATAGCCATGTATTGCTATGAAGCAAATATATTATATAGTGCTATGGGGACAGGGCAGGGGAGTGGGATTAGCGGAGCTGCTGCTGCAGACAGCCCGCACAGGCTCGATGGGACAAATGGCCTTCTTCCATGCCGTAACCATTCTATGATTCTATGATTCTGGATCATAAGAAACACCAAAAATAAGAAAAGCTTTTTTAGTTTATTGAAGGTTAGCTAAGTACCCCTCCGATTATACCACACAGCTGCATTCTGAACATCCCCAATACTTTCGTCTCTGCTACCCTCCCTGATAGATTACTCCAAACATTTATCATTCTTTATATCTGGTTTATTTTTACTTTGTGATGAGTTCCCTCCTTAACTGTCTTCTGTGGAGCATAAACCGCTCTGATCTTTCGGTGAATGTCAGCCCCTTCACATTTGGATCACGGTGCCGTCTCCAATGGCATGGTGACTGGAACTGAACAGAACACTCACCAATGTATTGTAAAGCCAGAGCAGAACGTGGACTGCTCACTGTACGGGGATAATTTTAACCCCCAGGGATGGGTGAGACGTTAAAAAAAAGGAGAAACCCAACCCGTCCACTTCTGGTTTTAACAGGAGCAGATCAAGGGGGCAGGCAACTTACCCCTCTCGGGCAGTGGGTCGGTCACTAAAATCCTTTAAGGAGATTTTAACTCAAGTTTTATTTTTTTACACATAGATCCCAGGATTCCTGGGCCTCGAGAATTCTGGCAGATGAAAGGAGGCGGGATGGGCCAGATCCATGAGGTAAAGTGCCTTTATTGCACTGCTTGTGGGCCAGGAGGAGCAGGAGTGTTTCCCTGATCCACCGAGCTTACCTTTTAAACAGCCCCCGATGGGACCCCCACGATCGGCCGATGCCCCCACCCCTATATCCAACTTCCCCCCACCATGTCCCATTCACCCTCTGCCCCCATCCCGCGAAGTCCAGTTCCCTTCGCTCTCCCCGATGTCCCATTCACCCCCTGCGATGTCCGATTTCCCCCACCACCTGATGTCCCATTCAGTCCCCATGATCCGGTTCCCCTCGCTCCCCCCTCATGTCCCAATTACCACCACCACCATCCCCACGTGATGTCCATCCCCCCTCGCCCCACCCCGATGTCCCAATTACCCCCCCCCACGTGATGTCTGTTTCCTCTCGCCCCACCCCGATGTCCCAATTACCCCCCCCCCCACGTGATGTCTGTTTCCTCTCGCCCCACCCCGATGTCCTAATTACCCCCCCCACGTGATGTCTGTTCCCCCTCGCCCCACCCCGATGTCCCAATTACCCCCCCCCCAGTGATGTCTAATTTAACCCACGCAATGTCTCATTTCCCTCACCTCACCCCCGCGATGTATGATTCCCCTAGCTCCTACCATCCCCTCCCTGCGCAATGTCCCCAATGGTCGCTGATGTAGGTGCCTATCTCTGCCCGATTTCTCTGTAGTTTTGTGTCCCCATGTGTCTGTGTCCCCTACACTAATTTTGTTTTCAAGCTCACAACAAAACTCTGAGGAAAGTGGTAGAATAGTATCCAAAAATCTGTGCAGCTTATGGAAAGGCTCAATAATTTCAATCCATTGGTAGTCTTTGGAAAGGCAAAGGGAAGAGTTAATTGGGTAACATGTCAAATGAAAAGAAATCTAGTGGGGAGGAACAAAAGGAGTCTGCAGGCAAGTGAAAGAGCAGCTCAGCACCTGATTCCCTATTTAAGAACACAAGAATTAGGTGCAGGAGTAGGCCATTCGGCCCCTTGATGAGATCATGGCTGATCTTTTACCTCAATTTCACTTTCTTGCACTATTCCCAAAAACCTTGAATCCCTTAATATTCAACAATCTATCGATCTCTGTCTTGAATATACTCAAAGACTGAGCCTCCACAGCCCTCTGGGATAGAGAATTCCAAAGATTCACCACCCTCTGAGTAAAGAAGTTCTCCTCATCTCAGTCCTAAATGGCTGACCCCTTATTCTGAGATTGTGACCCCTGGTTGAAGACTGCCCAGCCAGGGGAAACATCCTCCCTGCATCTACCCTGTCAAGCCCAGTAAGAATTGTGTATGTTTCAATGAGCTCACCTCTCATTCTTCTAAACTCAAGAGAATATAGGCCTAGTCTACTCAATCTCTTCTCATTGTAAAATGTAATGGCTGGTGAAGTGGAGGTGGCACTGCATGAGGTGTTTGCCTGAAGTGTGGCCTTGTTTATCACTCCAGGGTGTCATCCCCAGAGGTAGGCATGGCAGGGTTCCTGCAAGGGAGTGGAGAAAGGCTTCAGGCAGGCTCAGCTGGCCATTACTGTAACTGGCTGTGCATGATAGCTGCATTTGTCCTCGTAATTGATGGCACAGTTCTGCATCTAGCTCTCTGCTGACGTGGAGCCTGTGAAGAGCTAGGACAAGCAGATATGGTTGGCGACAGCTTGCAGGCTATGTTGGCTGCTAATCAATTTGGACTGTTTTTCTTTCATGCACAACCCGCATGAAATACTGTGATTCGGTGCTTCTGAAGAACCTCCCACATCATTTGGAGCACTGAGTCAGCTGTCACAGGCCCTTGGGAGTTGGGAATCTCCACATGCATTTAGTCTTCTGACAAAACAAAGTACATGCACTTCTGCTTGTAGATGTACATGTGAGCACACTGGTGGGTGGGCACAGAACACCTCTGCTGCAGCGTGACCTGCTAGTATCCCTCCGTTAGTCCTCCTGCGCTTCCTATAAACTCAGAATTACCATCACGCCCGTTGGTAGCAGAAGAAAAAAAAATCATCAAAATGGCCTGAAAATCCATCACTGAATCTTCTTATTTGGCCCTTTAAATACATTTCTGTGCATAGCTGACCCCTAGCAACCAGGGGCAGCTGTTTAATAGGAGGGAGAGAGATCGTTCAGCCTTTTGTCTGCACAAATGTTAGGCCAGCGTGTGCAGGATGAAATTATGTTTTCTCCCCACATTTTTAATATTAGACCGATGCTCTTTTTTTCTCTCTCCCAGAAATACGCACACATCGCAAAATAGATGGAGGTCTGGTGTAGCAGAACTCTGCCCAATTTTCCACTTGGCTTTATCTATTTATCATTTTTTACAGTTGCAAATACTCTAAAATTAAATGATTGTTAACATAGCTTGGTTCAAAGTGCTTAGGTTATGCAAGAGTGGAGAAATGGCAACACATGATTGCTCAATAAAGTTTGTTAGATTAATTAATTTTACCCGTGATTTCAGCCTCTCTTAGGCACCAAGCGTCTCATAATTATGGTTCAAAACTACAGCTGTTATCCTGATTTGACCTTATATTTGGGTGGAAAGCTTGCTATCAGGCTGGATTCTTGGTGGAAATATTCAAGGACAGTCCTCCTTCACACAATACTGACATTAAAAAGTACATGGGTAAATTTCAACCCCATTAAATAGGAACAATGAGGCACTGAACCAACTGAGTGCTCCAATCACCCAATGGAACCCAAATTTATGTGCTTTATAGTGCTGAGTGCAGTGGTGGCGTTTTGTAATGGGTTTCACATCCTTTCCTGTAAACGGCAGGTTTGAGCAGGAAATAATAACCAAAATCTTCTGCTTGAGGCCACTCATTTTTGAGTGTCAATTGTACAGAATATTCAGCACAGAAACAGGCCATTCGGCCCGACCAGTTCATGCCGGCCTTTATGCTCCACTCGAGCCGCCTCCCATCATTCCTCACCCTCAATTCACTACTCCGTCATGTGCTTAACTAGCTTCCCCTTCAATGCATCGATACTATTCACCTCAAGCACTCTCTGTGGAGTTCCACATTCTCACCACTCTCTGGTTAAAGAAGTTTCTCCTGAATTAGACTCCTTGGTGACTATCTTATATTGATGACCTCTCGTTTTGCTCTTTCCCACAAGTGGGAACACTTCTGTGTCTACTCTTTCAAATCCTTTCCTAATTTTAAAGACCTCAATCAGGTCAGCCCTCAGCCTTCTCTTTTCAAATTGGGGCCATCGAAGCAGAAGATTGGGAGAAGATCTGTTACACCAGATCGGCAGCCACTTTGCTCTGTGCATGGATATCCTTAATGCTCCCTTCATTTCAATATGACAATTGTGGGAATGACATAATTTAGTGACACTATTTGCTGATGTTTATGTGTGCAGGATGCTGAATGTCCTTCATGGCTATGTATAATGGACATCCAGGGTTCCGAGGGGATTATTTAAAGGTAATCATCATCGGCAGTCCCTCGAAATTGAGGAAGACATGTTTCCACTCTAAAAGTGAGTGCTCAGGTGACTGAACAATGCCATACGGGAATTCTAGTCTCTGTCACAGGTGGGACAGACTTAAAGGTAAAAGCAATAGTCAGTAAGCAGTTTTCAGGCCATTCTACACCATTTCTCTCATGGTTTGTGATTTACTTCTGGAAACTTTGTTAGAATTGCTTTATTTGCTACCGCTCCATTAGATCCTGCTAACAAAGCCCTATTCAGCCAGCACCTCACTGCCAACCTGACGCAAACCCCACCCCTTCCCTCAACGACTCTCTGTCCCACCTGTGACAGAGAGTGTGGTTCTCATATTGAAATGTATAGCCACCTAAGAACTCATGTTAAAAGTGGAGGGACTGGCTATGAAGATGATGATGGCCAAACTGACGACTTCCGGTGACCCAGAGATGCAGAGTGCCCACAGTGCCTGGTCTGCCCTCAGGGCCTCCATACTTAGCACCTGCGAAGAGATGCTCAGTCACTCAACCAGGAAACGCCAAGACTGGTTCGACGAGAATGATCAGGAGATCCAGGAGCTAATAAGCTGTAAGCGCAAGGCATTCTTGAACTGGAAACAGCAGCACAACTTGAGAGCAAGAAAGCAGCTCTACAGACATCTGAAGGCCGAGGTCCAACAGAAAACCCGCGACCTAAAGAACAGATGATGGGTGGAGAAAGTGCAGGAGATCCAGCAGCTAGCCAACAACCACGACGTAAGAGGATTCTTAAGTGCAGTCAAGTCCACCTACAACCCAAGCACCCAAGGCCCTGTCCCATTGCTGACCAAGAATGGAGAAGTGCTCATCAAGAACAGAGAGGCAGTCAGTGCCCACTGGAAGGCGCACTTTGAAGATCTCCTTAACCGAGACCCTCTCTTTGATGTGAGTGCCCTCAACTCCATCCCACAGCATGCCACCCGCCACCATCTCAGCACAACCCCAGCCCAGCATGAGGTAGAAAAGGCCACCTGAAAGCTGAAAAACAACAAGGCAACAGAAGCAGATAGAATCCCCGCCGAAGCACTAAAACATGGCGGAGAAGCACTATTAGTGCGAATTCATGACCTAATTTCTCTTATCTGGAAGGAGGAGTGCATGCCAGGAGATCTCAGAGATGCCATAATCATGACCATCTTCAAGAAAGGCGACAAGTCCGACTGCAGTAACTACAGAGGAGTCTCCCTGCTGTCGGCCACTGGGAACTTCATCGCAAAAATCCTCTTCAGTTGCCTTCTCCCTGTGACTGAAGAGCTCCTCACAGAGTCGCAATGTGCATTCCGCCCACTAAGGGGTACAACGGACATGATCTTCACCGCGCGGCAAATCCAAGAGAAATGCAGGGAACAACACCAACCCTTGTACATGGCCTTTTTTGACCTCACAAAGGCCTTTGACACTGTCAACCGTGAGGGATTATGGAGCGCCCTCCTCAGATTCGGCTGCCCTCAAAAGTTTGTCACAATCCTCCACCTGCTTCACGATGATATGCAAGCCGTGATCCTGACCAACGGATCCACTACAGACCCAATCCACAGTCAGACCGGGGTCAAGCAAGGCTGTCTCATCCACCAACTTTCTTCTCGACTTTCCTTGCTGCAATGCTCCATCTTACTCTCAGCAAGCTCCCTGTTAGAGTGGAGCTAAATCACAGAACAAACGGGAATCTGTTCAACCTCTGCCGCCTCAGGTTAGATCCAAGGTCATCCCACCCTTTGTATTGAACTAAAGTATGCTGACGACCGCTTGCGTCGGCACACACTCAGAGGCCGAAATCCAAGCCATCGTCAACACCTTCACCAAGGCATACGATAGCATGGGCCTTACACTAAACATCCGTAAGATAAAAGTTCCACTATCAACCTGCCCCTGCCACACAGCACTGCCCCCCGGTTATCAAAATCCACGACGAGGTCTTGGAAAACAAGGACCATTTTCCATACCTTGGGAGCATACTGTCAACAACTGCAGACATGACAATGAGATCCAACACCGCCTTCTGTGTGCCAGTGCAGCCTCCAGTCACCTGAGGAAGAGAGTGTTTGAAGATCAGGACCTCAAACCCGGCACCAAGCTCATGGTCTACAGAGCAGTGGTGATACACGCCCTTCTATATGGTTCAGAGCCATGGACTATGGACAGCAGGCACCTCAAAACACTGGAGAAGTACCACCAACGCTACCTCCACAAGATCCTGCAAATACATAGAAACATAGAAAATAGGTGCAGGAGTAGGCCATTCGGCCCTTCGAGCCTGCACCACCATTCAATAAGATCATGGCTGATCATTCCCTCAGTACCGCTTTTCCGCTTTCTCTCCATACCCCTTGATCCCTTTAGCCGTAAGGACCATATCTAACTCCCTCTTGAATATATCCAATGAACTGGCATCAACAACTCTCTGCAGCAGGGAATTCCACAGGTTAACAACTCTCTGAGTGAAGAAGTTTCTCCTCATCTCAGTCCGTAATGGCCTACTCCTTATCCTAAGACTGTGTCCCCTGGTTCTGCACTTCCCCAACATTGGGAAAATTTTTCCCGCATCTAACCTGTCCAGTCCCGTCAGAATCTTATACGTTTTTATGAGATCCCCCTCATCTTTCTAAACTCCAGTGTATAAAGGCCCAGTTGATTCAGTCTCTCCTCATATGTCAGTCCAGCTATCCCTGGAATCAGTCTGATGAACCTTCGCTGCACTCCCTCAATAGCAAGAATGTCCTTCCTCAGATTAGGAGACCAAAACTGAACACAATATTCCAGGCGAGGCCTCACCAATGCCCTGTACAACTGCAGTAAAACCTCCCGACTCCTATACTCAAATCGCCTAGCTATGAAGGCCAACATGCAATTTGCCTTCTTCACTGTCTGCTGTACCTGCATGCCAACTTTCAATGACTGATGAACCATGACACCCAGGTCTCGTTGCACCTCCCCTTTTCATAATCTGCCTCCATTCAGAGAATATGCTGTCTTCGTGTTTTTGCCACAAAAGTGGATAACCTCACATTTATCCACATTATACTGCATCTGCCATGCTTTTGCCCACTCACCTAACCTGTCCAGATCACCCTACAGCCTCTTAGTGTCCTCCTCACAGCTCACAACACCACCCAGTTTAGTGTCATCTGCAAACTTGGAGATATTACACTCAATTCCTTCATCCAAATCATTAGTGTATATTGTAAAGAGCTGGGGTTCCAGCACTGAGCCCTGCAGCACTCCACTAGTCACTGCCTCCCATTCAGAAAAGGACCCGTTTATCCCGACTCTCTGCTTCCTGTCTGCCAACCAATTCTCTAACCACGCCAGTACATTACCCCGAAGACCATGTGCTTTGATTTTGCACACCAATCTCTTATGTGGGACCTTGTTAAAGGCCTTTTGAAAGTCCAAATATACCACATCCACTGGTTCTCCCTTGTCCACTCTACTAGTTACATCCTCAAAAAATTCCAGAAGATTTGTCAAGCATGATTTCCCTTTCATAAATCCATGCTGACTTGGACCAATCCTGTCACTGCTTTCCAAATGTGCTGCTATTTCATCCTTAATAATTGATTCCAACATTTTCCCCACTACTGATGTCAGGCTAACTGGTCTATAATTACCCGCTTTCTCTCGCCCTCCCTTTTTAAAAAGTGGGGTTACATTAGCTACCCTCCAGTCCATAGGAACTGATCCAGAGTCGATAGACTGTTGGAAAATTATCACCAATGCATCCACTATTTCTAGGGCCACTTCCTTAAGTACTCTGGGATGCAGACAATCAGGCCCCAGAGATTTATCGGCCTTCAATCCCATCAATTTCCCCAACACAATTTCCCGCCTAATAAGGATATCCTTCAGTTCCTCCTTCTCACTAGCCCCTCGATCCCCTAGTACATCCGGAAGGTTATTTGTGTCTTCCTTCATGAAGACAGAATCAAAGAATGTGTTCAATTGATCTGCCATTTCTTTGTTCCCCATTATAAATTCACCTGAGTCTAACTGCAAGGGACTTACGTTTGTCTTCACTAATCTTTTTCTCTTGACTTATCTATAGAAGCTTTTGCAGTCAGTTTTTATGTTCCTGGCAAGCTTCTTCTCGTACTCTATTTTTCTCTCCTAATTAAACCTTTTGTCCTCCTCTGCTGAATTCTAAATTTCTCCCAGTCCTCAGGTTTGCTGCTTTTTCTGGCTAATTTATATGCCTCTTCCTTGGATCTAACACTATCCTTAATTTCCCTTGTTAGCCACGGTTGAGCCACCTTCCCAGTTTTATTTTTTCTCCAGACAGGGATGTACAATTGTTGAAGTTCATCCATGTGATCTATAAATATTTTCCATTGCCTATCCACCGTCAACCCTTTAAGTATCATTTGCCAGTCTATTCTAGCCAATTCACGCCTCATACCGTCGTAGTTAGCTTTCCTTAAGTTCAGGACTTTAGTCTCTGAATTAACTGTGTCACTCTCCATCTTAATAAAGAATGCTACCATATTATGGTCACTCTTCCCCAAGGTGCCTCGCACAACAAGATTGGTAATTAGTCCTTTCTCATTACACATCACCCAGTCTAGGATGGCCAGCTGCTAGTTGATTCCTCGACATATTGGTCAAGAAAAACATCCCTAATACACTCCAGGAAATCCTCCTCCACCGGATTGCTACCAGTTTGGTTAGCCCAATCTATACTTAAATTGAAGTTGCCCATGATAACTGCAGTACCTTTATTGCACGCATCCCTTATTTCTTGTTTGATGCTGTCTTCAACCTCACTACTACTGTTTGGTGGCCTGTACACAACTCCCACTAGCGTTTTCTGCCCTTTGATATTCTCTAGCTCCACGGAACTGATTCCACATCCGCCAAGCCAATGTCCTTCCTTACTATTGCATTAATTTCCTCTTTAACCAGCAATGCCACCCCACCTCCTTTTCTTTTCTGTCTATCCTTCCTAAATGCTGAATACTCTTCGATGTTAAGTTCCCAGCCTTGGTCACCCTGGAGCCATGTCTCCGTGATGCCAATTACATCATATCCATTGACTGCTATCTGCGCAGTTAATTCGTCCACCTTACTCCAAATACTCATCGCATTGAGGCACAGAGCCTTCAGGCTTGTCTTTTTAACACACTTTGCCCCTTTAGAATTTTGCTGTAATGTGGCCCTTTTTGTTTTTTGCCTTGGGTTTCTCTGCCCTCCACTTTTTCTATTCTCCTTTCTATCTTTTGCCTCTGTCTCCCTTTTATTTCCCTCTGTCTTCCTGCATAGGTTCCCATCCCCCTGCCATATTAATTTAACTCCTCCCCAACAGCACTAGCAAACACTCCCCCTCGAACATTGGTTCTGGTCCTGCCCAGGTGCAGACCGTCCAGTTTGTACTGGTCCCACCTCCCCCAGAACCGGTTCCAATGTCCCAGGAATTTGAATCCCTCCCTTCTGCACCACTCCTCAAGCCATGTATTCATCTGAGCTATCCTGCGATTCCTACTCTGACTAGCACGTGGCACTGGTAGCAATCCTGAGATTACTACGTTTGATGTCCTTTTTAATTTAGCTCCTAGCTCCCTAAATTCGTCTCGTAGGACCTCATCCCGTTTTTTACCTATATCATTGGTACCTATATGCAGCACGACAACTGGCTGTTCACCCTCCCTTTTCAGAATGTCCTGCACCCGCTCTGAGACATCCTTGACCCTTGCACCAGGGAGGCAACATACCATCCTGGAGTCTCGGTTGCGGCCGCAGAAACGCCTACCTATTCCCCTTACAAATGAATCCCCTATCACTATCGCTCTCCCACTTTTTTCCTGCCCTCCTGTGCAGCAGAGCCACCCACTGTGCCATGAACTTGGCTGCTGCTGCCTTCCCCTGATGAGTCAACCCCCCCCCCAACAGTACCCAAAGCGGTGTATCTGTTTTGCAGGGGGATGACCACAGGGGACCCTGCACTATCTTCCTTGCACTGCTCTTCCTTCTGGTCACCCAATCCCTATCTGGCTGTGTACCCTTTACCTGCGGTGTGACCAACTCGTTAATCGTGCTATTCACGTCATCCTCAGCATCGTGGATGCTCCAGAGTTCATCCACCCGCAGCTGCAGTGCCGCAATGCGGTCAGTCAGGATCTGCAGCCAGATGCATTTCCCGCACACGTAGTCATCAGGGACACCGGAAGCATCCCTGAGTTTCCACGTTGTATCGGAGGAGCGAGCTCTCCTGACATGACTTAACACTTGGATTAACTTAATTGGGCAACAACAAGGCTAAAGGTTGCTTACTGATAAAGAAAGAAAAAGAAAAACTACTCACCAATCACCAGCCAATCACTTACCCCCTTGGCTATGATGTCACCTTTCGATTTCTTTCTACTTCTTTTTGCCTTCTCCCTGTAGCTGCACCGGTCGGCCTCGCATCCCCGGAACTCGCTTCTCCTCCGACTAGCTCTCCGACCATGAACTCCCGCTGGCCTTTATAGACCTCGACCTCCCCGGAACTCGCTCCTCCTCCGACTAGCTCTCCGACCACAAACTCCCGCTGGCCTTTATAGGCCTCGACGTCCCCGGAACTCGCTCCTCCTCCGACTAGCTCTCAAATCACGAACTCCCCGATGGATAGGCGCACCAACGTCAGTGTTCTTGCTCAGGCCAACATCCCCAGCATCGAAGTATTGACCACGCTCGATCAGCTCCGTTGGATGGGTCACATCGTCTGCATGCCTGACATCGTCTGCATGCCTGACACGCGACTCCAAAAACAAGAGCACTACTCGGAGCTCCAACATAGCAAGTGAGTCCCAGGTGGGCAGAGGAAACGATTCAATGACACCCTCAAAGCCTCATTGAAAAAGTGCAACATCCCCACCGACACCTGGGAATCCCGGCCCAAGACCGCTCAAAATGGAGGAAAAGCATCTGGAAAGGCGCTGAAAACCTCGAGTCTCTTCGCTGGGAGTAAGATGAAGCCAAGCGTAGATGGCGGAAGGAGCACACGACAACCCAGGCTCCCCACCCACCCATTCAACCACTGTGTGCCCCACCTGTGACAGAGACTCTCGGTCCCGCATTGGGCTCATCAGTCACCTGAGAACTCATGTTTAATGTGGAGCAAGTCATCCTCGACTCCAAAGAACTACCTAAGAGAAGAGAGTGCCAGTTTCCAAATGGGAAAATCCCAATTTCTGAGCATTTGACAATTTGAAGATTTGACAATTACCACACAGGTTAGGCTGCACCAGAATATTGTGTGTCTCCCAGATATTACTCACACACCTGTATCTATAGGCAGAGATGCACTTGGTCAAAGGAATTGTGCATGTAGAAGATCCAATTTCTAAGGGAGGTAATGACAGTGGACCCAATGGCATAAGTACAATATAAGGCCTGACTAATCTTAACACTCGATGATTCTTGGGAAGCAGCCTAATCATGTATTCCATGCTTTAAGCACGATTGCACGAAAGGTGTCCCCTGGTGAACAAAGCTGCCTTCATCTACCAGGCTTGCTGCAATGCTAATCCATGGCATGGTACGCTGGCATGGTCATTATTCACACCACCATCTCATGCAGCACCACCTCCATTTTACTCGCCATCAAACAGGGGATCAGGGATTCTAAGCTGCTCTGTCACGTGTCTGCTGACTCTTTTGCATGCCTCCACACTGAGTTTCCTTTCATTTCATCTGTGCCTGTCATTTTTGACCCCTATTGCTTTGGTAAAAGTTGTCATTGGGTTGAAATATATTTTGAGGTTTTCCAAATGCTGTAACAATTTTCAGCCCCTTATTTTGCCACTTCCGGTTAAGCGTCTGCATCCTTTAAATTTCACCTGATTTGCAATTTTTCAGTCCCACCACCAGGCTTCCTCCCTCCACCAGGCTCCCCCCCTCCACCAAAACAGTAGCAGGAGCTAGCCACCAGCAATACTGCCTCAACTACGACACGCAGCTCCTGTTTATGAGTCAGGACCGCCATGCGGGGGCTGCCTGTCTTTTACCAGGAACTCATCAGGGTCTGGAACAGAGTCACCACCAAGCGCAGTTCTCCCCTGTCTGGAGTGGCGGCTGTCCTTCAGGAGCCGCTGCTCAGGAATCCGTACCTCCACGACCGCGGTTTTAGGTGGCAGGCAAATGAGAGAGCTGTGGCTGGCAAGGTAACCAGGGTCAGGGACCTGCTCAATGACGGAGGAGTGGGCTGGATGGCGCCAGACGAGCAGGCACGGCACCTATCCTGGGCCGACATCCGGTGCGCGGCCAATGCCATCGAGTAGCTAAAAACAGCACTGGGCCCTGACTCCGTTAGCTGTGTCAAGGAGGCCCAAGCACATGGGGAGATCCTGTCCGGACGGAATTCCTCATCGGCGCCAAGCCCTGAAACCTCCCTCGGGACCCGCGCCTCACAACTTGAGCCTTCTCCAGGAAATCCCCTCCGTGCCTTTCAGTTCTGCACGGAGGGGATTCCTGTACGGGCTGCTCTTGCACACTCTCCATGTTGCCATCCTCATCTGCTGTACGGACACGGCATGGCGCACCATCTTGCCGTCCAGAGCAAGCGGGGGTCCCCAATGGAGTGCTCTCTTTGCGGGAGTCCTCCCTCTATTTATTGGGGACTTGGCCTGGAGGATGTTGCACAGATCAGTCCCGTGCAATACATTTTTAAGTCGGTTCACGGACTCCCAGGCCGCCTGCAATTTCTGCGGTCTAGAGGAGTCCGTGTTCCACATTTTTATTGAGTGTGCGAGGTTGCAGCCCCTGTTCCATTATTTGAAGGGGCTGCTCCTCAAATTCTAGTTGCACTTCAGTCCCACACTCCTGATCTTTGGGCACCCTGTGCGGAGGGGAGCGGGCAGGTCGGAAGGCCACCTTGTAGGACTGCTCCTGGACATGGCCAAGGGGGCCATCAGCCAGTCCAGGCAGTGGGTGGTCGAGGGGGTCGTTCAACCCGACTGCCTGCCGCTCTTCCGCGGTTACATCCGAGTGTGTCCCTGGAGATGGAGCACGCGGTGTCCACCAGTACGCTCGCGGTCTTCCGTGAGAGGTAGGCGCCAGAGGGACTGGAGTGCATCATCACCCCCAGCAACCAAATTTTGATTTGATCTGTTAGTGTCTAAAAGTTTAATTTGTCTATGTTTGTCGTTTTTAGTGACCCTCCCCCCCCCCACTTTTAGCCAGGGGCCACTAGTATAATTTGTGCTTTTGTGCCCTCAAAAAATACACACGAAAAAAACAAGGGGGCACTTGAAAGGTTTTTGGAATGTGCCCCCCCACTTTAATCAGGGGGCACTTGATTAAAGTATACAACTAAAATAGTTGTACCAGGAACTATGCTCATGAACTACACATGGAAAATTGCATACAATTTGGTTCGATTTGCAATATTTCCAAACATTTGGGAATTGAAACGAATCTGTACTCATAACAGAAAATCTACCCTAATAAATTCCAGAGCCAATCCTAGCATCGTAACCTAACTGGTGTTTAATCAAGGGCTTATATTACTTTATCACATTTCCATTAAAGGTGCAGAGCATTTTATGGCTCTCAAAGGCAAACTCAGAACAGGACTATAAATGAACAGTCTATCAGTGCGCTTTACTTCAGAATTTCCTGTGTTATTAACAATCTCTCCCTGAGGGAAATAGACTCCGAGCAGAGAGAAAATAACGAGCATTAGAACTGCGTCTGACAGTCTGTGCCTCAATGTGAGGAGTATTCGGAATAAGGTGGATGAATTAACTACGCAGATAGTAGTTAACGGGTATGATGTAATTGGCATCACGGAGACATGGCTCCAGGGTGACCAAGGCTGGGAACTCAACATCCAAGGGTATTCAGCATTTAGGAAGGACAGACAGAAAGGAAAAGGAGGCGGGGTGGCGTTACTGGTTAAAGAGGAAATTAATGCAATAGTAAGGAGGGCCATTAGCCTGGATGATGTAGAATCGGTATGGGTGGAGCTGCAGAATTCCAAAGGGCAAAAAACACTAGTGGAAGTTGTGTACAGACCACCAAACAGTCGTAGTGAGGTTGGGGACAGCATCAAACAAGAAATAAGGGATGTGTGCAATAAAGGTACAGCAGTTATCATGGGTGACTTTAATCTACATATAGATTGGGCTAACTAAACTGGTAGCAATGCGGTGGAGGAGGATTTCCTAGAGTGTATTAGGGATGGTTTTCTAGACCAATATGTCGAGGACCCAACTAGAGAGCTGGCCATCCTAGACTGGGTGATGTGTAATGAAAAGGGACTAATTAGCAATCTTGTTGTGCGAGGCCCCTTGGGGAAGAGTGACCATAATATGGTAGAATTCTTTATTAAGATGGAGAATGGCACAGTTAATTCGGAAACTAGGGTCCTGAACTTAAGGAAAGGTAACTTCGACGGTATGAGGCGTGAATTGGCTAGAATAGACTGGCAAAGGATAGTTAAAGGGTTGACGGTGGATAAGCAATGGCAAACATTTAAAGATCACATGGATGAACTTCAGCAATTGTACATCCCTATCTGTAGTAAAAATAAAACTGGGACGGTGGCTCAACCGTGGCTAACAAGGGAAATTAAGGATAGTGTTAAAGCCAAGGAAGAGGCATATAAATTGGCTAGAAAAATCAGCAAACCTGAGGACTGCGAGAAATTTAGAATTCAGCAGAAGAGGACAAAAGGTTTAATTAAGAGGGGACAAATAGAGTACGAGAAGAAGCTTACCGGGAACATAAAAACTGACTGCAAAAGCTTCTATAGATAAGTGAAGAGAAAAAGATTAATGAAGACAAACATAGGTCCCTTGCAGTTGGACTCAGGTGAATTTATAATGGGGAACAAAGAAATGGCAGACCAATTGAACAAATACTTTGGTTCTGTCTTCACGAAGGAAGACACAAATAACCTTCCGGATGTACTAGGGGACCAAGGGGCTAGTGAGAAGGAGGAACTGAAGGATATCCTTATTAGGCGGGAAATTGTGTTGGGGAAATTGATGGGATTGAAGGCCGATAAATCTCCGGGGCCTGATTGTCTGCATCCCAGAGTACTTAAGGAAGTGGCCCTTGAAATAATGGATGCATTGGTGATAATTTTCCAACAGTCTATCGACTCTGGATCAGTTCCTATGGACTGGAGGGTAGCTAATGTAACACCACTGTTTAAAAAAGGAGGGAGAGAGAAATCGGGTAATTATAGACCAGTTAGCCTGACATTAGTAGTGGGGAAAATGTTGGAATCAATCATTAAGGATGAAATAGCAGCGCATTTGGACCAAGTCAGCATGGATTTATGAAAGGGAAATCATGCTTGACGAATCTTCTGGAATTTTTTGAGGATGTAACTAGTAGAGTGGACAAGGGAGAACCAGTGGATGTGGTGTATTTGGACTTTCAAAAGGCTTTTGACAAGGTCCCGCACAAGATATTGGTGTGCAAAATCAAAGCGCATGGTATTGGGGGTAATGTACTGACATGGATAGAGAACTGGTTGGCAGACAGGAAGCATAGAGTCGTGATAAATGGGTCCTTTTCAGAATGGCAGGCAGTGACTAGTGGAGTGCCGCAGGTCTCAGTGCTGGGACCCCAGCTCTTTACAATATACATTAACGATTTAGATGAAGGAATTGAGTGTAATATCTTCAACTTTGCGGATAACACTAATCTAGGTGGTGGTGTGAGCTGTTTGGAGGACGCTAAGAGGCTGCAGGGTGACTTGGACAGGTTAGGTGAGTGGGCAAATGCATGGCAGATGCAGTATAATGTGGATAAATGTGAGGTTATCCATTTTGGGGGCAAAAACACGAAGGCAGAATATTATCAGGATGGCGACAGATTAGGAAAAGTGGAGGTGCAACGATACCTGGGTGTCATGGGTCATCAGTCACTGAAAGTGGGCATGCAGGTACAGCAGGTGGTGAAGAAGGCAAATGATATGTCGGCCTTCATAGCCACGGGATTTGAGTATAGGCACAGGGAGATCTTACTGCAGTTGTACAGGACCTTAGTGAGGCCTCACCTGGAATATTGTGTTCAGTTTTGATCTCCTAATCTGAGGAAGGAAGTTCTTGCTATTGAGGGAGTGCAGCGAACGTTCACCGGACTGATTCCAGGGATCGCTGGGCTGTCATATGAGGAGAGATTGGATCAACTGGGCCTTTATTCACTGGAGTTTAGAAGAATGAGAGGGGATCTCATAGAAAGATATAAAATTCTGACGGGACTGGACAGGTTAGATGCGGGTAGAATGTTTCCGATGATGGGGAAGTCCAGAACCAGGGGACATAGTCTTAGGATAAGGGATAGGCCATTTTGGGCTGAGATGAGGAGAAACTTCTTCACTCAGAGAGTTGTTAACCTGTGGAATTCCCTGCCGCAGAGAGTTGTCGATGCCAGTTAATTGGATATATTCAAGAGGGAGTTAGATATGGCTCTTACGGCTAAGGGGATGAAGGGGTATGGAGAGAAAGCAGGAAAGGAGTACTGAGGGAATGATCAGCCATGATCTTATTGAATGGCGGTGCAGGCTCGAAGGGCCGAATGGCCTACTCCTGCATCTATTTTCTTTGTTTCTATGTTTCTATTCCAACTTCCAACACTTACTATTCCATGGAATCCTAGACACTTCTTCATTATCTTCTTGAATGCTTCCACATCCAAAGATTTGTTGCCAGCATTTTCAGATTCCTAAAGACAAAAGCAAAGATTTATTTTTCACACATCAAGCCCTCATTTTCAGGTGATTTATACTTTATACAGCAGTTAGTTTCTTTTTTTCTGGACATGATTCTGCTCACGTTATAGTCGCCTCCCGTGAACTCCTTCACTGATAGAAATCCATATTTTAATTGTTCAGCACAAGAAGCCCCGATTTTAATGCCTGGGTGCATTTGGGGCGGGCTGTTTGTGAGTCAGGTGGGAAGCCCCTGCGGGCAGCTGAACGTGAGGCCATTTTAACTCCAGGTCTCATTAGAATAGCAGGGCCAGGCTGCCCTTCCGACTGCTTGCAGAAATAGGCAGCCCAACACCTGCAGTACACAATTTCCATGAGACTCCCGACTGTACTTAAAGCGCGAATGCATCTCTTCAAGCGAGATTGCATTCCTCGCTTTCATTTGCTGTGCTCAAACTGCTTTTAAAGTGCTGCAAATAGTTGTAAAATGCTTCCTTGCAGCTAAGAATGAGCAGAAAGTCTGCCCCGCGATTCTCTGATATCTCTCTGGAGGTTTTAATTGAGGAAGTGAGGGGAAGGAGGGAGAAAGTCCCTCATGAGTGCTTTGCAGCTTTGGTAGAAACTTAAATGGCTGCCATGTATACTGTGGACTCCAGCATTGAGTGACAGGTGTCCACCCTGGGGAGACTAGTGGACCGAATGGACAGGGACTTTGAAGGATCCACCCACGTTCAGTCTGCTCTCCTGCACATCAGATGAGCTCCAGCCCATGATGATGGCAGTGGTGTGCCACCTATTGCCCTCTCCCAGGATGTCAGCATGTCTTCTCCTTCCCCACCCACAGCCACCACCCCTCCCAATGCCCATCATGGTGCCAGAATGTCAACTGGGCCAGCGGACTCTCCCAGAAACAGCCAAAGAGCAACAGTCAGCAGCCAGGCCTTGACAGATTCCAGCACCCACAAATCTCACATCAGAGTGTTTGTTGAAGTAAAAATGTCTAAAATGGGCAAATCAATGGAATAGTTGTAGAATACATGCATCTTGCATAATGCACAGGCTTGTCACAACACATGTTATCTGTTAGACCACACATTGTCCATCACACACACAAAAATCCTGACTGGCCCAATTGAGCCACTAACATAAAACCAGTTAAGTTTCCTTTCATTTTTGTTTAATATACACTTTTTATTGGTTTTGCACCTTTAAGAAGGAGGCACATGCTACTTCTTAATTGGAGATGGTAACGACCATCAAGCACTGCAACTAAAAGAGCGAGCACTTGTAACTTGGTCAGCTTCGTGCACTGGACTCCAGATAGTCTGAGCCGTAGGTGCTGAGAGCAGTCTCGCTGTAGCTGTGAGTTTGGTGTGAGAGGAAGAGGTGTGTTGCTGCTGTTTCTGAGGGGACCGGAGAGAGGTGAAGGAAGGAAAAGACCTGAAGAGAGCCATTGTACAATTGTGCTTTGCTTTCCCTAATTGCTTTCTTGTTGGCTCTCTGTAATGTCTGTAAGCTTGTAATGTTTGTAGCTCCACACTGTGGATGTGGACATATTGTGTACTGCAATTAGAGTTAATAATAAACAGAACCAGGCATGTTCCGGAGGTTTCTAATGGAGCTGTCTGCCATGTTAGAAGCTGTGTGTGTGCTGTGCTCTGTGACTATATCACATTTGGCGGCGAGATGGGATTTTTCGGATGATTTTAAAGCTGACATTTTGTTGATGAAGGATGCAGCCAGCCGACAGAGAGACTTTGGGAGCTTCTTTGCCTTTGGAAAAAGCTACAAAATCTGAGGTAAAATACAGCACACTGTGCGAACAGCTAGAAATTAAATGGCAGCATCCGCAGGTGTAATGGAACATTTGGGTGAATATAGACACGACCGGGAATGTTTTAAAGCATATATGGCTCGGCTAGAAATGTATTTCACTGCAAATAACATAATCGAAGTTCCAGAGAATGCAGTCCAGAATCGGGCAATATTGGAACAGAAGCGAGCTATGTTCTGACCAGAGATGGGTCCGACATTGTATGAAACCCTTGTAAACCTGCTTGTGCCTGACGAGACAAAGGACACAATGCTTAAAGAGATTTTAATGAAGCTGGAGCAGCACTATAACCCCAAGCCGTTAGAAATTGTTGAAAGCTATCATTTCGGTATACGAAATCAAAAGGCTGATGAAAATATCAGTGATTACATTGTAGCATTAAAAAAGCTATTTATTCACTGTAATTTCAGAAACTTTCAAAACCGAGCATTACGGGATCGTTTTGTTTGTGGGGTGAAAAATGATGCGATCAGAAGAAAGTTATTGACTTGATTTTTGAGATTGCTTGTCAGACAGTGAGGTCGATGGGCATGGCCGATCAATATTCCCGAGAATTTCATAATAATTACGGTCGTCAGTCAACTGAGGTAAATCGCCTGCAGATTCAAAGTAAAAGGCGGTGGGGGCCCAAAGTCTCAGAAACTGGAAATTCTAATAGAGCACCAAAGTCATGCTAGAGGTGCCTGGGACAACACATTGCTCAAAGTTGTCGATATGTGAAGGCAGAGTGTTTCTTCTGCAGAATGACTGGGCATTTTACGAAGGCATGCCGACTGAAGGGTAAATCAGCTTTTATAGCTATGAGTAGAAATCCCCAGAGACTACATAGTATGGAAGAACAACAACAGGACGAGGGAATGTTAGAGTTACACGTCATCAGGAGCACGAGGTTAACGGACAGCGATTCAAAAAGTATCAAAATCCACATAGATGTTGCGGAATTCAAGATACCAATGGAAATCGACACGGGTGTATCCGTGAGTGTAGTACCAGAGTCGCTATACCTCAACAAATTGCATGATTTCCCATTGGAGAAATCCAAGATAAAGCTGCGAGGCTACTCGGGAGAGAAAATTCCTGTGGTAGGAGGTCGTATCACCGTACCGGTGAAATATAAGGATCAATTTCAGAACTTGCCTCTAATAGTAGTGAAAGGAGACAAGCCTGCCTTACTAGGAAGAAATTGGTTGAGATCACTGAAGCTGGATTGGAGTGAGATTTTCAGTGTGGAAGCGGATGATATCAAGAAGTATCCGAAGGTGTTCTGCGAAAAGGGCAGTCCGATTCAAGGCGAGTGTCAGGGTACAGAAGGACGCTAGATCAGTTTACTATAAGCCACATTCCATACCATATGCACTCAAGGAGAAAGTTGAGCAAGAACTCAAAAGACTAGAGACTGAGAACATTATTTGTAAGATAGATCGATGTAATTGGGCTACACCCATTGTTGTTGTACCTAAGTCCGATGGTAAGGTAAGATTGTGTGGTGATTATAAAGTAACCATAAACCAGGCTCTAGAGGGTAATGTCCCCAATACATTGCCGAATATAGAAGATTTGTTCACAACACTGACAGGTGGTCAGATTTTCTCAAAACTGGATCTTACGAATGCTTACTTCCAGCTTGAACTAGATGAGGAATCCAAGTCATGCTTGACTATAAATACTCATCTAGGCCTGTATCAATTTAATAGGTTACCATTTGGAATTTCTTCTGCTCCTGCCATATTCCAAGGGGTGATGAATCAGATTTTGCAAGGTATTGAAGGGTAGTATGTTATTTGGATGACATACTAATTTCAGCGCTAAATAGGCAAATTCATAAAATATTGAATGAAGTCCTCAAACGGCTAGAGAAGCACGAGTGTCTGCTCGGAAGTGTGAGTTATTTAAAAACTCAGTGGAGTACTAAGGGTACAGAGTAGACAAAGATGGTTTACATCCAACCATGGAAAAATTGGATGCAATTAGAAATGCACCCACTCCCAGGAATGTCACTGAACTTCATTCTTGGGTCTTTTGAACTATTATGGGAAGTTCCTACCAAATTTGGCTACAGTATTACATCCACTGAATGAACTATTGAAAAAAACAGGTCCATTGGAAGTGGTCAAAAGAATGCGATACAGCATTCAAGGAGTGTAAAAGCAAATTGGTAGAGAGCGCCATGTTAGTTCATTATGACATATCTAAGGAGATTAAGCTAGAATGTGATGCCTCTCCATATGGAGTTGGGGCAGTGATCTCTCATGTATCATGTAGTGGGGAGGAGAGACCAATTGCTTTTGCTTCATGCACTCTCAGTGCCAGTGAGAGTAATTATGCGCAAATTGAAAGGGAAGCTTTGGTATTAATTTTTGGGGTCAAGAAGTTCCACAAATACTTATATGGTCGTAAGTTTACCATCGTTACGGACCATAAGCCCCTGACAGCAATCCTCCATCCAAAGTCCCCAGTTCCAACATTAGCTGCAGCCCGAATGCAGAGATGGGCTTTGATTTTGTCAGCATATACATATGATATTGAATACAGATGATCAGCTGATCACAGTAATGCTGATGCAATGTTTAGATTGCGTGTCCCATCACAAGTTACACCCGTAAGTATAGGGAAGAAGTGTTTTATTTTTCATACATTGATGAACTGCCAGTTACAGCTGAAGAGATTGGTAGAGCAACCAAATGTGACCCAGTGATGTCAAAGGTGTATGAAGAATGGATTGCCAAACCATGTAAGAGACGAAGATATTCATCCATTCTTCATTCGAAGGAATGAATTATCAGTCAATAAAGATTGTATCATGTGCAAGAGTGGTTATACCAATAAATTCAGGTCCAAATTATTAGGAGACCTCCATGACCAGCACCTGGGAATGTGCTTGACCAAGAGTTTTGCACGCAGTTATTTATGGTGGCCAGATCTTGATAAAGATATAGAGTACATCGTGAGTCAGTGTACGACATATCAATCGGTAAGCAAGCAACCACCATCAGTACCATTACAGCCATGGAAATGGCCTCCCATGATGTGGCAAAGGCTTCATATTGATTTTGCTGAGTTCGAAGGACAACAATTGTTCATTGTGATTGATAGCCATTCGAAGTGGGTTGAGGTGTTTCCAATGTGGAAAATGACAACAAGTAAAACATTGGACATTTTACGAAGATTATTTTCTTCATTTAGCCACCCAGAAGAAATTGTTTCGGATAATGGACCACAATTTTGCTCAGAAGAATTTGCACAGTTCACGAGCAAAAATGGTGTGAAACAAAACAAGGTTCCACCATATCATCCTGCCTCGAATGGTGCAGCAGAGCGCACTGTATAAATTGTAAAATGTGCCCTCATAAAACAAATATTAGATCCAAATCCAAGGAAACAACAGTTGTCATTGGATCACAAATTGACTAATTTTCTGATTTACATATCGTAATACTCCTCATACAACTACTGATAGAACACCAGCAGAGTTGTTTCTCAAACAACAGCCACGAACCAGATTCTCGTTGTTAAAACCAAATTTGGCACAGTCTGTAGAAGAGACACAATTAAGACAAAAAGAGAATCATGATAGAGGTAGAGTAAAAGATAGAAGTGTGAAATTAAACCAGAAGGTGAGAATGAAGAACCATCACCATAAATGGTTAAAGTGGTTACAAGGAAGAGTGGTGAAGATATGTGGTCCTCGCACATATTTGATCAAGATGTTTGATAATGGACAGGTTAGGTTTGTTCATATTGATCATATTTTACCTACAGGTATGGAAGGAGTTGAAGGTGGGAATGATTCAATTATTTCTGATTCATCAGATAGTTTTGATATACCTGTAGCAAATCCTACATCTAATGTACTGGAAACAAATCCAAGAGAAAATCAGAAATGTAAGTCTGAGTCCGAGTCAGGAAAACAAAGAGCCTGAAGTTAGAGTGAGTTCACCTACGAGGGCACGGTGCATGAACTGCCACTCTGGATTGTCCCGGGTGATGGCCCAAACTGCTTGGAAGGAGCTGGCTGGGCAAAATCCGCTGGAACTGGGATGACATCCGAGCGCTATCACATGTCGATGAGGCCTCATGTACCCAGGTTCTTAACTAATTTTGAGCCAGGCATTGGAAACTTTTCCAGGGCGAAGGTGCGGATCCACTTGGTCCCAGAGGCACGACCCATTCACCGCAAGGCCCGAGCGGTACCTCACATGATGAGGGAGAAAGTGGAAATTGAGCTGGACAGTCTGCAATGCGAGGGCATCATCTCCTCAGTGGAATTCAGCGAGTGGGCCAGCCCGATTGTTCCAATACTCAAAAGTAACTATTAATCGTTTCTCGCTACAGGACCAATATCCGCTACCTAAGGCAGCCGACCTATTTGCAACGCTGGCAGGAGGCAAGACGTTCACCAAGCTTGACCTGATTTTGGCCTACATGACGCAGGAGCTGGAGAAATCTTCGAAGGGCCTCACCTGCATCAACATGCACAAGGGACTGTTCATTTACAACAGATACCCGTTTGGAATTCGGTCGGCTGCAGCGATCTTCCAGAGAAACATGGAGAGCCTACTTAAGTCGGTACCACACACGGTGGTCTTTCAGGACGACATATTGGTCACAGGTTGGGACACCGCCGCGCACCTACAAAGCCTGGAGGAGGTCTTCCAGCGACTGGATCGCGTAGGGCTGCGGCTGATGAGCTTGAAATGCGTCTTCATTGCAACAGAAGTGGAGTTTTTGGGGAGAAAGATCGCGGTGGATGGCATTCGGCCCACAGATGCCAAGACAGAGGCTATCAGGAACGCACCCAGGCCACAGAATGTCACGGAGCTGCGGTCGTTCCTGGGACTCCTCAACTACTTTGGTAACTTCCTACCGGGGTTAAACACACTTTTAGAGCGCCTACATGTGTTATTGCGCAAAGGTGAGAATTGGGTATGAGGAAAAAAACCAAGTAATTGCTTTTGAGAAAGCCAGGAACATTTTATGCTCCAACAAGCTGCTTCTATTGTATAACCCGTGTAAGAGACTTGTGCTAGCATGTGTTGCGTCGTCGTACAGATTCGGGTGTGTATTACAACAAGCTAATGTTGCGGGGAAGTTGCAACTTGTCGCCTATGCTTCCAGGAGCTTGTCTAAGGCCGAGAGGGCCAACCGTATGATTGAGAACGAGGCATTAGCATGTGTGTTTGGGGTAAAGAAAATGCATCGGTACCTGCTTGGCCTCAAATTTGAGCTGGAAACCGAACACAAGCCCCTCACATCCCGGTTCACTGAAAACAAGGGGATAAATACTAATGCCTCAGCCCGCATACAAAGGCGGGCACTCGCGCTATCAGCATATAACTATACCATCTGCCACAGGCCAGGCACCGAGAACTGTGCGGATGCTCTCAGTCGGCTACCATTGCCCACCAGGGGGGCGGAAATGGCGCAGCCTGCAAACTTGTTGATGGTGGCGCAGCCCCCAGACTTGTTGATGGTCATGGAAGCATTTGAAAATGATAAATCACCTGTCACGGCCTGCCAGATTAGGACTTGGACTAGCTAATTTTAACAGCAGGAACACAGTTCCATGGGAAGCCTCTGTTTCCCACCTGCAGCCAGGCAGATTGAGAGGCCGCAGAGAGGAAGGAGGGAGAGATCACATGGGGGTCAGGGGGAGGCCAGAGCAGCACTGGGTGGATGAGGAGGGAGGTTCTAAGGAGGATCAGGAGCTGGGACCAGCACCGGGGGTCTGAGAAGGATCGGCGGCTGGGACCAGCACTGCCGGCGGCCAGAGAAGTGGAAGAGGGGTCGGAGGAGCAGAGCATGGGGTGGTGGGGAAGACATTTAGAGACCGCATGGATGAAGTACAACAATTGTACATTCCTGTCTGGCGTAAAAATAAAAAGGGAAAGGTGGCTCAACCGTGGCTATCTAGGGAAATCAGGGATAGTATTAAAGCCAAGGAAGTGGCATACAAATTGGCCAGAAATAGCAGCGAACCTGGGGACTGGGAGAAATTTAGAACTCAGCAGAGGAGGACAAAGGGTTTGATTAGGACAGGGAAAATGGAGTACGAGAAGAAGCTTGCAGGGAACATTAAGGCGGATTGCAAAAGTTTCTATAGGTATGTAAAGAGAAAAAGGTTGGTGAAGACAAACGTAGGTCCACTGCAGTCAGAATCAGGGGAAGTCATAACGGGGAACAAAGAAATGGCGGACCAATTGAACAAGTACTTTGGTTCGGTATTCACTAAGGAGGATACAAACAACCTTCCGGATACAAAAGGGGTCAGAGGGTCTAGTAAGGAGGGGGAACTGAGGGAAATCTTTATTAGTCGGGAAATTGTGTTGGGGAAATTGATGGGATTGAAGGCCGATAAATCCCCAGGGCCTGATGGATTGCATCCTAGAGTACTTAAGGAGGTGGCCTTGGAAATAGCGGATGCATTGACAGTCATTTTCCAACATTCCATTGACTCTGGATCAGTTCCTATGGAGTGGAGGGTAGCCAATGTAACCCCACTTTTTAAAAAAGGAGGGAGAGAGAAAACAGGGAATTATAGACCGGTCAGCCTGACCTCAGTAGTGGGTAAAATGATGGAATCAATTATTAAGGATGTCATAGCAGTGCATCTGGAAAATGGTGACATGATAGGTCCAAGTCAGCATGGATTTGTGAAAGGGAAATCATGCTTGACAAATCTTCTGGAATTTTTTGAGGATGTTTCCAATAAAGTGGACAAAGGAGAACCAGTTGATGTGGTATATTTGGACTTTCAGAAGGCTTTCGACAAGGTCCCACACAAGAGATTAATGTGCAAAGTTAAAGCACATGGGATTGGGGGTAGTGTGCTGATGTGGATTGAGAACTGGTTGTCAGACAGGAAGCAAAGAGTAGGAGTAAACGGGTACTTTTCAGAATGGCAGGCAGTGACTAGTGGAGTGCCGCAAGGTTCTGTGCTGGGGCCCCAGCTGTTTACATTGTACATTAATGATTTAGACGAGGGGATTAAATGCAGTATCTCCAAATTTGCAGATGATACTAAGTTGGGTGGCAGTGTGAGCTGCGAGGAGGATGCTATTAGGCTGCAGAGTGACTTGGATAGGTTAGGTGAGTGGGCAAATGCATGGCAGATGAAGTATAATGTGGATAAATGTGAGGTTATCCACTTTGGTGGTAAAAACAGAGAGACAGACTATTATCTGAATGGTGACAGATTAGGAAAAGGGAAGGTGCAACGAGACCTGGGTGTCATGGTACATCAGTCATTGAAGGTTGGCATGCAGGTACAGCAGGCGGTTAAGAAAGCAAATGGCATGTTGGCCTTCATAGCGAGGGGATTTGAATACAGGGGCAGGGAGGTGTTGCTACAGTTGTACAGGGCCTTGGTGAGGCCACACCTGGAGTATTGTGTACAGTTTTGGTCTCCTAACTTGAGGAAGGACATTCTTGCTATTGAGGGAGTGCAGCGAAGGTTCACCAGACTGATTCCCGGGATGGCGGGACTGACCTATCAAGAAAGATTGGATCAACTGGGCTTGTATTCACTGGAGTTCAGAAGAATGAGAGGGGATCTCATAGAAACGTTTAAAATTCTGACGGGTTTAGACAGGTTAGATGCAGAAAGAATGTTCCCAATGTTGGGGAAGTCCAGAACCAGGGGTCACAGTCTGAGGATAAGGGGTAAGCCATTTAGGACCGAGATGAGGAGAAACTTCTTCACCCAGAGAGTGGTGAACCTGTGGAATTCTCTACCACAGAAAGTAGTTGAGGCCAATTCACTAAATATATTCAAAAGGGAGTTAGATGAAGTCCTTACTACTCGGGGGATCAAGGGGTATGGCGAGAAAGCAGGAAGGGGGTACTGAAGTTTCATGTTCAGCCATGAACTCATTGAATGGCGGTGCAGGCTAGAAGGGCCGAATGGCCTACTCCTGCACCTATTTTCTATGTTTCTATGTTTCTAAATCGGAGGCCACTGTGGTGTGGGGGTGGGAGGGCTGAAATTAAAGGTATTGTGGGATGGGGGGTGGATCAGAGCTCTCGTGGGGAGGGATCACCGGTCTTGTGGGGGTCGGGGGGGGGAGATCGGCGGTAATCAGAGGCCTCGTGGGGTGGGGGAATCAGAGGCCTCGTTGGGGTGGGGGAATCAGAGGTGTCATGTATGTAACCACAATGTAACACCACTGTATTACTGTATACACTCAACCTAGATGCACACCTTGACCACAAGGGGTGAACTTCTGAGAGACACTCCTTACCTGATCACTCAGGTATAAAAAGGGAGGTCCCACGCAGGGTCACTGTCTTTGGAGTCCTGTGAATAAAGAGTTCAGTTCATAGAGTGACCTTGTCCCCAGAAGGTGCCTCGTGTGGTTTCATACTGTGGAGTAAGGACTTTACATTGGCGATGAGAAACGGGAATTCACGACCCACAAGAATGGCCACCGGTAGCACAGAGGAACGGTACTGTGTTTGGGGAAGACTGGGACGATTTTGTTGAGAGGCTTCAGCAAAGCTTTGTACAAAAGATTGGCTGGGGGATGCAGTGGCCAACAAGCGAAGGGCTCATCTCTTGACCAGCTGCGGACCAAAGACTTACGCGCTCATGAAGGACTTACTAGCACCTGAAACGCCGGCGGACAAAACCTTTGAAGAACTTAGCAAATTGATTGGGGAGCACCTCAAACTACACTAGTCTGACAACGCCCGATCTCATTTGATCTCAGAAGCTAAGCAGAGTCAGGCCTGGTTAATACTTGGATGGGAGACCACCTGGGAATACCAGGTGCAGTCGGCTTAAAAAAAAAAGAAATATGGGGAGCGGGCGGGTAAGTAGAGCTGAGTCCACGGCCAGATTAGCCATGATCTTGTTGAATGGCGGAGCAGGCTCGAGGGGCTAGATGGCCTACTCCTGTTCCTAATTCTTATGTTCTTAAACTGGCAAGTAGCATACATATGGCCCGACACAGATTCTACACCCACCGACGTCATGAAGGACAGAGCATATCGGACTTCGTAGCGGACCTCTGGCATTTGGCCAGGCTCTGTAAGTTCACAGACGCCTGCAGGGGGGAGATGCTAAGGGACTTCTTTATCGAGGGCATCGGTCATGCGGGAATTTTCTGCAAATTAATTGGACCAAGGATTTGACCTTGGAAGCGGCGGCGTTGATGGCTCAAACTTTCATGGCGGGGGAGGAAGAGATGAAAATAATATACACGCGCAATTCTGCCTCTAACGTGGCGATGGATCAGGGAGTCAATATCATTAATGCGACTCAGAGCCCCGCAGGCAGGCAGGGGCAGTCCGAAGCAATAGACCCCAGAGCAGGACTTCAACAGAGACAATGGCAGGCTGAACGGACATTCACGCTATCACAGTGGACAATGCGGCCCTGGATGGCGCCATTGATACCCACTAATAGGGTACTTAAGAGCAGTCAAAGGGACAGTCAGCGTGGAATGCCTGGCTTCAGCCCTTTTGTTCCCAACAATGGAAACTTTACCTCATGCTGGAGGTGTGGGGGAAAACACTCAGCTAAATCTTGCAGATTTCAACAGTTTGTCTGCAGGAACTGCAATCTCAGTGGCCACTTAGCTCGAATGTGCAGGAAGCCTGCAACCAGACTAATATATGAGGCGGATGACCTTTGGGGCAAATCGATGGACGCCGAGGTGCAGCGGGTCCATGTGGCGAATATTCACAGTTCATACACCAAAACGCCACCAATGATGATGAGGGTTTTATTAAACAGTATCCCTGTACGCATGGAGCTGGACACTGGGGCCAACCAGTCATTCATGGGCGTTCAGCAATTTGAGAAGCTATGGCCACTTAAAGCCAGTAGACCCAAATTAGCACGTGTTGACACACAATTACGGACTTAGACGAAATAAATCATTCCGGTGCTAGGCAGTGCAATGTTGACTGTCACACACAATGGGTTAGTGAATCGGCTGTCGCTCTGGATTGTCCCGGGCAATGGTCCCGCACTGTTGGGGAGGAGCTGGTTCGCTGAGATGAACTGGAAATGGGGGGATGTTCACGCAATGTCATCTGTGGAGCGAAGTTCATGCTCACAAGTCCTACGCCAATTCAATTCACTATTCCAACCTGGCGTCGGGACTTTCAAAAGCACTAAAGTAGTGATACACATCACCCCGGACGCCAGGTCAGTGCACCACAAAGCCAGAGCAGTGCCGTATGTGATGCGGGAAAAGATCGAGAGCGAATTGGACTGGCTGTAGAGAGAGGGCATCATCTAGCCTGTCGAATTCAGCAACTGGGCGAGCCCCATCGTTCCCGTACTAAAAGCAGATGGCTCTGTCAGGATCTGTGAAGACTACAAGGCCACCATCAATCGAGTGTCCCTACAAGATCAATGCCCGCTCCCGAGAGCGGAGGACCTTTTCTCCACGCTGGCAGGCGGCAAGCTGTTCACCAAGTTGGACCTCACTTCAGCCTATATGACCCAGGAACTGGCCAACGAATCTAAACTACTGACCACCATCACCACGCACAAGGGACTGTTCGTTTATAACAGGTGCCCGTTTGGCATTCGATCAGCGGCCGTGATTTTTCAACGAAGCATGGAAAGCCTGCTTAAATCCATTCCTGGAACGATCGTATTTCAGGACGACATCCTCATCACAGGTCGAGACCCTGAGGAATACCTCCACATCCTGGAGGAGGTGCTACACCGACTGGACCGGGTAGACCTGCGACTCAAAAAGTCTAAATGTTTGTTCTTAGCTCCTGAGGTTGAGTTTCTGGGCAGGAGGGTTGCTGCAGATGGGATTCGGCCCGCCGAATCCAAAACAGAGGCGATTCGACGAGCACCCAGGCCCTGCAACACATTGGAGTTGCGTTCATTCCTGGGACTGTTGAACTATTGCGGGAACTTTCTGCCGAACTTGAGCACGTTGTTGGAGCCGCTACACGTGCTCCTGCGTAAGGATTGCGATTGGTTTTGGGGGATTGTCAGGAACGGGCTTTTGATCGGGTGCGAAACCTACTTTGTTCAAACAAGTTGTTGACCCTGTACGACCCCTGTAAAAGCTTGGTTCTGACATGTGATGCATCTTCCTATGGGGCTGGGTGCGTGTTGCAGCAGGGCAATGCTGAGGGTCAACTACATCCTGTGGCTTATGCCTCCAGGTCGCTCTCTCAAGCAGAACGGGGATATGGGATGGTCGAGAAGGAAGCGCTTGCATGTGTATACGGTGTAAAAAAATGTATCAGTACCTATTTGGTAGGAAGTGTAAATTAGAGACAGACGACAAGCCATTAACATCCCTGTTGTCAGACAGCAAGGCTGTCAATGCCAACTCATCAGCTCGCATACAGCGATGGGCTCTCACGCTGGCTATTTATGACTACTCCATCCGGCACCGGCCGGATGAAAATTGCACTGACGCGCTCAGCAGGCTTCCACTGGCCGTCACTGAGGGGGCAGCGGAGCAAAGCACCGAGATGGTCATGGCTGTCGATACCTTTGACAGCGCAGGCTCCCCCATCACTACACAAAGATTAGTGGGAAAGCGGGTTGTGTAGAGGACACAGAGAGGCTGCAAAGAGATTTGGATAGGTTAAGCGAATGGGCTGAGGTTTGGCAGATGGAATACAATGTTGGAAAGTGTCATCCACCTTGGGAAAAAAAAAACAGTAAAAGGGAATATTATTTGAATGGGGAGAAATTACAACATGCTGCGGTGCAGAGGGACCTGGGGGTCCTTGTGCATGAATCCCAAAAAGTTAGTTTGCAGGTGCAGCAGGTAATCAGGAAGGCAAATGGAATGTTGGCCTTCATTGCGCGAGGGATGGAGTACAAAAGCAGGGAGGTCCTGCTGCAACTGTACAGGGTATTGGTAAGACCGCACCTGGAGTACTGCGTGCAGTTTTGGTCACCTTACTTAAGGAAGGATATACTGGCTTTGGAGGGGGTACAGAGACGATTCACTAGGCTGATTCCGGAGATGAGGGGGTTACCTTATGATGATAGATTGAGTAGACTGGGTCTTTACTCGTTGGAGTTCAGAAGGATGAGGGGTGATCTTACAGAAACATTTAAAATAATGAAAGGGATAGACAACATAGAGGCGGAGAGGTTGTTTCCACTGGTCGGGGAGTCTAGAACTAGGGGGCACAGCCTCAAAATACGGGGGAGCCAATTTAAAACCGAGTTGAGAAGGAATTTCTTCTCCCAGAGGATTGTGAATCTGTGGAATTCTCTGCCCAAGGAAGCAGTTGAGGCTAGCTCATTGAATGTATTCAAGTCACAGATAGATAGATTTTTAACCAATAAGGGAATTAAGGGTTACGGTGAGCGGGCGGGTAAGTGGAGCTGAGTCCATGGCCAGATCAGCCATGATCTTATTGAATGACGGAGCAGGCTCGAGGGGCTAGATGGCCTACTCCTGTTCCTAATTCTTATGTTCTTATGTTTATCACAGCCCACCAGATCAAAATCTGGACAAACAGAGATCCCCTCCTATCCCTGATTAAGAAATGTGTCCTGAGTGGGGATTGGGCACCCGCACATGGAGCATGCCCTGAGGAGGTCAGACCGTTCCACAGATGGATGGTTAAGCTCTCCATCCAAGCCAACTGCCTACTATGGGGCAGCCAGGTAGTTATGCCCCAGAAGGGCAGGGAGGCCTTCATCAGGGAACTCCACAGCGAGCACCCAGGCATTGTGCTGATGAAGGCCATTGCCCGGTCACACGTTTGGTGGCCTGGAATTGATTCAGACCTGGAACACTGTGTTCATAGGTGCACGACATGTGCCCAGCTGGGTAATGCCCCCAGGGAGGCCCCGCTCAGCCCGTGGCCCTGGCCCACCAGGCCATGGTCACGCATTCATGTTGACTATGCCGTCCTGTTCATGGGTAAGATGTTCCTTATTGTGGTAGATGCGTACTCGAAATGGATTGAGTGCATCATTCTGAATTCATGCACGTCATCCACCACCGTGGAAGGCCTACGTGTGATCTTTGCAACCCATGGCTTGCTGGACATGCTGGTTAGTGAAAATGGCCCATGTTTCACAAGCTACGAATTCCGAGAGTTTATATCGGGCAATGACATCAACCACGTCAGGACTGCGCCGTTTAAGCCGGCCTCCAATGGCCAGGCGGAACGTGCGGTCCAAATCGTTAAGCAAGGTATGCTCAGGATTCAAGGGACCTCCCTACAATGCCGCCTATCGTGCCTCCTACTGACCTATAGATCCCGACCGCACTCGCTGACAGGGGTCCCGCCTGCAGAGCTACTAATGAAACGGACACTCAAAACTCGGTTGTCCCTCATTCACCCAGTCCTGACCAACATAGTTGAAGGCAAGCGCAAGTCACAAAATGAGTACCATGACCGTAATGCGAGGGGGAGATGTATAGAAATAAATGATCCTGTATTCGTCCTCAATCACGCCATGGGGCCCAAATGGCTTGAGGGTACTGTAACTGACAAAGAGGGGAATAGGGTCCTCGTGGTAAAACTCAACAATGGTCAGATATGCCGTAAGCATCTGGACCAAATAAAAAAAAGGTTCAGCATCGACACGGAGGAACCTGAAGAAGACCATGAGATGGAGCTCACCACACCGCCAGTGAACGATCAACAAGAGCAATCAGAAGAATGCACGGTCCCTGCGGTCAGCCTGGACAGGCCGGAATCACCACAGGTGACAGACACTCATGTCAGTGTCCAACAACCAGAGCCCCAACTGCGACGCTCCACGAGGGAGCATAGACCACCTGAAAGACTAAACCTGTGGTTCCAATAAGACTTTGTGGGGGGAGGTGATGTCATGTATGTAACCACAATGTAACACCACTGTATTACTGTATACACTCAACCTAGATGCACACCTTGACCACAAGGGGTGAACTTCTGGGAGACACTCCTTACCTGATCACACGGGTATAAAAAGGGAGGTCCCACACAGGGTTACTGTCTTTGGAGTCCTGTGAATAAAGAGTTCAGGTCACAGAGTGACCTTGTCCCCAGAAGGTGCTTCGTGTGGTTTCATACTGTGGAGTAAGGACTTTACAAGAGGCCTCGTGGGTGGGGGAATCAGAGGCCTCGTTGGGGTGGGGAAAGATCAGTGGTCTTGTGGGGTGGATCTATGATCACGGGGGGTGGGTTAGGTAGGGATCTGGATCTAGGAGGGAACTGGAAAGGCACTTACCTGCTTTATCCAGCATTCCACGCCTTGCATTAGTTGGCGGGTTTCACGAGGCCTGCAAAGCCTGGCCAGCTAAAGTTAAATTTAAAATGGAGATTAAAGCCGAGGCCTCCAGCCACATTATAAGTTGGCTGCTCGCGCCCGGACTGCATCTGTTAAAACCAGAAGTGGGTGGGTTGAAGGAGGGTTCTGGTCGGGATTCAATCTTTTTACACTTTAACTTCCCACACAACCTCAACCCACCCATTTTGTTATAGGTTAAAATTCCCCCCACCTTGTTGCAAAGCATTCTATCCCAGTTACATAGTACCTGTGGTTTAAATGTCGCATTAACCATCACTTGTGGAACCAGGATTGTTGGAGGGGAGTTAGGTTATGGAAAACCTGTTGCCCTTTCTCTACTCTTAGCAAGCAAGGGGCAATTTTTCTAACATTAAGTATAGAACCAAAAAAACTAAGTCCGCAATCGGGAGTGTCAAAGCTAAAATATAAATGCAAGGAAACAAGAGGGGGAGTATGTATTTATCTTCCACAGACTGCTCCTCTGTAACTGATCAATGTCACAGATATTTCAATCATATTCACTATCTCCATACATTTTTAGCATCCACGCTATCTAGAAATGTCCCTTTATTCTTCTTATTGTACTTGTACCCTCCACAGATCACTGTAAAGAAAATTCACCTAATTCTTTTTAAAATGTCTACCATTTAAAGTGGTTTATGTTATGCGCATAATAAAGTGATACAACTGAGCACTGTATGCAATGAGTAAGTGTGACCTTAGCTCCTTTAATTAAACTCCAGAGTGCTGGTACAGCATGGGAGGCCTGCTTAGATACAGTGCTCCCAAGGGATGCTGGGATCCCTTGGGACTCCAACAGGTAGGCCCTCTGGTGGTGGTGTGATACTGGTTGCCATGGGTTACATACATAACAGTTTATGGAACAACTAATTTATTCCACATATCTGCTTCATCCAGAAGGTATGGTTCTATAAATTATTTAGTTATTACTGTCTCCGTCATATTGTAAATGTGGCTTTTTATCCTACACTTAACATCTAAACACAGGCGTGTTGACAGCCACATTATCTCTTCCTCCCACAGTTTTAACACTTGTATCATATTTCCACAACATTCTTTCCTTTGGTGCATGATGGCAACCATTGAGTACAATTCAGAGCTAATTACAGGCTGTTAGAACCGGTGAGTGCCCCGGCTGAGTTAAGTGCTGCTCTGTTTGTCATCTTAGAAACAGTTTTCAAACAGGCGTCCCGATGCGGATCGCCAGATTGAAGCCTCGAGATCGGTCCGGAACAACCACTAGGAAGCTAAGGTGGGGGGAGAGGTCGCGATTGTGGAGGATGGGGATCCTGAGACAGCAGCAGCCCAGATTATTTTTGTGTAATTTGAAATAATTCAACACTTACCTTTGGCATGTCTTCGGTTCCATCATCTGTAGAATTGATCGGAATGTACACGATGCAGGCTCAGACCAAAAATGACAATTGGGGCCCTATTTACATTATAGGACCCCGGTTTCCATGTTCAAAGGGGGCCTGAAACAGACAGGCGTTTGGACACCCGGCGGAAGACCCCTTTCAAATTGGAGCCATCGTATCGCCAGTGTTAAGTTGCCGGTTAGTCACCAGACACCATTTTGAGGCTGTTACTGTCCTGTTAATGCCTGGTGAAGATCTAATAAATTTTAATGGCAAATATTTTGCTCGAGCTTAATAAGCAATATTGCTCAGTATTACAGCAAATTCTTACTTTTCTTCATTATACTTTAATTAAGTGGATGGTTATCTAATGCATATTGTATCTTTCACCAAATCTTATCTTAATTTCACTTGGATCTAGGATCGCATGCTGGCTTTAAAAGGAAGCAAACTCACCTCAAAAGCAGCCTGGATGCTCCTCAGATGTTCCAAGGAGACTCGTTGTTCAATCTATAAACAAATCAAACAGTTGTTGTTAATTTGCAATAATTGCTGCTGTTTACTTACTAAATATTAAATAGTGGGGGAGAATTGTGTGGACATGGGGCAGGTGATGCAATTACACCCCCGCCTGGTGTTCTCGGTGAGAGGCCTGAGCCATTTAGAGGGTCATTTCCATTTGATTGGCGAGCTGCTAGGCTGAACCAGCGCTCCCAGGCAGCTCAGCGATCGGGGTGGTTGGGAAATCCAGAGGCTTCAGCTCAGAACTGAGCCAGAAGTAATAGGTAAAGAAGGGGGAGGCAATTGCGGTGGGGAGGAAACGTGCCCGAAACCGGTGACAACATTCAGTTTTTTTTTTTAAGTTATTTGGTTTTGGATCGGCCTGTAGCGGTCCCTTTAAGGACCACTAGTTATGCCACTCCATGCCCAGCGCCAAAGGGAGCAGCGTGTGCTGCACACGCTCCGCCCATTGCTACCCCAAAATTGCGTGAAGATCCTATGTGCGGCATAGAATCCTTGTATATTACTGTCGGCTCCCGCCTGAAACAGACCTGGGCCCATGTAAACGCCCCAGCGGAAATTCCGGTGAGCAGATCTGGAGTGGGAATGGGACGGTAAGTTCAGCCCCACGATTTTCGGGGATCTACCGTCTCATTCCTGTCCGGCAAAAGCCATGACAATTGTCCCGCTGCATCTATTTGTCAGTGTTTAGGTTGTGTGCTTCCACACCATGAGCATACAAATGGGCCATTCCACATTAGCAGAAATCTTACTGAACATCATGATGAATTTCTCCAAGAAACTGCCTCTATCGGCCACTCATTTCTGTCTTGCAAATATAAATGTTTCAGTATGTGATCTTACTTTGTTCAAGGACGAAGACGAGGCATTCTCCAGTAAAGGATACAATGCCAACCCAATGGGATTTTGAGTTTGAGAATAGAGACAAGGATTCCTTTTGCATATTTTCAATTTAAAGTACATATTTTGGTTGGATACTAGAAATGACTTCACTGATAGAAAAAGCAAAAACATTATTGACAAGGACATATCAGGAACAAATGATAAAAGGCTCTAGGCCAAAGTGTCTGCAGCAACAGCAGTAGTTTAAAAGGATCTCTGCACAAAACAGGTTTTCATCCACAGCGGTGAGCTTTTCAAGTATTAGAAATTTATGTAATACTATCTTCTTGTTGACAACCACTACAGAACCAACCATACAAGCTTTTTGTCATGTATCCTACATGGCTACTGTTTGTACTATCACAAGGGGTGCCATCAGAGGGCACAGCAGTGGGAGACTTATAGGTTACCTGTACAGGTGTGCCTGGCCTAGTATAAAAGGCAGGCCACCAGGTGTGATTCTCACTCTGGAGTTAACAAATAAAGGACTAAGGTTACTACAGTTCAAGTACAACACATTGCCTTGTGGAGTCATTATTAGAGCATCCAAGGACATAACAACTGGCGACGAGATTACGGACTTTCACGCGAAAATGGCTAACCTTGGTAAGTTGCAGCAGTTCGCCGATGGTGATGATTGGGATGCCTTTGTGGAGAGGCTCGATCATTTCTTCACAGCAAGCGACCTGGCAGGAGACGACCCGGCCACACTGGCTGATAAGCGCAGAGCTATCCTGCTAACCAGTTGTGGGCCCACCGTCTATAGCCTCATCAGGGACTTGCTGGCACCAGCGAAGGCAACGACCAAGAAATATGAGGAGCTTGTAACACTGAGCAACTCAAGCCCAAAGAGAGCATCCTCACAGCCAGACACCTGTTCTACACCCACCGATGGCCCGAAGGCCAGGAAATCGCAAAATACGCCACAGACCTCAGGAGGCTGGCAGCACCTTGCACCTGGCAGCAACCACCTCAACGAAGCGCTGCGGAACATTTTTGTCATTGGAATCAGCCATGAGGGCCTTCTTCATAAGCTACTGTCGGCGGATACCACAGTCACACTGCAGAAGGCCGTCTGTGTGAGTCAGGCATTCATAACCTCGACCTGCGGTTCTAGGTAGATGACTCACCCTCAGGACTCAAACCCAGCAGTACTGTGCACAGAGTGGTGCCTTTTAGAGACTGGACTGTAGAACGCAAACCCTCTCGGGAGAGAGAACAGGCCCCCGAGTCCCTTAACTCAGAGTCCGCCAAGGGGGGCTAATCAAGTAACTCCATGCTGGCGTTGCGGAGGGAATCACAGGGCTCACCAGTGCTGCTTTAAAGATTATGTATGCAAGGGCTGCAGCACAAAGGACCACCTCTAGCAAATGTGTAAGAGAAATATAACTCGCTGTGTCGATGAAGAGTCTGCAGATGGCCATGAATCCAGCGTGGATTATGAAACGATAGGCAGAGAGGCAGCTCAGCTCCACGATGAGGTATATTGTTGTGTGTGTATAATACAAGTATACTCCCTGTACATTCAATGTACAGTTACATAAGACTACTGAATGTACCTTCACACTGTATACGCTATGCTTGTACCACCAGAGGGTGCAACTGGTGGAGACCCAGGGGTCACCTGTACTTGACAGGTAACCAGTTATAAAAGGGAGTTCACTGTTATGTATGTAACCCTTGGCAATCTGTATCACACCACCACCCCACAGGGTCTACTTGTTGGAATCCCAAGGGATCCCAGCAATCCTTGGGAGCAGGCCTCCCACGCTGTACCTACACTCTGGAGTTTAATTAAAGGAGCTAAGGTCACACTTACTCATTGCATACAGTACTCAGTTTCATCATTTATTATGAGTGTAACAATTGGTGACGAGGTAACGAACAACCATGCGAAAATGCAAAGAACTGTTGGTATCCTGGAGAAATTCTCAGAAGGGGACGATTGGGAGTCCTTCGTGGAGTGACTCGACCAATACTTCGTGGCCAATGAGCTGGAAGGGGACGAGAATGCTGCCAAACGAAGGGCGATCCTCCTCACCGTCTGTGGGGCAACAACCTGTGGCCTCATGAAGAATCTTCTAGCTCCGGTGAAGCCAACAATCAAATCCTATGAAGAATTGTGAACGCTGGTCCGGGAGCACCTAAATCCAAAGGAAAGCGTTTTGATGGCAAGTTATTGGTTCTACACATGTCAACGGTCGGAGGGCCAGGAAATGGCTAGCTACGTCGCCAAACAAAGGCGCCTTGCAGGACATTGTGAATCCGATGGATTCCTTGAACAAATGCGAGGAGACTGTTCTGTGCTTGGCATTGGCCATGAGGTTATCCTTCGCAAACTATTTACTATTGAAACACCGAATCTGAGCAAAGCCCTAACAATAGCCCAGGCATTGATGTCCACCAGCGATAACACCAAACAAATTTCGCAGCATAAAGAGGTTTCAGCTAGTACTGTGCACAAAATAACGTAATTTTCAAGCAGGAATATACATGGCAGAACGTACACGCCGGCTGCTGCACGACTTCAGATGACCCAGAGTCCGCCATCAAGCGTTAATGCGAGGCAGTTCACACCTTATTGGCGTTGTCGAGGTAATCACCGGGCCCATCAATGCCGCTTCAAACACTATGCATGCAATGGCTGCTGAATAATGGGATACCTCCAGCGAATGTGCAAGCGAGCTGCAAACCCTGAAAACCACCACATTGCAGAGAAAGATCGATCCATGGTGGATCAGGCTGAACTAGAAACTTGAACCAAGGAGGCAAAAGTGTACGGGGTGCACACCTTCACCACGAAATGTCCACCGATCATGTTAAAAGTTGAACTGAACGGAATTCCAGTATCCATGGAAGTGGACACGGCTGCGAGTCAGTCTATAATGAGCAAAAAGGCCTTCGACAGGCTGTGGAGCAACAAGGCACACAGGCCCAAGCTTAGCCCCATTCACACCAAGCTGAGAACTTACACCAAAGAGCTGATTCCTGGTATTGGCAGTGCAGAAATAAAAGTCTCCTATGATGGAGCAGTGCATGAACTCCCACTATGGATCATGCCGGGGGATGATCCCAAACTGTTCGGCAGAAGCTGGCTGGGAAAAATCTGCTGGAATTGGGACGACATCCAAGCGCTTTCGTCCGTCGACGACGCCTCATGCACCCAGGCTCTGAGCAGATTCCTATCATTGTTCGAGCCAGGCATTGGAAATTTCTCGGGGGCGAAGGTGCAGATCCACTTGGTTCCCGGTACACGACCCGTCCACCACAAGGCACGGGCGGTACTGTATATGATGCGAGAGAAAGTGGAAATTGAGCAGGACAGGCTGCAGCGAGAAGGCATCATCACGCCGATGGAGTTCAATGAGTGGGCCAGTCTGATTGTCCCTGTACTCAAAGGTGACGGCACGGTTAGAATTTGTGGGGACTATAAAGTAACGATTAACCGTTTTTCGCTACAGGACCAGTATCCGCTACCCAAGGCAGACGACCTATTTGCAACCCTGGCTGGAGGAAAGATGTTCACCAAGTTGAACCTGACCTCGGCATACATGACGCAGGAGCTGGAGGAATCTTCAAAAGGCCTCACCTGCATTAACACGCACAAAGGTCTGTTCATGTATAACAGATGCCCGTTTGGGATTCGTACGGCCGCGGCAATTTTCCAACGGAGCATGTCAAGCCTGCTAAAGTTGGTTCCGCGCACAGTGGTTTTCCAGGACGACATACTGGTCACAGGTCGGGACACCATCGAACATTTGAAGAATCTGGAAGAGGTTCTAAGTCGGCTAGATTGCATGGGACTCAGGTTGAAACGCTCAAAGTGTGATTTCCTGGCACCAGAGGTCGAGTTCTTAGGAAGAAGAATCGCAGCAGACGGCATCAGAACCACCGATACCAAGATGGAGGCCATCAAGAACGCCCGAGACCACAGAACGTGACGGAGCTGCGGTTGTTCCTCGGACTCCTCAACTATTTTGGTAATTTCCTATCTGGGTTAAGCACCTTGCTAGAACCCCTACATGTGCTACTGCACAAGGGAGACGACTGGGTATGGGGGAATTCACAAGAGGCTGCCTTTGAGAAAGCCAGAAATCTGTTATGTTCAAACAAACTGCTTATTCTGTATAACCCATGTAAATGATTAGTGCTAGCTTGTGATGCGTCGTCATATGGGGTCGGGTGTGTGTTACAACAGGCTAATGAAATGGGGATTCTGCAACCGGTCGCTTATGCATCCAGGAGTCTGTCCAAGGCCGAAAGGACCTACAGCATGATTGAAAAAGAAGCTCTGGCGTGTGTTTATGGGGTGAAAAAAATGCACCAGGATTTGTTTGGTCTCAAGTTTGAGCTTGAAACTGACCATAAGCCGCTCATATCACTATTCTCAGAGATCAAAGGGATTAACACCAATGCCTCTGCCCGCATCCAAAGATGGGCGCTCACGCTGTCGGCATACAACTATGTAATCTGCCACAGACCAGGCACAGAGAGCTGCGCTAATGCTCTCAGTTGGCTACCAGTGCCCACCACTGGCGTGGAAATGGCACAGCCTACAGATTTGCTCTTGGTGATGGATGCATTCGAAAACGAGAAGTCACCCGTTACGGCCCGCCAGCTCAGGACCTGGACCAGCCAGAATCCTTTACTGTCCTTGGTAAAAAACTGTGTCCTCCATTGGTCTTGCCCAAGAAAGGCAGAGAAACGTTCATACGCGACCTACACAGCACCCACCCAGGCATAGTAATGACGAAAGCCATAGCCAGATCCCATGTGTGGTGGCCCGGCATCGACTCAGATTTAGAGTCATTCTTGCGCCAGTGCAACACTTGCTCTCAACTGAGCAATGCACCCAGAGAGGCACGGCTAAGTTTGTGGTCGTGGCCCTCCAAACCGTGGTCTAGGATCCACGTTGACTTTGCGGGCCTATTTCTCGGCAAAATGTTCTTGGTTGTTGTGGATGCTTATTCAAAATGGATTGAACATGTAATAATGTTGGTAAGCACGTCCACCGTCACCATCGAAAGCCTACGAGCCATGTTTGCCACACATGGCCTGCCTGATGTCCTTGTCAGCGACAATGGGCCGTGTTTCACCAGTGCTGAATTCAAGGAATTCATGACACGCAAAAGAAACATAGAAACATAGAAAATAGTTGCAGGAGTAGGCCATTCGGCCCTTCGAGCCTGCACCACCATTCAATAAGATCACGGCTGATCATTCCCTCAGTACCCCTTTCCTGCTTTCTCTCCATACCCCTTAATCCCTTTAGCTATAAGGGCCATATCTATCTCCCTCTTGGATATATCCAATGAACTGGCATCAATAACTCTTTGCGGTAGGGAATTCCACAGGTTAACAACTCTCTGAGTGAAGAAGTTTCTCCTCATCTCAGTCCTAAATGGCCTACCTCTTATCCTAAGACTGTGTCGCCTGGTTCTGGACTTCCCCATCATCGGGAACATTCTTCCCGCATCTAATCTGTCCAGTCCCGTCAGAATCTTATACGTTTCTATGAGATCCCCTCTCATCCTTCTAAATTCCAGTGTATAAAGGCCCAGTTGATCCAGTCTCTCCTCATATGTCAGTCCTGCCATCCTGGGAATCAGTCTGGTGAACCTTCGCTGCACTCCCTCAATAGCAAGAACGTCCTTCCTCCAGATTAGGAGACCAAAACTGAACACAATATTCCAGGTGAGGCCTCACCAAGGCCCTGTATAATTGCAGTAAGACCTCCATGCTCCTATACTCAAATCCTCTAACTATGAAGGCCAGCATGCCATTTGCCTTCTTCACCGCCTGCTGTACCTGCATGCCAACTTTCAATAACTGATGAACCATGACACCCAGGTCTCATTGCACCTCCCCCTTTTCTAATCTGCCACCATTCAGATAATATTCTGCCTTCGTGTTTTTGCCCCCAAAAGTGGATAGGCTCACATTTATCCACATTATAATGCATCTGCCATGCCTTTGCCCACTCATCAAACCTGTCCAAATCACCCTGCAGCCTCGTAGCATCCTCCTCACAACTCACACCGCCACCCAGTTTAGTGTCATCTGCAAACTTCGAGATAATACACTCAATTCCTTCATCCAAATCATTGATGTATATTGTAAAGAGCTGGGGTGCCAGCACTGAGCCCTGCGGCACTCCACTAGTCACTGCCTGCCATTCTGAAAAGGACTCGTTTATCCCAACTCGCTGCTTCCTGTCTGCCAACCAGTTCTCTATCCACGTCAGTACATTACCCCCAATACCATGTGCTTTGATTTTGCGCACAGATCTCTTGTGTGGGACCTTGTCAAAAGCCTTTTGAAAGTCCAAATACACCACATCCACTGGTTCTCCCTTGTCCACTCTACTAGTCACATCCTCAAAAAATTCCAGAAGATTTGTCAAGCATGATTTCCTTTTCATAAATCCATGCTGACTTGGACCGATCCTGTCACTGCTTTCCAAATGCGCTGCTATTTCATCTTTAATAATTGATTCCAACATTTTCCCCACTACTGATGTCAGGCTAACCGGTCTATAATTCCCCGTTTTCTCTCTCCCTCCTTTTTTAAACAGTGGTGTCACATTAGCTACCCTCCAGTTCATAGGAACTGATCCAGAGTCGATAGACTGTTGGAAAATGATCACCAATGCATCCACTATTTCTATGGCCACTTCCTTAATACTTTGGGATGCAAACAATCAGGCCCCGGGGATTTATCGGCCTTCAATCCCATCAATTTCCCTAACACAATTTCTCGCTTCAGTTCCTCCTTCCCACTAGACCCACTGTCTCCTAGTAATTCCAAAAAGTTATTTGTGTCTTCCTTCGTGAAGACAGAACCAAAGTATTTGTTTAACTGGTCCACCATTTCTTTGTTCCCCATTATAAATTCACCTGAATCTGACTGCAAGGGACCTACGTTTGTTTTCACTAATGGTTTTCTCTTCACATATCTATAGAAGCTTTTGCAGTCAGTTTTTATGTTCCCAGCAAGTTTCCTCTCATACTCTATTTTCCCCCTCCTAATTAAACCCTTTGTCCTCCTCTGCTGTATTACAAAATTCTCCCAGTCCTCAGGTTTGCTGCTTTTTCTGGCTAATTGATATACCTCTTCCTTGGATTTAACATTATCCTTAATTTCTATTGTTAGCCACGGTTGAGTCACACTTACTCATTGCATACAGTACTCAGTTGTATCAGTTTATTATGAGCGTGACACTTACCATACTGTACCCTCACTCAGGAGCTGTGATAAATAACTAAGATCACCACAGTTCAAGTACAATACCTCGCCTTGTGGAGTTATTGCTAGAGTGGTTACAGACACAATAACTGGCGATGAGATTAAGTATTTCCATGCGAAAAATGGCTAACCTTGGTACGTTTCAACAATTCGCCAATGGGGAAGATTGGGAGGAAGGCTCGAACACTTTTTCCTTGCGAACGACCTGGGGGGAGACACACCGACCTCGCTGGCTGATAAGTGCAGAGCCATCCTGCACAGCAGTTGTGGGCCCACCGTCAGGGCCCTGCTAGCCCCAGAGAAGACAACAACCAAAACATATGCGGAGCTCGTAACGATGATACATGAACAGCTCAATCTAAAGGGAGCATCCTCACAGCCAGACATCAGTTCTACACCCACCAGCAGCCTGATGGCCAAGAAATCACAAAATATGATGCAGATCTCAGACGATTGGCTGCACCGTGTGATTTTGGTGACCATCTCACCGAAGCACTGCGAGTCTTTTCGTTATTGGAATCTGTCACGAGGGCCTTCTCCACAAGCTGCTCTCTGCGGACACCACATTCACCCTGCAGAAGGCAATTAATATGAGTCAGGCGTTCATGGTCTCAGCCTGCAATTCCAAGCGCATGACTCACCCCCAGGACTCTAACCCGGCAAGTTACGTGAACCAACTGGCACCTTTCAGAGGCAAGGCTGCTGCTAGCAGCCTCTCTCAGGGACGAGAGAACAGAACCCCGAGTCCTGCAAGCCTGAGTCCACCACATGGGGCCAACCGGCCAACCCCGTGCTGGCGCTGTGGAGGAAATCACAGGACCCACGAGTGCCGCTACAAAGACTATACTTGCAAAGGCTGTAACACGAAGGGCCACCTCCAGCGAATGTGCAAGAGAAATTGTACTCACTGAGTCGATGAAGAGTTGGCCGATCATCTGGACTCCAGCGACAATGAAAAGAGAGTCCAAGAGGCAGCTCAGCCCCACGATGAGGTGTACGGAGTGTTTACCTGCACCACCGAGAGCTCTCCGATGAAAATGGAAGTCGAAATCAACGATGTTCCAGTCACAATGGAGGTGGACACAGGGGCGAGCCAATCGCTGATGAATCAGGCAAACTTTGAGAAACTCTGGGACAATCCAATCGAACGACCTAAAATGATCCCGATCCAAGTGAAGCTGCTCACCTACACAAACGATACCATCCCAGTCATTGGCAGCGTGGATGTCCAGGTGTCCCATGATGGCGCGATGCACAAGTTACCTTCGTGGACTGTTGCTGGTGATGGTCCAATGCTGCAAGGAAGAAGACGGATGAAACAAATCCATTGGAGCTGGGAGAACCTCCAGCCTCCGGCGATCAACGTCCTACACGGCCCCAAATTTGGATCCAGCACAGCACCTGAGAAACCAGCCGCTCAACTCGACTGCGTGGAGACGACACAAACCGCTTAACCCACTGGCGAGATGATCCAGCCGAAATGACCCAACCTCACCTCCCAGCTCCAGTGGCAGGACTCCGGAGGAAGAGAATTGGTGCAGAAGGCAACTTCCCTGCTTCCATGGCAGAATCTGTGGAAAAAAGAATCACCGCAGCCTGCCTTGTGGAGAGAAAGAAGATGGCGCTCACACCACGAGGTGAAGCATCTGAAGTAAAGATGGCGGCAGCCAGACCACGAGGGGCAGCGTTGAAGGAGCAACACGTGATGCCGAGCAGCGAACTGGATTGGGGTAAAGATTGCAAGGCCCTCTTAAAGGAGACCGGCAACCCATCACAATTAAAGGGACAGTTCCACTCTTCATACAGCGATGCCGGTGATACACATGTAAACGATGTAATTGACAAATGCAAGTATGAAAATGTAACTAACCATGGTAAGTCGGGCGATTGCGGTCGGAACCAATGTATTATGACTGTAAATGAAGTAATGATGTACGCCGACAAAAACAAGGGCAACCTCCCATCGGAAGCACCCAGGTCCAGTGGGCTACCCGGTCATGTAGCCTGCGCCTCCGCGACCAATATGATGCCCCAGGGAGCATGACCACACACAGAGGGAGCACACCAGCTGCAGGGCCAATGATCAGCGAACAGCAAAGGCACCACTACTGGCACCCTGCCCCAGATTGGCTCTGCCTCAGGGCCAGTACTGCGAGCAAGAGGCTAGCATCCTCCAGCTTTCCCAATGGGATCTGGGACGACCAGACCCCCACCATCGCTGAAGGGCAGCAGGGAGACACCGCAGCCCTCAAAGGCTCTACCCACCACTAGGCAACGGCAAAGGCCCTGAAACTCAGCCTGGTGAGCGATCTGAGCCCACCCAGCTGGCAGGGGGCGCAGCGCCACCATCAGACAAACTAGACATAGTCTGGTCACTCTGAAACTAACATCCTCACCCACCTGCACCTACACAACCCAGGGGCAAGACTGTGATACCACGTATGTACCTTACCTGTGAAATGTACTTGTTCCACTACTGCAGAACCCAAACAGTGATGTAATTAATGTGTTCTTTCTTTCTGTACATATATGCACATGCAGGTGTTGAGCCACACACATGGCCTATGTATGGGGGGGAAATGGATGTATGTAGCCATGGACACACATGGATCACACCCAGAACCCACTCAACCCTCACTGCAATCTCAAACTGTCCACTGCTGACCATTTCCCAATGTAGTGGGAATAAGGACTTAAAGGGTCAACAGGGAGAGAGCCAAGCCAAAGCACAGACAAGGTGCAAGGGCTTTGGGCACTCAAGTCTAGCGCCAGAGCACACAATGCAAAGGTCAGTGGCACAAGGCTTAGGGGAGAGTGATGTTGCGTATGTATAATACAAGTAAACTCCCTGTACACTCAATGTATAGTTACATAAAACTACTGAATGTACCTTCACACTGGTGCTTGTACCACCAGAGGGTGCAACTGGAGGAGACCTCGAGGTCACCTGTACACGACAGGTAACCAGGTATAAAAGGGAGCTCACCATACTGTACCCTCACTCAGGAGCTGTAATAAATTGACTAAGGTCACCACAGTTCAAGTACAATACCTTGCCTCGTGACGTCATTACTAGAGTGCTTACAGACACAATATATATAGCCTGTTTACCTGCACCACCATGTGTTCCCCGTTCACTCAGAGAATTGTGAACCTGTGGAATTCTCTACCACAGAAAGTTGTTGAGGCCAGTTCATTAGATATATTCAAAAGGGCGTTAGATGTGGCCCTTACGGCTAAAGGGATCAAGGGGTGTGGAGAGAAAGCAGGAATGGGGTACTGAAGTTGCATGATCAGCCATGATCATATAGAATGGAGGTGCAAGTTCGAAGGGCCGAAAGGCCTACTCCTCCACCTATTGTCTATGTTTCTATGTTTCTATGTTGAGCATGGAAGTCCAGATAGATGGCGTTCCAGTTTTCATGGAAGTGGACACGGGGGCGAGCCATTCAGTAATGAATCAAGAAGCATTTGAGAGGCTATGGGACAATCAAGCTGAATGACACAAGTTGGTCCTGGTTCAGGCAAAGCTGCGCACCTACACCGATGAACTTATCCCAATCGTTGGTAGTGCGGATGTAAAGGTACTTCATGATGGCCTGGTGCAAAGTTACCTCTGTGGATTGTTGCAGGTGATGGACCAACGCTACTCGGAAGAAGGTGGATGGAGAAGATCCATTGGAAGTGGGACGACTTCACCCCTCCAGCGATCGACGTCCTCCGCATTCGAAGGCACAGCAAGCCCTCACCTGAGGGTGGACCCGGCACCAGAGAGCAGACCAGCACAGCACCCGAGGCACAGACCGCTCAGCACGACTGCGTGGAGATGATCCAGCTGAGACGACCCGAACGCACCTCCCAGGCTCCAGTGGCAGGACTCCGGAGGAAGAAAATCGGATCCAAAGGTGACTTCCCAGCTTCGGTGCCAGAACCTGGGGAGAAGAGGATCACCGCAGGCGACATCGAAGAAAGATGGCGCCCAAACCACGAGGTGAGGCGCTGAAGAAAAAGATGGCCGTGGCCAGACCATGAGGTGCAGCGCTGATGGAGCAACATGTGGCACCAAACGGAGAAAAGGATTGGGGTAAAGAAAGCAAGGCTCTCTTAAAGGAGGCCTGCAACCCACTACAATTAAAGGGACAGTTCCACACACTCAAGCAATGTAATAGCAACTGTAAGTTAGAGATAAAATGTGTAACTGATGATCAGAGTTGTGTACATGCAATAAGCAAGGAAAAGTCGCGCGATCATGTCAAATGTGTAATTGATGATCAGAATTGTGTACATGCAACTAGCGAGGAAAAGTCACGCGATCGCGATCGGAGCGACAGAGCATCCACAATAAATAATGAAAAGTTGTGCGATGTAGGATTCCAACTGCACGCAGCCAATGCAGCAGGCAGACATCCATCGGGAGCACGCAGGTCCAGTGAGCTACCCAATGCTGTAGCCTGCATTCCTGGGACCAGAGTTATGCACCATAGAGTGTGGCCACAAGCAGCCAATACACACGAGCTGCAGGGCAAGTGATCTCAGGAGGGCAACGGCACCGGTATCGATACCCTGCCCATGATCAGCTCCACTTCTCAGGCATCCAATGGCACCAACTGCCACGAGCCTGAAAGAGCAAACTGTGCTAAGGCGCAGCCCCCAGACCCCATCGCCACCAAGGCCATACCCGGGAACGAAGGGTCACCTGTTACTGTCCTCCCAAAGGGGACCGGAACCAGCCAGGATCCCAAACCAAACAACGCCCAAGTTAGCGAGTCAGCAGTTCCCTGTGCACTGCTAAACGACAGCCCCTCAGGGAGCAGCAGTGACCCAGGGCGCAAAGAAAGGACAGGGAGGTCACAGGCATCTGTGAACCTGCTCGCGCTAGGGGCTACGGCAACAGCCCCAAGAGCAGGCAACTCGAGCCAACTGGGTTCCCACTGCCAGCTTTTATTGCAGGTCTCCAGAGTGCCTCTCCAACCTGTGAAGCCTTTTTAAATACCTGTGCTCCCAACGGATTATGGGATCCCTTGTGACTCCGGGGAATGAGCCCTCTGGTGGCTGTACAGAGTAAATACAAGTCCATATATAAAACAACATTCCCCGAAGTTACTAGTGTAACTATTTACAATGTGAGTCGATCTGGGGCGCTTCTTGCCCTGGTTGATCGTCTCGGTGTGAAAGCTGGTGTTGTTGAATCATTTGTTGGACCCTCGCTGGGCTGCTGTGCAGCTGGCCTTGCTGGCTGCCTGGTGTGTTGGGCCCTGCTGGGCTGCTGTGGATGATGGGTTCTGCGGGCTGCGCCATTTCCACCCCCGTAATGGGCAATGGCAGCCTACTGAGAGCATCGGCACAGTTTTCTGTGCCTGGTCTGTGGCGGATGGCGTAGTTGTATGCGGACAACGTGAGTGCCCATCTCTGGATGCGGTCCGATGCGTTGATATTTATCCCTTTACACTCGGAAAACAGTGATATAAGTGGATTATGGTCAGTTTCCAATTCGAATTTTAGTCCCAACAGGTATTGATGCATTTTCTTTATCCCATAGACACACACTAACGCTTCTTTTTCAATCATGCTGTAGTCTCTCTCAGCCTTAGACAGACTCTTGGAAGCATAAGCAACCGGTTGCAATTTCCCGAAATCATTAGCTTGTTGCAATACACACCCAACACCATATGACGACGCATCACATGCTAGTACCAAATGCTTACATGGATCATACAACACAAGCAATTTGTTTGAGAATAACAATTTTCTCGTTTTTACAAAGACATTTTCTTGGCTTTTGCCCCAAACCCATTCACCCCCTTTTCGTAGTAAGACATGTAGTGGTTCTAGCAGGGTGCTGAGACCTGGTAAGAAGTTACCAAAGTAGTTCAAGAGTCCAGAAATGACCGTAGCTCCGTCACGTTCTGTAGCCTCGGTGCGTTCTCGATTGCCTCTGTCTTCGCGTTGGTGGGCCTGATGTCATCTGCTGGCATCCTCCTTCTCAGGAATCCACTTCAGGCACCAGGAAAACGCACTTCGAGCATTTTAACCTGAGCCCCACACGGTTGAGTCGACTAAGAACCTCCTCCAGGTTCTGCAGATGCTCGACTGTGTTCCGACCTGTGACCAAGATGTTGTCCTGGAAGACCATGGTGTGCAGACCGACTTCAGTAAGCTTTCCATGTTTCTCTGGAATATCGCTGCCACTGATCGGATTCTAAACAGGCATCTGTTATAAACAAAAAGACCTTTGTGCATGTTGATGCAGGTGAGGGCCTTCGATGATTCCTCCAGTTCCTGCATCATGCAGGCTGAAGTCAGATCCAGCTTCGTGAACGTCTTTCCTCCCGCCAGCGTTGCAAAGAGCGTTGGTAGTGGATATTGGTCCTGCAGGGAGAAACGATTGATAGTTACTTTGTAATCGCCACAGATTCTGATGGTGACATCTCCCTTGAGGACTGGGACAATAGGACTGGCCCACTCGCTGAACTCGATCGGTGAAATGATGCCCTCTCGTTGCAGCCGGTCTAGCTCGATCTCTACCCTTTCTCTCATCATGTGCGGTACTGCTCTCACCTTGTGATGGATGGTTCGTGCCCACGGAATTAGGTGGATCTGCACTTTTGCTCCTTGGAATTTCCCGATACCTGGTTCGAACAGCGAAGGAAATTTGTTTAAGACCTGGACACACGAAGTGTCGTCAGTGGGTGATAGCACTCGGACATCGTCCCAGTTCCAGCGTATCTTTCCCAGCCAGCTCCTGCCGAGCAGCGAGGGACCATCGCCCGGTACCACCCAGAGTGGTAGCTTGTGCACTGCTCCATTGTAGGAGACCTTTATGGTAGCACTGCCGATTACAGGAATCAGTTCTTTAGTGTAAGTTCTTAGTCTCGTGCGAACTGGAGTTAAGTCTGGTCTTGAGGCCTTGTTGCACCTCAACCTTTCGAAAGTCGTTTTGCCCTTGATGGACTGGGCTTGCGCCCGTGCCCAGCTCCATTGACACCGGGAGTCCATTTAGTTCAATATTCAGCATTATCGGGGGACAATTCGTGGTGAATGTGTGCACCTCATGTACCTCTGCCTCCTCTATCTGAGGCCCTGGTTCATAGTGATCCTCCGTGGATCTGTCCTCCTCTGCAACCTGGTGGTTTTCAGGTTTAACAGGCTTAGCAGCTCGCCTGCACACTCGTTGGAGGTGTCCCATGGTGCCACAGCCCTTGCAAATGTATCCTTTGAATCGACATGAATGGAAACGATGATCACTCCCGCAGCGCCAACAAGGTGTTAATGGCCTTGCATTCATCACCCTTGATGGTGGACTCTGAGACATCTGCGGACGTGTAGCTGCAGGTATGTGTGACCTGTACGTTACGATTCGAAAACAACATCACTTTGTTCACAGTACTTGTAGCAGCACTTGTGTGCTGAGAGATTTGCTTAGTATTGTCACTGGTGGCAATGAAAACCTGGGCTATCGCTATGGCCTTACTCAAGGTTATGGTCTCTACGGTCAAAAGTTTGCGAAGTATGGTTTCGTGGCCAATGCCAAGTACGAAGAAGTCTCTGAGCATGTGCTCCAAATGTCCTTCAAATTCACAATGTCCTGCAAGGCGTCTCAGCTCGGCGACATAACTCGCCACTTCCTGACCTTCAGACCTTTTGTGGGTGTAGAACCGGCACCTCACCATCAGAACGCTTTCCTTCGGGTTCAAATGCTCTCGACCAGTGTGCACAAATCATCGTACGATTTCTCTGTGGGTTTCGCTGGAGTGAGCAGATTCTTCATGAGGCCATACGTTGGTGCCTCACAGACGGTGAGGAGGATCGCTCTACGTTTGGCAGCACTCTCTTCCCCATCTAACTCGTTGGTCATGAAGTATTGGTCGAGTTGCTCCACAAAAGTTTCACAATCATCTCCCTCCGAAAATTTCTCCAGGATGCCCACTGTTCTCTGCATCTTTGGGTTAACTATCTGTATTTCATCACCAGTTGTTGTGTATGGAGAAAGAATCAGACTGAACACTGTGAGCTCAAAGTAAAGTGTGACCTTAGTCTTTTATTGCAGGTCTCCAGAGTGCCTCTCCAACCTGTGAAGCCTTCTTAAATACCTGTGCTCCCAAGGGATTATGGGATCCCTTGGGACTCCGGGGAATGAGCCCTCTGGTGGCTGTACAGAGTAAATACAAGTGCACATATATAAAAAAATGACCCGCCAAGGGTCAACCAGATAGAGCTAAGCCCAGAGGATAGTCAATGCAGAGGCAATTTGCAATAAAGGCTCAGGGGAGAATGATGTCATATATCCTACAAGGCTACTGTTGGTACTATCACAAGGTGTGCCACCAGAGAGCACAGCAGTCGGAGACTTGTAGGTTACCTGTACAGGTGTGCCTGGCCTAGTATAAAAGGCAGGCCACCAGGTGTGATCCTCACTCTGGAGTTAACAAATAAAGGACTGTGGTCACTACAGTTCAAGTACAACACATTGCCTCGTGGAGTCATTATTAGAGCATCCAAGGACATAGCACTTTTAGCACAGAAGGAGACCATTCAGCTGGCTGTGTCTGGGCTGACTATGCTAGAGCAATCCAAAACATACTCACAGCATAGGCCTGCATCGTCCTCTGCTTCAAATATTTATCCAGTTCTCCATTAAAAGATGCAGTAGTCTCCAAGTCTCTGCCCCAACCACTCCCTTATTCCAAAAACCCTTTGCATAAAAAAATTTCTCCTAACCGCTCTGCTCACTCTCTGTGGTATTTTGTCTTTGTCCGATTGTGTAAAACGGGTAATAGTGAACCAGCAGCCCATTTTACATCTCTCTCGATTTTTATTTCCATTGAAGAATAAAAATCAGGAGAGATGTAAAACAGGCTGTCGATTCACTATCATCCGTTTTACATTATTGCACAAAGTTTAAAACCACTTCTTTTCGTGAGAATTTTAAATTGATGGCCTCCAGTTACTGACTCTCCACCACTGGAATAGTCTTTCCCTATTTACTATCAAAACTTGACTTTATAATCCTCAATTAAACCTCCTCTTAGCCCTCCCTGCTCGAGTGGAAATAGTCCTAGGTTCCAAAATTCTTGGGGCTTGATAAGAACATAAGAACATAAGAATTAGAAACGGGAGTAGGCCATCTAGCCCCTCGAGCCTGCTCCGCCATTCAACAAGATCATGGCTGATCTGGCCGTGGACTCAGCTCCACTTACCCGCCCTCTCCCCATAACCCTTAATTCCCTTATTGCTTAAAAATCTATCTATCTGTGACTTGCAGAGTATCTGCAGAGTGTGGAAGCCCAATTCCTTCATAGGGCAGGGGGGAGGGGGAGTGGCTGCGGAATATGGAGTGGATTCAGGATATCGCCCTGCTTAAACTGGCCCTACATATTCAGTCGGACTGGAAGGGCTGTGGGCAGATTTCCTATCTTCCCCACCATGTCCCCCCCATGCAGTATAATGTGGATAAATGTGAGGTTATCCATTTTGAGGGCAAAAACACGAAGGCAGAATATTATCTGAATGACGGCAGATTAGGAAAAGGGGAGGTGCAACGAGACCTGGGTGTCATGGTTCATCGGTCATTGAAAGTTGGCATGCAGGTACAGCAGGCGGTGAAGAAAGCAAATGGTATGTTGGCCTTCATAGCTAAAGGATTTGAGTATAGGATCAGGGAGGTCTTACTGCAGTTGTACAGGGCCTTGGTGAGGCCTCACCTGGAATATTGTGTTCAGTTTTGGTCTCCTAATCTGAGGAAGGACGTTCTTGCTATTGAGGGAGTGCAGCGAAGGTTCACCAGACTGATTCCCGGGATGGCTGGACTGACATATGAGGAGAGACTGGATCAACTGGGCCTTTATTCACTGGAGTTTAGAATGATGAGAGGGAATCTTATAGAAACGTATAAGATTCTGACGGGTCTGGACAGGTTAGATGCGGGAAGAATGTTCCTGATGTTGGGGAATTCCAGAACCAGGTGACACAGTCTAAGGATAAGGGGTAAGCCTTTTAGGACTGAGATGAGGAGAAACTTCTTCACTCAGAGCGTTGTTAACCTGTGGAATTCGCTACCACAGAAGTTGTTGATGCCAGTTCATTGGATATATTCAAGAGGGAGTTAGATATGGCCCTTACGGCTAAAGGGATCAAGGGGTATGGAGAGAAAGCAGGAAAGGGGTACTGAGGTGAATGATCAGCCATGATCTTATATAATGGCTGTGCAGGCTCAAAGGGCCGAATGGCCTACTCCTGCACCTATTTTCTATGTTTCTATGTTTCTATGTTTCTATTCCGCCTGTGATCTAATCAGAGTGGAATCCCAGCAGAACCAAGTTCGGCCCCATATACTAACAACCCCCACCACCCCAGATGGAAATCGGATTCCATCCTCTCTAGCCCCAGGAATTTTAGGTGTGTAATTTCCCATCTCTGGAACCCCTCCTGGTGAATCGATGCTGAACACACTCTATGGCTTTAATGCCCTTTCTATAATGGGGAATCTCAAACTGCACACGCAAATCTAACTGATATTTTAGACCAATTTATCTTTATTACCTTATTCCTGTACTCTATGCTACTATCAATAACACCAGGATATACATAACTTGTTTCAGTTATTATAAATATACCATTTCTCGTGTTTTAGTTCAATTTGCTGCATTAGCTGGGTGCATTTTACAGTAATATTTTGAAAACAGTAGGTAAATGCATCATACAGTGTGATACCGAGCTATTCAGACCAGCAAGGTTCCAGTTTTAATCATCGGTCTTTGCTGAGTTAACTGATCTTTGCTCGTGCAGCAGTGAGGACCTTTATCTTTCCCAGGTTTAGGAGGGGAGAGAAAATAAACCAGCCAGAGTTTGTATTCCTGATTTCTTTTTAAGTGACCCAGATGAAAAGTGCATGTTTGCAGTTGACAGGTGAGAACAGGTTCAGGTTCAGCTGTGATGCCTTCAACAGGTGAATAGCCTGCTAACATTCAATAGCTGGGCCTGACTTGAAGAAAGTCACTTAGATAAGCTACCAATGAAGCTGTAAGACAGCTTCTATAGAAATGGGGAAAAGGAGGGGGTAGGGGGGAGCGGAAGCGAGATAAATAAAGATTATGCACAAAGTAACATGATTCACAACCCTCTTTATGTTAAAATAAAGCAAAACAAACTACAGTAGATATGATTACAAATCTATCTATTCAGAACATGCTGTGATGGACTGACTTCCGAAATGTTGGGTATTTATTGCACGCACAATGTCTGAATATTATACTCCACGTTTAGGCTGTGACACTAGTGTAACACATTACATATCATTACATATTTACATAGTATTTACAGCACAGACACACGCCATTTGTCCAACAGGTCCTTACTAATGTTTATGCATCACTTACCCTCCTCCTATCAAAACCCATCAACATGTCCTTCTAATGATTGGAGGTGTAAACTGCTGATATAGAGTTGCGGCCACTTTCGTCGCTGATAAGATCAGAAGAACCCCCAGGTAATTCCAGACGCACTTATTCATTTCTTTTAGGAAAATCATATTTTTTCACAAAAATAGTAGTACAGGGTACAATGAAAATGCAGGTATTTCACAACATTTACACAACTGAGATACTGTACAGGCCCAAATGCAGTAACACATTTAGAAAGATGAGAGGGGATCTCATAGAAACGTATAAGATTCTGACGGGACGGGACAGGTTAGATGCGGGAAGAATTTTCCCGATGTTGGGGAAGTCCAGAACCAGGGGACACAGTCTTACGATAAGGGGTCAGCCATTTAGGACTAAGGTGAGGAGAAACTTCTTCACTCAGAGAGTTGTTAACCTGTGGGATTCACTGCCGTAGAGAGTCGTTGATGCCAGTTCATTGGATATATTCAAGAGGGAGTTAGATATGGCCCTTACCGCCAAAGGCATCAAGGGGTATGGAGAGAAAGCAGGAAAGGGGTACTGAGGTGAATGATCAGCCATGATCTTATTGAATGGTGGTGCAGGCTCGAAGGGCAGAATGGCCTACTCCTGCACCTATTTTCTATGTTTCTATGTTTCACATTCCCCATTGTGCATTAAATAATCGGAGCCACTCATTATACAAAGATGGGAGGAAAAGCAATGTGTGAGGAGGACACAAAAAATCTGCAAAAGGACATAGACAGGCTAAGTGAGTGGGTAAAAATTTGGCAGATGGAGTATAATGTTGGAAAGTGTGAGGTCATGCACTTTGGCAGAAAAAAAATCAAAGAGCAAGTTATTATTTAAATGGAGGAAGATGACAAACTGCTACAGTACAGCAGGACCTGGGGGTACTTGTGCATGAAACACAAAAGGTTAGTATGTAGGTACAGCAAGTAATCAGGAAGGCCAATGGAATCTTGGCCTTTATTGCAAAGGGGATGGAGTATAAAAGCAGGGAAGTCTTGCTACAGTTATACAGAGTATTGGTGAGGCCACACCTGGAATATTGCATGCAGTTTTGGATTCCATATTTATGAAAGGATATACTTGCTTTGGAGGCAGTTCAGAGAAGGTACACTAGTTTGATTCCGGAGATGAGGGGGTTGACATGTGGAAAGGTTGAGTAGGAACTCATTGGAATTCAGAAGAATGAGAGGTGATCTTATTGAAACGTATAAGATTATATGGGGTTTGACAGGGTGAATACAGACAGGATGTTTCCACTGATAGGGGAGACTAGAACTAGAGGGCATAATCTTAGAATAAGGAGACGCCCTTTTAAAACTAAGATGAGGAGAAATTTCTTCTCTCAGAGGGTTGTGAATCTGTGGGGAATTCGTTGCCTCAGAGAGCTGTGGAAGCTGAGACATTGAATAAATTTAAGACAGAAATAGACAGTTTCTTAAACGATAAGGGGATAAGGGGTTATGGGGAGCGGGCAGGGAAGTGGACCCGAGTCCATGATCGGATCAACCATGATCGTATTGAATGGCGGAGCAGGCTCAAGGGGCCATATGGTCTACTCCTGCTCCTATTTCTTATGTTCTTATGTTTTCACAACTTGACCAAGTTCTGTGTGATTTCCGCAATCAACAGGTCCCAGTTGCTCAAAAGAAATGAATACTAACAGATTTTAAAAAAATAAAAAATTTCTCAATAAATTATCCTGCAAAGGATAACACCGAATCTGTCACCCTAGAGGTGGACATTCTCAAACTTCAGCCATTTAGGACTGAGATGAGGAGAAATGTCTTCATTCAGAGGGTGGTGAGTCTTTAGAATTCTCTACCTCAGAGGGATGTGGGGGCTCAGTCGTTGAGTATATTCAAGAGCGAGATCAATAGATTTTTGGATATTAAGGGAATCAAGGGATATGGGATCATGCAAGAAAGTGTAGAGGTGGAAGATCAGCCATGATCATATTGAATGGGGGAGTAGGCTCGAGGGGCTGAATAGCCTACTCCTACTCTTAATTTTTATGTTCTTATTCCAGGTTATTAATTTTCTATTTTGTGAAGGCAATACCAGTACGAGGACAAAACTAAATGTTACTGTTACCAGCTCCAAGCATTTAACCTCAGTATCCTATTTGATCCAGAGCTGACCTTTGATCCTGTATGCTTTCCATCACAGAGAGGGTGTAGGTGATTGGGGGTGCGATTGAGATGCGTGGGGGAGGGGGTGATGATTGAACGAGTATAGAAGCAATCTGGAGCAGAGGCAGTTGGGAGAAGCCAAGCAGGGACCAGCAATGGTCATTAGGACAGCTGTGGAGCTGGGGTGAGCACTGGTTCGACAGGAAAGATGTTTTCTTTGTTTTATTTGTAATAACTTACCTACAGTTGGACTGAAAAATCCTAAGAGGGGTATGTCCCACTCATTGCTTAGAAATTTTCAAAAATTTAGGCCTGGGGTGCCTAAATAATGAGCCCCACGGATTTAACCTGTGCAACACATACCAATTTCTATCCCAGAGAATCCCTGATTTACACTAAACAATACAAAACCAAAAGTGTTCTGAGCCAACACTATGGGCCTAAATTTGCCCAGGAGTTGCTCTGTTTTTTTTGGAGCAACTTGATTTTTCTGGGGTATCTTAAAACTCCCCATTCTGCACATTTAATTTGCACCGGTGTAAGTGAGTTAGTTAGGATTTTTTTCAGTTTCGTTTTTTTTTCAAAAGGGGGCATTACCAGCCACCTACGCCTGTTTTGGCCATTTAAGCTAGTTTGGACAGTGAATAGTTGCTCCAAACTAACTTAGGCCAGCGTATGTGGCCACTTGTGGCCGCACAGAAAATCAGCGCAGGTAGCCAGAAATGTGGCGGGGGACGGCGCGGGAAGGGAAGCACGGAGGATCTTGCAAAGCATAAACAACATTCAAGAAGCATAAAAACCATCAATAAAAAATAAAAAATAAATAAACTTAAGTCCTACCTCGGCCCGGGAAGTCAGTGGGAGAACGCACCGACACCGACTCCAGCATGCACTGCGTGAAAGCTCCAACGCCGGCACTCTTACAGATGCTGGGCCCTAGTCCCACCCCCCTGCCGGCTCTGTTTCAGCAGCATGGCCCTAGCTGCACCCCCCACTGTGCTTGCCACGCCACGCCAAGGCCTAGGACGATCCACGGAGCGGGGAAAATACAGAGCTACATTTTCAGCGGCGATTTTGGAGCAGAAAGTCAGCGCACCTCAGGTAAGTGCACCGATAAAAACTGGAGGGCCAAATTTGGGCCCTGCTTATACTATACTATGTGGGATCAAGGGGTATGGCGAGAAAGCAGGAATGGGGTACTGAGGTTGCATGTTCAGCCATGAACTCATTGAATGGCGGTGCAGGCTCGAAGGGCCGAATGGCCTACTCCTGCACCTATTTTCTATGTTTCTATGTTTATACTGTGAATGAAATACTAAATGAAATAAAAACAAAAGCTTCAGAGATGGTGAAGGGTTAAGGGGTATGTCCAAAGAGATATGTGAACTATGAAGGGTGACACTTAAAACATTGAGCCTTCTTTCTCATTTAGATGCTGAGTGATCTGCTGTGCATTTCCACTTGTTTCCACTTTTACTTCACATTTCCAGCATTTAGTTGTCTTTTCCCGTCTTTAAAATGATTGTGTCTTGCTCCCCCTCCTGGTCTAGTTACCTAGAATTGCAAATTCCATGTTTGTTGTTGCTATGGATACTGGCAGAACATTGTAATGGTTTTTCTCACTGGCATTTGTAGTTACAAAATATTAACTTTCTGGCATTGTGCCAGAAGCAGCGTGTTGTGCTTCAGGACCAACCATGAGCTGTTTTTGCACATAAAATAACAACACGGCCACTTTAAAGAGAATGATGATGGTTTGTGAGTAATGAAAATGCTGCAAGCCAAGGCCTGGTGAGGACTTATCAAGGTCCATTTTTGTGCACATGTGGATTGCGTGGGTAGCTGGGGTGGGAGGGGCCATGCCATTTCTGTGGCTGGGCCTAATTGAAATGGCCACACTAATCTTACTCCCTTTCAGGAGCTTGCTGATTGGGGCTGCCTGCAGCCCCTTAAGGGAAGGTGCACTTTTCAAAGCTGGGTAATGGATAATGATTTTCTGCACCAGCAGGCAGTGTAACTTCAATCAGGTCCCCGGGTTCTCTGATTCAGAGGTAGAGTTGCTCATCGAGCAAGTCAGCAGCAGCACTCTGGTGGGCAATAGGCCCAGCATCTGCTCTGCTGATCGGCAACCAAATTTGGCAAGGGGAATTAAAACAGGTGGTAGTTGCCTCATTTATACATGTAAGGGCCTAGTGCTCATTTTCAGCCTGCTTAGCTGCCTTTACCAACATGGCGGCACCCAGAAAACAGCTGCAACGAGAAACAATTTCTATCCCAATATGGTTTATAACTGACAAAAAAAAAGGCCAAAATGTATCTAGTGGTGAGTAATGGACCAAAATTAGCTTACAATCTGATGGTAAAGGAACATCTTGCAAATAGTCACTGTAATATATTTGAATGTGAGATTAGGTTTAAGAGGAAGAAAGAAGAGTCACAAACTAAAGTTTTAAATTTAAGTAAGGCAAATTTAGAAAGGATGCAAAATGAATTGACCGTAGTAAACTGGGCTGAACTGTTAGTGGGCAAACCTACAGACAAGCAATGGGAAGTATTGTCAGGATACAAAACTAGTACATACCCCTAAAAGGCAAAAGCTCCACTTGTGCAGTTAGGCAACTATGGTCAACAAATGAGATAACAGACAGTATCAAGCTACAACAAAAGGCTTACACAAATGCAAGGAAAAGTGAAAATCCAGTGGACTGGTGGAGCTATAAAAAGCATAAAAGAGATATAAAAACACCCAAGGGCTATAAAAAAATTAACAGCATTTTTTAAATAAATATATTGAGAGAAGAAGTGTTAAAGGGGAATGAGGGTCCATTAAAGACAAATGTAGATGAGACTATAATGGATAATAAGGAAATGAGAACATTGTATCCAGTTTTACAGTGGAGCAAGAGGACAAATTAACAGGGGTACAAAGGAACCTAAATATAAGTCATGAGGAGGAATTTAGTGGATTAAATGCAAGTTAAAAAAGGATCATGGAGAAAATAATGGGACTTAAGATAAGCAAATCTCCAGGACATGATGACTTCCATCCCAGGGTATTATAAGAAATAAGTGAGGAAATTGCAGATACAGTGTCATATTTTTCTGAAGCTCCCTAGATTCAGGAATCATGCCTTTGGATTGGAAAATTGCAAATGTTAATCCATTATTTAAGAATGGATGAAGGGAGAAATGAGGTAACTGTAGACCTGCCCATTTAACATCAACTGATGGCCTTTATCTGAAGGAGGTTGAATTAAAAAGTGAGGAAGTAATGATTCAGTTGCACAGAGCTTTAAAGAGCTATTAGCCTCGGAGGGGGTACAACGCAGATACGCCAGAATTATACCAGTTCTTAAAGCATTAAATTATGATGACAGGTTGACTTGTATTCTGTTCAGTTTAGAAGGTTTAAGGGTGATTGAATCGAAATGTTTAAAATGATAAAGAGATTAGATAACTTAGGTACGGTATGGGGGGGGAGGGGCTTGGGAGGTTTGGAGGGGGTGGCAGAGGGGTTAATTTTAACTTCACCTGGTGGGAAATTCAATTGTGGCTTTCAAAAGGGAGTTGGATAAGTACCTGAAGGAAAAACATTTGCAGGGTTACAGGGGATAGGTGGGGGAATGATACGAGCTGAAGTGCTCTTGCAGAGCCGGCACAGGCTCGACGGGCCAAATGGCCTCCTTCTGTGCTGTAACCATTCTATGATTCTATGAAATCCACAACGCCTTCCCTGCTCAGTGCACCAGTTAAAATAGCATTTAGGGGACCAATAACTGCATCAAACCCTGATCTGCGTATTTCACGTGGGCTTCCTTGTCATCTGCTCGGAAGCCTGTTTGCCAGGTCTTTTAACATTGATCCCAAAATTCTGGAAATAGTTTAAGTTCAGCAGAGTGGAATCCTGTCCGCATTAGCCCCAAGCCAAAATCCCCATCCTGAAACGCGGGAACGGGGTCATTTACATAGCCAGAGAGCTGCATCAGTGATCATCATCCCAAACCATCAGCAGAGTCTCGGAGTGGCACCAGGCCACTCTGACGGCAGAGAGGAGTCCCTGAGGGAAATGCTCTTCTGATCTTCTACTCCCAATGCAGCAAACAGTCCTTGTCGGTCTGGTAATCCATTTCCTCCGGGATCAATTATCTTTCCGTAGTGAAGGTATGAGTCCCTTTTATAGATTGAGTTTTGCAAGAGCTCCAGTGAGGCCGAAGATAGGGATAAAGGACTGATTCCCAGGATAGCCTGGGAACTTCCCCTGCCACATGTCCTTGACATAGAGGCATGAGTGAAAGATCTGGCTATGCTTTCCCCATGAAGTATGTCGCAGAATCTTGGCAGCACTGAGTTACACCTTATTTTCTGCCGCCTGATTTGGGGATCTGTTGGGATTCCGCCTTGGTCCCCATTAGCATTTCATGGCCACTGTGTTTTAATCGAAGGAATAAGAAAAGAGAGCTGGTTATGATTTTCCATTTAGCAAATTTCAGTGAGAGTAAAACAAACAAGTAAAGGTGTCCTAGCAACTAGATTGATAAAATGTCACTTCACTAGTTAAGCAAAGAAAACGTCAACAGGAAATCTCTATTTCCTTGCAGTGAGTCAGCCCACACTGTGATGCATAAAACACTGCACAAACACTGCAAAAAGAGATTGGTAACTCCTATGTATGTATACAGACAGAGAAGAATGAAGAAAACAGAATATGTGATCTACTATATAATGTGCTGTGTGTGAGTGAGAGAGAATGAATGAGAATTGAAGCAGCACTGTCTTGCCTGGTAACCCAGCTGATTCCCATGCCTTCTGCTGTCTATACCCGAGACCACCAGGAGATAGATGGTGGCAGTCCTTGGTGCAACACCGGAAAACTTGATGGTGCCACTTATGCGGGGAGAGCTCCTATTAATGGTCACCACTCCCTCTTCGCTGGCTCCCTAAGCATCTTGTAGTCGGGCATGGTCTCTTACATTATCTGAGGAGCTGCAAGTGGAACTGAACACTGTACAATCATCAGCGAACATCCCACTTCTGACCTTACGATGGAGGGAAGGTCAGTGACGAAATAGCTGAAGATGGGCCTAGGAACTCCTGCAGCGATCTCCTGGGGCTGAGATGGTTGGCCTCCAACAACCACAACCATCTTCCTTTGTGCTAGGTATGACTAGCCAATGGAGAGTTTTCCTGCTGATTCCTATTTACTTTAATTTTACTGAGGCTTCTTGATGCCACACTCCGTCAAATGCTGCCTTGATGTTAAGGGCAGTCACTCTCACCTACCTCTGGAATTCAGCTCTTTTGGCCATGTTTGGACCAAGGCTGTATTGAGGTCTGGAGCCGAGTGGTCCTGGCAGAACCGCAACTGAGCATTGGTGAGCAGGTTATTGGTGAGTAAGTGCCACTTGATAGCACTGTCAATGACACCTTCGATCACTTTGCTGATAATTGAGAGTAGACTGATGGGGTGGTAATTGGTCGGATTGGATTTATACTGCTTTTTGTGGACAGGACATACCTGGGCAATTTTCCACTTTGTCAGATGCTATTAATAAACTTGCAGAATGGGTGCTGAATTGGCAAATACATATAAGTATGAGGTAGTTATTTTGGTAGGAAGAATAAGGAGGCTGTATTATTCTTTGGAAAATAAGTGTCTAAATGGGGTAGATGAACTAAGGGACCTAGGAATACAGATACACAAATCACTGAAAGTAGTGATACAGGTTAATAAGACAATAAAAAGTAAACAAAGCACTGGGGTTCATTTCTAGAGCAATTGAATTTAAAAACAGGGAAGTTATGTTAAACGTGTATAGAACCTTGGTTAGACCACACTTGGCGTACTGTGAACCATTCTGGTTTCTAAATTATAAAAAGGATGCAGAGGCACTGGAGAAAGTGCAAAAAAGATTTACTAGAATGATAACAGAACTGAGAGGTTTTACCCATCAGGAAAGATTGAACAGGCTGGGACTCTTTTCTCCAGAAAAAGGAATGACCAATGACCTGATAAAGATCTTTATGATTGGATACTGTTGAGGGAGGTGACTCATCAGGGGAAGACAGCAGCAGCCAAGTTCTTGGCACCAGGGGTGACTCTGCTGCACAGGAGGGCAGGAAAAAGATTGGGAGAGCTATAGTGATAGGGGATTCTATTGTAAGGGGAATAGATAGGCGTTTCTGCGGCCGCAACCGAGACTCCAGGATGATATGTTGCCTCCCTGGTGCAAGGATCAAGGACGTCTCAGAGCGGCTGCAAGGCATTCTGGAGGGGGAGTGAACAGCCAGTTGTCATGGTGCATATAAGTACCAACGATATAGGTAAAAAACGGGATGAGGTCCGACAAGCTGAATTTAGGGAGCTAGGAGTTAAAGTAAAAAGTAGGACCTCAAAGGTAGTAATCGCAGGATTGCTACCAGTGCCACATGCTAGTCAGAGAAGAAATAGCAGGATAGTTCAGATGAATACGTGGTTTGAGGAATGGTGCAAGGGGGAGGGATTCAAATTCCTGGGACATTGGAACCGGTTCTGGGGGAGGTGGGATCGGTACAAACCGGACGGTCTGCACTTGGGCAGGACCGGAACTGATGTCCTAGGTGGCGTGTTTGTTGGTACTGTTGGAGAGGGTTTAAACTAATATGGCAGAGGGGTGGAAATCTATGCAGGGAGGCAGAGGGAAGTAAAAAGGGGGCAGAAGCAAAAGGTAGGAAGGAGAAAAGTAAGAGTGGCGGGCAGAGAAATCAAGGGCAAAAATCAAAAAGAACCACATTACAATATAATTCTAAAAGGACAAAGAGTGTTAAAAAAACAAACCTGAAGACATTGAGACTCAATGCGAGGAGCATTCCTAATAAGGTAGATGAATTAACTGCGCAGATGGCTGTTAATGGATATGATGTAATTGCGATTACGGAGATATGACTCCAGTGTAACCAAGGCTGGGAACTCAACGTCCAGGGGTATTCAATATTCAGGAAGGATAGACAGAAAGGAAAAGGAGGTGGGGTAGCATTGCTGGTTAAAGAGGAGATTAACGCAATAGTAAGGAAGGACACTAGCTTGGATGATGTATAATCGATATGGGTAGAGCTGCAGAACACTAAAGGGCAAAAAACATTAGTGGGAGTTGAATACAGACCACCAAACAGTAGTAGTGATGGGTTGGGGATGACATCAAACAGGAAATTAGGGATGCAATAAAGGTACAGCAGTTATCATGGGTGACTTTAATCTACATATTGACTGGGCTAACCAAACTGGTAGCAATACTGTGGAGGAGGAGTTCCTGGAGTGTATAAGGGATGGTTTTCCAGACCAATATGTCGAGGAACCAACTAGAGAGCAGGCCATCCTCAACTGGGTCTTGCATAATGAGAGAGGATTAATTAGCAATCTTGTCGTGCGAGGCCCCTTGGGGAAGAGTGACCATAATATGGTATAATTCTTCATTAAGATGGAGCATGACACAGTTAATTCAGAGACTAGGGTCCTGAACTTAAAGAAAGGTAACTTCGATGGTATGAGACGTGAATTGGCTAGGATAGACTGGCGAATGATTCTGAAAGGGTTGACGGTAGATAGACAATGGCAGACATTTAAAGATTACATGGATGAACTACATCCCTGTACATCCCTGTCTGGCGGTAAAAATAAAACGGGGAAGGTGGCTCAACCGTGGCTAACAAGGGAAATTAGGGATAGTGTTAAATCCAAGGAAGAGGCATATAAATTGGCCAGAAAAAGCAGCAAACCTGAGGACTGGGAGAAATGTAGAATTTAGCAAAGGAGGACTAAGGGTTTAATTAGGAGGGGGAAAATAGAGTATGAGAGTAAGCTTGCAGGGAATGTAAAAACTGACTGCAAAAACTTTTATAGATATGTGAAGAGAAAAAGATTAGTGAAGACTAATGTAGGTACCTTGCAGTCAGAATCAGGTGAATTCATAATGGGGAACAAAGAAATGGCAGACCGATTGAACAAATACTTTGGTTCTGTCTTCACTAAGGAAGACACGAATAACCTCCCGAAGATACTAGGGGACTGAGGGTCTAGTGAGGAGGAGGAACTGAGGGAAATCCTTAATAGTCAGGTAATGGTGTTAGGGAAATTGATGGGATTGAAAGCTGATAAATTTGACACCGAGCCACATAAGGGGAAATTAGGGCAGGTGACCAAAAGCTTGGTCAAAGAGATAGGTTTTAAGGAGCGTCAGGAGGAAAGAGAGGTGGAGAGGTTTAGGCAGGGAATTCCAGAGCTTAGGGCCTAGCCAACAGAAGGCATCCACACACAATTAATTATTGCACATTCACAAATATTTGCTGATCAGCTAAATATATTCTTTGTGTGTGTATGTGGAAAAATGCACTTTGGCAGAGAAGAAGATCTTTGTGACAAGTGGTGTGGTGTCAATTTACTGCCAGCATACAATAGGTTGATAGTGTTCTTGTATCTTTTACAGCTCAATGAAGTTTAACAGCCACACTGTATCTCTCACTACGGAAACATGTAATTTTATCAGCCACAGCATGAGGGGATCAATGAGTTCACTTTACTGTGAGTCTGTGATATATTCTCAATTTCAAAAGACTTTGTCACTATATATTCCCTTTGTCAGTAAAGAAAAGTACAAGACGTGCTTTATGATTGGAATGTACACAAACTCAGCTCTCTGCGGTATTAGTAGATTATACAGCTCTCTGTGGTATTAGTAGATTATACAGCTCGACTAGACCTGCTTTGTCTTAAAAAGTACAGACACCTCCAGTGTAAAGCAAAATTCACAGAATGTTTGCTTTTCCGCTGTTTTCACCAATACCTTTTCAAGGAACAATTACTGGCTGTGATGTTTTCTCGTGGCTTTGGTTATGTCATTTATTCCCAGAAAGGAGGATTGGCAAGTTATATTGTAGAGTTGGTGAAACACGATTTGGAAGATGGAGAGAAGTTTATTAAACACTGTGTGTTCACAGGAGAAATATTTTCAGTGAATCCCTGCAGATTAATTGATGCAAGAACTGCTAATTATTAATGGCCGTAGGCAGTTATACTTGATGTGGTTTAAGTGTTGATAGTTGACTAATCATTCAACCATGTAAAATTCATGCTAAATAAAACTGTGGGGCATAGCTACAGTCAATAAATAATGACAAAACCAAAAGAAAATTCACATTCTATAATTGGTACTGAATCTATACACCCTACTACTCTAAGAAAATCATCAGATTAAATAAACTCAGTGACTGGAAAGCTTTAATTCTATTTTGCTAGCTTTTGGAAGGGTCACTATTTAAATAAAACATACTTGAAATCCATTACTTACTACATGGCTAATAAAATAAACATTTAAAAGCACACATCGTTTCCAACCACATAAATATCTAAATCTGAGACACTTCACAATATTTAGCATCAACTTATCTGCAATAACTTCTTTCTATCATCCTAATCTTCAAAGTACAATCAAGATACTTTAAAATTTTATATTTTCTTTACCTGCATGCTTGTGAAAGTTCTTTGATAATTAGACTAGTCCTCCTGCTGTGAAGCTTCTAATTCATCTGGCTGCTTGCAAACCCACTATATATATACCTGCTAGTCATAAATTATACATTCAAACCAGCATGACTCTTGCAATGACAAGTCACCCCCACAATCACTCACACAGACTGCTGTGCTGAATTAGAAGACCGTATTTATGGTATAGTTCATGGTTGCTGTGCTTAGAAAATAGATATAATTAATAGTAGTCATCAGTGTTATGTATGCAACATCTTGTAACCAGCATTCTACCGCCACCAGAGGGCGTATCTGTTGGAGTCCCAAGAGATCCCAGCATCCCTTGGGAGCACTGCATATAAGCAGGCCTCCCATGCTGTGCCAGCACTCTGGAGTCAGAATAAAGAGACTAAGGTCACACTTAATCAAGTCTGCAGTACTCAGTCACATTGCTTTATTTGAAACATGGCAACTGGCGCCAAGTAATAGATAACGAACCATCACGCGAAAATGCAGAGAACTGTTGCTATCCGGGAGAAATTCTCAGAAGGTGACAATTGGGAAGCCTTTGTGGAACGACTCGAACAATACTTTGTGGCCAATGAGGTGGAAGGGAATGAGAACGTTGCCAAATGAAGGGCGATCCTCCTCACCGTCTGCAGGGCAACAACCTATGCCCTCATGAAGAATCTTCTTGCTCCGGTGAAACCAACAACGAAATCGTATGAAGAACTGTGTACGCTGGTTCCGGGAGCACCTAAATCGGAAGGAGAGCATTCTGATGGCAAGGTATCGATTTTATACATGTCAACGGTCTGAAGGCCAGGAAGTGGCGAGCTACGTCGCCGAACATAGGCGCCTTGCAGGACATTGCAAATTCAGTGGATTCCTGGAGCAAATACTAAGAGACGTTTTTGTGCTTGGCATTGGCCATGAGGTTATCCTTCGCAAACTATTGACTGTTGAGACACCGAACCTGAGCAAAGCCATAATGATAGCCCAGGCATTTATGTCCACCAGCGATAACACTAAACAAATTTCGCAGCATAAAGATGCATCAGCAAGTACTGTACACAAAGTAACGTCATTTTCAGGCAGGAATTCATATGGCAGAATGTACACGCCTGCAGCTGTATGACCTCAGATGACTCAGAGTCTGCCATCAATCGTTAATGCGAGGTAATTAACACCTTGTTGGCGCTGCAGAGGTGATCATCGAGCCCATCAATGCCGCTTCAAACACTATGTGTGCAAAGGCTGTGGAACAATGTGACACCTCCAGCGAATGTGCAAACGAGCTGCAAAACCAGCAAACCACCACGTTGCAGAGGAAGACCGATCCATGGCAGATCAAACTGAACTCAAGACTCGAGCCGAGGAGGCAGAAGTGTACGGGGTACACACTTTCACCACAAAATGTCCACCAATCGTGTAAAATTTGAACTGAACGGAATTACAGTATCCATGGAATTGGACACGGGTGCGAATCAGTCTATCATGAGCAAAAAAGCCTTCAAGAGGCTGTGGTGCAACATGGCACAAAGGCCCAAGCTGAGCCCTATTCATACCAAGCTGAGAACTTAAACTAAAGAGCTGATCCCTGTAATTGGCAGTGCAGCAGTAAAAGTCTCCTGTGATGGAGCGGTGCACGAACTACCACTATGGATTATACCAAGAGATGGCCCCACATTGTTCGGCAGAAGCTGGCTGGGAAAAATCCGCTGGAACTGGGACGACATCCGTTGACAACGCCTCATGTGCCCATGTTTTGAGCAAGTTCCCATCGTTGTTTGAGCCAGGCATCGGAAATTTCTCTGGAGCGAAGGTGCAGATCCACTTGATTCCCGGTACACGACCTATCCACCACAAGGCACGTGCGGTGCCATACATGATGCGAGAGAAAGTGGAGATCGAGCTGGACAGGCTGCAATGAGAGGGCATCATTGCGCCGGTTGAGTTCAATGAGTGGGCCAGTCCCATTGTTCCGGTTCTCAAGGGCGATGGCACGGTCAGAATTTATGGGGACTATAAAGTAACGATTAACAGTTTTTCGCTGCAGGACCAGGACCCACTACCCAACGCAGATGACCTATTTGCAACGTTGGCAGGAGGGAAGACGTTCACCAAGTTGGACCTGACCTCAGCCTACATGACGCAGGAACTGGAGGAATCTTTGAAAGACCTCACCTGCATCAACAAGCACAAAGGTCTGTTCATCTACAATAGATGCCCGTTTGGAATTCGATCGGCCGTGGCTATTTTTCAAAGGAACATGGAGAGTCTGCTAAAGTCGGTTCCGCGCATCGTGGTTTTTCAGGACGACATATTGATCACAGGTCGGGACACCATCAAACACTTGCAGAACTTGGAAGAGGTTCTGAGTCGGCTAGATCTTGTGGGACTCAGGTTGAAACGCTCGAAGTGTGTTTTCCTGGCACCAGAGGTCGAGTTCTTCGGGAGAAGAATCGCGGCAGACGGCATCAGACTCACCGACGCCAAGACGGAGGCCATCAAGAACGCGCCGAGACCACAGAACGTGATGGAGCTGCAGTCGTTCCTGGGACTCCTCAATTATTTTGGTAATTTCCTACCCGGGTAAAGCACCTTGCTAGAACCTCTACGTGTGTTGTTACGCAAGGGAGATGACTGGGTATGGGGGAAATCACAAGAGACTGCTTTTGAGAAAGCCAGAAATCTGTTACGTTCCAACAAACTGCTTGTTCTATATGACCCATGTAAACATTTAGTGCTAGCTTGTGACGCGTCATCGTACGGGGTCGGGTGTGTGTTACAACAAGCAAACGAATCGGGAACATTGCAACCGCTTGCTTATGCATCCAGGAGTTTGTCCAAGGCCGAAAGGGCCTACAGCATGTTTGAAAAAGAAGCTCTGGCATGCATTTACGGGGTGAAAAAAATGCACCAGTATCTGTTTGGGCTTAAGTTCGAGTTAGAAACTGAGAAAGGAAGAAATTTCTTCTCCCAGAGGGTTGTGAATCTGTGGAATTCTCTGCCCAAGGAAGCAGTTGAGGCTAGCTCATTGAATGTATTCAAATCATAAATTGATAGATTTTTAACCAATAAGGGAATTAAGGGTTACGGGGAGCGGGCGGGTAAGTGGAACTGAGTCCACGGCCAGATCAGCCATGATCTTGTTGAATGGTGAAGCAGACTCGAGGGGCTAGATGGCCTACTCCTGTTCCTAATTCTTATGTTCTTATGTTCTTATAAGCCGCTCATATCGCTATTCTCAGAGAGCAAAGGTCTTAATACCAAAGCCTCTGCTCGCATCCAAAGATGGGTGCTCATGCTGTCTGCATATAACTATGCAATTTGCCACAGGCCAGGCACAGAGAACTGCGTTGATGCTCTCAGTCGGCTACCATTGCCCACCACTGGGGTGGAAATGGCACAGCCTGCAGACTTGCTCTTGGTGATGGATGCATTTGAAAACAAAAAGTCACCCAGTACGTCCCGCCAGATCAGGACCTGGACCAGCCAGGATCCTTTACTGTCCCTTGTAAAAAAACTTTATCCTCCATGGGAGCTGGACCAGCGTCCCAGCGGAGATGCATGAAGAGACCAAGCAGTTCCAACAGCGCAACGATGAAATGTCCATACAGACGGACTGTCTTTTGTGGGGTAATCGCGTGGTTTTGCCTAATAAAGGTAGGGAAACGTTCATACGCGACCTACACAGTACCCACCCAGGCATAGTAATGATGAAAGCTATAACCAGATCTCATGTATGGTGGCCCGGCATTGACTCAGATTTGGAGTCTTGCATGCGTCAATCCAACACTTGCTCTCAACTGAGCAATGCACCGATGGAGGCACCGCTAAGCTTGTGGTCGTGGCCCTCCAAACCCTGGTCTAGGATCCACATTGACTTCGCTTGCCCGTTTCTAGGCAAAATGTTTTTGGTTGTTGTGGATGCTTATTCAAAATGGATTGAGTGTGAAATAATGTCTGTAAGCATGTCCACTGCCACCATCGAAAGTCTACGAGCCATGTTTGCCACGCATAGCCTGTCTGATGTCCTTGTCAGCGACAATGGGCCGTGCTTCACCAGCGCTGAATTCAAGGAATTCATGACCCACAATGGGATCAAGCACGTCACATCTGCCCCGTTCAAACCCGCATCTAACGGTCAGACAGAACGGGCAGTCCAAACCATCAAGCAAAGCTTGAAACACGTGTCGGAAGGCTTCCTGCACACCCACCTGTCCCGAGTCCTTCTCAGCTACCGCACCAGACCCCACTCGCTCTCCGGGATTCCCCCTGTCGAACTGCTCATGAAAAGGGCACTCAAAACAAGGCTCTCTCTAGTCCACCCTGATTTCCATGATCATGTCAAGGGCATGTACCATGATCGCGCAAATTTGTCACGCGATATTGAAGTTAATGACCCTGTATTTGTACTCAACTATGGACAGTCCCAAATGGCTTGCTGGCACTGTCATAGCCAAAGAAGGGAGTAGGGTGTTTGAGGTCAAACTTGCAAATGCAGAAAGCATTTGGACCAAACCAAATTGCGATTCACAAAACAGCTACGAGCAATCTGAAGAGGACACCACCAACTTCAATCCTCCGATACACACACAATTGGCAACTGACATCACGGTTGATCACGAAGCTGAACTCATCATCCCGAGAAGGCCAGCTGCGCAGCAGCCAAGCGAAGGCCCAACCAACTCACCTGCACCTGTGTTTGTACCGAGACAATCGACTCGGGAGCGGAAAGCCCCAGATAGTCTCACCCTGTAAATAAGTGTACGATTGACTTTGGGGGGGGGGGGGTGGGGAGTGATGTTATGCATGCAACACCTTGTAACCAGCATTTTACCGCCACCAGAGGCCGCATCTGTTGGAGTCCCAAGGCATCCCAGCATCTACATATAAGCAGGCCTCCCATGCTGTGCCAGCAGTCTGTAGTCAGAATAAAGACTAAGGTCACACTTACTCAAGTCTACAGTACTCAGTCACCTTGCTTTATTTGAGACATAAAAATCAGCTGTTAGAAATATTTGTTACATTGGGCTCAATTTTGCCCAAGCCCATTTTTTGGCATATTGCCAGAGTTACGCCCGTTTTCCAAGGCCAGAAATGCACCAAAAATATTTGTCCAAAGTTTCCCCTCTGTATTTTTGAAATTTGGCGCCACGCAGCCTGTCCAGTCGCCTCGGGGGGTGGAGCCTGCTGTCTGAGCCGAAAAAATGATGCCGCACCTTCTGCACATGTGCAGAAAAAAAGAAAGTTTTTGACGTGCTCCCAATGTGCGCGCATGCGCAGTACAACTCCGGTTCTGTAATCGCCCATTTTTAAAGCGCCAGTTGTGTGTGTGAGAATGTTGAGTGCTGTGTGAAAGCATTGGAAAAATCGGAGCTGCAATGGAAGATGCTATGCGGTGCAAGGACCAAAATGTTCTTACAGGAAGAAGTGGAGGCACTAGTTACTGTGATTGAGAACCGATGGCAGGAACTGGACACCAGGAGAGGTCACATAAAAGTTCCACCCAAAGAAATGAAGAAATGCTGGAACCAAGTTGCAGAAGATTACTGTGCAATGGTGACCACCACAAGAGATGGAGGCCAGTGTAAAAGGAAGTGGCAGGACCCTGGTCAAGTAGTTAGTGTAAGTAATATTTTCATTTATTCAATGCAATTGCAATTGTAAATGTGACCAGCTGTATGTGTCCCATCCAGCAGAAAGACACCCTATCTAAAAAGTTGCATTTTCATCTTAACAAAAGGAAAGACCTCTGTTATGTATGCAATAAAGGTACAAACTGAGTACTGTTTAACTGAACAAGGTACAACCTTGGCTCTGCTTTATTACGGCCCAAAGTACCTGACTCACAAAATGGCTGGCCTTTTATACCAGAGCAGCACCATGTGCGTGCTGCTCAGTGGCCTCCAACAATGACTACAAATGACTGGTGGCTACAAACAGCATGTACATACATGACAATACCCTCCTCTGAGATCTTATCACAGTCTTTCAGAGATTGAGATGGTCCAGTGCTTTACGCTCCCGGGTTGACCGTCTCAGTTCGATTCCAGCCTTGGGTGAATGTGCGGAGTCTGTTGTGGCTGGTGACTGGATGACTGAGTTGTTGGGGGTGGCAGTGGCCATGTCAGGAATTGCAAGTCCATTTTGATTGAACAAGTCCGTGATGGGAATTCCGGGTTCACTGATGACCCTTGAGTCCACTGAAGGCTGCTGGTAGGTTGGTTGGTCGTCGACGGTTTCTTCGTCCAACTGTTCTGGCTCGTCTGTGCCTCAACTTTGTTTGATCCATGTGTTTCCTGCAAGTTAGCCCATTTTTGAGCTTAATAACAAATAGTCTGTTGCCCTCCTTGAGACCGTACCAGTAATCCATTTGGGACCCTGACCATAATTTAACACATATACAGGAGCATTAACAGCAATCTCGCATGACACAGTTGCATGATCGTGGTACCCTTCTGTATTCAACATGATTACTTAAATCCGGGTGTACAAGAGATAACTTGGTCTTAAGACCTCTTTTCATCATGAGTTCAACAGGCGAGACCTCTGTGAGTGTGTGAGGTCTTGTCCTGTAACTCAGCAGTATGCAAGACAAGCGAGTTTGCAGTGACCCTTGAGTTACTCTCCTCATGCTTTGCTTGATAATTTGTACTGCATGTTCTGCTTGCCCATTGGACGCAGGCTTGACCGGTGCTGATCTTACATGTTTTATGCCATTAAGTTTAACAAACTCCTGAAACTCCTGACTGGTGAAGCACGACCCATTGTCGCTCACCACTATGTCAGGCAGGTCATGTGTCACGAAAATGACATTGAGATTCTCTATAGTTGCCATGGAAGTACTGAATGACATGATTATGCATTCTATCCACTTCGAATAAGTATCCACCACCACTAAAAACATCTTGCCCAGGAAGGGACCTGCAAAATCTACATGGATCCTGGACCAAGGTTTGGATGGCCATGACCACAGACTCAGCGGCAATTCCGCTGGTGCTTTGCTAAGCTGCATGCAGGTGTTGCACTGATGCACGCATGCTTACAGCTGGGAATCAATTCCTGGCCACCATACATGGGACCTGGTGATGGCCTTCATCATCACTATACCAGGATGTGTGCTGTGTAACTCACACACAAACTTCTCTCTTCCTTTCTTAGGCATTACAACTTGATTGCCCCACAATATGCAATCTGCTTGAATAGACAGTTCGTCCTGGCGACGAATGTACGGTTTGGCCTCCTCACACATTTGCTTAGGTATAGCAGACCAATCCCCTTTGAGGATGCAATCCTTTTCCACCGATAATATTGGGTCCTGGCTGGTCCAGGCCTTAACTTGTTGAGCCATGACAGGGGTAACTCACTCCCAAAAGTATCCGTGATTAACATTAAATCTGCCGGTTGTGGCGTTTCCACCTCCGGTGTGGGCAATGGCAACCGGCTCAAAGCATCAGCACAATTCTCTGTACCAGATCTGTGGCGAATGACATAATCATAGGCAGATAATGTCAGCGCCCACCTTTGGATGCGGGATGAAGCGTTGGTATTGATACCTTTGCTCTCGGAAAACAATGAAATGAGTGGCTTGTGATCGGTCTCTAATTCAAACCTCAGACCGAACAGGTATTGATGCATCTTTTTAACACCGTACGCACACGCTAAAGCTTCTTTTTCTACCATACTGTAGGATGCTTTAGACAATCTTTTGGATACATACGCAACAGGTTGAAGTTTCCCCGACTCATTGGCTTCTTGTAACACGCAACCAATTCCATATGACAATGCGTCACAGGACAAAATTAAATGTTTATATGGGTCATAATGTACCAGCAGCTTGTTCGAGCAAAGCAGATTGGTGGCTTTTTCGAAAGCTCTGTCTTGCAAGGTGCCCCATACCCAGTTATTGCCTTTTCTCAACAGCATTTGCAGTGGTTCTAGTAAGGTGCTCAATTTAGGTAGGATGTTACCAAAGTAGTTGAGTAGACCCAGGAACGAATACAGGAACGAGCAGTCAGTCGAGGAGGCGGGAGCTCGGAGCAGCGCAAGTCCGGGGTCGGCAAGAGGCCCATAAAGGCCAGCGGGAGTCGAGCAGTTCGAGCAGTCAGTCGAGGAGGCGGGAGCTCGGAGCAGCGCGAGTCCGGGGTCGGCGAGAGGCCTATAAAGGCCAACGGGAGTCGAGCAGTTCGAGCAGTCAGTCGAGGAGGCGGGAGCTCGGAGCAGCGCGAGTCCGGGGTCGGCGAGAGGCGTACCGGTGCAGCTACAGGGAGAAGGCAAAGATACAAAGGTGACGTCACAGCCTAGGGGGTAAGTGATTGGCTGGTGATTGGTGAGTAGTTTTTCTTTTTCTTCTTATATTGGTCAGTAACTTTTAACATTGTTATTACCAGTTTAAGTGTATCTAAGGGTTAAGACATGGCAGGAGAGCTCGGTCGGGTGTTATGCTCCTCCTGTACCATGTGGGAACTCAGGGACGCTTCCGGTGTCCCTGACGACTACGTGTGCGGGAAGTGTATCCGCCTCCAGCTCCTGACGGTCCGCGTTACGGAATTGGAGCTGAGGGTGGATTTACTCTGGAGCATCCACGATGCTGAGAATGACGTGAGTATCACGTGTAGTGAGTTGGTCTTACCGCAGGGAAAGGGTCCACAGCCAGATAGGGAATGGAAGACCAGCAGGAAGAGTAGAGCAAGGAAGGTAGTGCAGGGGTCCCCTGCGGTCATCCCCCTGCAAAACAGATACACCGCTTTGGGTACTGTTGAGGGGAATGACTCATCAGGGGAGGGCAGCAGCAGCCAAGTTCATGGCACCGTGGCTGGCTCTGCTGCACAGGAGGGCAAGAAAAAGAGTGGGAGAGCGATAGTGATAGGGGATTCAATTGTGAGGGGAATAGATAGGCATTTCTGCGGCCGCAACCGAGACTCCAGGATGGTATGTTGCCTCCCTGGTGCAAGGGTCAAGGATGTCTCGGAGCGGGTGCAGGACATTCTGAAATGGGAGGGAGAACAGCCAGTTGTCGTGGTGCACATTGGTACCAACGACATAGGCAAAAAAAGGGATGAGGTCCTACGAAACGAATTTAAGGAGCTAGGAGCTAAATTAAAAAGTAGGACCTCAAAAGTAGTAATCTCGGGATTGCTACCAGTGCCACGTGATAGTCAGAGTAGGAATCGCAGGATAGCGCAGATGAATACGTGGCTTGAGCAGTGGTGCAGCAGGGAGGGATTCAAATTCCTGGGGCATTGGGACCGGTTCTGGGGGAGGTGGGACCAGTACAAACGGGACGGTCTGCACCTGGGCAGGACTGGAACCAATGTCCTAGGGGGAGTGTTTGCTAGTGCTGTTGGGGAGGATTTAAACTAATATGGCAGGGGGATGGGAACCAATGCAGGGAGACAGAGGGAAACAAAAAGGAGACAAAAGCAAAAGACAGAAAGGAGATGAGGAAAAGTGGAGGGCAGAGAAACCCAAGGCAAAGAACAAAAAGGGCCACTGTACAGCAAAATTCTAAAAGGACAAAGGGTGTTAATAAAACAAGCCTGAAGGCTTTGTGTCTTAATGCAAGGAGTATCCGCAATAAGGTGGATGAATTAATTGTGCAAATAGATGTTAACAAATATGATGTGATTGGGATTACGGAGACGTGGCTCCAGGATGATCAGGGCTGGGAACTCAACATTCAGGGGTATTCAACATTCAGGAAGGATAGAATAAAAGGAAAAGGAGGTGGGGTAGCATTGCTGGTTAAAGAGGAGATTAATGCAATAGTTAGGAAAGACATTAGCTTGGATGATGTGGAATCTATATGGGTAGAGCTGCAGAACACCAAAGGGCAAAAAACGTTAGTAGGAGTTGTGTACAGACCTCCAAACAGTAATAGGGATGTTGGGGAGGGCATCAAACAGGAAATTAGGGGTGCATGCAATAAAGGTGTAGCAGTTATAATGGGTGACTTTAATATGCACATAGATTGGGCTAGCCAAACTGGAAGCAATACGGTGGAGGAGGATTTCCTGGAGTGCATAAGGGATGGTTTTCTAGACCAATATGTTGAGGAACCAACTAGGGGGGAGGCCATCTTAGACTGGGTGTTGTGTAATGAGAGAGGATTAATTAGCAATCTCATTGTGCGAGGCCCCTTGGGGAAGAGTGACCATAATATGGTGGAATTCTGCATTAGGATGGAGAATGAAACAGTAATTTCAGAGACCATGGTCCAGAACTTAAAGAAGGGTAACTTTGAAGGTATGAGGCGTGAATTGGCTAGGATAGATTGGCGAATGATACTTAGGGGGTTGACTGTGGATGGGCAATGGCAGACATTTAGAGACCGCATGGATGAAGTACAACAATTGTACATTCCTGTCTGGCGTAAAAATAAAAAGGGGAAGGTGGCTCAACCGTGGCTATCTAGGGAAATCAGGGATAGTATTAAAGCCAAGGAAGTGGCATACAAATTGGCCAGAAATAGCAGCGAACCTGGGGACTGGGAGAAATTTAGAACTCAGCAGAGGAGGACAAAGGGTTTGATTAGGACAGGGAAAATGGAGTACGAGAAGAAGCTTGCAGGGAACATTAAGGCGGATTGCAAAAGTTTCTATAGGTATGTAAAGAGAAAAAGGTTGGTGAAGACAAACGTAGGTCCCCTGCAGTCAGAATCAGGGGAAGTCATAACGGGGAACAAAGAAATGGCGGACCAATTGAACAAGTACTTTGGTTCGGTATTCACTAAGGAGGATACAAACAACCTTCCGGATATAAAAGGGGTCAGAGGGTCTAGTAAGGAAGGGGAACTGAGGGAAATCTTTATTAGTCGGGAAATTGTGTTGGGGAAATTGATGGGATTGAAGACCGATAAATCCCCAGGGCCTGATGGACTGCATCCTAGAGTACTTAAGGAGGTGGCCTTGGAAATAGCGGATGCATTGACAGTCATTTTCCAACATTCCATTGACTCTGGATCAGTTCCTATGGAGTGGAGGGTAGCCAATGTAACCCCACTTTTTAAAAAAGGAGGGAGAGAGAAAACAGGGAATTATAGACCGGTCAGCCTGACCTCAGTAGTGGGTAAAATGATGGAATCAATTATTAAGGATGTCATAGCAGTGCATCTGGAAAATGGTGACCTGATAGGTCCAAGTCAGCATGGATTTGTGAAAGGGAAATCATGCTTGACAAATCTTCTGGAATTTTTTGAGGATGTTTCCAGTCAAGTGGACAAAGGAGAACCAGTTGATGTGGTATATTTGGACTTTCAGAAGGCTTTCGACAAGGTCCCACACAAGAGATTAATATGCAAAGTTAAAGCACATGGGATTGGGGGTAGTGTGCTGACGTGGATTGAGAACTGGTTGTCAGACAGGAAGCAAAGAGTAGGAGTAAACGGGTACTTTTCAGAATGGCAGGCAGTGACTAGTGGAGTGCCGCAAGGTTCTGTGCTGGGGCCCCAGCTGTTTACATTGTACATTAATGATTTAGACGAGGGGATTAAATGCAGTATCTCCAAATTTGCGGATGATACTAAGTTGGGTGGCAGTGGGAGCTGCGAGGAGGATGCTATTAGGCTGCAGAGTGACTTGGATAGGTTTGGTGAGTGGGCAAATGCATGGCAGATGAAGTATAATGTGGATAAATGTGAGGTTATCCACTTTGGTGGTAAAAACAGAGAGACAGACTATTATCTGAATGGTGACAGATTAGGAAAAGGGAAGGTGCAACGAGACCTGGGTGTCATGGTACATCAGTCATTGAAGGTTGGCATGCAGGTACAGCAGGCGGTTAAGAAAGCAAATGGCATGTTGGCCTTCATAGCGAGGGGATTTGAATACAGGGGCAGGGAGGTGTTGCTACAGTTGTACAGGGCCTTGGTGAGGCCACACCTGGAGTATTGTGTACAGTTTTGGTCTCCTAACTTGAGGAAGGACATTCTTGCTATTGAGGGAGTGCAGCGAAGGTTCACCAGACTGATTCCCGGGATGGCGGGACTGACCTATCAAGAAAGATTGGATCAACTGGGCTTGTATTCACTGGAGTTCAGAAGAATGAGAGGGGACCTCATAGAAACGTTTAAAATTCTGACGGGTTTAGACAGGTTAGATGCAGAAAGAATGTTCCCAATGTTGGGGAAGTCCAGAACCAGGGGTCACAATCTGAGGATAAGGGGTAAGCCATTTAGGACCGAGATGAGGAGAAACTTCTTCACCCAGAGAGTGGTGAACCTGTGGAATTCTCTACCACAGAAAGTAGTTGAGGCCAATTCACTAAATATATTCAAAAGGGAGTTAGATGAAGTCCTTACTACTCGGGGGATCAAGGGTTATGGCGAGAAAGCAGGAATGGGGTACTGAAGTTTCATGTTCAGCCATGAACTCATTGAATGGCGGTGCAGGCTAGAAGGGCTGAATGGCCTGCTCCTGCACCTATTTTCTATGTTTCTATGTTTCTATGTTTCTATGTTCTGTGGCTTGGGTGTATTCTTGATGGCTTTGGTTTTCATGTCAGTAGGTCTGATGCCATCAGCAGTGATTTTCCTCCAGAGAAATTTGACCTCCGGTGCCATGAAGACGCACTTCGAGCGTTTAAATCTGCGTCCCATTTTGTTCAAACACAGTAGAACCTCTTCCAGGTTGTTCAGATGTTCCTTGGAGTCACGACCTGTGATCAGGATGTCATCTTGGAACACAACGGTTCTGGGAATGGACTTCAGTAGACTTTCCATATTCCTCTGGAATATTACTGCAGCCGAGTGAATTCCAAACGGGCACCTGTGGTAAATAAACAGTCCTTTGTACGTGTTAATGCATGCAAGTCTCTTCGACGTCTCGACCAACTCCTGTGTCATATAGGCTGACGTTAAGTCCAGTTTTGTGAATGATTTCCCTCCGGCTAGTGTTGCAAACAAGTCATCAGCCTTCGGTAACGGGTACTGATCTTATTTCGAAACCCTGTTGATCATAGCTTTGTAGTCTCCACAGATTCTGACTGTGCCATCACTTTTCAGCACAGGAACAATGGGGCTGGCCCATTCATTAAATTCGACCGGTGATATGATCCCTTCACGCTGGAGTCTGTCCAGTTCAATTTCGACCTTCTCCCTCATCATATACGACACTGGCCGAGCTTTATGATGGACGGGTCTTGCAGCTGAGTTCATGTGGATCTGCACCGTGGCTCCCGTGACGTTGCCAATAACCGGTTGAAACAGCGAGGGGAACTTGCTCAAAACTTGGGCACATGTATTTTCCTCCGAAGACAACGCATTTATGTCGTTCCAGTTGCATCTGATTTTCTCCAACCATTGCCTGGAACAATCCACAGCGGTAACTCGTGAACCGCATCATTATACGACACATTAATTTGTGCACTGCCAATCACCTTTATCAGTTCTTTGGTGTACATGCGTAGCTTAGCGTTAACAGGGCTCAGCCTGGGCCTCACAGTCTTAGTAAGCCACAGTTTATTAAATGCCTTCTCGTTCATGATCGATTGACTCGCCCCGTGTCCAGTTCCATCAATACCGGTATCCCGTTAAACTTCACGTTAATCAAAATTGGTTTACTCTTGGTTATGAAAGAGTACAGTTCATACACTTCCTCACATGTATCCGGATCTGCGCTAGTCTGACTCTCATCCTCCACGTGGCGTGTCACAGCTCGCTTGCTCATCTGCGGACACTTGTGCTGGAGATGCCCCACTCTCAGACAGCCTTTGCAACTACATTGCTTAAATCGGCACTGCTGGTGTCGATGATTTTCCCCACAACGCAAACAAAGAGAAGTCAGATACATTCCCACTGGCAGACTTTGGGCAGCCACAGGTTTCGCGAATGCAGTCGGATAGGCCCTGCCATGTGCTGTTCTGCCGAACGCTGAATCAATCGCATTTACATTACTTGCCGAGATTCAGTTCTTCACCGCTATTTGCTTTAAACTCCTGTCTGTCATCATACATGATTGAGCGATCTGGATGGCTCTTTTTAAATCCAACTCTTCCACTGCCAAAAATTTGCGCAGGATCACCTCATGGTTGATACCGATAACAAAGATAACAAAGATACCGATAACTGGCAGCATGTCTGCCAGTACCGTCCCGAACTTGCACGATCCCGCTTGACATCTCAGGTCGGCAACGAATTCCGCCGCTCTCTAGTCCTCCGATCGAACATAGAAACATAGAAAATAGGTGCAGGAGTAGGCCATTCGGCCCTTCTAGCCTGCACCGCCATTCAATGAGTTCATGGCTGAACATTCAACTTCAGTACCCCATTCCTGCTTTCTCGCCATATCCCTTGATCCCCCTAGTAGTAAGGACCTCATCTAACTCCTTTTTGAATATATTTAGTGAATTGGCCTCAACAACTTTCTGTGGTAGAGAATTCCACAGGTTCACCACTCTCTGGGTGAAGAAGTTCCTCCGCATCTCGGTCCTAAATGGCTTACCCCTTATCCTTAGACTGTGACCTCTGGTTCTGGACTTCCCCAACATTGGGAACATTCTTCCTGCATCTAACCTGTCTAACCCCGTCAGAATTTTAAATGTTTCTATGAGGTCCCCTCTCATTCTTCTGAACTCCAGTGAATACAAGCCCAGTTGATCCAGTCTTTCTTGATAGGTCAGTCCCGCCATCCCGGGAATCAGTCTGGTGAACCTTCGCTGCACTCCCTCAATAGCAAGAATGTCCTTCCTCAGGTTAGGAGACCAAAACTGTACACAATACTCCAGGTGTGGCCTCACCAATGCCCTGTACAACTGTAGCAACACCTCCCTGCCCCTGTACTCAAATCCCCTTGCTATGAAGGCCAACATGCCATTTGCTTTCTTAACCGCCTGCTGCACCTGCATGCCAACCTTCAATGACTGATGTACCATGACACCCAGGTCTCTTTGCACCTCCCCTTTTCCTAATCTGTCACCATTCAGATAATAGTCTGTCTCTCTGTTTTTACCACCAAAGTGGATAACCTCACATTTATCCACATTATACTTCATCTGCCATGCATTTGCCCACTCACCTAACCTATCCAAGTCGCTCTGCAGCCTCACAGCATCCTCCTCGCAGCTCACACTGCCACCCAACTTAGTGTCATCTGCAAATTTGGAGATACTACATTTAATCCCCTCATCTAAATCATTAATGTACAGTGTAAACAGCTGGGGCCCCAGCACAGAACCTTGCGGTACCCCACTAGTCACTGCCTGCCATTCTGAAAAGTACCCATTTACTCCTACTCTTTGCTTCCTGTCTGACAACCAGTTCTCAATCCATGTCAGTACACTACCCCCAATCCCATGTGCTCTAACTTTGCACATCAATCTCTTGTGTGGGACCTTGTCGAACGCCTTCTGAAAGTCCAAATATACCACATCAACTGGTTCTCCCTTATCCACTCTACTGGAAACATCCTCAAAAAATTCCAGAAGATTTGTCAAGCATGATTTCCCTTTCACAAATCCATGCTGACTTGGACCTATCATGTCACCTCTTTCCAAATGCACTGCTATGACATCCTTAATAATTGATTCCATCATTTTACCCACTACCGATGTCAGGCTGACCGGTCTATAATTCCCTGTTTTCTCTCTCCCTCCTGTGTATAAAACTTGTATTTCAAGATGATGATGCCGTCGTCTGGCTTGAGGTGCTCCCATATCAATGTACACAACTCCTCGTACATTTTCTCTGTTGGATCACTAGGCATGAGTAGATTCTTTATTAGACCGTAGATCTTTGAAACGCACACAGTGAGGAACACGGCCCGGCGCCGATCTGCATCGTCGACCCCCTTCATTTTGTTGGCCACAAAGTACTGGTTCAAACGGCTCACAAAGGCTACCCAATCTTCTCCCTCCACGAATCACTCTAAAAATCCAACTTGCTCATTTTGCAAATAAATGTTCTTTTATTCTCATCGCCAAATGTTATGTATGCAATAAAGGTTCAAACGGAGTACTGTTTAACTAAGCAAGGTACGACCTTGGCTCTGCTTTATTACGGCCCAAAGTGCCTGACTCACAAAGTGCCTGCTTTGTGGTCTCCAACAATGACACCATCTGGTGGCTACAAATAGCATGTACATACATGATAACCTCAAACAAGAGGAGGCCGGAAAATCTGCAGCCACTGACACCCTTGGAAGAGAGGGTCACTGCTTTGATGGTTCCTGCCTGGAGAAAAGCAACCACCATTGCACAAGCTGGGCCCACACTCCAGGGAGAGGGTAAGTCCTGCAAATTCCACAGTCTGGCTTTGCTAAATGTTAAGTACTGCGCGGGCTAGCCATGCTTTGGTTCCTGGGGATGTCTCCGTCAGCTACGCTTCGGTTGATGCAATGTGCCATCATTCATCGTGGTCCTTCAAATGAGCCTGCTGCCTGCGCTGTGTGAGCCTACTCATGCCACCCACCCTGCCCCCTCCTCTGCTGCTAACCATTTGTCTGTGTACTGTTATATTTTGCAGAACTTGAGGCAACTCTAACGATGGAGAAGGTTATTCAGACGAGGACGAACCTGAAGAGAAGAACATCTTCCAATTCAACCCTCCAGACCAAGAGCATGGGGGTGAGGGGGAGAGAATGGAGATGGATCAAGCTGTTTTACTGACTTTGGAGGAGGTGCAGGTGCTGCCCATTGAGGTGTCAGCCCCTTCTGTGACTAGTGTTTTGAGTGTTGGTGGGACATTCCATGGTTTCCTACCATTCGAGGCTGCAGGTCCCAATGGTGTGGTGCAGCGAGGCACACCCAGGGCCCTACCTTCCGAGGCTGCAGATCCCAGTGGTGGGCTGCGGGTCCCAGTGTTGGGGTGTGAATCACACCCGTGGGGAGGAGCGGAAGGAGAGCCCAACCGCGCTCCCCTGAGGTGCAGGATCGAACAGATGTGCTTCAGATGATGGCAATGAGTGGGGTGGGCATTGACCTTACGCGATCAGTCCTGGACATCATCAGTGGGGTGGGTGATGAGGTAACAGGACTGTCGGGAGAAGTAACAGCAATCTCATGAGAAATGGGAATGATGTCCGGGACCATGAGTGAGGGAATATCTCAGTTAGCTGAAACCATGTTAGTGACCATGAGGGAGGGAATGTCAGAGATAGTGCAAACACTATCAGTGAACATGATGAGGGAGGGAATGTTGCAGGTTGTTGAGACACTGTCAGGGTGCATGAGGGACGGCATGTTGGGGTTAGCCACTGCAATAAGGGAACACACCTAGACCCTGCACCCATTGACAGAATCAATTGCCACTCTCACTCCAATCCCCACACCAGCCTCTGAAGAGCCCCAAGCCGGGCCCTCCACATTGCCGCCTGGCCCCTCCCCCCCACCCCTCAACAGGTGCGCACTACCTGAGATATTAGAAAGAATAAGATTGGTACCAACCCCAGGAACACTGCGCCACCGCCTGCGGGCAGGATTGGTGGAGTCACCAAGAACAAACGTGGCGGGCGGTCTTAGAATAAGGTGGAGGCAAGATGGTTGTAGCCTTTCTTTGCTGCTTCTGTTGTTGTTGTTATTATTGTTACTGTTGGTCTCAAATTAAAAGTTTTTGTAAGTTATGTAAATTTACAAGTTTAAAAGTTAGTAAGTGATCTTAAAGTTTTTAAGTGATCTTAGAGTTTGTAAGTGATCTAAGAGTTTGTAAGTGATTGTAACTGAAAACTTTAAAGTTTGATACAAGAAAAATTTTTTTAAGGGCTCTATTTTCCCATTATGCATTTCATCATATTTTTTTCCCCTCATGTCTACGCCAATTTGTATGATTTTTCACAGTTTGGCCAACACATTGAGAAATCGCGCTAAAGAAGCCATTGTTTTTAAATCGAAGATTTTGGAGGGAGTCAAGAACACTGTCAAAATCAATAATAAAGTTCAACTTTTTTTACCTGTCAAAGTAGCAAATGGCCCAGAAATCCCTGTTTCTTCTTCCCGCGGGTGTTCGACTAAAAATAGGAGAGAAGATCTGCACCTAGCTTTTGGTCGAATGCCCGCCAGAGATCCCAGACTCGAGGCCTCCTCTTCTTGCACAAAGGAGCGTGTTCGCGTTGGGACGCCCGCAGGAGTCACGTGGGCCTGAACACCCAATCACGGTAAAGTATTTTCTCATTCATAACAATAGGAATTTAGTAAATCCGAAACTCCTATTTCTATGAATGACAAACACTCCCAAATACCCAAACATTACAAAAAACATTTAAAAAAAAACACCTCACATAAATAACTATAGAAATTAAAGTTGATAGAAATGTTTTTTTAAGAAAAAATTGTGCCGATTTTTAAAAAAAGTTTTAATTATGCTTAAAAATAAATGTAGTGGGCAAGGTTTTTAGAAATAATGTTTCCTTAATTTAATTATATTTTTGTATGTTTTTAAACTCATAGCCTGTAAAAGTAGGCTATGCGCCTGCTTTTATCAGGGGCAAGAGTTTTGACGACATTTGCTGGGCAAGATATTGGTAAATACCGCAATCTTGCCCTGGCAAATGTCCTCGCTCCCGAGACACGGAGGATCTGTCAGGCCAGAAACTTGACAGATCGGAAAAGCCGGTTTTCAGCGCATGCGCTTTGCGTGCTGAAAACCAGCTTTTCCGATGTGTTCCCGGGTCCGTAGAAACTTCGTACGGACCCGGGGAGGCCATGATTTCTGGGCTAAATGTAAATTTATTGGATATCAGAACTTTTCTCATTTTTTACTCATTCACATGCCACCACCGAACGTCTTGAAGCAGGACTGGAGGGTCATAGCTCTGGCTGGCAGAATTGGCCCCGCGCCCGCACACAGGGGCTCAGCTAGAAAGCAAGCCATGTGGGGGAGGGGGGTGGCAGGGGGGAGGAGAGAGGGTGAGAGCGAGGTGCCGAGCGGAAGGCTTCTGCACTAAGGCCGGGGAGCGAGGTGCCGAGCGGAAGGCTTCTGAAGACTGCAATGAGTGGGGGTGGGGGGGGGAGAGGGAAGGGGAGAAGTCACAAGACTGCAATTAGTTCAGGGGGGAGCGGGGGAAGAGAGGAGAAGTCACAAGACCTTGGGTGTGGTCCATCCATACAGACCTTGGGGAAAGCGAGAACTGCGAACCTGTCCTGCCTGCTTTCCTGCCGTTTTGAGCGTCTTTCAAACGTTAAATTTAAGTATGGGGGCAATACTGACAATACCATTCCTTGTGTGAGCCTTCTGCATCATGCTGCTACAGACGTCATTGCATTAGGAACATCAGAGCCTGTAGGGTCATTGCAGGAGGCCTTAGCCACCTCGGATATATCGAGACAGGCGTTCATACCTCCGCCTGAGTGATGCAGACTGTGTCAGATGGCTGCGTTTTTGCAAAGAAGTTGTAACTGAGATCTGTGAGTTGATCAAAGCAGACTTGCAACCTAGAAGCAGCAGCAGGACTGCTTTGTCAGTTGAAGTGAAGGTTACAACTGCACTTTCATTCTATGCCTCCAGCTCGTTTCAAGCTACAACTGGGGATGTGTGCGCCGTCTCTCAACATGTAACACATGTCTGCATTCGCCAGGTGACGGCTGCACTGTATGTGCGGAGGAATGACTTCATAAAGTTCTCCATGACCACCCAAGCAATCCATGACAGGGTTGTGGGCTTCTCCAGGATTGCTGGCTTCCCAAAAGTACAGGGCTGCATTGATTGTACCCACATCGCCTTGCGAGCGCCTTTGGAGGATTCCGAGGTGTACAGGAACAGAAAAGGCTTCCACTCCATTAATATACAGCTCGTGTGTGACGACATGCATCATATCATGTCAGTCGATGCAAGATACCCTGTGAACACCCATGATGCATTCATCCTTTAAACAGAGTTATATCTGCCATGTTTCATCAGCAGCAGCCAGAAGGACAGAGCTGGCTACTGGGAGACAAAGGGTACGGCCTCACCACCTGGCTCATGACGCCCCAACACGGACTTGGATTTATATAGTGTTTTTCACAACCTCCGGACATCTCAAAGCACTTTACAGCCAATTAAATGCTTTTGGAGTGTAGTCACTGTTGTAATGTAGGAAACGCGGCAACCAATTTGCGCACAAGCAAGCTCCCACAAACAGCAATGTGATAATGACCAGATAATCTGTTTTTTTGATTGAGGGAAAAATATTGGTCAGGACACTGGGTATAACTTCCCTGCTCTTCTTGGGATCTTTTACGTGCACTTGAGAGAGCAGATGTAGCCTCAGTTTAACATCTCATCCGAACGACGGTACCTCTGATAGTGCAGCACTCCCTCAGCACTGCACTGGAGTGTCAGCTTCGATTTTTTGTGCTTAAGTCTCTGGAGCAGGACTTGAACCCACAACCTTCTGATTCAGGAGCGAGAGTGCTACCCACTGAACCACAGCTGACACTGCACAGAATGGGTGTCCCAAGTGCAAATCCCACTCCTCCAGGACCCACAAAAATAATCTGGACCACTGCTGCTCCATTCTCCCATGCTCTACGATCACAAACCCACCCTCTCCACAATTTACATTGCTGGCCACCGTCCCGACCTGATCTTGAGGCCAGGGTCTCATACTTGCGGGAAACTCTTCACCATCAGGAACTGGAAGCCAGCTAGCACGCTCTGTCATTCAGTCATGCAAAATTCAAAATGGTGAGGACGTAGAACATCCTTGCTGTGCTGCACATGTTGCGGGATGTTTTCTATGGCCTCCTCCCCGAACAGCCAATTTGCGCACAGCAAGCTCCTATAAACAGCAATGTGATAATGACCAGGTAAACCATTTTTTGTTATGTTGATTGAGAGATAAATATTGGCCAGGACACCAACTCCCCTGCTCTTCTTGAAAATAGTGTCATGGGATCCTTTACATCCACCTGAGAGAGCAGATGGGGCCTTGGTTTAACATCTCATCTGAAAGACAGAACCTCCGACAGTGCAACACTCCTTCAGTACTGCACTAGATTTTTGTGCTCAAAAGTCCATAGAGTGGGGCTTGAACCCACAATGTTGTGACTCAGAGGCGAGAGTGCTACCCACTGAACCACAGCTGACACTAAGGGAGTGAAGGTGGAGGCGTGCTACTTCAGGGAGCTGCGAGAGCTGGTGCAGGAGAGCAACAGTAGTGAAGAGTAATGTTGTCCAGGTCGGTGATTGCAGCGTGGGCCAATACAGCAGGATCAGCGAGAGATTGTGATGGGGCCCAGGAGAGGAGTAAATGCGGGGCCAGGGGCCCAGGGGCAGCATGGGCCAGCCCACACTGCGATATGTGCGCGCACTAGGCCCGTGCAGCAGAACAGGTCTCCAGTCGTCTGGATCAAGACCTAGCTCTGTCAAGCCCATGTGGTGGCTGATGTGCAACGGTCACCAAACGTTAAAAAAATCCACGCACAGGCATCTTCCACCCTTCAATATGTAGTTTGGGATCTGGAATATTAGTCCTTCATTGAAACACCTGTGAACTCATCCCTTTTTTGGCGTGTAAGCAAGTCATCCTCGTTTCGAGGGACTGCCTATGATGCTGATGATGAATGTTGAAGGTGGTGGATGGGGTGCCAATCAAGCGGGCTGCTTTGTCCTCTTGTATAAACTCTTGTCATTGCTGAATTCATGTTTGTTTTCCTACTAAATGATCCCCTCCCTCAAGACTTTACGCTGCCAGGCCTAAATATGCAACACTTGTAAACATTAGCAGATTTATCTCCAGATACTGGACTATAACAAACAATCCAAAATAATCCTGGACTATGTCACTCATAATGAAGGAGCACTTCACCACGATGTACTCACAAGCACCATACATCAAATCACTGACCAGTAAGCTCATCGTGTCCTCAGCCTGACTTGAGATTCAGATGTTTATCTATACAGTAGTGATGTGGGAAGTCTTTCCTATCATTCAGGGTACAGCACTTCTGGCTTCAATGCTACAATAATATACTACAGAAAAAAAGTGCAGAACATAACCTTCATTTTATTAAAATTATGAATCATCAAAGAATTGACCAAAACAAATTCTAATTTGTATTCTACCGATAGATAATTAAGCTTAAATATGTATACTTACTCAGCACATGCCAAGCAATATACAGTATTATATGAAGAGTCTGTGGGCTAGATTTTATACTTTTATGCAGATCGCCCAAAAATGCGTGTTATTTCCGGTGTGGGCGGTAAAAATGGGTTTTCAGATTGCCGGCTTGTCGCCCATTCTCAAAGCCCTGAGTCTCCATTTTTGAAATTGGGCGTTGCCGCGAACGAAATGGGCGGTAGTTAAATCTCTCTGACCTTCTGCCGTAAAGTGTCGCCATCCTTAGCAACGGCATGGGAATGCTTGATTCCCACAATTCAGGAGGTCAAGGGTCATCATGACATGCGCAGAAGAGGAGACAGAGAGAGAGGGAGCTGAGAGGGAGTGAAGGCGTGTGTGGATGTGGCATGGTTGCTTTGAGAGGAAGGAGGGAGAGTTTCGAGCTTTAAGCAAATTGGGGGAAAAAAATTAGCTGTTACCAGCCAGATATTGGTGTCTATAATGGAGGGAGAGGAGGAGGCGACACAGCACGCTGTGGAAACTGATGCTGGTGAGAGCAGTGAGCTGGGAGAGGAGCACATTAGAGGGTGCAAAAAAGTGAGGAGGTTCTCAGACGAGGCAAATGCCTCCCTTCTGCAGGAGGTCGAGTTACGCTGGGGTGATTTGACCCAGGGAGGGTCGGGAAGCCCACCCCAAAGGCCTACCAGAAGATATGGGCCGAGATAGCAGAGGTGGTCTCATCAGCGACCAACAAGGTGTGTGAGGGTAACCAATGCCGCAAATGTTGGAATGACCTTGTCGGATCTGCAAGAGTAAGTATTACATTTATTTATATGAACTTATCTATTTATATAATTTGATTTGTAAGAGTCATGAGTATCATCAGATGTGAGGTCTTTCACTTTTACCGGGAATGTTGTGCTCAAAGCCTGCAGTCAGGGTGTACGTCTTTAGGTAAAGAATGATAATTATCATAATAATCATGATTACATCTATCGGTTATGTGTTGTATCAGTCTCTGTGACAGTACCTAGCAATGATATCATGCAATGACCTCATGCCATGTCGTCCTGTTACCTTTTACGATGATGAGGTCCGTGCAGAGGCGAATGGATGGGAGGCCACGAGTCATCAGTGACATCACTGCCGTGGAGGAGCGGGTGCTCACACTCGTGGGAAAGCACCCCCAGACAGCCACGCAAGCATCTGCAGATCCTGAAGTGAAGCGATGTGAGTAAAGTTTACACCATTGCGTGATGTAAAGTCAATAGATGCCACACCCACTCATATCTGAACAATCATATATGATAGATGATTTCTAAAATTGTCTTATAAATAATGCTGGCCTAATGAAAACCATTGCAATGCAGAATGTGTTGATGGTCATGAAATGTGATGTCTGTGATGATTTTGAAAGCGGTGGTGCTTTTGTCGTACATATGCTGTGTTTGGCGCTGGAATCACCTTGTGACCCTAGCACCCCCTTCTCCTCTCATAACCTCATTTGTGTTTTGAAGCTCAGCCAGCAGCACGGCCCCAGGCAAGACCAGAGGCCAGAAGGTGGGGGTGGGGCCGGACTCGCCGCACGATCCTACATCTGGTGCTGAGGAGCTGCGATTCTCACCCGTCAATCCGTTGGGTCTGGGTCTGTTCTCTACGCTCCCTTCCACCCCAAGGCCATCTAGTGCTCCTCCGGCCATTCCCGCCTCCACTCTGGAGGTAGCGGGCCCAAGCACCTCGCCACAGGGCACCCCATTTGTCCCCAGGACGGTGCCGATCCCGCAGAGGTTTCCTGGACGCGGTACGCCTGTTCCACGAGCGCGACATGAGAGCGGAGAGATGGTACAGTTGTCCAGGAGGACTGTAGACATTGGTGACCAGATCCTCGATGCATTGGGAGGCATATCCAGACAGCTGGCCACCATGACTGAGTACGTTCCGCGGATAGTGGAGGCAGTGGTGCCGGAGCGCAGCACTTCACCCCTGGGTTCCGCACCACCACTGCCAACGACAGATGAGAGGCAGGACCAAGGTCCTACTTCTGGATTCGAGAATGTTCCCACTGCTCCCGTACCTGTACAACCACCGCCTCTGCCTTCATCCCCCCCAATGAGGCACCGCCTGAGGTGCTCCTTCGGCCAGGCGACATGGAGCGAGGAGGGGAGGGGTAGACGTGGGGAGAAGAAGGAAGGGAGGAAGAAAAGTGAGGTGCATGTCCGCAGGTGATGGCTGTATTATCTCTCCATCTGGGTGTATGCAATTTGTAGAAAAGTATGGGGGGAGGGGGCCACCCTCCTGCTATGCATTTGTATTCTGTGCTGCTGGACATGTTGACCATTTGATTGATGTCAATGGTCGAAAAAGTGTGGTGGTGGTAGGGTGGTTTTGCCCGTGATACTTATGACTTCAGACCAATGGTCGTATAAAATGTTTTAAAATTCTACATAACCTTATTGCGCATTGTCTCAGATAGCTGGACCGTTACACACTGGTGATTCCTTAACATGAGAGGGTTAAATAAAACTTAACTTGAAACAACTTAAACATTAACTGGCACCAAGATGATGCCCAACATTGATGTCTGAGCTGCACACACACAACAGTGTGTCAGCGTTGTCAATCACAGCAACGTTCTTTCAGGCAAATCGTTCAGTTATGAGCTCCTGACGTAAGAGTCTTGCAGCTATGTAGCCACCACAGTGTAAGGTTGCAAAATTCATGGCAAAACCCGTTTGGACTTATTGGAAAGGAAATTTAATTTGGAACTATCAACCAGCATGTTTGAGATCCTGAAGTGCACATAGAAGAAACTACGAGTTTTAATCAAATTTGGGATTTTACAAAGCAGATTGGGTCCGAAAACTAAGGGCTGAAAACTAAAGGATAACTAGTTTTGGGTATTGAAACTTTCTGGGGTATTGAAGCTAAACAAATCATCTGGGGAATTGTGTAAACTAGAAAACCCTTCTCCCCGGGAGACATTAACATAGCAACAATCAACAGAGATAGCCAGCCATCACCCTGAGCAAGAAACCCATTCAAGCGCATATACATAATGACAATGGCACATCCAGCCCGCATGGAGAACCCAGGCCTAGGCAGACATTGCAAATACCAAAGCTATTTTGTCCCCATCAAGAAACAAATTCAAAAGATCGACACATCCGAGACAGCTTAACATTAATGGGCCAGCCAAAATATGACAAAGCAATATCAAGCCCGCCAAAAGTAAAACAAAGAATCAGGGCTGATTTGACGTAAAGATTAGAACAGCTCCCAAGGTATAACTGGGGCCTGTTTTAATGAAGTTCTTCCTTCTGCTATCGAAGAAGAAGGAAGAACATCACCATGGCAGAGAAAGCAGTCCCAGTAACTCCGGAAATCACAATTGCGGCAGCAACCGACCTCAACCAACGTGGTACCATCGAAAACACCGCGATCGACCAACTCCGAAACAAAACTTCTCAAAGAAGAAACCGAAGACTCGAAAGTTTCCACTCTACAATCTAGTTCTGACTACCAACAGGTGAAGCATTATCTAAAGAGACTTTTGAAACCTATTGCTAACAAAAGAAAGTGGGTACTAACCCCATAAGTCCAATACATTCCCACCACATCAGCGGACACCACCCAACTGAAGACTACGCAGTGAGAAGTCCTCTACAATGTTCATGATACGGCAAGCAGAACCTACAGAGTCCAGCGAAGCCCGAAATCGTGAACCACCGTCAACTGACAATAAAGGATTGGTGAGCATAGTCCCTGTTTGCCCTGAAGTTTAACCTAGTCAGAGTTAGGCACTGGGTGATGGGAGGTGTGTTATTTTCTGTAACCTCTTTGAATGTGTGATATAGTGTTCTTTATCTGAATGATTACAAGTTTGACATTGTATTTTCTTGTCCTTAATAAAATCGAAGTTCTTTGCACCAAACCAGTTGTCTCTTGTACTTTGTCACATCCCCCAAATAAATCCAAGGTCTAGAACCCACGGAGTGGGAGCGACTCGAACCACTCAGAAGATCAGAGGTGAACCTGACCCCAGACACCAACCCCTACAGAATGGCGACCGCGGCAGGACTTTTCTAGAAGGGATGTGATGCAGAGAGTGCTGTTTTAGAGGAAAGAACCAAGATGGAGGAGAAGATTTCCTCCTCTGTGTAAAAGAAAATGAATATCACGACAGAATGGGTGCTTGGTCTATTGTGCGCTGAGCGGCCGGGAGACGCTGCGGCCCAGTGGACAGCAAGCAAGGACCATAAAGAATTGGTAGAAAAGGCAATTTGGTTGGTCTGTCTACAGCGACAGGTCCTAGATAAAATCATCGAGTCACTACAGGCAGAACTATGGGAATGTGCAGAGACATCACATGAAAGGGCTATGGCAGGAGAAAGGTTATGAGGAAAACTCCGGAAGCTGAAGCATGGAAAGGCGCAGCTAATGGAGAGATTTAAGAACAGCCAGAACTATTTTCAGTGTCAGGTTACCGAGGTTAGGAATAATGAAAAGATACCGCGGGAGGAAAACACTCGCCTTACCCTTCAAGTAAAAGGGCTGGAGGAGAAGTTAAGAGATGTGCAGGCAGCTTATAAAGTAGCCAGCACTAATGGGTTTGAGTCAGGGGACCACGGTCCCTGCCAGCAATAAATCAAGACTTTAACCCTTGCTCTGTCCAAGGCCAAAGGCATGGTATGCCTAATAAGCCTGGGTACGGCCCGGGTAAACCTGGAAGAGAAGGAGGAAACTGTTCAACCACCACCTGTGACTACACCGGTTCAGCAGCAGGAGGGCGGACGGGTTACGGGGCGGACAGAGATAGCGGACCACCACCACCTGTGACGCCGAGATTCAGCTCGGTTTGGCAACAAGGAGAGGTAGGCGAGCCAGAGCAGGAAGAGCCAGAGCCGGGGCCGATGTGCCCGGTCTGGCAGCAGAAGTTCGGCCCGCCTAACGCCACTGGGGGTCAGGGGGCCCTGGAAAGTCAATTTGTGGTTCCCCACACTATCCGACAGCTTAGGGCTATGATAAGTTACCTGGGAAAGCTCACGCCAAAGGGAGACCCCTTAGTCCACTTTATGGAAGTGGAACAGGCAGGGGATATTAACGGGTGTGATGATGCCGAGATAGCAAAGATGCTCCTCCTCTCACTGGATGGCAAGCTGTACCAGTCCCTCTCTGTCGAGAGCAAAGGGGGCAGAGCACATGTGCCGCCATCCAGGAAGACATTCTAGAAGCCATGGGCTGCAATGACGAGAGTCCCTTCTCCAGAGTGGAGAAGACAGTGCAGCTCATAGGGGAAACCCCACAGGCTTTCGCAGACAGACTGTGGCCTGTGTACCAGAGTGCCTGTGGTGGGGACTTCAACCGGGATCACCTAACCCAGGACGAGAGAGCCCACTGGCTCCGAAGCCTGGTGGCAAACAGTTCACCATGGATCAGAACAAAGGCCGAGGCCTGGTTTGACCTGAGAGCCAGGCCACCGAGCAGGGAGTGGTCAGGCAACTGACCCTGGCCTACCGGAACGGCAGGGGAACGGAAGAGCACCCACCCAAGGGAAGGGTCCATGAAATCAGACCTAGTCAGGATAAGAGGGAATGGCGCTAAGAGGGGGGTAACCCTCCGATAGAAAACGTATCTGTTTTGGGTGCAGAAAAAGTGGGCACTGGAGAAAGGATTGTAGGAATCCATGGAAGAGTTGTGTAGGGAAGAATTCCCCAGCCCCTGCCTAAACGACCAAGACCGAGAAGCCAGTCCCTCCCCACACGTTTGGCACATTCATGACTGCGCTGCGAACAATGCCAGATGGCCCTGGGAGAGTAGCTGCTGCCATCGGTACTGAAATCCCATCTGCCCCATCCCATCCAAAACAGTGACTAGGACAGGCACAGCCTGTTCACCTGTGTTCCCTCGAGTACGATGCGCGGGGGAGACCGACCGTTCAGATGGGGGTGGCAAAGGTGAAGAGGACTTATGTGCTGGATACTGGTGCATCAAGCACCCTCGTCGATGCAGCTAACCCTGCTGCCTCACCTCTGTCAGCGGGGTCCCCTACAGCTTGATGGGTTTCACAGGCACCGAGCAGGCTGGCTCATTCTCCGTTCCGCTCTCTATTCGTTTGGGAACACTCCACACCAAGTGGACTTGTGTCCTGATGAAGTAGGAACAGGAAGCGAGGGGGATCCTGGGGGCTGACTTCATTCTAGGCCATGGGATCCTAGTGGATTTAAGAAATCACTGTCTTTGGGGGGCAGTACGTATGGGACAGGAGAGTGAGGTGATGGTTATCCCAGAAAAACGGGGAAAAGGGATGGTGTGCACCATGAAGCCAAAGGAGGGTTACGACCTTGAATCACTGGTCAGTAACACTCCGATGGAGTACCAAGAGTATGTGAAGGCAAACCTTACAGCTTTTGCCACTCACAAACACGACTGCGGGAGGATAAACGTGGTTGAGGTTAGCATAGATGGGGACCCCATGACCCGACCGCAGAAACAGTATAACTTCCCCCGGGAGGCGGAGGCAGACATGCAAACAGCCTTGGTTTCGTTGGTTAAACAGTGGGTATTGAGACACATAGCTACCCATGTGAACTCGCCACTGTGGCCGGTTAAGAAACCGGACGACTCCTGGAGAGCCACGGTGGACTATCGAGTACTCAACCGTATCATCCCGCCTGTGCACCCATGGTTGCTTCTGTCGCCGACCTCATTGGAAGTATTCCAGCCACCGCAACCACCTTCACGGTGCTGGATATTTCCAACAGGTTCTGGTCCATCCCTGTACGGAGAAGACCAGTACAAGTTTGTTTTTACCTTAAAAGGACAGCAATTCACTTGGAACTGTCTCCCTCAAGGCTTCCACAACAGCCCTAGCATTTTCCACCAATGTATGGCCAATTGTTTGAAGAGTTTCAGTAGACCCCAGCAGTTAGTACAGTATGTGGACGACCTGCTCCTATTCACCGATAAGGGGGAGGAGCATGGCGCACTGCTGGCTGAGCTGCTGGAGCTGCTGAAAGAAGAAGGGTTTAAAGTGAATCCCAAGAAGGCACAGATCGGCCTGAAGGAAGTAAAATTCCTGAGACTGGCAGTGCGCGTTGGGGAAAGGGACATTGACAAATCTAGAAGGGAAGCAGTGCAGAAGTTACCAGCCCCCAACACAGTGACAGGAGTAAGATCTTTTCTAGGGCTAACCAGGTACTGCAGAGATTTCATTGAGGAGTATGTAGCCACAGCAGCCCCTCTACTCCGACTCCTACACAAGGGAGTGGTGTGGGAATGGGACAAAGGTTGTGAGGCAGCATTTATCCAATGCAAGAAAGACCTGCAGACCGCGTCAGCTCTAGGGGCTATTGATGGGGGTAAAGAGTTCTTCCTGGAGGTAGCAGCCAGTGGGGACAGTCTGAGTGCAGTACTGCTCCAGGAGCGGCACAGCCAGCTGACGCGAATGGTCTACTCCTCCAGGATACTCACGGACATGGAGAAGGGATACTCCAACTGTGAGCGGCACCTCCTCGCCACTCACTGGGCTGTGAAAAGATCACTGATCTTCACAGGGGGGTCCCCTATCACACTCCTTACCCACCATACGCTCACCCAAATGCTCCTGGATGGGAGAATCAAGGACGGCACGGTGAGCAGTGCCTGCATTGCTCGCTGGACCCTACTCCTCTATCAGATGGACCTAAGGGTAAAGGGTCTCAGCGAGCCAAGGCTCGCAGCCAACATGATCTATCCAGGGACAACCCACCGGTGTTCCGTAGAAGGGATATGGGAAATTAACATGGGACGGGTTACACCCCACAGGCCGAGAGGTCTATGTGGACGGTTCAAGCACGGTATTTTCAGGCGAACGACTCACAGGCTGCGGAGTGTATGGCCCAAAGGCAGGCATTGCCCTGGTGATTAAACTCCCCAGTACTATCGGTGCCCAACATGCTGAACTGTCAGTGGTGGTGTATGTGGTCACACACCCCGAAGAATTACCTACCCCGTACACGATTTGCTCGGACAGTATTTTCACATGCAATTCGTGTACTGAGTACCTGGCTATTTGGTCCCGTCGCGGATACACATCTGCAGACGGGAGACCCCTGGCAATTAAGCCTTTACTGGAAAAGATCATGACAGCCGTGGGGGAGGGAGGGAAGTTCTCTATACATAAAGTGAAGGCACATTCCAACACTGAACCCCGTAACGAGGGAAACCAGCAGGCTGACATGTTGGCCAAACAAGGTGCCTGCACGGGCAAGCTCTGGGATCCGTACAACCCAGGCCCCATCGCAGCAGTCAGGGGCAGGATTGGGACGACAGGGAGGTCAGGTAGCATTGCCCCCGGACCTGAAAACGGTTCAGACCCAAGACCCCGTCCTCAAAACTGTCCTGAACACGCGAGCTAAAGGGGAAAGGATAGACGGCTCGTACGGCACCGCAGCAATTGCCATTAAAGAAGGCATGCTGTTCAAGGGGGAGCAATGGGTGGTACCGCAACAACACCGGAGAGAATTCCTCCAGCTGGCCCAAGGGATCCAGGAGCAGGACACCCCAGACCAGAGACCACTTGGCAACAGGTGGAACAGGCAGGGCGGTGGCCGGGACTCAAGGAAGACGTCCGCGAGTTCTGCGCCAGCTGTCTGCTGTGTGCTGCCAACAACCCCGACACCCAGAAAAGGAAGTTGTCTTTGGGATATATCATGAGGGTAGGGGGACTCTGGCAGTCGATCCAGGTCAATTACATCAGGCCCCTACCCACTGCCCAGGGAAGCTACGAGTACTGCCTAGTATTGGTGGATGTATTCACCAAATGGGTGGAAGCCTTCCCATGCCGAACAGCCACTGCTCTGGGAACAGTTAGGATCCTGGTCAGGGAGGTGTTCTCCCGATGGTGACTACCCTAGTACATGGAGTCCGACCAAGGGAATCACTTCACCGGGCAGGTGATGCAGGAGACCCTTAAGGTGCTCAGCATCGAGGGAAAATGGCATGTCGTCCACAACCCGCAGTCATCGGGGCCTGTGGAGTGTTTAATCCGCACTGGAAAGGAAAGGTTACATAAGGAGACAGGCGACTCACCCAAAAAGTGGGTAGAGGTCCTACCACTGGTTCTCATGGAGATCTGGGCCAGCCAGTCAAAGAGCACGGGGTACTCCCCATACAAGCTCATGACCGGCAGATCCATCGAACCCCTACCCATGTATTAGCCTTGGTACTCAGGGAAGGTCAGCTCAGGGAAGCAAACCGGGACAGCTTTGTCAGGAATCAGTTTGAACACCTTAAACAGATCCACTGGCAGGCTGCTAACAACATGGGAAAACAGCATCGGAGCAACCGATTGCTGCTAGAGCCCCGCAAACACCACGAATGGGAGGTAGGGGACCAGGTCATGGAAAGGGACTACGTTCAAGTAGGGGTTTTTCAAGCACTGTACATGGGGCCGTACCACATTGTCAACAAGACAAGCCCCATGGTCTATGCTATAAAGATGCCCCACCGTACAAAGTGGTTCCACATAAACCAGTGCAAACTTTTCAACCCCGGGATAGCAGCTAAGTGCAAGGGACAGCCAGAAACAGTGAACCGTGCTAAAGGCAGGGATCCTCAGCCAGCAGCCCCCGACTGTGGAGATCCCACAGGGGACGTGGCAGACCCACAGACTGCACCTAGAGGGACGGTGGACTGTGTTACTGGAGGGGCTATCCCCCTAATCTGGAGGGACTTGGACGCACCCCCAGTAGTCAGAGCCTTGAGGAGAACTCTCTGCACGCCATGGCCTGAGACACCGTGGTCACCAGCGCCCCAATTTTCAGCCCCGGGAGAGAGACCAGCTGCAAAAAGTTACCTAGGATCCGGGATCAGCCTGCGAGCAGGGACACCCAGCCGGTAGTCTTGGGTGACGAGGGATCCCCGGAAGAGATAGTGGTGGACCAGCCACCAATTGGGAGTACCCAATCCACAGCCCTCGACTATGTCAAACCCTCGGGTAACGAAATGAACCTCGCCACCACCTCCAAAGGGGCGGTGTGCTGTAGCACCGGAGGGGACATTCCTCCAATAGTGTGGGACTCAGACCCACCTCAGGTCAGGACACTCCAGATCCTGCGGTACAGGCTGACTTGCGACCGGCTCCACTGGAAACCCAGAGGCCAGAGAAGAAAGGAGAAGAGCAGGAGTTAACCTGGCCACCCAGAGATGGGTGGCAGATGTACATAATTAGGATGATAAGAATCGAGCGTCGCATAGGATTATGAGTGTAAGGTTTATTTTTAGGGTCACCAGGACCGAAAGTAAGCCACGTGTATGGAAACATAGAAAATAGGAAAGTAGTGAAACGAGTAAAATAGGATAAAAGCATTTGTATAAATATGTAATGGAAGAGCTCATGACGCCAGCCAGTCCCAAATTAGTGACATAGGCCTAGTAGTATTTGAAGGAAGCACTGGTAACAATTCTTGGGGAAACGAAAAGACCCCATCTTGTAGGCAGTAAAAGAGGCACTACAAGAACACTGAGAGTAAGATGAGACAAAAGTTGATAACAGACATCAGTTCCTACGGGAACTGGAAAAGACAGCCAATCGATTAAAGACTTAATTGTGTTCTCCGAAAAGAAATGAATCCAAATTGGAACTCGATCACCTTTTGTCAAGCCAGAGAGCTTTTCTCAGGGCTGGACAATCTGTTTTTGTGCCCCTACAGGAAGGAGAACATGAGAAGGGTCCTGTTCCTGCTCACCCTGATAAGGATGAGCAGCGGCGGCCAAGGAGATGTGGAAGAATCCCTCATTTATGGGTGCTCGGGAGAGAGAGCACCGATCGTGATCGCAGGGGGTGGCACACTGGGTGTGGAAGAGCTCGCCGTTTACGCCCACGAAGGGGGGTGGCCAGGGTGGCTGGGGTCTAATTCCACTCGCTACTCCAGCCAGGAAGGGTTTACCTATGGGGAGGCCTCCGTTCCATGCCCCAGGATACAGGTTGTTGCTGCGCGGGTCAGTGTTACGGAAGGAAAACGTGTGTTTGACTTGTAGAGGGCAGATTCCCCTGGGTAGATGGTGGTGGCTCAGGAAGCTGAGCAAGGACACGGGAGACCAGGAATCGGACCGGGAAAGACTCGGTAATGACACGTACCGTACCATCATGGGGACACGGGGAGGAGTGAAGGTGTGTTGGAACAAGTGGTGGGAGTCTGAACAGGGAATTTACGTGTGCATGTGGGGTTCAGAGGAGATCTGTTCCACAGGCATATCAATCGCCTTCGCCAGGCAATGGCAAGATGACAGGGAAGGGATGGGGTGGGATTCCAGCCTACACGGGTGTGCAGTCCCACATTCCCCACTCCCAATTAACACCACCGAATTTAGAGCACACATTAAGTAACCCCTGCCCACAACCCCGCCAGTGCAAACAATAATAGAAAGGTGTCCTACCACCACCAAGGGACCAAGGAACGGATTAGTATTGGTACCGACCGAAAAGGTGTTATACCAGGGGGTACACTATGCAGTAGCTTCAGTTATTTTAAACCTTACCGAGGTGCATTTACCTGCATGGTGCCCGAAGGAAACAGAACAACTATACCAGGCCCTACTCAGAGAAATGTTCAAGAAATTTTACGAGTTAAACTTTGGCAATGTAGACAAAGCAGATATATTCACCCTATATGCTAGGGATACCATGGGCACGGGGAGATCTAGAAGGGGAAGCTTGAACAACATTTTTACTGCATATAATACAGGATCCTCTGTGATAAATAAATGGCCTAAAGAACCAACTGAGAAAGATCCTAAAAGAGGAAAACACAGTAGCAGGCTCAGAGCTACACAAGGACCAGGCTATGATGGTCCATTTAAAGGAGATTGTGGCTGAGCTGGAAAAACATGCAGACAGTGAATGCACTCATATGGGAGGATAGAAATGCTTCCAACCAGGCTGCACAGAACGAGGTGTGTGTGCTGTATGGGGCATGGTTGTTGGGCGAGGGCTGCAACAACCTGGAGGATTTAAAACAAGGTTTAGTCCCCTCCTGGATCAGTAACAAGCACCTCACAGCCCTCCACCCATACAGTAATTCACTAAGCCCGTGCCAGTTCCGCCTAGCTTCTGAACCCTATCCTGTCCCAGTAGATTATAGGCGTTCTAATCACATCATCATGGGGATAGTACTAAGGATGCTGGCCATGGGTGGGACAGCCCGACCCGCACTGGTATACAGGGTGGAGAACATTGGAGTCATTCAAGGAGGTGCACATGTTTGTTCTCACAGCGGTACCACCGTATGTCATAAAGTGGGAGCATGCTATGACGGGTACTGACCTCTCTGGGTTCTGGAGCCGGGGTGCACACATAATACTGTGTCCCCAGCACTTGAATACCTATTCTAAACCACAGTGCGGGTTTAAAGCTGCTGGCGCACAGCCTATGAACTGTATCATGGAGGTAATGGCACAGGACCATGTTCCTCCACAGACAGCATGCATAGGGGGTGGGACATATTGTGTCACCACCAGTGCGCCCCACTACCAGCATGGACACTTCTGGTGTCCGGTCATTGACAGCAGTTTTTGCTTTAACCCCGACACAGAAGTTCAAGTGGCCCAGGAACGGATTGTCCCCATTCATGAACCCTCCACTGTTCACCTCACTCTGAGAGGAAACATCACAAACCTGCAAGATTATGTTGTACATTTTGGCTATGAAATTCCCCCTCTACCCGAACATCTTACCGCTCTGCTAGAAGCTGTAGTAATCTCACAAAAACATTTCTATTCTCGAGAACAGAAAACAATTGAGATAGGGAGAAAAGTTCTCGAGATCACAATTTCACCTTGGTGGGACATTTCCAGGAATATAGAAATTCCTGCTAGGATCAGAATAGCTTCCCACGTTTTGGTTGTCAGTCAACTCGCAATTATTCTTTACTTATGGTGTATCACTTGTCGAGTGAAGCGCAGAGGCCGTCAAGTCAGGCACCAAAGGCTCCCTGGCCAAACTTGGGGATCGCACAGGGAGGGGTAACACCATATTACCATGTTTGATTTGTTTTAATTTTCAACCGCTGTAAAAATGCAGAGATCGAGTGTTGTAAGAATGTTACTTAAAAATATGTTTGACTATGTACCTTTAATTTCTGTAAAATCGGTGTAACGGAGATATAACATGATTGAAATTACTGTATCCGCCTGTAAACTGCATTACATTTCAAAGGGGATGCAAGTTTAAGTTTTAGCGAGGTAAATACAGGGAAGGTTGACTCTCGGGAGATCAGGAATTTTGCTCACCTAGCATGACACTCGAGCATGTAGAGTGTCACAGGGGGGACTGTAAGGTTGCAAAATTGGTGGGAAAACCGCCCCAGTGTTTGGACTCATTGGAAAGGAAATTTAATTTGGAACCATCAACCAGAAAGTTTGAGATCCTGAAGTGCACATGGAAGAAACTACGAGTTTTAATCAAATTTAGGATTTTACAAGGCGGATTGGGTCCATGTGGGAAGGGCTGAAAACTAAAGGATAACTATCCTTCAAAAGAAACCAGGTTTGGGTATTGAAGCTGTCTGGGGTATTGAAGCTAAACAAATCTAAAACACCGCAATCGACCAACTCCGAAACAAAACTCCTCAAAGAAGAAACCGAAGATTTGAAAGTTTCCACTCTACAATCTAGTCCTGACTACCAACAAGTGAAGCATTATCTAAAGAGACTTTTGAAACCTATTGCTAACAAAAAAAAGTGGGTACTCACCCCATAAGTCCAATACATTCCCTACCGCATCAGCGGACACCACCCAAATGAAGACTACGCAGTGAGAAGTCTTCGACGGTGTTTGGGGTACGGCAAGCAGAACCTACAGAGTCCAGCGAAGCCCGAAATCGCGAACCACCACCAACGGATAATAAAGGATTGGTGAGCATAGTCCCTGTTTGCCCTGGAGTTTAACCTAGTCAGAGTTAGGCATTGGATGATGGGAGGTGTAGTATTTTCTGCAACCCCTTTGAATGTGTGATATAGTGTTCTTTATTTGAATGATTACAAGTTTAACATTGTATTTTCTTGTCCTTCTTTACAATCAAAGTTCTTTGCACCGAACCAGTTGTCTCTTGCACTTTGTCACATCCCCCAAATAACTCCAAAGTCTCGAACCCAGGGAGTGGGAGTGATTCGAACCGCTCAGAAGGTCAGAGGTGAACCTGACCCCAGACACCACCCCCTATAACGGGCCCTTTCCTGCGGTCTGGAGAGGGGTGTGGGCATGGTTGTATAGTCAGCTTGATTGTCTGGCCCTAGCTCAGCGTCCAGCCCCTCGTCCTCCTCTTCCTCTCTCTCCTGAGGTGGATCATCAGTCCCTTCTGGCAATTCTTGTCCTCTCCTGATAGCCAGCATCAGTCCCTTCTGGCAATTCTTGTCCTCTCCTGATAGCCAGGTTGTGCAGCATGGAGCACATGACCACAAATTTAGCTAATTGCTCAGGGTTGTATTGTAGCTCCCTTCATGAGTGCTCCAGGCATCTAAAGCGCTGCTTAGGCACAGTTATTTTTTTTGTGGACCACATTGCCTGTATCTCTGTGGCTCTGATTTTATCGCTTCTTGGCTTCGGTGTGGGTGTCACGTGGGAGGGTCATCAGCCAGGTGGCTAGGCCATATCGGTTGTCACCAAACATCCAGCATTGTCCTTGTGGCTGACTCTTAAACATGTCAGAGACAGCGCTCTCACGCAGGATAAAAGACCAGGAGCAGCGGCATTCGGAGAGGTAGTTGACAGCGGGAGGTCGAGGATCGAGGTCTATAAAAGGCCAGGAGCAGCGGCAGTCGGAGAGGCAGCCGGGATCGGGAGGTCAAAGATCAAGGCCTATAAAAGGCCAGGAGTAGCGGCAGTCGGAGAGGCAGTCTGGAGCGGGAGGTCGAGGATCGAGGTATATAAAAGGCCAGGAGTAGCAGCAGTCAGAGAGGCAGTCGGGATCGGGAGGTCAAAGATTGAGGCCGATAAAAGGCCAGGAGCAGCAGCAGTCGGAGAGGCAGTCGGGAGCAGGAGGTCGTGGATCGAGGCCGATAAAAGGCCAGGAGCAGCGGCAGTCAGAGAGGCCAGCTGGTGCAGGGACAAAAGTAAACAAATAAGTAATAAAAAATCGAAGTGTGACGTCACAGCCAAGCGGGTAAGTGATTGGTTGGTGGATTGGTGCGTATTTTATCTTTTTTGTTTTCTTATCAGTAGGTAACCTTTGTCATGGTTGCCAAATTAAGTTAATTTAAGGGTTAAGTCATGGCAGGAAAGCCCAGACCCATGTCATGCTCCTCCTGTGCTATGTGGGAAGTCAGGGATGCTTCCAGTGTCCCTGACAACTCTGTGTGCAGGAAGTGTGTCCAGCTGCAGCTCCTGACAGACTGCATTGCAGCACTGGAGCTGTGCATGGATTCACTCTGGAGCATCCGCGATGCTGAGGATGTCATGAATAGCACGTTTAGTGAGTTGGTCACACCGCAGGTAAAGGTTACACAGGAAGATAGGGAATGGGTGACCATCAGGCAGAGCAGTGGAAGGAAGATAGTGCAGGGGTTCCCTGCGGTCATCTCCCTCCAAAACAGATATACCGTTTTGGGTACTGTTGGGGGAGATGACTCCTCAGGGGAAGGCAGCAGCAGCCATGTTCATGGCACCAGGGGTGGCTCTGCTGCACAGGAAGGCAGGAAAAAGAGTGGGAGAGCTATAGTGGTAGGGGATTCTATTGTAAGGTGAATAGATAGGCGTTTCTGTGGCCGCAATCGAGACTACGGGATGGTATGTTGCCTCCCTGGTGCAAGGGTCAAGGCTGTCTCGGAGCGGCTGCAGCGCATTCTGGAGGGGGAGGGTGAACAGCCAGTTGTCGTGGTGCATATAGGTACCAACGATATAGGTAAAAAACAGGATGAGGTTCTACAAGCTGAATTTAGGGAGCTGGGAGTTAAATTAAAAAGTAGGACCTCAAAGGTAGTAATCTCAGGATTGCTACCAGTGCCACATGCTAGTTAGAGTAGAATTAGTAGGATAGTTAAGGTGAATACGTGGCTTGAGGAATGGTGCAAGAGGAAGGTACTCAAATTCCTGGGACATTAGAACCGGTTCTGGGGGAAGTGGGACCAGTACAAACGGGATGGTCTGCACCTGGGCAGGACCAGAACTAATGGCCTCGGGGGAGTGTTTGCTAGTGCTGTTGGGAAGGATTTAAACTAATATGGCAGGGGGATGGGAATCTATGCAGGGAGACAGAAGAAAGTAAAAGGGGACAGAAGAAAAAGGTAGAAAGGAGATAAGGAAAAGTGGAGGGCAGAGAAATCAAAGACAAAAATCAAAAAGGGCCACATTACAACATCATTCTAAAAGACAAAGAGTGTTAAAAGAAATAAGCCTGAAGGCACTGTGCCTCAATGCGAGGAGCATTCGAAATAAGGTGGGTGAATTAACTGCGCAGATAGCTGTTAACGGATATGACGTAATTAGGATTACAGAGACATGGCTCCAGGGTGACCAAGGCTGGGAACTCAACATTCAGGGGTATTCAACATTCAGGAAGGATAGACAGAAAAGAAAAGAAGGTGGGGTAGCGTTGCTGGTTAAAGAGGAGATTAACGCAATAGTAAGGAAGGACATTAGCTTGGATGATGTGGAATCTGTATGAGTCGAGTGGCAGAACACCAAAGGGCAGAAAAGGCTAGTGGCAGTTGTGTACAGACCACCAAACAGTAGTAGTGAGTTTGGGGACAGCATCAAACAGGAAATTAGGGACGCGTGCAATAAAGGTACAGCAGTTATCATGGGTGACTAATCTACATATAGATTAGGCTAACCAAACTGGTAGCAATACAGTGGAGGAGGATTTCCTGGATTGTATAAGGGATTGATTTCTAGACCAATAAGTCGAGGAACCAACTAGAGAGCTGGCCATCTAGACTGAGTGTTGTGTAACGAGAGAGGATTAATTAGCAACCTTGTTGTGCGTGGCCCCTTGGGGAAGAGTGATCATAATATGGTAGAATTCTTCATTAAGAGGGAGAGTGACACAGTTAATTCAGAGACTAGGGTCCTGAACTTAAAGAAAGGTAACTTCATGGAAACATAGAAACATAGGAAATAGGTGCAGGAGTAGGCCATTCGGCCCTTCGAGCCTGCACCACCATTCAATAAAATCATGACAGATTATTCACCTCAGTACCACTTTCCTGATTTCTCTCCATACCCCTTGATCCCTTTAGCCGTAAGGGCCATATCTAACTCCCTCTTGAGTATATCTAATGAACTGGCATCAACAACTCTCTGCGGTAGAGAATTCTACAGGTTAACAACTCTCTGAGTGAAGAAGTTCGAGAAGGAGGAACTGAAGGAAATCCTTATTAGTCAGGAAATTGTGTTAGGGAAATTGATGGGACTGAAGGCCAATAAATCCCCGGGGTCTGATAGTCTGCATCCCAGAGTACTTAAGGAAGTGGCCCTAGAAATAGTGGATGCATTGATGATCATTTTCCAACAGTCTATCGACTCTGGATCAGTTCCGATGGACTGGAGGGTAGCTAATGTAACACCACTTTTTTAAAAAGAAGGGAGAGAGAAAAGGGGAATTATAGACAGGTTAGCCTGACATCGGTAGTGGGGAAAATGTTGGAATCAATTATTAAAGATGAAATAGCAGCGCATTTGGAAAGCAGTGACAGGATCGGTCCAAGTCAGCATGGATTTATGAAGGGGAAATCATGCTTGACAAATCTTCTGGAATTTTTCGAGGATTTAACTAATAGAGTGGACAAGGGAGACCCAGTGAATGTGGTGTATTTGGACTTTCAAAAGGCATTTGACAAGGTCCCACACAAGAGATTGGTGTGCAAAATTAAAGCACATGGTATTGGGGGTAATGTATTGACATGGATAGAGAACTGGTTAGCAGACAGGAAGCAAAGAGTCGGAATGAACGGGTCCTTTTCAGAATGGCAGGCAGTAACTAGTCGGGTGACACAGGGCTCAGTGCTGTGACCCCAGCTATTTACAATATACATCAATGATTTAGATGAAGGAATTGAGTGTAATATCTCCAAGTTTGCAGATGACACTAAGCTGGGTGGTGGTGTGCGCTGTGAGGAGGATGCTACGAGGCTGTAGGGTGACTTGGACAGGTTAGGTGAGTGAGCAAATACATGGCAGATGCAGTATAATGTGGATAAATGTGAGGTTATCAACTTTGGGGGAAAAAACACGAAGGCAGAATATTATCTGAATGGTGACAAATTAGGAAAGGGGGAGGTGCAACGAGACCTGGGTGTCATGGTTCATCAGTCATTGAAAGTTAACATGCAGGTACAGCAGGCGGTGAAGAAGGCAAATGGCATGTTGGCCTTCATAGCTAGGGGATTTGAGTATAGGAGCAGGGAGGTCTTACTGCAGTTGTACAGGGCCTTGGTGAGGCCTCACCTGGAATATTGTGTTCAGTTTTGGTCTCCGAATCTGAGGAAGGACATTCTTGCTATTGAGGGAGTGCAGCGAAGGTCCACCAGACTGATTCCCGGGATGGCAGGACTGACATATGAGGAGAGACTAGATTGACTGGGCTGGTATTCACTGGAGTTTAGAAGAATGAAAGGGGATCTCATAGAAACATATAAAATTCTGACTGGACTGGACAGGTTAGATGCAGGAAGAATGTTCCCGATGTTGGGGAAGTCCAGAACCAGGGGGTCACAGTCTAAGGAAAAGGGGTAAGCCATTTACGACCGAGATGAGAAACATAGAAACATAGAAAATAGGTGCAGGAGTAGGCCATTCAGCCCTTCTAGCCTGCACCGCCATTCAATGAGTTCATGGCTGAACATGAAACTTCAGTACCCCCTTCCTGCTTTCTCGCCATAACCCTTGATCCCCCGAGTAGTAAGGACTTCATCTAACTCCCTTTTGAATATATTTAGTGAATTGGCCTCAACTACTTTCTGTGGTAGAGAATTCCACAGGTTCACCACTCTCTGGGTGAAGAAGTTTCTCCTCATCTCGGTCCTAAATGGCTTACCCCTTATCCTCAGACTGTGACCCCTGGTTCTGGACTTCCCCAACATTGGGAACATTCTTTCTGCATCTAACCTGTCTAAACCCGTCAGAATTTTAAACGTTTCTATGAGATCCCCTCTCATTCTTCTGAACTCCAGTGAATACAAGCCCAGTTGATCCAATCTTTCTTGATAGGTCAGTCCCGCCATCCCGGGAATCAGTCTGGTGAACCTTCGCTGCACTCCCTCAATAGCAAGAATGTCCTTCCTCAAGTTAGGAGACCAAAACTGTACACAATACTCCAGGTGTGGCCTCACCAAGGCCCTGTACAACTGTAGCAACACCTCCCTGCCCCTGTATTCAAATCCCCTCGCTATGAAGGCCAACATGCCATTTGCTTTCTTAACCGCCTGCTGTACCTGCATGCCAACCTTCAATGACTGATGTACCATGACACCCAGGTCTCGTTGCACCTTCCCTTTTCCTAATCTGTCACCATTCAGATAATAGTCTGTCTCTCTGTTTTTACCACCAAAGTGGATAACCTCACATTTATCCACATTATACTTCATCTGCCATGCATTTGCCCACTCACCTAACCTATCCAAGTCACTCTGCAGCCTAATAGCATCCTCCTCGCAGCTCACACTGCCACCCAACTTAGTATCATCTGCAAATTTGGAGATACTGCATTTAATCCCCTCGTCTAAATCATTAATGTACAATGTAAACAGCTGGGGCCCCAGCACAGAACCTTGCGGCACTCCACTAGTCACTGCCTGCCATTCTGAAAAGTACCCGTTTACTCCTACTCTTTGCTTCCTGTCTGACAACCAGTTCTCAATCCACATCAGCACACTACCCCCAATCCCATGTGCTTTAACTTTGCACATTAATCTCTTGTGTGGGACCTTGTCGAAAGCCTTCTGAAAGTCCAAATATACCACATCAACTGGTTCTCCTTTGTCCACTTTACTGGAAACATCCTCAAAAAATTCCAGAAGATTTGTCAAGCATGATTTCCCTTTCACAAATCCATGCTGACTTGGACCTATCATGTCACCATTTTCCAGATGCACTGCTATGACATCCTTAATAATTGATTCCATCATTTTACCCACTACTGAGGTCAGGCTGACCGGTCTATAATTCCCTGTTTTCTCTCTCCCTCCTTTTTTAAAAAGTGGGGTTACATTGGCTACCCTCCACTCCATAGGAACTGATCCAGAGTCAATGGAATGTTGGAAAATGACTGTCAATGCATCCGCTATTTCCAAGGCCACCTCCTTAAGTACTCTAGGATGCAATCCATCAGGCCCTGGGGATTTATCGGCCTTCAATCCCATCAATTTCCCCAACACAATTTCCCGACTAATAAAGATTTCCCTCAGTTCCCCCTCCTTACTAGACCCTCTGACCCCTTTTATATCCGGAAGGTTGTTTGTATCCTCCTTAGTGAATACCGAACCAAAGTACTTGTTCAATTGGTCCGCCATTTCTTTGTTCCCCGTTATGACTTCCCCTGATTCTGACTGCAGTGGACCTACGTTTGTCTTCACCAACCTTTTTCTCTTTACATACCTATAGAAACTTTTGCAATCCGCCTTAATGTTCCCTGCAAGCTTCTTCTCGTACTCCATTTTCCCTGTCCTAATCAAACCCTTTGTCCTCCTCTGCTGAGTTCTAAATTTCTCCCAGTCCCCAGGTTCGCTGCTATTTCTGGCCAATTTGTATGCCACTTCCTTGGCTTTAATACTATCCCTGATTTCCCTAGATAGCCACGGTTGAGCCACCTTCCCCTTTTTATTTTTACGCCAGACAGGAATGTACAATTGTTGTACTTCATCCATGCGGTCTCTAAATGTCTGCCATTGCCCATCCACAGTCAACCCCCTAAGTATCATTCGCCAATCTATCCTAGCCAATTCACGCCTCATACCTTCAAAGTTACCCTTCTTTAAGTTCTGGACCATGGTCTCTGAAATTACTGTTTCATTCTCCATCCTAATGCAGAATTCCACCATATTATGGTCACTCTTCCCCAAGGGGCCTCGCACAATGAGATTGCTAATTAATCCTCTCTCATTACACAACACCCAGTCTAAGATGGCCTCCCCCCTAGTTGGTTCCTCAACATATTGGTCTAGAAAACCATCCCTTATGCACTCCAGGAAATCCTCCTCCACCGTATTGCTTCCAGTTTGGCTAGCCCAATCTATGTGCATATTAAAGTCACCCATTATAACTGCTACACCTTTATTGCATGCACCCCTAATTTCCTGTTTGATGCCCTCCCCAACATCCCTATTACTGTTTGGAGGTCTGTACACAACTCCTACTAACGTTTTTTGCCCTTTGGTGTTCTGCAGCTCTACCCATATAGATTCCACATCATCCAAGCTAATGTCTTTCCTAACTATTGCATTAATCTCCTCTTTAACCAGCAATGCTACCCCACCTCCTTTTCCTTTTATTCTATCACTCAGAGTTGTTAACCTGTGGAATTCTATACCGCAGAGAGTTGTTGATGCCAGTTCATTAGATGTATTCAAGAGGGAGTTAGATATGGCCCTTACGGCTAAAGGGATCAAGGGGTATGGAGAGAAAGCAGGAAAGGGGTACTGAGGTGAATGTTCTGCCATGATCTTATTGAATTGTGGTGCAAGCTCGAAGGGCCGAATGGCCTACTCCTGCACCTATTTTCTATGTTTCTATATTTCTAAGTTTCTCCTCATCTCGGTCCTAAATGGTTTACCCCTTATCCTTAGACTGTGACCCCTGGTTCTGGACTTCCCCAAACTTTTGCTTCTGCTCCCATTTTACTTCCCTCTGTCTCCCGGGACTTCCCCAACTTCGATGGTATGAGACGTGAATTGACTAGGATAGACTGGCGAATGATAGTTAAAGGGTTGACGGTGGATAGGCATTGGCAGGCATTTAAAGATCGCATGGATGAACTTCAACAATTGTACACGCCTGTCTGGCATAAAAATAAAACGGGGAAGGTGGCTCAACCGTGGCTAACAAGGGAAATTAGGGATAGTGTTAAATCCAAGAAAGAGGCATATACATTGGCCAGAAAAAGCAGCAAACCTGAGGACTGGGAGAAATTTAGAATTCAGCAGAGGAGGACTAAGGGTTCAATCAGGAGGAGGAGAATAAGCTTGCAGGGAACATAAAAACTGACTGCAAAAGCTTCTATAGATATGTGAAGAATAAAATATTAGTGAAGACAAATGTAGGTCCCTTGCAGTCAGAATCAGCTCAATTTATAATGGGGAACAAAGAAATGGCAGACCAATTGAACAAATACTGTCGTTTTGTCTTCACTAAGCAAGACACAAGTAGCCTTCCGGAAATACTAGGGGACCGAGGGTTTGGTGAGAAGAAGGAACTGAAGGAAATCCTTATTAGTCAGGAAATTGTATTTGGGAAATTGATGGGACTGAAGGCCGATAAATCCTCAGGGCCTGATACTCTGCATCTCAGAGTACTTAAGGAAGTGGCCCTCGAAATAGTGGATGCATTGGTGGTCATTTTCCAATATTCTATAGACTCTGGATCAGTTCCTATGGATTAGAGGGTAGCTAATGTAACCCCACTTTTTAAAAAAGGAGGGCGAGTGAAAACAGGGAAGTATAGATTGGTTAGCCTGACATCGGTAGTGGGGAAAATGTTGGAATCAATTATTAAAAATGTAATAGCAGCGCATTTGGAAAGTAGTGATAGGATCGGTCCAAGTCAGCATGGATTTATGAAAGGGAAGTCACATTTGACAAATCTTCTGGAATTTTTTGAGGATGTAACTAGTAGAGTGCACAAGGGAGAACCAGTGGATGTGGTGTATTTGGAATTTCAAAAGGCTTTTGACAAGGTCCCACACAAGAGATTAGTGTGCAAAATTAAAGCACATGGTATTGGGGGTAATGTATTGATGTGGATAGAGAACTGGTTGGCAGACAGAAAGCAAGGAGTAGGAATAAACGGGTCCTTTTCAGAATGACAGGTAGTGACTAGTGTAGTACCGCAAGGTTCAGTGCTGGGACCCCAGCTATTTACAATATACATTAATGATTGAGACAAAGGAATTGAATGTAATATCTCCAAGTTTGCAGATGACACTAAGCTGGGTGGCAGTGTGAGTTGTAAGGAGGATGCTAAGAGGCTGAAGGGTGTCTTGGACAGTTTAGGTGAGTGGGCAAATGCATGGCAGATGCAGTATAATGTAGATAAATGTGAGGTTACCCACTTTGGTGGCAAAAACAGGAAGGCAGAATATTATCTGAACAGTGACAGATTAGGAAAAGGGGAGGTGCAACGAGACCTGGGTATCATAGTATATCAGTCATTGAAAGTTGGCATGCAGGTACAGCAGGCGGTGAAGAAGGCAAATGGCATGTTGGCCTTCATAGCGAGAGGATTTGAGTATAGGAGCATGGAGGTCTTACTGCAGTTGTACAGGGCCTTGGTGAGACCATACCTTGAATATTGTGTACAGTTTTGGTCTCCTAATCTGAGGAAGGACATTCTTGCTATTGAGGCAGTGAAGCGAAGGTTTACCAGACTGATTCCCGGGATGGCAGGACTGACATATGAAGAAAGTCTGGATTGACTGGGCTTATATTCACTGGAATTTAGAAGAATGAAAGGGGATCTCATAGAAACATATAAAATTCTGACGGGATCAGACAGGTTAGATGCAGGACGAATGTTCCCGATGTTGGGGAAGTCCAGAACCAGGTGTCACAGTCTAAGGGTAAGGGGTAAGCCATTTAGGACCTAGATGAGGAGAAACTTCTTCACTCAGAGAATTGTGAACCTGTGGAATTCTCTATCACAGAAAGTTGTTGAGGTCTGTTCGTTAAATATATTCAGAACGGAGTTAGATGTGACCCTTACGGCTAAAGTGATTAAAGGGTATAGAGAGAAAGCAGGAATGGGGTACTAAAGTTGCATGATCAGCCATGATCATATTGAATGGTGGTGCAGGCTCGAAGGGCCAAATGGCCTACTCCTGCACCTATTTTCTCTGTTTCTACGTGAGCCTCATCAAAGCTGCCCGGACATTTGGCATTCACTGCTATTATTATCTAGTTGTGGTCGACAACTAGTTGGACCTTCAGGGAGTGAAATTCTTTTCTGTTACGAAAAAGCTTTGGGTCCTGAGAAGGTGTCGCTTGGCGGTGTGAGTGCACTGTATTGCTCCCTACACTCTGGGGAACTTAACAATGTGGTAGAATGCTCCAGCTCTGTCAGTCTGAGCCTCCGTGGTCATGGGGAAGCTGATAAAATCCATCCTACGCACTTACAGGGCCTCCGTGGCCTGTCTAATGCAGCGATGTATGGCATGGTGAGACAGAGGGGAAATCTCGACCACGGAGGCCCAAAAGGAACCGGACGCGTAGAAAGACAGTGCCGCGGTGACCTTGACCTTGACCAACACTGATGTCCTGATGGCAGGCTGCATATCTGGCCTGATGAGCTCGCATATTTCATTGATCACCACCTTGTGGATGCACAGTCTTCGAAGGCAGGTGTGCTCGGACACGTCGAGGTAAGACCACTTCTCCCTTTAAGTGCAGGATGTTTATGGTCTGGACCTCCTCCTCATTCTGGCACGTCTTAGATTGGATACATAATGATGTGCATTGGACGTTGAGCCATTTGCACTCTGCAGCATCTGCGTATTAATCGATGCAGGCTGAGAAATGGCTGGCCCCATTCCAATGAAAGTATAATAGCGATTGATCAGAAGCAATCATTTCCACACCAAAATACATCTACAGTAAACCGCAATCATCCAGAGTCTGAAAATATGTCTGTTAAGATGGTCACTTCACCTGAGTCAATGCAAACTCTCCCGAAGTTGAAGCAGCCTTTTGAATGAAGTGACCAGGGAGATCTCTGTGTTCCTCCAACTCTGGCTTCTTGTCCATCCCACTGGCGGCCATGCCTTCAGCTGCCTAGGCCACCGCTGTAATTCATTCAGAAGAGTTCCACTTTTTCTGAGCGGTGTTTTGGGCAAGCAATATTGTGGGCGAGATGTGTGCGAGGTGGTGAAAGTGTCGCTGGGTGTTCTCCAGGGCGTTAGTTTCGGCAAATTTGATCTTTACGACAAAATAAAGTGGGCGGTCGGTAGTTTGAATCTCGGAAAGTAACGCTGGCCGATATTATGGGCGTTGGTTTCACCCATTCTGATGATTCTACCCAAAAAAAGTGGGCGGGTGGTATTATTTTTTCCTGGCATTACGTACATGGGGAAAGTAACACTCGCCGATAAGTGTTCGAAAAATGGGGGTCAGTTTCCATATTGTGGCTAAATGGGCGATATCTGGGTGTTATACCTCATTTCAGCGGTAAAATGGATGTTAAGTGGACGTTATGCATGCAAAAATAATGGAAAATCTAGCCCATAGACATTTAATAATATTATTACAGTCTAAAAGAAATGATCAAATGTCATGACTTCACAGGAATGATTTTCAACTTCCTGCCCAGGGATAAAACTAGCCTTGCAGATCAGCCACTTGTTCTAGAAACCGCACAATTTTCACTTCTGTTGATTTTATGACCAATCCACAATGCCAGTGTTGTGCCTGGGCAGCAAGTTTAAAATCTAGCCCCACATTTCCATATCATGAGATTAAGTATTAATGCTATCATTGTCACACACACAGCGGTCTAGCTGTTGGAGAGCTGTTGCTCTTTTACCAGCTAGATGTTGTGCCTTCTCTATCAATTCGTATTTATTTCCACATGACAGCTCTTTGGTCCCAGTACCTCTCTTGTAGAAATTTGATGACTTTATTGGTAACACTAACTACCTCTACCTGCAATGGGAGACCCACTAACAAACCTGCAGCTGCTTCTCCTCACCGTCAATTGTCATACAGAGCCTTTTCTCCCTGTTTCAGTCAAATGTATTGTTTATTTTCTCCCCATCTTGTTTCCCAGATTATGCACCATTCTTTTAACAAAGGAAAAGCCTGCACCATCTCCTTTCACAGCACTTTGAGAATGACTTCCAAAACTCAAGTTGGAATTCGAGCCTTTTCATATTTCTATGTTTGGAACCATTTTCTTTGAAGCAACAACGACAACAGTAAGTTGAGCGCTAAGTGGCAATGACACTGGTAATAGGAGCTGACAATCTCCCCCAGTGCTTCAGTTAGTAACTGCACCGTCCAGTGCAGAACTGAGCCATTCAACAACTTACATTTATATAACAACTTTTAATGTAGATAAACATCCCAAGGCACTTCACAGGAGAGATTTACAAACAACATTTGACACCGAGCCACGTGAAGAGATACTACCACAGGCTGAGTAGGTTTTAAGGAGCATCTTAAAGGAGGAGAGCGATTGAGAGGCAGAGGGGTTTAGGGAGAGAATTCCAGAGGTTTGGACCTAAGCAGCTGAAGGCATGGCCGCCAGTGGGATGGACAAGAAGCCAGAGTTGGAGGAGCACAGAGATCTCGAAGGGTTGTAGGGCTGAAGGAGATTACAGAGATAGGGAAGGGCGAGGTCATGAAGGGATTTGAAAACAAGGATGAGAATTTTAAAAATCGAGTCGTTGTCAGACCAGGAGCCAGTGCAGGTCAGCGAGCACAGAGATGGTGGGTGAAGGGGACTAGGTGCAAGTTTGGATATGGCAGCAGAGTTTTGGATGAGCAAGTTTACGAAGGGTGCAAGGTGGGAGACCAGCCAGGAGATCATTGGAATAGTCTTGAGGTAACTAAAGCAGGAATGAGGGTTTCAGCAGCAGATGAGCTGAGGCAGAAGCGGCAATGGGCGATGTAATGGAGATGGAAGTCGATGGTCTTGGTGATGGAGAAGATTTGACCTCAGAAGATTCAACTAGAATGCAATAGTTGTGAACAATCTGGTTCAGCCTTAGACGGTCGCTAGGGAGTGGGATGGAGTCAGTGGCCATGGAACAGTGTTCGTGGCGGGGACTGAAGACATTGGCTAAAGTCTTCCCAATATTTAATTAGAGGAAATCTCTGCTCATCCAATATTGGATGTCGGACAAACAGCGTGGAGAGGTCGAGAGAGGTGATGGTGAGGTAGAGCTGGGTGTTGTCATGTGATGTGTTTTTGGATGATGTCGCTGAGGGGCAGCTTGGAGATGAGAAATAGAAGGAGCCAAGGCCAGATCCTTGCAGAAATCAAGAGGTAATGGTGCAGGAGCGGGAAGAGAAGCCATTACAGATGATTGTCCAGTTACAACTGGATAGGAATGGAACCAGGTGAGGGCAGTCCCACCCAGCTGGACAACGGAGGGGAGGCGTTGGAGGAGGATGGTGTGCTCACCATGTCAAAGGCTTCAGACAGGTTGAGGAGGATGAGGAGAGATAGCTTATCACAGTCACAGACATATGGGATGTCAGACTAGGAAGGACCCACATCTGATATCTGGTCTCTGCTGTGTTAGATTTTCACAGCAGTACAGCTGTTTCAAGTGGCTCTCACATCCCTGGGCTGGGAAAGGCAACAAATTGGGCCATGGTGCAGGCTCCTAAACATTGTCCAATGTCCCATCCTGCAAAGTGCACGTGCCGATATGGGACAAGGGAGGTGCACAGTGCATTGGTCACTTTAGCCTAGAAATTGCTGTTGATGCACTATTCATGGACAAACAGTGAGTTACTGAAACTGATATGTCCTTACTATACAGTATAAATGCACACGAGGCCCATACTTGAGAGAAGGTCACTCTGTGACTAGTTACCTTTATTACCAAGACCTCAAGTGATGAAGGTGGGTGGAGCTTCCCCTTTGATACCTGAAAGTCCAGGTTAGGAGTGTCTCCCACAAGTTCACCCCCTTGTGGTCAATGTTCTCAAGGTGTACAACTTAGGTCACCTTATACATGGGTTACAATGATAGTTGAATACATGACATCACCTCCCCCCCAAAGTCTTATTGGGATCACAGGTTAAATCTCTCTGGTGGTTTACGCTCCCTTGTATAGCGCCTGAGTTGGGGCTCCGGTTGATGGACGCTGGCCTGAGTGTCTGCTGTTTGCGGTGCCTCAGACCTGTCCAGACTGCCCACAGTGACTGGGCTCTCCTCCACTTGGTTCCGGTGTTCGGTCACCTGTGGTGGAGTAAACTCTACGTCGTGTTCTTCCTCTGCTTCTTCTATGGGGTTGCTGAACCTCCTTTTTGTTTGATCTATGTGTTTGCGGCAGATTTGTCCATTGGTAAGTTTAACTACCAAAACCCTATTCCCCTCTTTGGCAATCACAGTGCCTCAAGCCATTTGGGCCCTGCAGCGTCTTTAAGGACAAAAACAGGGTCATTGACATCAATACATCGCGCCCTCACATTCCCGTCATGGTAGTCACATAGTGACTGACGCCTGCTCTCAACAATTTCTTTCATAGTAGGGTGTATAAGGGATAACCTGGTTTTGAGCATTCTTTTCATTAGCAGCTCTACGGGTGGAACCCCTGTGAACGAGTGTGGTGGGGATCTATTGGCCAACAGGAGGCGTGATAAGCGGCTTTGTAGAGAACCCCCTTGGATTCTGAGCATCCACTGTTTAATTATCTGCACTGCTCATTCCACCTGGCCGTTTGAGGCTGGCTTGAACGGTGCCGTTCTGACATGGTTGATTCCATTGCCTGCCATGAAGTCCTGGAATTCAGTGCTTGTGAAACACAGGCCATTGTCGCTGACCAAGACATCCGGTAGACCATGGGCGGCGAACATTGTCTGTAGACTTTCTACCATGGCAGAGGATGTGCTTGAATTTAAAATGGCACACTCAATCCATTTGGAGTAGGCGTCTACTACAACCAAAAACATTTTTCCCATGAAAGGACCTGCGTAGTCCATATGGATGCATGACCATGGCTTGGCGGGCCAGGACCAGGGGCTAAGGGGGGCTTCCCTGGGTGCATCGCCCAGCTGAGCACACATGTTGCACCTGTGAACACAAAGTTCCAGGTCTGCATCTATCCCTGGCCACCACACGTGTGACCTGGCAATTGCCTTCATCATAACAATGCCCGGGTGCTCATTGTGAAGTTCTCTGATAAACACCTCTCTGCCCCTCTGGGCCATGACTACTCGGTTTCCCCACAGAAGGCAATCGGCCTGAATCAAAAGTTCATCCTTGCGTCTATGAAACGGTTTAAATTCCTCAGGGCACCCGTACATGGCTGCCCAGTCCCCATTCAGGACACATTTCTTAACTAACGACAGTAGCGGGTCTTTATTTGTCCAGACTTTAATCTGACGGGCTGTCAGAGGTGAGCCTTCGCTTTCGAAAGTTTCAACAGCCATGACCATCTCAGCATCATGCTCAGTTGCCCCCTCAGTGGTGGCTAGTGGGAGCCTGCTGAGTGCATCGGCACAGTTTTTAGTGCCCGGTCTGTGCCGAATTGTGTAGTCATAGGCGGCTAACATAAGTGCCCACCTCTGTATGCGGGCTAATGCTTTCGCATTTATGGCCTTGTTGTCGGCCAAAAGGGACGCTAGGGGTTTGTGATCTGTCTCCAGCTCAAATTTCCTGCCAAACGGGTACTGGTGCATTTTTTTACTGCATATATACATGCTAGCGCTTCCTTTTCTACCATCCCGTAGCCCCTTCCTTCCTGGGACAGACTTCTGGAGGCATAAGCTACTAGCTGTAACTGACCATTGGCATTCACACGCTGCATTACACAACCGACCCCATAGGACGACGCATCGCACATTAGAACAAGTTTCTTATACGGGTCATATAATGTTAACAGTTTGTTGGAGCATAACAAGTTGCGTGCTCTATCAAAAGTCCTTTCCTGGCTGTCCCCCCAGACCCAATCGCGACCTTTGCATAGGAGCACGTGTAGCGGCTCTAACAGCGTGCTCAATTTGGGAAGAAAATTACCAAAATAGTTCAGGAGCTCCAGGAATGAACGCAGCTCCGTCGTGTTTGGGGTCTGGGTGCTGTCTGGATCGCTTCCGTTTTGGACACAGTGGGTCTGATCCCGTCTGCTGCTACCCTCCTCCCCAGGAATTCTACCTCCGGAGCTAAGAAGACGCACTTCGCCTTTTTCAGTCACAGCCCTACCCGGTCCAGTCTGCGTAGCACCTCCTCCAGCTTCTTCAATATCGCGACCCGTGAAGAGGATGTCATCTTGAAAAACCACCATCCTTGGAATCGACTTGAGGAGGCTTTCCATACTTTGTTGAAAGATCGCGGCGGCCGAGCGAATCCTGAACGGACATCTGTTATACTCAAACAACCCCTTGTATGCCGTGATGGTGGTCAGCTTCTTTGACTCACTCGCCAGCTCCTGGGTCATGTAAGCTGAGGTCAGGTCCAATTTTGAAAAAAGTTTGCCACCGGATAGCGTCGCAAAGAGGTCCTCCGCTCTCAGTAGCGGGTACTGGTCTTGGAGTGACACCCGATTGATGGTGGCCTTGTAATCGCCACATATCCTGACCGACCCATCCGCCTTGAGCACCGGCACGATCGGGCTCGCCCAGTCACTGAATTCGACTGGCGAGATGATGCCTTCCCTCAGCAATTCGCATTCTATCTTTTCCCGCATCACGTACGGCACTGCTCTGGCCTTGTGGTGTACTGGCCTAGCGTCCGGGTTTATGTGAATCACTATCTTGGCCCCCATGAAAGTGCCGATGCCGGGTTGAAATAATGAGTCAAATTTGTCCAGGACCTGTGAGCATGATACTCGCTCCACAGAAGAAATTGCATTGACATCGCCCCAGTTCCAGTTCATGACAGCAAGCCAACTCCTCCCCAAGCAGTGCGAGACCATCCCCCGGGACAATCCAGAGTGGCAACCTGTTCTCCGAATCTTTGTGGGTCACGACTACCGTGGTGCTGCCTAGCACCGGAATGATCTCCTTTTTATATGTCCGTAGCTGTGCGTCAATCGGCAATAATTTTGGCCTCCTGGCCTTGGACACCCACAACCTTTCGAACTGTTTGATACTCATCAGGGACTGGCTGGCCCCCGTTTCTAGCTCCATTAATACTGGGATGCCATTGAGGAACACTTCCATCATTATCGGTGGCGTCCTGGTGTATGAACTGTATATGTGCTCCACATGAACTCGCTGAACTTCAGCTTCCAGTGATTTCCCCCAGTATTCATTTTGCCTCGTAGGGCTTACATCGGGCCCGTCCTCCTCGTACATCAACCTGGCTGCAGGCTTCCTGCACATACATGCCAAGTGACCGCTGACGTTGCAGTTTCTGCAGGTATATTGCTGATACCTGCAAGCTCTGGCTGGGTGTTTGCCTCCACACCTCCAGCATGGCCCCGTTGTTGGAAACAAAAGGTCCATTACCAGTCGATCATCTCTGACTGTCTCTGTAACTGTCCTTAAGCGCACCATTAACAGGAGTTGATGGCCCATTACTGACCGCATTGTCCATTGCGATGGCATGAATCACCGTTCAGCTCGTCATTGTCTCTGTTGAATTCCCCTTTGGGTTTGACTACATGCTGGGGCATGTCCGATTGCCCTTGTCTGCCTAGAGAACTGTGTGACACATTAACAATGTTGACTCCCTGGTCGTTTGCCGCATTTGAGCCAAGAGTTTTGTCATACATCATTCTGATCTCTTCCCCCACCTGAGATAAATGTCTGGGCTATCAGAGCCGCCGCTTCCAAGGTCAAGTCTTTGGTCTCAATCAGTTTCCTGAAAACCCCAGCGTGCTCGATGCCCTCAATAAAAAAGTCTCGCAGCATCTCCGCTCTGCATGCATCTGGGAACTTACATCGGCTGGCCAGTCGCCGGAGATCTGCCACGAAGTCTGGAACGCTTTGCCCTTCTCACAGCCGGTGCGTGTAAAACCGGTGTCTCACCATGTGCATGCTGCTCACCGGTTTAAGGTGTTCCCCAATCAACTTACTGAGCTCTTCGAACGTCTTGTCCACCGGCTTCTCTGACGCTAGAAGGTCCTTCATCAGGGAGTACGTTCTGGATCCACAAACCGTCAGGAGATGAGTACTGCGTTTGTCGGCCGAATCCTGTCCCAACCATTCCTTAGTGACAAAACTTTGCTGTAGTCCCTCAATAAAGTCATCCCAATCATCACCAACACAGTACCTCTCTTCTGTGCTGCTAGTGGCCATGCTCACATGGTTTAAATCCCAGTTTCTCATCGCCAATGATATGTCCTTACTATACAGTATAAATGCACACGAGGCCCATACTTGAGAGAAGGTCACTCTGTGACCAGTTACCTTTATTACCAAGACCTCCAGTGATGAAGGTGGGTGGAGCTTCCCCTTTTATACCTGAAAGTCCAGGTTAGGAGTGTCTCCCACAAGTTCACCCTCTTGTGGTCAATTTTCTTAAGGTGTACAACTTAGGTCAGCTTATACATGGGTTACAATGATAGTTGAATACATGACAGAAACTTCCTGGAAGAATTTACTCCTGTTTTTTACCTGCAATATTGCTGTTTATAGTCTGTTGACAAAACTGTTGGAATTATGACCTATACTGAAACGGGAGTAATATTACATCCCCTAAATCAGAGGTTCCCAAACTGATGTGTGCGATGAGGTTATCAGAGGGCCACGAGGAGAACAGGCTTGCCTAAATGAACAAGTACAAGAGCCACCGATACAGACTCGAGGGGGTGTGTTATGGAGTGATCTCAGCACGTTTGAATGCCCGCTGATTTCTAGACGTTGGAGCTATCAGAGCTGCCTGTCGACTCTGAGTAAAGATCAAAAAAAGTTTGTTTTTGAAGAGCACTTGTACGAGTGAAACTTCGGTGTGTAATGCTGCTTTTATCCCCCCACATTTCGAAAGGATTGTATGGTAGTTGGTGGAAACAAAATACAATTTTACTCGATAGGATGGCAGCTGTCTGCAGACGGGAAATTCAGCTTGTGGTCGGCTGCACTTGTAAAACTGCACTCATAAAACATCAGAAAGCTGACTACAGCAGAGAGCCAGGAAAATGCAGGTCTATAAATCTGCTGTCAGGTTAAAGGCTGCTGATTCAGTCAAGTAAATGTAGGAGAGACAATCCCCGCACCAGAAGCAACATCCAACACTGAAAGCATGATAGAGGGGGCGAGCATTACAGGGACATCTTCATCCTCAAGATGTGTCTGGCTTATTTCAAGGATCATTGAACTATCACATGCTGAAACAGAGCACCCCTCTACCCAAACAACTGAGCATTATTTCCCACCATTTTGGATGATGGTGCACATTCTCCCTGGGATGGCAGAGTCCCATCTCCTGTGCTTCATGTTACCATGTGTACAAATATGAGCTTGCATTATTGAGATTACAGTTTTGACTTCATAGCTGCTCCCCATTTGTGGAGAGGCAGGGAACTAGTCTGAATGGCTCAGCTGCGAATAGCCAAAGATTGTCTACCCTCTGAATGGCTTCTTTTATCCGAAGGATTGATTAGCAGTAATTTCCAGTGAGACTGGTTTTGGAGCTATGTGATTGGAGGATGGATGTTGATGCAGTGTGTTTTTGTGGTTGTGAAGCTTTTGATCCTTTTACTGAGGATTCCAGCTAAACACCTCAAATCATAACTGCTTATTGTGCACAAACACCGCTTCAGGACAGAGATGCTTTAACAGCCACCAGCAGTGAGCTTTTAAAAGAAAATCTCCAAAGGGCGACTCAACAAACAAAGGTGCAAAAATACTGATTCTGCAAAAGAGAGGGAGTTTCAATTGACTGAGCCTCGACTGCTTTTTGAGGGAAATCGTTCCAGACTTTCTCTACACTTGTATGAAAAAGTGTTTCCTGAACAGCCAAGCTCTAATTTTAATGTCATGCCTCCTTGTTCAGTACTCCCCCACCGGAAGAAATAGTTTCCTCTCAGGGCAGGGCCAGGTCAGATGTGAGACTTCAGTCACAGATGACCTGAAATTGGTCATGTACATTCACTGGAAAGGACATTGGCTTGATTAACTAAAACTAGTTTGTAAATTTTGCTGATTTAGTCTGCTTCTTGGATACCTCTCGGCATTAAAACAGTTTTTGCCGTTTTAATACAGTAACTGGGACGTGATGCTGTAAGGAAGAAGAGTGATCACATGCAGTTCAAGATGGACTTTGTTTTTAAGGAACAAAAAAGATTGTTAATTTCTAACAGCCATTCTTCAGTTAAGACAAAGTAGTTTTAGAGAGAACTTTTATGCAAATTAATGAAAAAACAGCAAGACTTATTACTTTCTTCATAACCTGGAGAGCAATCAGGTCAAGGTGACCTCAGGTGCTATAAAGCTGATGCTGAATTTGTAAATGTTTTCTTTCTAAGAACACTTTGTGAACCACCAGTGTAAAATATTCTGTTGCTATTCATTGCAATACTGGTCAATTGTATGATCTTTATCTTAAGCTTTTCACTTCTGTTGCCGAACTATGGACCAATGCTGATCAAACAACACATTTTCTTTGCCAATATGCCAGTGAGATGTGCACACTTCACAAGTAAGGTCACAATGCCTTTTTGCCTGAAGGTACTTTGTGCACCTATTAAAAATGTTCTTCCGCCTTTCCAACATCCCCACCCCTCCTGAAAGTGGACTCCTGCTGAGGTACCATTCCACGAGCGGCAATATTCGTCAGGTGTGAGACTAATCAGTGAATGTCAGCAAGATATTCTTCCCTGGAGAGAATCACAACAGAATGTGATCCTATTCTAATTCAACATTCACATATATGCATTTTCCAGCTGGCATCACTGGATGATGAAAACCTGGATGATTTTTACTTTCCCTACTGCTATCCCAGTCTAGAGCAGCTAACTCGGTATAGACTAGGGCCAATAAAATTTGGCACCATAGTGCCAGGTGTTAAGGCCGGTTTCCAGAAAAAAATTGGCAGCCGCCTCGTTTCCGCCAACTTCCGGTGTGAGCCGTGCTGGTCGCCATATTGGAAAGTACGATAGTGTGGCCTTTGCCTGCTTGTGCCAGAGGAATTCAAATGAGGCCGATTGTGACATCATCAGTGTATAACACTGCACTGATTGGACGCACGACCCAGTATTTTGGTCGCTCAACTCTACATCCTCTCCAAAGCACGGACAACTGAGCGTGTGTTCAACTACACGATGGACCTCCCCCACCAGCGCTACTTAAAGGGACACACGCAACTTTGAGGTAAGTTGCCTCTTGCTTTTGTACTGAAATGAATAGTAACATCATTGGCTATTAAAGGAAGGCCTCTGAGGACATAACTTGCTCCCAGTCCTGGGGGCTTTAGTTGCAGTCCCCCTTGAGCTGTAGCATGATATGGAGATGGACCAGAGGCAGCAAAGGGGACAACCTGCTCACAGAGGGAGGAGGAGGAGGAGGGCTCTCAGCAGGAGGCCTTGCCTACCCAGGGTCTTCAGGGAGCACTTTCCCTACCTGCACTTAAGGCAGGAGCACTGTGTCCGTCGGCTCTGCTTCACCCAGGAGGTGGTCACAGAACTCTGCCACCTCCTGCAACTAGACCTGGAGCCTCAGAGCAGGGTGAGGATGATGTTGCCAGTAGTCCTCAAGGTGACTGTACCCACAATTTCTTTGCCAATGGATCCTTTCAGGCTGGAACAGGCGACATAGCTAACATCTCGCAGTTCATCCATCGCTGCATCAGGGAGGTCATAGAGGCTCTGTACATGAGGAGAAGGGACTTCACTGTCTTCTCTCTAAACAGAGAAAAGCAGGAGTAGCGTGCATGTGATGTTGCTGGGATATCGGGCTCCCCATGGTGCAGGCCGCCATCAACTGCACAATATGGCTTTGCGGGCTCCTCATCTCAAAGCTGAGATGTATCGCAACCGCAAAGGGTACCACACACTTAATGTGCGGTTGGTGCGCGACCATGCCCAGCTCATTGTGATGATTAATGCCCACTATCCTGGCAGCAATCCTGGCAGCAGTCATGATGCCTTCATCCTGTGCCAGACCGGCAACAGGGCTATCTATTCTTCAGCTGGCTGATGACTCCCCTCCACAACCCCACCACTTGTGGCCAGCAATCATACAATGAGAGGCATGTTGCCATGAAGAACCTCATCGAGCAGAGCACCGGGGTGCTAAAGCAACGGTTCCGCTGCCTTGACCGCTCGGGAGGAGCCCTCCTGTACACCATGAGTGGGTGTCCCATTTTGTCGTGGTCTGCTGCATCCTCCACAACTTGGCCATCATGAGGCCTTGCCTCCATGGGTTCCACGACCACCTCAGAAGCAGGAGGAGGAGGAACAGAGGAGCCAGCCTACCAATGCACGTTCGGCACGGGCTGGCTGTAAGCGCATCATCAGACTCTGGTTCCCCTGACTGAAAACCCAGATCCCCATTGCTCAGCACTTCCCCACCTTACCATCTCTCTCTCACAGTGCCCTCTTGGCCACAATCCTGAAATGAAAGCCAAACAAAACAAACATTCCAAACAAAATTCACCAATCAAATGGTACATATCAAAGTCAACGAATCACCCTTGTGCATTCCCTTAGTGCCTGCCTTGCATGTTGCTTTGTCTGTTCTACGAAGTGCTACCCCAGTGGCTGCAGCATGGCTGGTGGAAGGCTGCTGATTTTCAGTGGGCGTGACTGCAGGTGACCTTGCTAGATGACCTTGAGCAGCTCAGGCCGAGAAGGCAAGGCAGCAGACTGCACCACCTCGAATGCTATCATCCTGAGAGAGGATAACAGATTCGTCATCCACGAAGCCACTGCCACGCCCCCAGGGTGGCGCCTCAGCAATCCTAGTCATCTGCTGGAGGACAGATTGCTGGTCTGCTGTGACTCTCTGCAAGCTCTTTTCCACTCAGGTAAACCCAGCCATGGTGGCAGCAGTCTGAGCTTCCACTGCAGCACTAATACTCTGAGGGCTGGATTTTTGGGTCCTTTGCGCTTCGGTTCTCACCCCCGGAGCGGCATGAAATGAGGTGGTAAGGTCTTCTGCGTCCAGTCGGGAGCTTCGGGTCGGGTTTTGCGGCGGGGCTTAGAAGCACCGCTGGGAAGAACTGCACCGGGTGTGCAACACTTCTCGTTGCGACACCGCCGGGAGTTTTGACTCCCGTACACCCCGAAGCGTGCCCCGTGCCAGGGAAACCAGAGCGGTCCATCCACGCTGGCGGCGGTGAGATAGGTAAAGTGCAGAAAAGGTAAGTGCGAGTGTTTATTCTTTTAATTTTTTTCAGCAATTTGTGTTGTGGTGGCTTGGGCAATGGTTTGGGAATCTTTTTGTGTGTATTTTGGGTGTTTTGGGAGGGTTTCCCACACCCCTCAAAGTTTCTCTCGGAGCGCTCCTGGCCTGGCACTTTAATTGGCGAGCGCAAACTATTCCCGGCCGGTAACTTTCCTGCTCCGCCTCCGTTTTCGCCCGAAAATGGCAAAACTGAAAATTCTACCCTGAGTTGTTTCCACTTATGCTGCAGTGGAAGTTGAGACAGCGGCCATTAACACTCCATCATGATTGGGTCCACAAGTGCGCAAATGGAGAAACCATCACTTCCATCCTGGAAATCATGGTCTCCAAGCTCTGTGTAAAGGCCTGTGCAAAGTTGGAGCCGGAATTCTCCATGCTCCTTGACAATGACAACAGGCTTTCTGGCAGGCCTGCAAATGCACCAAGCAGTTTATTGTGCCTGCCCATCAGCGATCTTCTGTAGGCCGCCCACATAGGCCCTCGCCTCTTCTGGGCCCCGAACTCACACCTCTCCTGGCCCCCGATCACATCCCTCTACAATCTCTTGCCGCTCCTTCGCCCCAACCTCGCTGCTCCTGCAGTACCTGCCCACGCTCCAATCAGCGACCTGGATCTTGGTGACATCCAATCCAGTTGCCCTCTTCACTGCCGTCGCTCTCCTGCTCCAGCATGTGCTGCTCCCTGGAGTGATATGCTGCCACACTGCTCCTTCCACTCCCCGGCCTGCTCCGCTGGTGCTCGCAGGCCGGGGTCACGCAGACTGCTGGGCCCGGCCGCCATGCTGCTCCTTCCACTAGGTCTGTGCAGCAGACTTGGACTCCAGTCGTATTAGTTAATCCTTGCCACTGGAACAAGACCTAGCTCTGTCAAGCCCCTGTGGTGGCTGGTGTGCAATGGCCACCACACGTTAAAAAAATCCACGCACAGGCATCTTCCACCCTTCAAGATTTAGTTCGGGACCTGGAATATTAGGTCCTTCATTGAAACATCTGTGAACTTTTTGGCATGGAAGCAAGTCATCCTCGACTCGAAGGACTGCCTATGATGATCATGATGATGATGATGATATAGGCCACCCCACTGAAGTCCTCATCTGATTCCTGTGAACCAGAACTCGTGTGTGAGCTCTCCATCCAGGGAGCTGGCCTTTCCCCCTGACCTGGCTGCAGCCCACTTGTGCCCGGTGAGTCACTACGTGCACATCCCGCCTCCATACTACCCTCTAAAATCCACAGTGTCAGCATCTGAGCAGGTGCCTGCAAACGTCAGATCGAGTGACGATGTCTCCTCTTCAACAATCTCCTCTTCCATTTCTGACTGGACAGTTTGGAGGTCTTGGGTATCTGAAAGGAGAAAGGCACAAGTGTAGGGTGATGGTGATGGCAGAGGGTAAAGCAAGGTGTGCAAGCTTACATCATCAGCAGTTTGCAAGTGAGAAGAGATTGTGGAATGAGGGGGAACGTGGATGTGAGAAGGAGGATTAAGTATGAACATACCATCATCTTGAATGTTTTCAACATCACCACTCACCACAGCCTCAGTGACAGCCCCTCTAGTTATCTGCAGCACTGTATCCTCCATGGGGGTGAGGACATGTAGCCTTGCACAGCCCCCTGCTGGTTTGCTGCTGATACTCCTGTTATAAGCCATATTGGCCTGCAAGAGAAAGGAAAGTGTGTCAGTGAGTTGTGGTGCAATGTATTTGGATGATGTGTCTGTCATAGTCGAATAGCTGACAGTGTATGCATGTTGTGAGATGTGGGTGTAAGACTTACAGTAGTGGTAAATGTGTGTGGGTGAGGTGAAGCTAGGAATGCAAGATGTGCCTCGTGTTTAATAGAAATTGTTGGTAAGTGAGTGATGGGGGTGTGGTGCATTGAGCAGTAAGCATGGCTAGTTAGTAGGAGACGGCTTTTGTAGATGCATTCACTGACCTTGACCACTCATGTTGAGGTCATTAAACTACTTTCGGCACTGTTGTGCCACGTCCTGCGGGCAACACTGCTGACAGTGACAGCCTTGGCAATCTGGTCCCACATCCTCCTTACAGTGTTTCAGGAGGGCCTGCTGGCCCCACTGTGGGTAGAGGACCTCTCTTCGAGTGTTCACCTCCTGCACAAAGGCCTCAAGCGCTGCATCCAAGACCCTGGGTGCTCTTTCCCTGGCCTGTTGAGCCATATTGGTTTGTGGTAAAGCAGTTTTAAATTTTTTGACAACCAGACGTCAACTCAACTTTATGAGGTGCAGACTGCCTTTAAGAGGCGGATGCAAATATCGCGAACTTCGGCCCCCTGCTGAGCACACAGCCCATCAGCAACATGCACAGCACTGGACTATGTGCTGCTATCATGCAAAGTAACAGGCAGCACAAAGTTTATGTGTTGCATGCGCTCCTTTTCAATGGACCTGGGCCAATCACGCATCGCGATCCTTGCGTCTGTTTTTGGGCCTAATCGAATTGAACCCCTGTAATGTATGTATGCTTGGAGTTATTAGCCACCAGGGGGTGCCCCTGTCTGAGGTCATTGGGCTGTACGCACGTGTGCGCGGGCCAGGTATATAAAGCAAGCCACCATGTAATGTAGCACTTTGGGCCCGAATAAAGTTGAGCCAGGTTTGCACCTGAGTGAGTTTACAGTATTCGGACTATCAAGTTATTACATACATAACAATTGGTGACGAGGTAACTCAAGAACCTTCGCATGCAAAACGAGCACCATTGGAATTCTGGAGAGATTCATGGAGGAAGAAGATTGGGTGGATTTTATCAATCGCCTGGACCAGTACTTCGTGGCCAACAAAATGGAGGAAGCTACTGATGCAGTTAGGCGCAGGGCAATTTTCCTCACTGTTTGCCGTCCGAAAATCTATGGCCTCATAAAGAATATCCTCTCGCCTGCACGTCCAACGGACAAGGACTATGAGGAATTCTGTGCTCTGGTACGTGACCATCTCAGATCAAAAGAAGGCATCATCATCTCACGATATCGATTGTGCATGTTCATTCTGAGGGCCAGGATATGTCGGAATTCGTTGCCGACCTAAGACGTCTTGCTGGACCATGTAAGTTCAAAGATGCGCTGGGAGACATGCTGCGAGATTTCTTCGTAATAGGAATCAACCACAAGGTGATCCTATGGAAGTTATTGGCTGCGGAGATGTTGGATTTGAGCAAGGCCATCGCGATTGCCCAGGCATGCATGATGACGGATGATAATTTAAGGCAGATATCATCGAAGAGTCGGAGCTCCACGGCAAGTACTGTAAACAAGATTGTATCATCGTTTGGCAGAGCTGCTTATGGCAGGGCCTACTCGACTGCGTATGCGAAACCTGTAGCTGCTCAAAGTCCGCCAATGGGTACGAATCCGATTTCACCCTGTTGGCGTTGTGGGGGCAATCATCGGCATCATCAATGTCATTTTAAACGGTACATCTGTAAAGGCTGTTCGAAAGTGGGGCATCTTCAGCGAATGTGTCCACAACTGAGCAAGTGTACTGCGACTCACCATGTGGATGATGACGACCAGTCCAGCGCGGACCTGGATATGTAACCCAAGATACCCGAGGAGGAAGTGTATGGACTGTGTTCGTTCCTGACAAAGAGCCAACTGATAATAGTTAACGTGAAACTAAATGGCGTGTCGTTATCGATGGAATTGGTCATGGGTGCGAGTCAGTCGATAATGAGCCAAAGGACATTGTGGGACACTAAGGCTGTGAAGCCTAAGCTGAGTCCAGTCAATGCCAAGTTGCATACTTACACCAAATAACTCATACCGGTGATTGGCAGTGCCTTAGTCAAGGTGTCGCATGATGGTGTGGTTCATGATGTACCGTTATGGATCGTTCCAGGAAATGGTCCAATGCTATTCGGCAGGAGTTGGCTCCAAAAAAATCAAATGGAGTTGGAACGATATGAAAGCGTCGTCATCGGTGAATGACACTTCGTCCTGAGTGCTGAGCAAGTTTCCCTCGCTGTTTGAACTGGGCATCGGCAATTTCATGGGAGCCAAGATGCAGATTCACCTGGACTTGGGTGCAAGACCCATCCATCACAAAGCTAGGGCTGTTCCATACATGATGAAGGAGAATGTCGAAATTGAGCTGGACAGACTCTAACGTGAAGGGGTCATATCACCGGTCGAATTTAACGAATGGGCCAGACCCATTGTTCCTGTGTTAATGAGTGATGGCACTGTCAGGATTTGTGGAGACTACAAGGTTACAATCAACCAAGTTTTGAAACAGGATCAGTACCCATTACCGAAGGCTGATGACCTGTTTGCAACGCTAGCCGGTGGGAAGTCGTTCACTAAACTGGATCTGACATCGGCCTATATGACACAGGAACTCATCGACACATCGAAGAAACTTACATGCATCAACACTCATAAAGGACTGTTTATCTACAACAGGTGTCCTTTTGGAATTCGCTTGGCTGCAGCCATATTTCAGAGGAACATGGAGAGTCTACTGAAGTCCGTCCCTAGAACCGTCGTGTTTCAAGATGACATCCTGGTCACAGGTCGTGACACTGCCGAACACCTGAACAACCTTGAAGAGGTTCTACATCGTCTGGACAAAGTGGGACTCAGGCTGAAACATTCGAAGTGCATCTTCATGACAACGGAAGTTGAACTTCTGGGGAGGAAGATTGCTGCTGATGGCATCAGGCCTATGGAAAACCAAGGCCATCAAAAATGCACCCAGGCCTCAGAATGTGATGGAGCTGCGTTCGTTCCTTGGTCTACTCAACTACTTCAGTAATTTCTTACTTAGATTGAGCACTTTATTAGAGCCACTGCACATGCTGCTCAGAAAGGGCTACAACTGGATTTGGGGTGTGTCTCAAGATAGAGTTTTCGAGAAAGCTACAAATCTGCTTTGCTCTAACAAGTTGCTGGTACATTATGATCCATGTAAGCGTCTAGTATTGGCCTGTGATGCTTCATCATATGGGGTTGGCTGCGTGCTCCAACAAGCTAATGAGTCGGGTAAACTACAACTTGTTGCGTATGTTTCAAAAAGTTTGCCAAAGGCGGAAAGAGCCTACTGCATGGTAGAAAAAGAAGCTTTAGCCTGCGTGTATGGGGTTAAAAAGATGCATCAGTACCTGTTTGATCTTCGTTTTGAATTCGAAACGGATCACAAGCCACTCATTTCATTGTTTTCGGAAAATAAAAGATATCAATACCAATGCATCATCCCGCATCCAGAGGTGGGCGCTGACATTATCTGCCTATGGTTACAACATTCGCCATAGACCTGGCACTGAGAATTGTGCCGATGCACTGAGCCATCTGCCATTGCCCACACTGGAGGTGGAGATGCCACAACCTGCAGATCTACTGTTAGTTATGGATGCTTTTGAGAGTGAAGGAACCTCTGTCACTGCTCAACAAGTTAGGACCTGGACCAGACAGGACTCAATTTTAGCAGTTGTAAAACGTTGTGTCCTTAGTGGTGATTGGTCTGCAATACCTATGGAAATGTGTGATGAGACCAAACCTTACAACCGTCGCAAAGACAAACTATCCATTCAGTCAGATTGTTTACTGTGGAGTAATCATGTTGTTATGCCTAAGAAAGGCAGAGAGAAATTTGTACATGATCTACACAGCACTCATCCCGGTATTGTCATGATGAAAGCCATCGCCAGATCTCACATATGGTGGCCTGAAATTGACTCTGATCTGGAATCATGTGTGCATCAGTGCAATACTTGCATGCAGCTAAGCAAATTACCAGCGGATTCTCCACTAAGTCTGTGGTCATGGCCATCCATCCATGGTCGAGGATCCACATCGACTTTGCGGGTCCTTTCCTGGGTAAGACGTTTTTTGTTGTGGTGGATGCATATTCCAAGTGGATAGAGTGTATAATCATGTCATCCAGTACATCCACAGCTACCATTGAGAGCCTTTGTGTCATGTTTGCTCCTCATGGTCTACCTGACATCGTTCTGAGAGACAACGGATCTTGCTTCACAAGTCTGGAGTTTCAAGAGTTCATGAAACTCAATGTTATTAAACATGTGAGGTCAGCACCGTTCAAGCAGAGCATGCTGTCCAAACAATCAAGCAGAATATAAAACGTGTAACTCAGGGTTCACTGCAGACTCGCTTGTCATGCATATTGCTTAGATACAGGACAAGACCCCACACGCTTACCGGGGTCTCCCCTGCTGAACTGTTGATGAAGAGAGGTCTCAAGACCAAGCTTTCTCTCGTCCATCCTGACTTGAACGATCGTGTTGAAAACAGATTTCAAATTCAGCAGTGGCATCATGATCGTGATGCTGTGTCATGCGACATCTCTATTAACGATCCTGTGTATGTGCTAAATTATGGTCAAGGTCCCAACTGGATCGCCGGTACTGTTACGGCCAAGGAGGGTAACAGAGTGTTTATTGTCAAGCTCAAAAATGGGCAAACATGCAGGAAACATGTTGATCAGATAAAGCCGCAGCACACGGATGAACTGGAACAAGTTGAGGAAGATACAATCAGTGACCAACCAACCTATATTCATTCATCAGAGGACTCCGCCGTCATCAATGAAACTGGACTTTCAACCTCTGACATGATCATTGCCACTCCCATCAGATTGGCTACCCAGCCCCCAGTCATAACAGACTCAGAACACTCGCCCAAGGCTGGAGTTGAACTGAAACGATCAATTCGTGAGCGGAAAGCTCTGAACTGTCTTAACTTGTAAAAAGACTGATACTAAGATCTTGAAGGGGGATGTTGTCATGTATGTATGCTTGGTGTTACTAACCACCAGGGGGCACCCCTGACGGAGGTCTGTACACACTTATATGCTGGCCAGGTATATAAAGCAAGCCACCATGTAATGTGGGCACTTTGGGCACTCAACTAAAGTTGAACCAGATTTGCTCCTGAGTGAATTTACAGTATTCAGTCTATCGAGTTATTACATACATAACAACCCCCTAGGAATCAAACATGGGAAATCCATGGTCAATATGGGTCAGTTTCACGTTAGACAATCTATTTACTAATGGAATCATTTGGTGAGCTCTTGGATATGATTTATCATTCAATAAAAGTTTCTAAGCAATGTGTGCTAATTGAGCATTACGATATATTTCAAGGTCAGGAAGCTAGGTCAAAACAATTTATTGTAATTTTGAACTTCTTCTTCTTAGGCAGTCCCTCGGAGTCGAAGGATGACTTCCTTCACACTAAAAGTGAGTTCTCAGGTGACTGAAGAGTCCAATGTGGGACCTACAATCTCTGTCACAGGTGAGGCAGATGGTGGTTGAAGGAACGGATGGGTGGGGTGCCTGGGTTGCCGCGCGCTCCTTCCGCTGTCAATGCTTGGCTTCAGCTGGCTCTCGGTGAAGACAGTCGAGGTGTTCAGCGCCTTCCTGGATGCTTTTCCTCCACTTTAGGCGGTCTTGAGCAAGGATTTCCCAAGTGTCAATGATGGATATTGCTCTTTTTCAAGGAGGCTTTGAGGGCGTCCTTGAAGTGTTACCTCTGCCCACCTGGGGCTCACTTGCCGTGTCGGAGCTCCGAGTAGAGCGCTTGTTTTGGGAGTCTCGTGTCAGGCATGCAGATGATGTGGCCTGTCCATCGGAGCTGATCGAGCATGGTCAAAGCTTCGATGCTGGGGATGTTGGCCTGAGTGAGAACACTGACGTTGGTGCACCTATCCTGCCAATGGATTTGCAGGATCTTACGGAGGCAATGTTGGTGGTAGTTCTCCAGTGTTTTGAGGTGCCTGCTGTACATTGTCCATGTCTCTGAGCCATATAGGAGGGAGTGTATCACTACTGCTCTGTAGACCATGTACTTGGTGCTGGGTTTGAGGTCCTGGTTTTCAAACACTTTCTTCCTCAGATGACCGAAGGCTGCACTGGCACACTGAAAGTGGTGTTGAACCTCGTCATCAATGTCAGCCCTTGTTGACAGTAGGCTCCCGAGGTATGGAAAATGGTCCACATTGTCCAAGGCCGAGCCGTAGATTTTGATAACTGGGGGGGGCAGTGCTGTGCTGTCTTATGGAAGTGTAGTGTAAGGCCCATGCTCTAGTATGCCTTGGTGAAGGTGTTGACGATGGCTTGGAGTTCGGCCTCCGAGTGTACGCAGGCACAAGCGTCGTCTCTGTACTGTAATTCAATGACAGAGGATTGGACGACCTTGGATCGGGCCTGGAGGCGGCGGAGGTTGAACAGTTTCCCGTTTGTCCTGTAATTTAGCTCAACTCCAGCAGGGAGCTTGCTGAGAGCGAGATAGAACATTGCAGCAAGGAAAATCGAGAAGTATTGGTGCAATAACACCGCCTTGCTTGACCCCGGTTTGAATAGGTAACTAGTAAAGCCACAATTTTCGGCAATACACCCAAATTCAGAGAAAAATGACAAGCATGCTTCTATCACAGAAATACAACTTTCACATCTTGAACAGATGAATACTCAATGGAGTAGATGTTTAACTTTACGCACGGGCATACAACTCTGGAATGAAATCAACAGAAGTGAAAGTCGGGCAGTTTGCAGAACAAGATGCAATATCAGTTTTACACCCAGGCAGCAAGTTAAACATTTCCCCAATGTGCTTGTATGATATTCCTCTGTCCAACATTTCAGTCCAGGCATTGACTGCTTATGTCAGCAACAACAATGTTCACGCTGTGTTTTATTTTAAATAGCTAAGTCTGAATTGGAGACTGTCACTAAGTTACAAAATGACAGACGGACTGTGGAAAATAGATAGATGATGAAAGATTCCTGTCGATCACTTTGATAACTGGAGTAAAGTCGGCAGGTGATAATGCGTACCGCTGGACAGAGAGGAATGTGTACAGCCATATGATCTCTCAGTACTGAGTCATTAGGTAAATTCATTAAAAGGTGCGGATCCCAATCTGGGGATAAATCGACAAACGGTTCTGCATTTTTAGTCATATATGCCTCACTTCCCAATGTGCAAAAACTGTTACATTACTGTTTATTTACTTTAATAAAGTGACTTACAGGAAAGTAGCGTGATGAAAGAAAACCACAGCTCTACCTGTTATTTTTAGTTCTCGCGTAACAAATTCCATGGGCAAAGTGAAACTCAAATCATTGAAGGTCAAGAAATGATCCAATAACCTGTTGCTTTTCTGGGACTTGAAGAAAAACCTTTTTGAAAAGATTGTATTAGCCATTTATGTACTGATTCTAGTTCTTTAGTTTTTGATTATTGCGCTTTTTTAATTTCTTGCTTTTTATTTTTGCTTCTGGATAGTATTTTCCCTCTGAATAAACTTCACCAGGTCATTTAACCTGTACACATTGGTCTGGCAACAAGTTATTTTTCACTTTTGATGATGGTGGGAGAAAATAGGGCTCAAATATTTGAAGAGTGACGCCCGTTTTTTGGGGACCCGACTACGGCAAAAAAATCATTAAAATTTTCCCGTTCTAATTTTTGAAATTGGCGGCGTGCAGGCTGTCCTTTAGCTTTGAGGGGGTGGGTGGAGCCTAAGGTCTGCACCAAAAAAAGAATGCCCCCCTATCGTGCATGCGCAAAAAAAAGTTACGTTTTCTGCGTGACTGGTATGGGTGCACATGCCCAGTACACCTCCTGGTCTGCATGCAGACATTTTTAAAGAGCCAGTTGTGTGCGAGAACTTTTATTCTGAGTGGAAAAAATCGGAGCTGCAATATGTAACGGGGCTCAAGGACCAAGAATTTCTTACAGGACGAAGTGGAGACCCTGGTTACTGTGATTGAGGCCAGATGACGCAAGCTGGGCACCAGCAGATGTCAAATGAAAGTTTCATCAAAAGAAATGAAGAAACGCTGGAACCAATTTTCACAAGATTACTGTGCAATGGTGGCCCCCCAAGGCCTGGAGACCAGTGCAAAAAGAAGTGGCAGGACCTTGGTCAAGCAGTTAGTGCAAGTAATATTTTCATTTATTTACTGCAATTGCAATTGTAAATGTGACCATCTGTAAGTCTCACCCAACAGAACGACACCCTCGCTAAAAAATATTTTCATCTTTGCAGAGGAAGGTGGCCCACAACAAAAGAAAGAGAACTCGAACAGGAGGAAGCCCGGCAAATCTGCACCCACTGACACCCTTGGAAGAGAGGGTCGCTGCTTTGATGGGTCCTGCCTGGAGAAAAGCAATCACCACTGCACAAGCTGGGCCCACACTCGAGGGAGAGGGAAAGTCCTGCAAATTCCACAGTCTGGCTTTGCTAAATGTTAAGTACTGCGCGGGCTAGCCATGCTTCAGTTCATGGGGATGTCTCCATCAGCTACGCTTCGGTTGATGCAATGTGCTATCATTCATCGTGGTCCTTCAAATGAGCCTGCTGCCTGCGCTGTGTGAGCCTACTCATGCCACCCACCCTGCCCCCTCCTCTGCTGCTAACCATTTGTCTGTTCTGTTATATTTTGCAGAACTTGAGGCCAACCCTGACAAGGCTGAAGCCGATGAAAAAGATTCAGAGGTGGACGAGTCTGAAGAGGAGAACATCTTCCAGACCAAGAGCATGGGGTTGAGGGGGAGAGGACGATGAAGCCCCCACTGTTGTATTTACTCTGGAGGAGGTGCTGGTGCTGCCCATTAAGGTACCAGGCCCTTTCCTGAGTGGTGCGAGTGTTGGGATATTCCATGGTTTCACGCTGTCCGAGGCTGCATGTTCCGGTGCAGTGCAGCGAGGCACACCCAGGGCCCCACCATCTGAGTCTGCGGGTCCCAGTGGGGTGCAGTGAGCCACACCCAGCGTGAGGAGGGGAAGGAGAGCCCGACAAAGCTCTCCTGTGATGCAGGATGTAACTGTTGTGGTTCAGATGATGGCGATGAGTGGGGAGAGCATTGACCTTACACGATCACTCCTAGACACCATCGGTGGGGTGGGTGATGAGATATTGGGACTGTCGGGAGAAGTAACAATACTCTCGTGAGAAATGGGAACACTGTCCAGGCACATTAGTGATGCAATGTCGCAGGTAGCTGATACATTGTCGATGCACATGAGGGAGGGAATGTCGCAGGGAGCTGCTGCAATAAGAAAACACGCCAGACCCCACGGCCATTGACAGAATCAACTGCTACTCCCACTCCAATCCTCAGACCAACCTCTGAAGAGGCCCAAGCCGGGCCCTCCACATTATCACCTGCCCACACCCCCCAACAAGAAGTGCACATAACACGAGATGCTCAAAAGAAAAAGCTTGGTACCAACCCGAAAAAGGCTGTGCCATCGCCAGTAGGCAGGGGTGGAGTGGAAAGCAGCTAATGTAACGCCTCTGTTTAAAAAAGGGGGTAGACAAAAGGCAGGTAACTATAGGCCGGTTAGTTTAACATCTGTAGTGGGGAAAATGCTTGAAACTATCATTAAGGAAGAAATAGCAGGACATCTAGATAGGAATAGTGCAATCAAAGCAGAAGCAGCATGGATTCATGAAGGGGAAATCATGTTTAACTAATTTACTGGAATTCTTTGAGGATATAACGAGCATGGTGGATAGAGGTGTACCGATGGATGTGGTGTATTTAGATTTTCAAAAGGCATTCGATAAGGTGCCACACAAAAGGTTACTGCAAAAGATAAAGGTACGCGGAGTCAGTGGAAATGTATTAGCATGGATCGAGAATTGGCTGGCTAACAGAAAGCAGAGAGTCGGGATAAATGGGTCCTTTTCGGGTTGGAAATCGATGGTTAGTGATGTGCCACAGGGATCGGTGCTGGGACCACAACTGTTTACAATATACATAGATGACCTGGAAGAGGGGACAGAGTGTAGTGTAACAAAATTTGCAGATGACACAAAGATTAGTGAGAAAGTGGGTTGTATAGAGGACACAGAGAGGCTGCAAGGAGATTTAGATAGGTTAAGCGAATGGGCTAAGGTTTGGCAGATGGAATACAATGTCGGAAAGTGTGAGGTCATCCACCTTGGGGAAAAAAAACAGAAACAGGGAATATTATTTGAATGGGGAGAAATTACAACATGCTGCAGTGCAGAGGGACCTGGGGGTCCTTGTGCATGAATCCCAAAAAGTTAGTTTGCAGGTGCAACAGGTAATCAGGAAGGCGAATGGAATGTTGGCCTTCATTGCGAGAGGGATGGAGTACAAAAGCAGGGAGGTCCTGCTGCAACTGTATAGGGTATTGGTGAGGCCGCACCTGGAGTACTGCGTGCAGTTTTGGTCACCTTACTTAAGGAAGGATATACTAGCTTTGGAGGGGGTACAGAGACGATTCACTAGGCTGATTCCGGAGTTGAGGGGGTTACCTTATGATGATAGATTGAGTAGACTGGGTCTTTACTCGTTGGAGTTCAGAAGGATGAGGGGTGATCTTATAGAAACATTTAAAATAATGAAAGGGATAGACAAGATAGAGGCAGAGAGGTATTCGGGGAGACTAGAACTAGGGGGCACAGGCTCAAAATACGGGGGAGCCAATTTAAAACCGAGTTGAGAAGGAATTTCTCCTCCCAGAGGGTTGTGAATCTGTGGAATTCTTTGCCCAAGGAAGCAGTTGAGGCTAGCTCATTGAATGTATTCCAGTCACAGATAGATAGATTTTTAACCAATAAGGGAATTAAGGGTTATGGGGAGCGGGCGGGTAAGTGGAGCTGAGTCCACGGCCAGATCAGCCATGATCTTGTTGAATGGCGGAGCAGGCTCGAGGGGCTAGATGGCCTACTCCTGTTTTTAATTCTTATGTTCTTATGTTCTTATGGAGGAGAGATGGGTGCAGCCTTTCCTTGCTGCGGTTGTTTTTGTTATTATTATTGTTGTTACTGTTGTAACTATTCTCAAAGTAAAAGTTTTTTGTAAGTGATGTAAATTTACAAGTTTAAAAGTTTGTAAGTGATCTTAACTGAATAGTTTAAAGTTTGATACAAGAATATTTTAATTAAAGTTAAGTACGAGTGTTAAAACTTTGAATAAAATATATATTTTAAATTATAACAGAATCATTTACATTATTTGTTCCATTAACACAACACAACATTACGGAACAGGTCCAAATAGTAAACAAGGTCCATTTTGAATAGATGCCGCTGAGCCTGCAGGCAGCAAAGCGTTCACAAATAAACTGCTTGTGCAAGGCTCGAGCAATTGTTAAAGGGGCACCCTCCTCCTCCATTGTGCTCTGGGTTCAGGTAGTTGCATGGCTTCCTCATCCTCCTCCATAATTAAATTGTAGCTTTGCAACAACCTCAAAACAGCAGGACAAAGCACTCATACCTCTAAAAACAATGGCGTCTTTCTGCACCGATTTTGTAATGTGTGCTGATTTTTGATTAAGTGCCCAGAAGGTTTGTGGGAGTGGTCACATAAGCCGTCCTAGGAAAAATGTAAGTTGATCAAACTTGCTTAAATCTCAAAAACTGGCACAGACATCAGGTTATGAAGCAAAAAAAGTAACCAAAAAAATCGTACCTAAGTGAATTACGCTGGCACAGAAACTTTGGGGAATCTTGGAAATTTTTATTTACTCCAAAAAAAACGGAGCATGCCAAAAAAATGGTGCAGATAATTGGGGAAAATTGAGCCCAGTCTCCACTAATTATTAAATGATTAGATTATTAAATCTAGACACCCTATCCTGTACAAGATGGAACATAAATACACAGGTTTTCTTTCATAAGGGATTCAGTCTGCTCGTGGAAACATGCATATAGCCATGAGGTAAAAGCCTGAACTGTAACAGGCTCAAAGCTATATGGTAAGGAATGCAAAACTAAACTTGTTTTCATTGGAGAAACAAGGTTGGAGAGGCGGCGGAGGGGCGCGAGTGGGGGAGGGGGGTGGGTGCATGATGCAATTCTTTTCAATATTGAGAGGCATAGATGCAGTGAAGGTAAGCAGGCTTTTTGGCTTAAGATGTACACTGCAATTTTGGCATCACTGTACATATTTGGGGGAGAAACTCATTATTGCCCCGTTTATGAGCGTTGACATTTAAGAGATGAGAAACTTAGCACCAGGCACTAAAGTTGCCCCCTCTCAAAAAATTCGGTTTAGCGCTCCCGGAAGGAAGTGAAGCACTAAATCAAACACTCCACTTCCTTCTTACAGCGCTAACAGGGCGGACGCCGAAGCAGCGTTGCACACTGAGCCCTGCAGCGCTGCCACGTCTAAGGGAGGGAAGGGTCCACACTGCAGCCGCTGCAAATAAAAAAGGATCTACGTGGACCACCTAGGGAGCTTGGGTGCCGGGCTGAGCGATCGCAGGAAGGAACCCGCGAAGAACACGGACGGAAACATCCCAAACAAAGGTACGATTTTTTTTTTTACTTACCTCGGCCAACTCACCTTTAATTATCGCCCAGGTAGCGGCCAATCACCCAATCGACACTTCCCGCAGCTGCTGGTGTTTTCAGCCGGTGCTGCTGCAGAGGGTGAAAGTGAATTTCGGGTCCAGGGCACTAACAGGGCAGTGTGCGCAGCGATGACCTCGCGATCTCCGGGTGTAGATCTGTTGCCGCCCTCTGTTCGTGTCCCGGAGCGGCAGTAATGGGGTCAGGATTGATTTCCAGGCAGGGGGCCAGCTTCCAACGCCTCGCCCAGACATTCAGCGCCGGTTTTGCGGGGACACGGAGCAGTACTGCCCGGGAGAGGCGAGCCGGTTTGCAACACCCCCAGTTGTGACACCATTCTTAAATTTGTTTTCTGGGGGGACCCATTGCATCTCGTAGCACGCCCTGTGAAAGCAGGCGGTCCGGGCTGTTCTGGCCACTGTGAGGTCATTGTGATTGTTTTTAGTTTGCGATTTATGTTTATGTGGGGTGAGCAAGGTATTGGGAATATTTTTGGTGTTTTTTTGCCAATTTTTTTCCCACCGGGAAGCCTCTCTTAGGGCTCTCCGAGGCCGGCTCTTCAGCTCGGGATTTTCAGTTGCTCAGCCGGCCTAGCACCCTAAGAGAGGTGTGGAATGCCTCCCTGGGTGCTCCGCTCCACACTCAGGGCCCAGCTGATGAATTTTGTGGCTGCAGACGCAAACCATTTATCAGCGCAAAACTTACCCCCTGCCGCCATTAGCACCCTAATTAGCCTTTTCCATAACTCGGCAGCCTACTGTCAACAAGGGCAGACATCGATGATGAAGTTCAGTGTGCCAGTGCAGCCTTTGGTCACCTGAGGAAGAGAGTGTTTGAAGACCAGGACCCCAAAACCGGCACCAAGCACATGGTCTACAGAGCAGTAGTGATACCCACCCTCCTATATGCTTCAGAGACATGGATTATGTATAGCAGGCACCTCAAAGCACTGGAGATGTACCAACCAAGCTGCCTCCGCAAGTTCCTGCAAATCCATTAGCAGAATAGGCACACCAACGTCAGTGTTCTCGCTCAGGCCAACATCCCCAGCATCGAAGCATTGACCATGTTTGATCAGCTCCGATAGACGGCCACATCATTCTCATGCCCGATACTAAACTCCCAAAACAAGCGCTCTGCTCAGAGCTCTGACATGACAAGCAAGTTCCTTTCTCCTTTCCACGGGTCCTCTCTCCCTGGAATTCACAGGATACAGTGTAGTACTCACAACCTCGCTGTTGGCCCGTGTTGCGTCTTCCCTGGGCCATTCCTGGACCTCGACTTCGCTGCTGCTCCAGGCCTCCGCTCCTCTCCGGTCCCGACCTCCGGTCCCAACCTCTGCTCTGACCTCCGCTCCTCCCGCTCCTGGGTCCTTACCCCTGCGCTGGGCTCGGCCTTGCTCCAAGACACGCCACCAATCAACTATCTGGATTCCGGTGACGTGGATTTTGACGCCCTCGTCGCTTTTGTCGCCCTCTCGGGACAGCTCGCGCTTCTCCCTGCAGTGGTTGGCTCCTCCTTTATCCTCCACTGTCGGTGGTGGTGTTCCCTCCCAGGTCGGGTCGGTCACTCATATCACACAGATAGCGGCAGCTGGTTGACAGAAAGGGCCAAATATCGGGCAGCCCAGAGACTGCCCGTTGCACCAAGGCAGCACGGCGAGTCCAGGCGGGGGGAGCTGCGACGGTCTTGCGGCTTGGGTGAGGAGTCTGGGTCACAGAAGCACGGACTTTCCTCGTGAAGTCCTGAGGAGTGATCCTGCTCTTCCTAACCCCACTGAGGCAAGTTTTTTTAAACGTACCTTAGGGAGCCTCACTGGCTTTCCGATAATTTTACTTGGTGGGGCAGCCACAGCTGGTGCCATGCTCAGGAGCAAGTTAAGGTACCATCAGGATCCTTTTTATGTCAAGGGACACTAATTTGCATTTATTAATGAGGCTTCCGCCGGCAAAACCAGTAGCATTAACATGAGAAATCTGCAGAAACTGAGTGGTAAATGGAGCCGCTCCATGTTAAATGCTTTCCCGCTCCTTTCTCGCCATTTGGGGAAGAGTTAAAATTCCCCCTTATGAGTGGAGAACTAGAGGACAAAGAATTAACATCAACACGCCTCAAGCAAGATGGGGAAAAGGCATGGATTCTCAGCAATAGCAGTTGATGCTGTGTCAATTATCCAATTGAAATAGGAACTGATGAAATACCGTGTTGCAATGGGCTTGCAGACTGTCGGGTTTGGGACAAGCTCAGATGATCAAATACCCTACGGGACACATGGGCGTAGAAATTGGTTCACCCCCCGAACAGGGGCATGATCCGGATGTAGTGTATGCTGCACACACTGAAACAGGCCAGCAACAGGACCAGATTAAATTTATAGTACCAGCGAACTGCGGGCACTAGTAGCAGCCACAGAGCCAACTCCTTTTAGCTTCCCACCTGCCGTGCGAGTAGAATTAAAAATTGACCTCAGGGCTTTTCTGATCTTTACGGCCTAGTATTAAACCACGAGGTGCAATTATCCAATGAGCACCATCCACACTGAAAAATAACCTGTATCAGACTTCCAGATTGTAATATGCAAAAGCAGTTCGAAATGAAAAGAACAAAAGATAGGAAAGTTGGTTTGTAGCCATAAAACATTTCACAAATCAAGCCACATAACCCAGTCATCCCTACAGTGCTCAGCGATTATTCAACCAAACTCCACACATCACATATTCAGTGCAGTTCCATGCATTAATTTACTTCTCACACATTTTGTTACCTTGCCCTTTCTCAGGCTTTTCATGGTGTCCCCGAACCTTTGAACAGTTTCATTTATTGCTACATTGTGGGTGAGTCCCACCGAGTGCCTCCTGTGATGCTGTTTTAGTAGCTCCCTCTCTAACCACTCCGGATACTCATTTTGTTCCACCTGTGAAGGCCGGCCAATGGGGGTGGACCCATGTCTGGTTCCTGGAATGGATGTTCTTGCACGTTCTTGTGAAGAACTAATCCTGGTTGTTCCAGTCCTCGCAGTGACAGGTCTGATGTTATGGAAAATGCTGAAACACAATGAAAACTCATTAAGTGAGCAATAACGTGAGCAGTTTGCAATTTTCTTCACAGGAAAGCATCTGGCATGTTTTACTGATACAAGACTAGAAATTGCTTTTGTTACGCTATTGAGGGGTTAACCGAGCATTATTTTAGGATTCTGAGAGCTGCTGGCCAGCAGTTTTTCTGCAGTTATGCTAAAATATGCACCTTAAAGTCCACACAGTGGGATATCAATGAGGTGGCAGCAATACTCCTGATAATCAGGCGTGAAATGCAATCATGAGCCATTTAAACAGCAATAGAGCTGGAGAGGCCAAGGCAGCTGTTATTGCTGAACAATGGAATGTGACAGAAGAAAGTCAGGTTTATTGAGCAGGTGCTGGAAACCCGACTGCAAAAAAGGTCAAGGGGAGGAGGGACTGATGGCCACTGGCCCCTCCCCCAATAACAACAACAGCAACAACTTGCATTTATATAGCACCTTTAGGGTCAATGGAAGAGGAAGTGGGTCTCATGGACAAAAGGATCACCCCAAGTGTTGGCTGCAGCCAAAACAAGAAGAGGTGCCATAAAGGATGAATGCAATAAAAACAGAAAATGATGGAAATACTCAGCAGGCCAGGCAGCATCTGTGGAGAGAGAAACAGAGTTAACGTTTCAGGTCAAAATGACCTTTCGTCAGAACCTGCGTTCAGGTCATCGCCCTGAAACGTTAACTCTGTTTCTCTCTCCACAGATGCTGCCTGACCTGCTGAGTATTTCCAGCATTTTCTGTTTTTATTCCCGATTTCCAGCATCCACCGTATTTTGCTTTTGTATTGGGATGAATGCAATGTCCAGCACCCAATGAAGCTGGAAAGACATCAGGGGGAAATATGCTCGACCTCAAGAAATCTACCAAGGACACTCACTGCTCTAAGTGACAATCATCTGCCCAAGGACACATGCACTAATAATGTCCTAGCAGTTAATACTCAAATGCTGGAAGATATAAAGCAGTAAAAATCACTATCATATGCTGCTTTAATACAATCAGTATTGTGTTCCTAACACAGCTGAGACTGCACACAGGGAGGTTAAAGTAACAGTGACCTCAGTCTTTATTAAGACACTCCAGAGTGAGGAACAGGCCTTAGGGGCCGGCTTATATACAGTGCTCCCAAGGGATGCTGGGATCCCTTGGGACTTCAGGGGATGCGCACCCTGGTGGCAGAACTTGGGAGTGCATGCTTTACAGATACACAACAATCAGAGCAATGATTGTTTTTGAATGAACACTCAGAATGTATGACGTAGTTAATAATTAGAAAGTGCAAAGGGCAACCTGTGTGCAGAGCAATACTTCTCAAAAGGACTTTATATAAGGAATATATAACCTCAGTTTGTAGCATGCAGTATACCTCTGAAGCTGTGTGACTATACAACTTAGTCACTCCTGTTGATATGTAGATGCAGATTAGAAGCTGTTTTGAACACAGCAAGTGTCCACTAAAAACACCAACAACAACTTGTATTTATATAGCGCCTTTAACATAGTGAAATTTCCCAAGGTGCTTCACCGGAGTGTTAAGAGATTTTTTTTTTAAACAGCAATTAATCAGCTTTGGTTAAGGGATGAACATTAGCAAGGAGAGCAGGAGAACTTAATTATTTTCAAACAGTGATATGGGATCTTTTACATACACCTGAACAGACAGAGCCGTGGTTTAACGTCTCATTTGAAAGGTGCCACCTCTGACAATACAGCTCTCCCTCAGTACTGCACTGAAGTGTCAGCCTTGATTATTAGCACAAGCACTGGTGTAGATGTCCTGAAGTGGGGTTATGATCAATAAGAACATAAGAACATAAGAACTAGGAGCAGGAGTAGGCCATATGGCCCCTCAAGCCTGCTCCGACATTTAATACGATCATGGCTGATCCGATCATGGACTCAGGTCCACTTCCCTGTCCGCTCCCCATAACCCCTTATTCCCTTATCGGTTAAGAAACTGTCTATCTCTGCCTTAAATTTATTCAATGTCCCAGCTTCCACAGCTCTCTGAGGCAGCGAATTCCACAGATTTACAATCCTCTAAAAGAAGAAATTCCTCCTCATCTCAGCTTTAAATGGGCGGCCCCTTATTATAAGATCGTGCCCTCTAGTTCTAGTCTCCCCTGTCAGTGGAAACATCCTCTCTGCATCCACCTTGTCAAGCCCCCTCATAATCTTATACGTTTCGATAAGATCACGTCTCATTCTTCTGAATTCCAATGAGTAGAGGCCCAGCCTACTCAACCTTTCCTCATAAGTCAACCCTCTCATCCCCGGAATTAACCTAGTGAACCTTCTCTGAACTGCCTCCAAAGCAAGTATATCCTTTCGTAAATATGGAAACCAAAACTATATGCAGTATTCTAGGTGTGGCCTCACCAATACCCGGTACAATGTTCCCTCTTATTCTTTTTCTTGGTGCACAGCCCCTTTAAGGGGCAGCGCAGCCCATTCAAAATACCACGCATGCACAGTTTTTCCTATTGGAAGGCTGGTGAGCCGGCTGTGCAGGAGGTTCTGAGAGCTGCACGGCTGCGCAGCTTAAAGGGGACATTGGTTATGAACCCACAACCTTCTGACTTAAATGCCAGGGTACTATCACTGAGCCAAGGTGACACAGGTACTGAATACTAGAACATCAGGGATTAGAGAGACAGGCATGCACTCACTGCCCAAACTATCAGGAATAACATTGAAAACAAGACCCAGCGATAATTTGCCAAATGAATGGGAAAATTCATCAGGAGCAGGTGTTCCCAAATTGTGGCACATGTGCCCCTGGGGGTATGTGAGACATCTCTTGGGGGGTACGCAGGAGAAATTGTTTAATGGTGGATTTTATAAATGATTTAATGTATTTATTTATTGCATTTTTAGAATAGGCTACTCAGACGAAGCTGTAAAACTCTGGTAATTTGTTATATAAAGGAGTCAATTTACTTCAAGGTGTACCAATATACAATGCTTGGGCATTCAAGGGGTTAAAATATTGAACCTATATGTTGGTATCCATGCTGTTGTTTCCTCTAGACTTGACTACTCCAACGCACTCCTAGCTGGCCTTCCACATTCTACCCTCTGTAAACTTGAGGTCATCCAAAACTCGGCAGCCCGTGTCCTACCTCGCATATGGTAGAATTCTTCATTAAGATGGAGAGCGACACAGTTAATTCAGAGACAAGGGTCCTGAAGTTAAAGAAAGGAAACTTCAATGGTATGAGATGTGATTTGGCTAGGATAGACTGGCGGATGATACTTAAAGGGTTGACGGTGGATAGGTAATGGCAAACATTTAAAGATCACATGGATGAATTACAACTATTGAACATTCCAGTCTGGTGTAAACATAAAACGGGGAAGGTGGATCAACCGTGGCTAACAAGGGAAATTAGGGGTAGTGTTAAATCCAAGGAAGAGGCATATAAATTGGCCAGAAAAACAGCAAACCTGAGGACTGGGAGAAATTTAGAATTAGGCAGAGGAGGACTAAGGGTTTAATTAGGAGGGGGAAAATAGAGTATGAGAGTAAGCTTGCAGGGAACATAAAAACTGACTGCAAAAGCTTCTACAGATATGTGAAGAGAAAAAGATTAGTGAATACTAATGTAGGTCCCTTGCAGTCAGAATCATGGGAATTCATAATGGGGAACAAGGAAATGGCAGACCAATTGAACAAATACTTTGGTTCTGTCTTCATTAAGGAAGACACGAATAACCTCCTAAAAATACTAGGGGACCAAGGGTCTAGCGAGAAGGAGGAACAAAGGGAAATCCTTATTAGTCAGGAAAAGGTGTAAGGGAAACTGATGAGACTGAAGGCTGATAAATCCCCAGGGCCTGATAGTTTGCATCCCAGAGTACTTAAGGAAGTGGCCCAAGAAATAGTGGATGCATTGGTGGTCATTTTCCAAAATTCCAGTACCTATGGACTGGAGAGTAGCTAATGTAACCCCATTTTTTTTAAATGGAGAGAGAGAGAAGAAAGGGAATTATAGACCGGTTAGCCTGACATCGGTGGTGGGGAAAATGTTGGGATCAATTATTAAAGATGTAATAGCAGTGCATTTGGAAAGCAGTGACAGGATTAGTCCAAGTCAGTATGGATCTATGAAAAGGAAATCATGCTTGACAAATCTTCTAGAGTGTTTTGAGTATGTAACTAGTAGAGTGGATAAAGGAGAACCAGTGGATGTGGTGTGTTTGGACTAGCAAAAGGCTTTTGACAAGGAACCACACAAGAGATTAGTGTGCAAAATTAAGGCACATGGTATTGGGGGCAATGTATTGACATGGATAGGGAACTGATTGGCAGACAGGAAGCAAAGAGTGGGAATAAACGGGTCCTTTTCATAATGGCAGGCAGTGACCAGTGGGGTGCCGGAAGAGTCAGTGCTGGAACCCCAGCTATTTACAATATATATTAATGATTTGGACGAAGGAATTGAATGTAATATCTCCAAGTTTGCAGATGACACTAAGCTGGGTGGCAGTGTGAGCTGTGAGGAGGATGCTAAGAGACTGCAGGGTGACTTGGACAGGTTAGGTGAATGGGCAAATGAATGGCAGATGCAGTATAATGTGGATAAATGTGAGGTTGTACACTTTGGTGGCAAAAACAGGAAGGCAGAATATTATCTGAATGGTGACAGATTAGTAAAAGGGGCGGTGCAACGAGACCTGGGTGTCATGGTACATCAGTCACTGAAGGTAGGCATGCAGGTGCAGCAGGCAGTAAAGAAAGCAAATGGCATACTGGCCTTCATAGCGAGAGGATTTGAGTATAGGAGCAGTGAGGTCTTACTGCAGTTTTACAGGGCCTTGGTGAGACCACACCTTGAGTATTATGTGCAGTTTTGGTCTCCTAATCTGAGGCAGGACCTGCTTGCTATTGAGGGAGTGCAGCGACGGTTCACCAGACTAATTCCTGGGATGGCAGGACTAACATTTGAAGAAAGACTGGATCGGCTAGGCTTATAATCACTGGAATTTAGAAGAATGAGAGGGGATCTCATAGAAACATATAAAATTATGACGAGACTGGACAGGTTAGATGCAGGAAGAATGTTCCTGATGTTGGGAAGTCCAGAACTAGGGGTCACAGTCTAAGGATAAAGGGTAAGCCATATAGGATCGAGATGAGGACAAACTTTTTCACCCAGAGAGTGGTGAACCAGTGGAATTCTCTACCACAGGAAGTTGTTGAGTCCAGTTCGTTGGATATATTCAAGAGGGAGTTAGATGTGGCCCTTACGGCTAAGGGGATCAGTGGGTATGGAAAGAAGGCAGGAGTGGGGTACTGAAGTTGCATGATCAGTCATGATCATATTGAATGGCAGTGCAGGCTCAAAGGGCCGAATCGCCTGCTTCTGCACCTATTTTCTATGTTTCTATGTTTCTGTGTTAAGTCCCGTTCAATCATCGCCCCTGTGCTCGCTGACCTATATTGGCTCCCGGTTAAGCCACACTTGAATTTCAAAATTCTCATCCTTGTTTACAATTCCTCGCCCCTTCCTATCTCTGTAATCTCCTTCAGCCTCACAACCCCCCGAGATGTCTGTGCTCCACAAATTCTGCCCTCTTGAGCATCCTGATTATAACTGCTCAAACATTGGTGGCCGAGCCTTCAGCTGCCTGGGCCCTGAGCTCTGGAACTCCCTCCCTAAATCTCTCTGCCTCTCTACCTCTCTTTCCTCCTTTAATATGCTCCTTAAAACCTACCTCTTTGATCAAACTTTTGGTCATCAGGCATAATTTCTTCTTAAGTGGCTCGGTGTCAAATTTATTGTTTTTTCTTATAACACTCCTGTGAAGTGCCTTGGGATGTTTTACTACGTTAAAGGTGCTATATGAATTATAAATAAAAGTTATTGTTGGTGTTGGTAGGGATATACGGCCAGCTGGTAGATCTATCTTAAGAACATAAGAAATAGGAGCAGGAGTAGGCCATTTGGCCCCGAGAGCTTGTTCCGCCATTTAATAAGATCATGGCTGATCTGATCATGGAATCAGCTCCACTTCCCTGCCCACTCCCCAAAACCCTTTATTCCCTTATCGCTTAAAAATCTATCTATCTCCGCCTTAAATATATTCAATGACCCAGTCTCCAAAGCTCTCTGGGGTAGAGAATTCTACAGATTTACAACCCTCTGAGAGAAGAAATTCCTCCTCATCTCAGTTTTGAATGGGCTTAATCTGGAAGTGGGTATGCAGTAAGTAACATTTGGGAACCTCTGATTTAGAGACTGACTGCAGAACAGAAAACTTTCCCTCTGCATGTGTGGATGACAGAGAAATATTTGGCGACTGAGCCACAGCAAAATGCTTTGCTCATAATGGACATTCAACTACCCTTAAATAAGTATCACCATTTCACTTAAATGGACAAGCACGTCTAAACTTGAATAGACAGGAATTGGGAGAAATTTATATTTTTACAAATGAATCCAGAAATAGCTAATTGTGACATTCGGCCATAATTTGCTGTCAAAATAACAGTGAGGCTAATGGCGCTTACTGTTATTTATGTGCAAATGCTACAGCAACTTCAGGCAAGGGCAGATGTGTGGTTCTGATGAAATGCTGTTTAGTTTCACGAAAAATGACATCATGCTGACTGGCTCACCATTGAGATGCACTGAAGTTGCTGTAATTGCAACTAAACTCGCCACAGAAAGCTAAATCTTATCCATTTCAATCTGTGTACCCTTTCAAAGATGTGATGTGTTAATTACTGCCGAACAATTTTTCTGGCACTGAAAATTAACTAATTCAAGTGTCAAGTCTCATTCCTTCAGGTTTTAATTGTTGTTGGAGATTTATTTAATGTAAAAAAACATGTTTAACTTTTCCTTTCTCTTTTTTCTCTCTTAATCTGATCTTTCTTTATCTCACTTTCTGTAACTGACATTGTCATGTATTTCACCATCTTGCAATGACTATAAGTATGTAACTGCAACTCATGCATACTGTACCTGTACCCTTGTAATGTACACCCTGACCACAGGGAGTGAGCTCCTCACCTGGGCTTCCAGGTATAAAAGGGGAGGTCCCACCCAGTATCAGCACTCTTTAGTTGCGTTAAACCAGGAAAATCAATGTTATAAAAATGACACAGAATCCCACAGGCAGGCAAGGGCAATTCGACACCGTCCAGGCAGGCAAGCAAGGGCAATTCGACACCCCCCAGGTAGCAACAACCTCCTGGCAACAGGGACAATGGAAAGGGGATCGGCAATTCACGCCATCACGAGGAACAATACATCCTGTGATGAAACAATTAACATCCCCCAACAGAGTGCTTTAGAAACAGACAAAAGGGCCATCAAAGAGGAATGCCTGGGAATAGTCCTTTTGTTAACAGCAATCTCAGCTCATGTTGGAGATGTGGGAGCACACACTGCAAAAATCTACAGGTTCCAACTTTACACCTGTAGGATTTTTAATGTCAAGGGACACCTGGCCAGGATGTGCGAGGCTAGTCTGCAAGACAGAGGAACCAGACGAGGGGTCTGAAATGCAGGATGAGGCTGGGGAACAACCATGGATGCTGAAGTTCAGAGAGTTCATATGGCTGACGTCCACAGCTCATACACCAAAACACCACCCATGATGATAAAAGTCTTACTGAATGGCATCTCGATGCACATGGAGCTGGATACCGGAGCTAGCCAGTCACTCATGAGCACCCAATAATTTGAGAGACTATGGCCACAGAGCTAGCAGGCCCAAATTGGAACGCATTGAGACGTAGCTACGGACGTACACCAAAGAGATCATCCCAGTGCTGGGCAGTGCAAATTTGGTGGTAACGCACAATGGATCACAGAACCGGCTGCCACTCTGGATTGTTCCGGGAAATGGTCCCGCGCTCTTGGGGAGGAGTTGGCTAGCTGAGATGAATTAGAAATGGAGGGATGTGCACGCCATTTCATCTGTGGAATGAAATTCATGCTCGCAGGTATTGCAAAAATTCGAGTCACTCTTTCAACCCGGTGTCGGAATGTTCAAGGGCACCAAAGTAGTGATACATATCACTCCAGATGCCAGACCAATGCACCACAAAGCCAGAGCGGTGCCGTACGTGATGCATGAAAAAATTGAATGTGAACTGGACAGGCTGCTCAGAGAGAGCATAATTTTGCCTGTTGAATTCAGCGACTGGGCAAGTCCCATCGTTCCCGTCCTCAAAGCAGATGGCTCGGTTAGGATTTGTGGTGACTACAAAGCCACCATCAACCGAGTGTCGCTGCAAGACCAATACCCGCTCACGAGAGCGGAGGACCTTTTTGCCACGCTGGCAGGTGGTAAGCTGTTCATGAAGCTGGACCTCACTTCGGCCTACATGGCTCAGGAACTGGCTGAAGAATCCAAGCTTCTGACCACCATCACATCACACAAAGAATTATTTGTTTACAACAGGTGCCCGTTTGGCATTCGTTCGGCAGCAGCTATCTTTCAGCGAAACATGGAAAGTTTTCTCAAGTCCATCCCTGGAATGATCGTGTTCCAAGACGACATCCTTATAACGGGTCGAGACACTGAAGAACACCTCTGCAACCTGGAGGAGGTGCTACGCCGATTGGAACGGGTAGGTCTGCGGCTGAAAAAGGCCAAGTGCGTGTTTTCGGCCCCAGAGGGAGAGTTCCTGAGCAGGAGGTTTGCCACAGATGGGATCCGGCCCACTGAATCAAAAACTGAGGCGATTCACAGGGCGCCCAGGTCCGGCAACACGTTGGAGTTACGATCATTCCTGGGACTCTTGAACTATTTTGGGAACTTCTTGCCGAACTTAAGCACATTGTTGGAGCCGTTATACATGCTCCTCCATAAAGGTTGTGAATGGTCTTGGGGGGATTGTCAAGAACAGGCTTTCAATAAGGCGAGGAACCTGCTGTGTTCCAACAAACTGTTGACTTTGTATGACCCCTGTAAAAAACTAGTTTTAACATGCGATGCGTCATCCTACGGGGTCGAGTGTGTTTTGCAGCAAGGTAACGATGACGGCCGACTCCAATCGGTGGCTTACGCCTCCAGGTCGCTCTCACAGGCAGAGCATGGATATGGCATGGTCGAGAAGGAGGCACTCGCGTGTGTGTACAGTGTGAAAGATGCACCAGTACCTTTTCGGTAGACGGTTCGAGCTGGAGACGGACCAGAAGCCGTTAATATCCCTGTTGTCCGACAGCAAGGCTGTCAACGCTAATGCGTCAGCTCACATACAGTGATCGGCCCTCATGCTGGCTGTGTATGACTACACCATACGGCACCGGCCAGGCACCGAAAATTGCGCTGACGCGCTCAGCAGGCTCCCACTGGCCACCACCAAGGGGGCGTCGGAGCAGAGCACCGAGATGGTCATGGCCGTTGAGGCTTTTGACACTGCGAGCTCCCCCATCACAGCCCGCCAGATCAAACTCTGGACCAACAGGGACCCCCTCCTATCCATGATAAAGAAATGTGTCCTGACTGGGGATTGGGTGCCCGCACACAGGGAGTCAGGCCGTTTCAGAGACGGATGGATGAACTCTCCATCCAAGCTGACTGCCTATTATGGGGCAGCCGGGTAGTCATGCCCCAGAAAGGAAGGGAAGCGTTCATCAGGGAACTCCACAGCGAGCACCCTGGCATCGTGTTAATGAAGGCCATTGCCCGGTCACATGTATAGTGGCCGGAGATTGACTCAGACCTAGAACACTAGGTTCGCAGGTGCACGACGTGTGCCCAGCTGGGCAATGCCCCCAGGGAGGCCCCACTCAGCCCGTGGCCCTGGCCCACCAGGCCATTGTCACGTATTCACATGGACTATGTTCATGGGGAAAATGTTCCTGATCGTTGTCGATACATACTCGAAGTGGATCGAGTGCATCATATTGAACTCGTGCACGACATCCATCACTGTGGAGAGTCTGTGAACGGTTTTGCGACCCACGGCTTGCGGACATCCTGGTCAGTGATAATGGCCCTGTTTAACCAGCCATGAATTCCAGGAGTTTATGTCGGGCAATGGGATCAAGCACGTCCGGACAGCGCCGTTCAAGCCGGCTTCCAATGACCAGGCGGAACGGGCGGTCCAAGTCATAAAACAAGGCATGCTACGCATCCAAGGACCCTCCTTTCAGTACCGCCTATCGCGCCTCCTGCTGGCCTACAGGTCCCACCCACACTCGCTCACAGGAGTCCCGCCAGCAGAACCCCTCATGAAACGCACGCTCAAGACGCGGCTGTCCCTTATTCACCCAGACCTGGCAGACATTGTTGAGGGCAAGCGCCAGTCCCAAACCGAGCTCCATAATCGAGGCTCAAGGCGGAGATGCATAGAAATAGATGACCCGGTATTTGTTCTTAACCATGCTTTGGGACCCAAATGGATTGAGGGCACAGTAATTGGCAAAGAAGGAAACAGGGTCATGGTGGTCAGACTAAACAATGGGCAGATATGCTGCAAACACTTGGACCAAGTAAAGACAAGGTTCAGTGCAGACACGGAGGAACCGGAAGAAGAGCATGATGAGATAGCACCCACACCACTGCCAGTGCACGAGCAACAAAGACAGCCCTCAGCATGCACAGTCCCTGCGGCCAGCCCGGACAGGCCGGAATCACCTCAAGTGACAGAGGCGCGTGCCGAGGCTCAGCCACCAGAGCCACAACTGCGGCGCTCCACCCGATAGACTTAACCTCTGAAACGAAAAGACCTAAGGGGGGAGGTGATGTCATGTATTTCACCATCTTGCAATGACTATAAGTATGTAACTGTAACTCATGCATACTGTACCTGTACCCTTGTAATGCACACCCTGACCACAGGGAGTGAGCTCCTCACCTGGGCTTCCAGGTATAAAAGGGGAGGTCCCACCCAGGATCAGCACTCTTTAGTCCTGGGAATAAAGTGAAGGTCACAGAGTGACCGTGTCTGATATATCCATGCCTCGTGTGAGTTTGTAACAAGGTGCAGAGACACAACATCTGGCGACGAGAAACGGGAATCACCGAACCACGAGGATGGCCACTGGCAGCACAGAGGAACGCTACTGTGTGGGCGCTATCTCATCATGAGGACTGGGATGACTTTGTGGAAAGACTCCAGCAGAGCTTTGTCACAAAGGACTGGCTGGAAGAGACAGCGGCTGACAAGCGGAGGGCACATCTACTGACCAGCTGTGGTCCACGGGCGTATGCGCTAATGAAAGACCTGCTCGCACCCCAAAAGCCAGTGGACAAGTTCTTTGAAGAGCTCAGCCAGCTGATCAGTGAGCATCTCAAGCCGGCAAGTAGCGTACACATAGCCCGGCACCGGTTCTACTCTCACCGGCGTCGGGAGGGTCAAAACATCTCGGACTTCGTGGTGGAACTGCGGCGTTTGGCCAGTCTCTGTAAGTTCTCCGATGCCTGCAGGGGGGAGATGTTAAGGGACTGTTTCATTGAGGGCATTAATCATGCCGGCATTTTCAGGAAGCTCATAAAGACTAAGGATTTGACTTTAGAAGGGGCAGCGTTGATAGCTCAGACCTTTATGGAAGGGGAAGAGGAGACCAAGCTAATCTACACACTCAGCCCTGGTATGACATTGATTTTTCCCTCTCTAATTTATCTTCCTTCTCAGTTCTTGCGCTGTTTATTTTTCAATCCTTCAAGCTGATTGGCTAACAAGATATGCAGTTGCTTGCGCTGTTGCCACAGGCCCCGGACCCAGTTTCCCTCGCTGCGACGTTACTTTCAGCAACTTGCAGCAAGAAGTATCACTGCGATGAAATGGGCAAGGACAAGTGTCATTAATGGCGGATGCTGGTCATTGCCCTGCTGCAGCAAATTAAGGCCCATTACACGATGCAATTTTTGAAAGAGTTCCCAAGAACGTGAGCCTGTCCTGATTGATTTGACAGAACAACTTTGGCCCTAGTTATAAACCACTTTCACGTTCATTCTAAACCGTTTTGGGTGTGCATCAATGCAAAACACTGCAGTAATAACTCCGATAACCAGCCAAAGGCAGGATAGTCATAAGACCCTCTCCCTCTCACACTGAGTTCACAAATAGTGCAACATAACTGCAGCCTTTTTTAAAACTGTAAATGATCCGAGAGTTCATTGCTGGCCAAGTGAAACTGCTGTTCGGAGCTTGAAGTCTGCAAGAGGAAGTATGCTCTGGTGTCCTGACAACAGCAAATAGCATCTACACAACACTGGATAAACTGTTGGTTGGCATTCCACATTCCCAAATAAATAAATAGATGGTCATTTGGAATAATAGCATCACCCGCAGCTCCAGATTTTTCAGCCCGTTATACTGCAACTATCGTCTTCCATTACCATAAATATATTGATCACGCAATTGCAATGTCTCTCTGCATGTTCATTAGTAAAGTACCTGGTTATGGTGTAAGTTTCTAACTTCCCTGCGGCAGAACTTGGCCGCACTTTCTTCCCCAGTGGCATGGCTGCCTCTTTCTGATCTCTCAGCTATTCCTGGGCAATGGGCCACATGCTCGATGCGGACAAGCTTTAAGTCCCTTGTTCCACCTGAGCCATTGCCGTCTCCTTGCTCTGCCGCTTCTCACCAGTGACCTGTGCGTAACCTGACACTGCCCTCACCTGTCAGTGCACAGGGCCAAGGAACTCTTAAAGCTACACTTCCCTTGCCCGAGCGCTCCTTGTTGCAGTCCTGTGAAAATGACTGATATTTAGCAATGACACTATAAAGATTTTGAATCTCTAGATAAGCAGGGTGCTTTATATAGAATACATTGCTGACCAGTTTTGTTGACAATTAAGTGATTTATTTACTTTTTTAAACTCTGAAGTACATATTATACCAACTGGTGTGAAAATACTATTTCATGGCAATCCCTTCTCATGTGGCCTCAACCACTTTTCCAGCTTTTCGTCAACGTATTTGTTTTGTGCCTTTGTCTCATCACAAATGTAAAAGTACATCTGAATTTTATACTGCTGATAAGTTGCTGCCCCCTAGTGGATTCATTAATTACCTTTTTCCTGAAACACCAATCTTAAAGGATATAGAAACAAGAGTTTCTCTGTACCTACTCTATCAAATCCCCGCATAACTTTAAATAGCTCGATTATATCACTTCTCAACCTCCTAAACTCAACAGAACACAAGACAGGTTTGTGCAACCCATTAAGCACTAGTATCATTCTGATGAAACATAGAAACATAGAAAATAGGTGCAGGAGAAGGCCATTCAGCCCTTTGAGCCTGCACCACCATTCAATAAGATCATGGCTGATCATTCACCTCAGTACCCCTTTCCTGCTTTCTCTCCATACCCCTTTATCCCTTTAGCCGTAAGGGCCATATCTAACTCCCTCTTGAATATATCTAACAAACTGGCATCAACAACTCTCTGCGGTAGGGAATTCCACTTGGATCGATCCTGTCACTGCTTTCCAAATGCGCTGCTATTTCATCTTTAATAATTGATTCCAACATTTTCCCCACGACTGATGTTGGGCTAACCAGTCTATAATTCCCCATTTTCTCCCTCCCTCCTTTTTTAAAAAGTGATGTTACATTAGCTACCCTCCAGTCCATAGGAACTGATCCTGAGTCGTTAACTGTTGAAAAATGGTCACCAATGCATCCACTATTTCTCAGGCCACTTCCTTAAGTACTCAGAAATGCAGACTATCAGGCCCTGGGGATTTGTTCGGCCTTCAATCCCATCAATTTCCCTAACACAATTTCCTCATTAATAAGGATTTCCTTCAGTTCCTCCTTCTCGCTAGACCCTCGGTCCCCTAGTATTTCCGGAAAGTTATTTGTGTCTTCCTTAGTGAAGACAGAACCAAAGTATTTGTTCACGTGGTCTGCCATTTCTTTGTTCCCCATTATAAATTCACCTGATTCTGACTGCAAGGGACCTACATTTGTCTTCACTAATCTTTTTCTCTTCACATATCTATAGAAGCTTTTGCAATCAGTTTTTATGATCCCAACAAGCTTCCCCTCATACTCTATTTTCTGCCTCCTGATTAAACACTTTGTCCTCCTCTGCTGAATTTTAAATTTCTCCCAGTCCTCAGGTTTGCTGCTTTTTCTGGCCAATTTATATGCCACTTCCTTGGATTTAACACTATCACTAATTTCCCTTGTTAACATAGAAACATAGAAACATAGAAAATAGGTGCAGGAGTAGGCTATTCGGCCCTTCAAGCCTGCACCACCATTCAATAAGATCATGGCTGATCATTCACCTCAGTACCCCTTTCCTGTTTTCTCTCCATACCCCTTGATCCCTTTAGCCGTAAGGGCCATATCTAACTCCCTCTTGAATATATCCAAAGAACTGGCATCAACAGCTCTCTGCAGCAGGGAATTCCACAGGTTAACAACTCTCTGAGTGAAGAAGTTTCTCCTCATCTCAGTCCTAAATGGCCTACCCCTTATCCTAAGATTGTGTCCCCTGGTTCTGGACTTCCCCAACATTGGGAACATTCTTTCAGCATCTAACCTGTCCCGTCCCGTCAGAATCTTATACGTTTCTATGAGATCCCCTCTCATCCTTCTAAACTCCAGTGTATAAAGGCCCAGTTGATCCAGTCTCTCCTCATATGTCAGTCCAGCCATCCCGGGAATCAGTCTGGTGAACCTTCGCTGCACTCCATCAATAGCAAGAACGTCCTTCCTCAGATTAGGAGACCAAAACTGAACACAATATTCCAAGTGAGGCCTCGCCAAGGCCCGATACAATTGCAGTAAGACCTCCCTGCTCCTATACTCAAATCTCCTTGCTATGAAGGCCAACATGCCATTTGCCTTCTTCACCGCCTGCTGTACCTGCATGCCAACTTTCAATGACTGATAAACCATGACACCCAGGTCTCGTTGCACCTCCCCTTTTCCTAATCTGCCGCCATTCAGATAATACTCTGCCTTCGTGTTTTTGCCACCAAAGTGGATAACCTCACATTTATCCACATTATCTGCCATGCATTTGACCACTCACCTAACCTGTCCAAAGCACCATGCAGCCTCTTAACATCCTCTTCACAGCTCACACCGCCACCCAGTTTAGTGTCATCTGCAAACTTGGAGATATTACATTCAATTCCTTCATCTAAATCATTGATGTATATTGTAAAGAGCTGGGGCCCAGCACTGAGCCCTGCGGCACTCCACTAGTCACTGCCTCCCATTCCGAAAAGGACCTGTTTATCCCGACTGTTAGCCACGGTTGAGCCACCTTCCCCATTTTATTTTTACTCCAGACAGGGATGTACAATTGTTGAAGTTCATCCATGTGATCTTTAAATGTTTGCCATTGCCTATCTACCGTCAACCCTTTAAGTACCATTCGCCAGTCTATTCTAGCCAATTCACATCTCATACCATTGAAGTTACCTTTCCTTAAGTTTAGGACCCTCGTCACTAAATTAACTGTGTCACTCTCCATCTTAATAAAGAATTCGACCATATTATGGTCACTCTTCCCCAAGGGGCCTCGCACAATAAAGTTGCTAATTAGTCCTTTCTCATTACACATCACCCAGTCGAGGATTGCCAACCCTCTAGTTGGTTCCTTGACATATTGGTCTAGAAAACCATCCCTAATATACTCCAGGAAATCCTCCTCCACTGTATTGCTACCAGTTTGGTTAGCCCAATCAATATGTAGATTAGTCACCCATGATAACTGCTGTACCTTTCTTGCACGCATGCCTAATTTCTTGTTTGATGCTGTCCCCAACCTCACTACTACTGTTTGGTGGTCTGTACACAACTCCCACTACCATTTTCTGCCCTTTGGTATTCCGCAGCTCCACCCATACAGCTTCTACATCATCCAAGCTAATGTCCTTTCTTACTATTGCCTTAATTTCCTCGTTAACCAGCAATGCTACCCCACCTCCTTTTCCTTTCTGTCTATCCTTCCTGAATGTTGAACACCCCTGGATGTTTTAGTTCCCAGCCTTGGTCACCCTGGAGCCATGTCTCCGTAATCCCAATTATATCATGTTCCTTAATAGCTGCCTGCGCAGATAATTTGTCCACCTTATTACGAATACTCCTCGCATTGAGGCACAGAGCCTTCAGGCTTGTCTTTTTAGCATACTTTGTCCCTTTTGACTTTTGCTGTAATGTGGCCCTTTTTGATTTTTGCCTTGGGTTTCTCTACCCTTAACTTTTACTTTTCTTCTTTCTATCTTTTACTTCCGACCCCATTTTACTTCCCTCTGTCTCCCTACATAGGTTCCCATCCCCCTGCCATATTAGTTTAACCACTCGCCAACAGCACTAGCAAACACTCCCCCTAGGACATTGGTTCTGGTCCTGCCCAGGTGCAGACCGTCTGGTTTGTACTGATCCCACCTCCCCCAGAACCGGTTCCAATGTCTCAGGAATTTGAATTCCTCCCTCCTGCACCACTCTTCAAGCCACATATTCATCTTAGCTATCCTGCAATTCCTGCTCTGACTAGCACGTGGCACTGGTAGCAATACTGAGATTACTACCTTTGAGGACCTGCTTTTTAATTTAACTCCTAGCTCCCTACATTCAACTTGTAGGACCTCGTCCCGTTTGTTACCTATATTGTTGGTACCTATATGCACCACGACAACTGGCTGTTCACCCTCCCCCTCCAAAATGTCCTGCAGCCGCTCCTATTCATCCTTGACCCTTGCACCAGGGAGGCAACATACCATTCTGGAGTCTCTGTTGCGACCGCAGAAACGCCTATCTAGTCCCCTTACTATAGAATCCTCTACCACTATAGCTCTCCCACTCGCTTTCCTGCTGTCCTGTGTAGCAGAGCCACCCATGGTGCCATGAACTTGGCTGCTGCTGCCTTCGCTGATGAATCATCTCCCCCAACAGTACCCAAAATGGTGTATCTGTTTTGGAGGGAGGTGACTATAGGAGACCCCTGCACTACCTTCCTTCCACTGCTCTGCCTGATGGTCACCAATTCCCTATCTGCCTGAATAACCTTTACCTGCGGTGTGAACAACTCACTAAACGTGCTATTCACGACATCCTCAGCATCGCGGAAGCTCCAGAGTGAATCCATGCGCAGCTCCAGTGCCGCAATGTAGTCTGTCAGGAACTGCAGCTGGATACGCTTCCCACACATGTAGTCATCAGGGACACTGGAAGCGTCGCTGGCTTCCCACATAGCACAGGAGGAGCATGACATGGGTCTGGGCTCTCCTGCCATGACTTAACACTTAAATTACTTAATTTGGCTACAATGTGAAAGGTTACCTACTGACAAGGAAATAAAAAGAAGGAAAAAAGATTAAATACTCACCAATCCACCAGCCAATCACTTACCCGCTTGGCTGTGACATCATACTTCGATTTCTTTTTACTTCTTTGTTTTACCTTCGACTTCGATCTCCCGCTCTCGCTGTGATCTCGGGCCCCGACTCACTGTTCCTTTTATCCCTGCTGCTCAGGTCCCGCTCTTGCTGTGATCTCGGGCCTTGGCTCCCCGCTCCTTTTATCCCCGCTGCTCAAATCCCGCTCTCGCTGTGATCTCGGACCTTGGCTCCCCGCTCCTTTTATCCCCACTGCTCAAGTCCCGCTCTCACTGTGATCTCGGGCCTCAGCTCCCCATTCCTTTTATCCCTGCTGCTCAGGGTTGCACCCTATCCGAGGCCAGTATATCTTTCCCGAGGTTCATTTCCCAAAGGTGAATGCACTGCTCCAGTTGGGGCCTGATCAAGGCACCGTACTACCAAAGCATCACTACCTCACTTTTGTATTGCAACCCCCTTGAGATATAAACCAACAGTCCATTAGCCTGTTTGATTTCATTTTGTACCTGTGCAAAATTCCTGGAGCTGGGGAGGGTGTAAAATGCATTCCTGCTGGGGGAGGCCGGAATATGGACTGCAATCCTGCTCTGCCAAGATCCCACCTCATTTGAGGCCTCACGTGGGTCCCTCTGAGGCGTACTAAAGGCCCCAAACTTTCACTAGAGTAATGTAATTGATCCCCTCCTCTAGTGGAGTTAATAAAACGTTTTGTATCTTTTGCCCGCGTATATCTTCAGCTTCACATTCTCCGAATTATATATCCCCAAAGGTTATTTGCTTTCTTGAGTAGCTGCAAATATTGAACCTTCCTGACAGCAACAAATTCCTTCCGCACCTGCTCCCAGGATCTGGTGACAAGTAAGACAGCATCCATTCTTTCTGCTATCCACATCCAGACTGCTCTTCAGAAAGGGATGCACCTCGGCTCCAACTGAATGACATTTCTCTTCGGAACCAAAGGAGCAAAGGAGCAAAGAGGTTTGGGTCCATGTATACAAATCATTAAATACTAGTGCACAGGTACAAAACAAAATCAAACAGACCCATGGACTGTTGGTCTATATCTCAAGGGGTGTAAAGTTTACACATTTTCACAAAAGGCACAGGAAGAGGCCACAAATTAAAAATGGTTTAAAGAAACATTTGGGACTGCTTGGGCGGAAGAAAAGGATGCCATTTGGGGCAGGTGGTGATTCATCACTGATTAATGCAATTTCTCAGTCAGGAGCTAGACCTGATTAAACATCGAGACAAAGGGAGAAGAGGAGCCCCTGGATTGATTGGCCGGTGGGGGAAAATAAGTTCCCTATGGAGACTACAAGTCTATGAAAAACCAGGACAACAAAGGATCCCACAGGACGTGCATTTTTGAATAATGGGGCACTAAAGATAAGGAGTTGTCTTTTGCCCTGTCGACTCCGTGTGCAAATTGTGGCCATCCAAACCCATCACCACAGCCAGATCACCACAAAACATCGAGACCGATCCAGACGCATTAATGGAACAGCAGCCCAACAGGAGATGTATTCATAAAATGGATACATAGTTAAGAGCTGGAAACAACAGCTCAGAACACCAGAAGAACAAGAAGAACAAGAAGGAAACCTACGGTCGACAACCGGTCAAGGGACAACGACCACGAGCCTACAATCAATAACAGCAGCAACTGGCTGGATAGGTGATTGTATGTCTTCAGTCAATTCTCTCAGAAGACTTCTTCTGTAATTTTTGTTGGTTTTTGTGCAATAAAACGAACAATTGGGTTTAAGCCGAAACTTTGCGTTACGTGGAGTCCTTTCCTGTAATTCCCGAGGTCTATGAATCAAAGTAGAGTGGAAAATGAACACTCTACAGGGGGTTGCAACAAAAAAGTGAGAAAGTGATGCTTTGGTAGTACAGTGCCTTGATCAGGCCCCATCTGGAGCATTGCATTCACCTTTGGGAAATGAACCTCGGGAAAGATATATTGGCCTTGGATAGGGTACAACACAGATTCACCAGAATGATATCAGCGCTTAAACGGTTAAATTATAATGGGTTGCGTAAACTTGTCTTGTGTTCTGTTGAGTTTAAAAAGTTGAGAAGTGATATTACCAAGGTATTTAAAATTATACAGATATTTAATAGGGTAGATGCAGATAAACTTTCTTCTGGTGGGGTAATCAAGATCAAGAGGGCATAATCTTAAAATTAGAGCTAGACCATTTAGGAGTGAAATCAGAAAACATAATTCCACACAAAGCATAATAGAAATCCGTAAGTCACTCACTGCCCACCAACCCCACCCCCCCCGCCCGACCCCCGAAAGGCTGTGGATATGCTGAGTCAATTGAAATTTTCTAAGTTGAGAGCAAAAGATTTTTGTTAGGCGAGGGTATCAAGGGAGATGGATCAAGGGAGGGTAAGTGAGCTTGAGGTACAGATGAGCCATGATTTAATAGAATGGCAAAACATTCATAGGGCTGAATGGCCTATTCCTGTTCCTATGTTCTTTGTATCTGTAGCAGAATCTCTAAAGTTGCATCTTGCACCATTTGCCATTTATGTTCCTGGACTTGCTGTTGCATTTTATCTTTCAGTAGTGGCACAGTTTTAAGGCAACCGGCAGCCCTTTGAGAGCTACTAACTTCAGAGTTTGGGATGGTCTTAGATCTGGCCTGGAGACGACGAAGGTTGAACATGTTCCCACTGGTTCTGTAGTTTAGTTCCAATCCAGCAGGAGCTTGTTGAGTGTGAGGTGGAGCATGGCAGCGAGGAAGATTGAGAAGTCAGTTGGCGTGTATATGCAGCCCTGTTTGACCCCGGTCCGGACGTGGATTGGGTCTGTAATGGATCCGTTGGGAAGGATCACGGCCTGCATGTCGTCTTGGAGCAGGTGGAAGATGGTGATGAACCTTAGGGTGCATCTGAAACGGAGGAGGACGCAAAACATAAAAACAGATAGTAAAAGCTTTTACCGATATATAAAATGGAAAAGAGTGACTAAAGTAAATGTTGGTCCCTTGGAAGATGAGAAGGGGGATTTAATAATGGGAAATGTGGAAATGGCTGAGACCTTAAACAATTATTTTGCTTCGGTCTTCACAGTGGAAGACACAAAAACCATGCCAAAAATTGCTGGTCACGGCAATGTGGGAAGGGAGGACCTTGAGATAATCACTATCACTAGGGGGGTAGTGCTGGACAGGCTAATGGGATTCAAGGTAGACAAGTCCCCTGGTCCTGATGAAATGCATCCTAGGGTATTAAAAGAGATGGCGGAAGTTATAGCAGATGCATTCGTTATAATCTACCAAAATTCTCTGGACTCTGGGGAGGTACCAACGAATTGGAAAGCAGCTAATATAACGCCTCTGTTTAAAAAAGGGGACAGACAAAAGGCAGGTAACTATAGGCCGGTTAGTTTAACATCTATAGTGGGGAAAATGCTTGAAGCTATCATTAAGGAAGAAATAGCAGGACATCTAGATAGGAATAGTGCAATCAAGCAGATGCAACATGGATTCATGAAGGGGAAATCATGTTTAACTAATTTACTGGAATTCTTTGAGGATATAACGAGCATAGTGGATAGAGGTGTACCGATGGATGTGGTGTATTTAGATTTCCAAAAGGCATTCGATAAGGTGCCACACAAAAGGTTACTGCAGAAGATAAAGGTACGCGGAGTCGGAGAAAATGTATTAGCATGGATAGAGAATTGGCTGGCTAACAGAAAGCAGAGAGTCGGGATAAATGGGTCCTTTTCGGGTTGGAAATCAGTGGTTAGTGGTGTGCCACAGGGATCGGTGCTGGGACCACAATTGTTTACAATATACATAGATGACCTGGAAGAGGGGATAGAGTGTAGTGTAACAAAATTTGCAGATGACACAAAGATTAGTGGGAAAGCGGGTTGTGTAGAGGACACAGAGAGGCTGCAAAGAGATTTAGATAGGTTAAGCGAATGGGCTAAGGTTTGGCAGATGGAATACAATGTCAGAAATTGTGAGGTCATCCACCTTGGAAAAAAACACAGTAAAAGGGAATATTATTTGAATGGGGAGAAATTACAACATGCTGCGGTGCAGAGGGACCCAACGGGTCCTTGTGCATGAAACTCTTTTTGGAGTTCACCTGCAAAAACATAAAACATGTATCCGTGCCACCCGACCTGGATGACACACACAAGACATTTACAAGGCCCCTTTTTTATTTATTTTTTTGTGTTTTTTTTTTTTGGGGCACTAAAATCAAATTTTTCCTTTTTCCAGTGCCCCCTATAAAAGGAGAGGGGGACACTAAAAGCACCGGCAATTAAAACAAATTAAACTTTAAAACGTAAAATCAAATTAAAATTTGGTTGCCGGGCGTGATGATGCACTCCAGTCCCTCCGGTGCCCACCTCTCGCGGAAGGCCGCGAGCGTACCGGTGGACACCGCGTGCTCCATCTCCAAGGACACCCTGGATCGGATGTAAGAGCGGAAGAGAGGCAGGCAGTCAGGTTGAACGACCCCCTCGACCGCCCGCTGCCTGGACCGGCTGATGGCACCCTTGGCCGTGCCCAGGAGCAGTCCTACGAGGAGGCCCTCGGACCTACCCGCTCCCCTCCGCACAGGGTGCCCAAAGATCAGGAGAGTGGGACTGAAGTGCAGCCAGAATTTCAGGAGCAGCCCCTTCAAATAGTGAAACAGGGGCTGCAACCTTGTGCATTCAATAAAAACATGGAACACGGACTCCTCCAGACCGCAGAAATTGCAGGCGGCCTGGGAGTCCGTGAACCGGCTTAAAAATTTGTTGCACGGCACTGCTCCGTGCACCACCCTCCAGGCCAAGTCCCCGATGAATAGTGGGAGGACCCCTGCGTAGAGTGCCCTCCATCGGGGACCCCCGCCTCCTCCGGACGGCAAGATGGTACGCCATGGCGTGTCCGGACGGCCGGCGAGGATGGCAAAGTTGAGGGTGTGCAGGAGCAGCCCGTACAGGAAACCCCTCCGCGCGGAACTGAAAGGCACGGAGGGGATTTCCCCGAGGCGGCTCAAGTTGTGAGGCGCCGGCCCCCGAGGGAGGTTCCGGGGTTTGGCGCCGATGAGGAATTCCGTCCGGACGGGGGTCAGTTCGGACGGGATCTCCCCACGTGCTTGAGCCTCCTCGATACACCTAACGGAGTCAGGGCCCAGAGCTGTTTTTAGCGACTCGATGGCATCGGCCGCGCGGCGGACGTTGGCAGAATTTAGGCGCCGCGCCAGCGTGACTGGCGCCATCCAGCCCGCTCCTCCGCCATCGAGCAGGTCCCTGACCCTGGTCACCTCACCAGCCACAGCCCTCTCTTCCGACCGCCACATGAAGCCTCGGCCGTGGAGGTACGGATTCCCGAGCAGCGGTTCCTGCAGGACGGCCGCCACTCCAGCCGGCGGAGAGCTGCGCTTGGTGGAGACTTTGTTCCAGACCCTGATGAGTTCCCTGTAAAAGACAGGCAGCTCCCGGAGGGCGGTCCTGGCACCCCCCAAGTTCACAAACAGGAGCTGCGTGTCATAATTGAGGTCGAGCTGCTGGCGGAAGAAATACCTCGCCAGAGCACACCACCTAGGAGGGGGCTCGACGTAAAGGTATCTCTGCAGGGTCTGAAGACGGAAAGTCGCGAGCTGGGCGCTGACGCACACCAACGACTGACCGCCCTCCTCAAGCGGGAGACTCAAGACCGCGACAGAGACCCAGTGCTTCCTGTTGTTCCAGAAGAAGTCCACCAGCTTCTTCTGTATCTTGGCGACAAACGCAGGGGGAGGGGTCAAAGTGACCAGCCGGTACCACAGCATTGCGGCCACCAGCTGGTTTATGACTAGCGCTCGACCCCTGTAGGACAGCACTCGGAGCAGTCCTGTCCAGCGCCCTAGGCGAGCGGCGACCTTGGCCTCCAGCTCCTGCCAGTTCGCCGGCCAGGCTTCCTCGTCGGGGCTAAGGTAGACTCCCAGATAGAGGAGATGGGTCGTGCTCCAGGCAAAAGGCCTGAGCTCCTCCGGCAGGGAGTCCACCCGCCACTGACCCACCAGGAGTCCGGAACATTTCTCCCAGTTGATCCTGGCGGAGGACGCGGCCGAGTAAATCTCCTGGCACTCACGCATCCTCCGCAGGTCAGCGGGATCCTCTACCGCGAGGAGCACGTCATCGGCGTAAGCCGAGAGGACGACCTCCACGCCCGGCCCTTGCAGAGCCAGTCCCGTCAACCTCGTCCGCAAGAGGCGCAGGAAAGGCTCCACGCAAACGGCGTATAACTGGCCGGACATGGGGCATCCCTGGCGTACCCCTCTCCTAAAGCGAAGGGGCGCCGTCAAGGACCCGTTAACCTTAATCAGACACTCCGCGGCGGCGTACAAAAGTCGGATCCGGGCGACGAAATGCGTCCCGAACCCGAAAGCGCGCAGAGTTCCGAGCAGATAGTCGTGATCCACCCTGTCGAACGCCTTCTCTTGGTCGAGGGATAGGAAGGCGACCGACAGACCAGCCTCCTGGGAGCAATGGATGAGGTCCCGGACCAGATGGATGTTGTCGTGGATTGTCCGGCCCGGGACCGTGTATGACTGGTCGGGGTGGATCATGTGGTCCAGCACGGCACCAAGGCGAGCAGACATCGCCCTGGCGAAGATTTTGTAGTCCGTGCTGAGGAGGGAGACCGGGCGCCAGTTCTTAAGGAGGCGGAGATCGCCCTTCTTAGGCAGCAGGACGATGACTGCCCTGCGCCAAGAGAGGGGCATCTCCCCGGTCGCCAGACTTTCCCCCAGGACCCGCGCGTAGTCGCCCCCCAGGACGTCCCAGAACGCCCTGTGGAACTCCACGGTCAGCCCGTCCAGCCCCGGGGATTTTCCCCTCGAGAGCCGGGCGAGGGCACCGGTCAGCTCCGCCAGGCTTAGCGGAGCTTCCAGATTTTCGGCGCCCTCCGGGCCGACCTTCGGCAGGTCCTCCCACAAAACTCTACGCGCTTCCTCGCTGGACGGATCCGGAGAGAACAGAGCCCCGTAATATTCACGGACCCTGTTGTTGACGCCCTCCGTATCCGAGACGAGAGAGCCGTCGTCGGCCAGCAGCGTCAAGAGCTGCTTACGGACACTCTGCCTTTTTTCCAGCGAGTAGAAGAAGGGGGAGCCGCGGTCCAGATCCCGCAGGAACCGGATCCGCGACCTCACGAACGCGCCTCGGGACCCGACGAGCTGCAGGTCCTTCAGCGCGGCCTTCTTCGCTTCGTACACCGTCCGCAGGGCCGGGCCCTGGACGACTTGACCGAGACGGGCTTCCAGGTCGAGCACCTCTTTTTCTAGGCGCCCGACTCTGGCCGCCCGCCTCTTGGTCGACCCCCTCGCGTACTCTTGACAGAAGACGCGGACGTGAGCCTTGCCCACGTCCCACCATAGCCTCAAGGAGGGGAAGCCCCCCTGCTTCCTTCTCCAGTCGGACCAGAATCGACGGAACGAGTCCTGGAACCGCACGTCCTCCAGCAGCCGGTTGTTAAAGTGCCAGTACGCGGACCCCGTCCTCGCGCGGAGCGAAGCGAGCTCCGCCCACACCAGGTGGTGGTCCGAGCACGGCACCGGCCGCATGGAGGCCGCCGGGACGCAGGAAACGTACGCCCGAGACACGTAAAGGCGGTCGACTCTAGACCATCCAACTCCAGGCCTCACCCAAGTAAAGGCGCTGGAGTCGGGGTGGAGATTTCGCCAGACGTCCACCAAGTCGAAGGACCCGACCAGGTCCCTCAACTTCTCCATCGCCGTCATGCACTGCGGGGCACCGGAGCGGTCCCTCGCCTCGAGGGTGCAGTTAAAATCCCCCCCGAGGACAATGCAGTCGCCGACGTCGACGGAGCCAAGAAGAGCGGACACCTCTTCAAAGAAGCGCGTCTGCTGCGGGCCGGGATGAGGGGCGTACACGTTCACGAGATGGAGCGGCACGTCCCCCAGGCGAACCGTTACGTGCAGCAAGCGGCCTGGCACGGGCTCCTCGACCCCCAAGATCTCCGGCTGAAAATGCGGGCCCAGCAAGATGGCCACCCCACTTGAAATGGCGGTGAGGTGGCTCATGCGGACCTCTCCTTGCCATTCCAGGAGCCACGTGGCTTCGTCTCCCGGAACGGTGTGGGTTTCTTGCAGGAAGCACACCGCATATTTCCCCTCCCGCAGGAGCGAAAAATTGTCAAATCTACGGCGTGCCCCTCTGCCGCCGTTGATGTTGAGGCTGGCTATGGTTATCTTCATGGCAAAAGCATAGTGCAACCTCTACCTTAACCTATTGTGGGGGAGGGAGCGAAGTCTTTTGTTGAACTCCGCTCCCTCCGCAGCCCAGCGAGGAGTCCCTCGAGCTCGCGCAGCTCAAGGTGCTGCTCCTTTGTCAAGGGCCCGCCCGCGGCCAAGGTTTTAACGGCGGCGCGGACGGACCCCTTGATCAGCTCCGGCTCGGACCATTTTTCCAGGGCCAGTCGGGCTTGGTCGCGGCGACCCCGGCTCTGGGCCAAAAAGTCCCGGAGTTCCTTTGCAGGAACGAGGAGGGCCTCAGCGGCGGCCGCGAGCAGATCCACCGCCTCCCTGGCGGTGGTCTCTAGGTCTTCACCCGCGTCCCCCACCGAGTCCCCGTCCTCCTCCGGGAGGTGGCCGCCAGCAGCCGGCCCATCGACCGCACAAGGTACGGCAAATGAACCGGCCGCTCCAACCGGCCCTGGCACTGCCCCGATCCCACCCCCAGGATCGTCGGCAGAGGAGTCCCCACTGGGCTCTTTTAAAAATGGTGCCGGGTCGGGAAATGACAGCGGAAGGGGTTCCCCCTCCGCCCCAGGAACCGGAGAACAAGGAGAGACCCGGCCATAGGAAATCCCCAGGCCCTCCAAGTGCTCCAGCTCCAAAGTAAGGGGCGAGGGTGGGTGTTCCTCCCCCTCCCCGCTGCCACCCCCCGGCCCAGCATCTACAGTGTCATAATTATTTGTTTCATTCTCTGCCGGGTCGAGCAAATCCCGGGGGAAGTTGGGTAATAGCTGGGCGGGCTCAGGTTCGGCCTTTTCGGCCTCGCCCGCCTCAGTCCCCGGGACGCCCGGCCCGGCGGCTACGCATTCCTCCGCGGTCCCCACGCCCCCCACGACAGGCAGATCTTCCACTCCATCCCCGGGAGGCAGAGGCTGGGCAGCCTCAACTGTCTCACCCTCCCCGGGGAAAGACTCCTCGCGCCTGCAGCGCAATTTGGGGGCGCTGGTGGGGGACGCGGGACACGCGGCGGGCACCGCCTCCTCCGCGGAGGGATGTTGTTCCCCCTCCGCCTCATTGGGGCGGTGCCTCTTTTTGTTCCTGGGGGCGCGCGGAGTCAGGGAGACCTCCATGTCTGCCGAGGCCTCCCGCTCCGCCCCCCCCTTTTCCTTTTCTTGCCCGCGCCCGGGCCCCTCTGTGGTGGTATTCAAGGGCCCGGGCACGGGCTCGGGGCACCCCGCGCTCGCCGGTGACTGGGTTGGGCTGAGCGCGGTGGTCAGACTTTCCGGCGCACCGAGGGGACCCGCCTCGAGATGTTTCGCCTTCTTCCGCGCCTTCTTTCCGGTCGAACGCTCTCCCTCCCCCCCGCCGGAGGCCCTGAAAACAAAGGCCTCCGACGATGCCCGCGCACCCATGGCTCCCGGCACGCGGACGCAACTAGGGGGAGGGGTGGCGGCGGTGCCAGCCTTGGCCGCCTTCGGTGGTTTGGCGGCCTTGGAGGCGGGGCAGTTCTTACGAACATGCCCCACCTCCCTACAGGCATGGCACCGCACGCCGTCCGACGTCCAGAAGACGCGGTAGGCAGTCCCCTCGTGCACCACATTAAAGTTCCCCTCCGTCGTCTCCTCCCGCGCCAGCCGGACAAAGAGCTGGCGGCGGAAGGAGAACACGTGGCGCAGGCTGTTCTCCCTGAGGCCGAGCGGTATGGGGTTGATCCCCGACCTTACCTCCCCCAGTTGGTGTAGGTGAGGGAGGAGGAGCTCAGCGGGAACAAAGGGCGGGACGTTTGAAATGATGACCCTCTGCGCGGTGGCCTCGAGAGGGTCCACCGGCAGGAACGTCCCGCCCACCGTGAGCCCCTTTTCAAGGGCCAGGGACACCGCCCGCTCCGACCCCAGGAAGAACACGGCCTTCCCAGACATCTTGGAGGCTGCGACAATGGCCGAGGGGCCGACTACCCCAGCCATCGCCCGCACGCACTCCTCGATGCTCATTGTGGGGTGAGTGTAGCTCTTGACCCCGTGTTTTTTTGTTATTAGTCTGAAAGGTGGCAGGGCAGCGGCTGGCGCAGGAGGTGCCGTGGATGTGGACACCGCCTGCGCATACGACCTTGCTGGCCCTGCCACCGGCGTGGATGGGGTCGCCATCACGGGGTCCCTTTAAGGGCTACACCCACCCCAAAGTCACAGGCCTTAATGGTCTTTATTAGGCCTCTTGTAGATTGACTGAGCAGAGGAGCCCTTAATGAGGCACACCTCTCCCCTAGTTGGCAATTGGGGAGGGGCCTTGCTCCCTCTGCTCAGTTGTCTTAAATTGTTTGTTTTTTAAATTAAATTTGGAAGGAAGGGCTCTCAGAGAGAGAGGGGAGAAACAGAGTAACAGAGAAAAGAGAGAGGGGGGTGGGAAGGGGGGGGGGCTGCGAGGGCAGGTCTCTCGTCGCAGCTGTGGGTGGGTGCACTCCCCAGATGGCAAAACACAAAAGTCTTTGAGGTGGTCTTCAGGTGGGGGGAGAAGATGTCTTCACCTGGGGTAGCTGGAGCCACCAGGCACTCCTAACGATCTTTAATTGGGTGATTAATGAAAATCTTCAGCCTGGTAGCTCCAGCTATCCCAGGCTAGGCAATTGGGGGTGGGGGGGGTTTCAATTGTGGGGGGGGCCTAGTTGTAAGCACGGCCCCCACGCACACTACCACACACACACACACACACCCCCCGCGATGTTCCGGCCCTCAGTGGTCTTCTTTCCTCCCCCCACCGATACAACAAAGTCTGTTTTTGGGGAAATGCACCCACACCCACCTGTAGAGTAGTTGAGTCTCCCTCCTTCCACACTGGATGTTGTTGGTGGTTTTTCCCCCTCTCTCCAACTCCTTGCAGAATGGTAAAGTTGTTGAAAATGAAATGTTTTCTGTTCTCCTCCTCTCCCTCTGGATAGAAGTTGTAGTGAAAGCCCCTTCCTTCCTTCTGTTCCTGGGCTGGTCTCAGGGCTCTACAGGCAGGAGCTCAAGTTGATGGCTGCTCTCCTCACTGCTCACAGCTCCTACTAAGCAGGACACGCCTCCACTGCTTCACGATTGGTTCCTTGGGCATGAAACTCTTTTGAGTTTATCTGTGAAAACATAAAACATTAAACGGTGCCACCCGACCTGGGTGACACTCCAGACATTTACAAGGCCCTTTTTTTTTTTCCCCCTTTTTTGTGTTTTTTTTTTGTGTTTTTTTTTTTTTTTTTTTTTTTTTTTTTTTTTTTTTTTTTGGGCACTAAAATCACAATTTTTCCCCAGTGCCCCCTATAAAAGGGAAGGGGACACTAAAAGCACCGGCAATTAAAACAAATTAACTTTAAAACGTAAAATCAAATTAAAATTTGGTTGCCGGGCGTGATGATGCACTCCAGTCCCTCCGGTGCCCACCTCTCGCGGAAGGCCGCGAGCGTACCGGTGGACACCGCGTGCTCCATCTCCAAGGACACCCTGGACCGGATGTAAGAGCGGAAGAGAGGCAGGCAGTCAGGTTGAACGACCCCCTCGACCGCCCGCTGCCTGGACCGGCTGATGGCACCCTTGGCCGTGCCCAGGAGCAGTCCTACGAGGAGGCCTTCGGACCTACCCGCTCCCCTCCGCACAGGGTGCCCAAAGATCAGGAGAGTGGGACTGAAGTGCAGCCAGAATTTCAGGAGCAGCCCCTTCAAATAATGGAACAGGGGCTGCAACCTCGTGCACTCCATAAAAACATGGAACACGGACTCCTCCAGACCGCAGAAATTGCAGGCGGCCTGGGAGTCCGTGAACCGGCTTAAAAATTTGTTGCACGGCACTGCTCCGTGCACCACCCTCCAGGCCAAGTCCCCGATGAATAGTGGGAGGACCCCTGCGTAGAGTGCCCTCCATCGGGGACCCCCGCCTCCTCCGGACGGCAAGATGGTACGCCATGGCGTGTCCGGACGGCCGGCGAGGATGGCAAAGTTGAGGGTGTGCAGGAGCAGCCCGTACAGGAAACCCCTCCGCGCGGAACTGAAAGGCACGGAGGGGATTTCCCCGAGGCGGCTCAAGTTGTGAGGCGCCGGCCCCCGAGGGAGGTTCCGGAGTTTGGCGCCGATGAGGAATTCCGTCCGGACGGGGGTCAGTTCGGACGGGATCTCCCCATGTGCTTGAGCCTCCTCGATGCACCTAACGGAGTCAGGGCCCAGAGCTGTTTTTAGCGACTCGATGGCATCGGCCGCGTGGCGGACGTTGGCAGAGTTTAGGCGCCGCGCCAGCGTGTCTGGCGCCATCCAGCCCGCTCCTCCGCCATCGAGCAGGTCCCTGACCCTGGTCACCTCACCAGCCACAGCCCTCTCTTCCGACCGCCACATAAAGCCTCGGCCGTGGAGGTACGGATTCCCGAGCAGCGGTTCCTGCAGGACGGCCGCCACTCCAGCCGGCGGAGAGCTGCGCTTGGTGGAGACTTTGTTCCAGACCCTGATGAGTTCCCTGTAAAAGACAGGCAGCTCCCGGAGGGCGGTCCTGGCACCCCCCAAGTTCACAAACAGGAGCTGCGTGTCATAATTGAGGTCGAGCTGCTGGCGGAAGAAATACCTCGCCAGAGCGCACCACCTAGGAGGGGGCTCGACGTAAAGGTATCTCTGCAGGGTCTGAAGACGGAAAGTCGCGAGCTGGGCGCTGACGCACACCAACGACTGACCGCCCTCCTCAAGCGGGAGACTCAAGACCGCGGCAGAGACCCAGTGCTTCCTGTTGTTCCAGAAGAAGTCCACCAGCTTCTTCTGTATCTTGGCGACAAACGCAGGGGGAGGGGTCAAAGTGACCAGCCGGTACCACAGCATTGCGGCCACCAGCTGGTTTATGACTAGCGCTCGACCCCTGTAGGACAGCACTCGGAGCAGTCCTGTCCAGCGCCCTAGGCGAGCGGCGACCTTGGCCTCCAGCTCCTGCCAGTTCGCCGGCCAGGCTCCCTCGTCGGGGCTAAGGTAGACTCCCAGATAGAGGAGATGGGTCGTGCTCCAGGCAAAAGGCCTGAGCTCCTCCGGCAGGGAGTCCACCCGCCACTGACCCACCAGGAGTCCGGAACATTTCTCCCAGTTGATCCTGGCGGAGGACGCGGCCGAGTAAATCTCCTGGCACTCACGCATCCTCCGCAGGTCAGCGGGATCCTCTACCGCGAGGAGCACGTCATCGGCGTAAGCCGAGAGGACGACCTCCACGCCCGGCCCTTGCAGAGCCAGTCCCGTCAACCTCGTCCGCAAGAGGCGCAGGAAAGGCTCCACGCAAACGGCGTATAACTGGCCGGACATGGGGCATCCCTGGCGCACCCCTCTCCTAAAGCGAAGGGGCGCCGTCAAGGACCCGTTAACCTTAATCAGACACTCCGCGGCGGCGTACAAAAGTCGGATCCGGGCGACGAAATGCGTCCCGAACCCGAAAGCGCGCAGAGTTCCGAGCAGATAGTCGTGATCCACCCTGTCGAACGCCTTCTCTTGGTCGAGGGATAGGAAGGCGACCGACAGACCAGCCTCCTGGGAACAATGGATGAGGTCCCGGACCAGATGGATGTTGTCGTGGATTGTCCGGCCCGGGACCGTGTATGACTGGTCGGGGTGGATCATGTGGTCCAGCACGGCACCAAGGCGAGCAGACATCGCCCTGGCGAAGATTTTGTAGTCCGTGCTGAGGAGGGAGACCGGGCGCCAGTTCTTAAGGAGGCGGAGATCGCCCTTCTTAGGCAGCAGGACGATGACTGCCCTGCGCCAAGAGAGGGGCATCTCCCCGGTCGCCAGACTTTCCCCCAGGACCCGCGCGTAGTCGCTCCCCAGGACGTCCCAGAACGCCCTGTGGAACTCCACGGTCAGCCCGTCCAGCCCCGGGGATTTTCCCCTCGAGAGCCGGGCGAGGGCACCGGTCAGCTCCGCCAGGCTTAGCGGAGCTTCCAGATTTTCGGCGCCCTCCGGGCCGACCTTCGGCAGGTCCTCCCACAAAACTCTACGCGCTTCCTCGCTGGACGGATCCGGAGAGAACAGAGCCCCGTAATATTCACGGACCCTGTTGTTGACGCCCTCCGGATCCGAGACGAGAGAGCCGTCGTCGGCCAGCAGCGTCAAGAGCTGCTTACGGACACTCTGCCTTTTTTCCAGCGAGTAGAAGAAGGGGGAGCCGCGGTCCAGATCCCGCAGGAACCGGATCCGCGACCTCACGAACGCGCCTCGGGACCCGACGAGCTGCAGGTCCTTCAGCGCGGCCTTCTTCGCTTCGTACACCGTCCGCAGGGCCGGGTCCTGGACGACTTGACCGAGACGGGCTTCCAGGTCGAGCACCTCTTTTTCTAGGCGCCCGACTCTGGCCGCCCGCCTCTTGGTCGACCCCCTCGCGTACTCTTGACAGAAGACGCGGACGTGAGCCTTGCCCACGTCCCACCATAGCCTCAAGGAGGGGAAGCCCCCCTGCTTCCTTCTCCAGTCGGACCAGAATCGACGGAACGAGTCCTGGAACCGCACGTCCTCCAGCAGCCGGTTGTTAAAGTGCCAGTACGCGGACCCCGTCCTCGCGCGGAGCGAAGCGAGCTCCGCCCACACCAGGTGGTGGTCCGAACACGGCACCGGCCGCATGGAGGCCGCCGGGACGCAGGAAACGTACGCCCGAGACACGTAAAGGCGGTCGACTCTAGACCATCCAACTCCAGGCCTCACCCAAGTAAAGGCGCTGGAGTCGGGGTGGAGATTTCGCCAGACGTCCACCAAGTCGAAGGACCCGACCAGGTCCCTCAACTTCTCCATCGCCGTCATGCACTGCGGGGCACCGGAGCGGTCCCTCGCCTCGAGGGTGCAGTTAAAATCCCCCCCGAGGACAATGCAGTCGCCGACGTCGACGGAGCCAAGAAGAGCGGACACCTCTTCAAAGAAGCGCGTTTGCTGCGGGCCGGGATGAGGGGCGTACACGTTCACGAGATGGAGCGGCACGTCCCCCAGGCGAACCGTTACGTGCAGCAAGCGGCCTGGCACGGGCTCCTCGACCCTCAAGATCTCCGGCTGAAAATGCGGGCCCAGCAAGATGGCCACCCCACTAGAAATGGCGGTGAGGTGGCTCATGCGGACCTCTCCTTGCCATTCCAGGAGCCACGTGGCTTCGTCTCCCGGAACGGTGTGGGTTTCTTGCAGGAAGCACACCGCATATTTCCCCTCCCGCAGGAGCGAAAAATTGTCAAATCTACGGCGTGCCCCTCTGCCGCCGTTGATGTTGAGGCTGGCTATGGTTATCTTCATGGCAAAAGCATAGTGCAACCTCTACCTTAACCTATTGTGGGGGAGGGAGCGGAGTCTTTTGTTGAACTCCGCTCCTTCAGCAGCCCAGCGAGGAACTTTTTGAGCCGGCGCAGCTCAAGGCCTTGAGCCTTTAATAAGGGCCCGCCCGCGGCCATGGTTTTAGCGGCGGCGCGGACGGACGCGACGAGCAGCCCCGGCTCGGACCATCTTTCCAGGGCCAGACGGGCTTGGTCGCGGCGACCCCGGCACTGGACCAAAAAGTCCCGGAGTTCCTCTGCGGGAATGAGGAGGGTCTCAGTGGCGGCCGCGAGCAGATCCACCGCCTCACTGGCGATGGACTCGAGATCTTCACCCACGTCCTCCACCGAGTCCCCGTCCCCCTCCGGGAGGTCGCCGCTAGCAGCCGGCCCGTCGACCGCACGAGGTACGGCAAACGGCCCGGCCGCTCCATCTGGCCCTGGCTCTGCCCCGATCCCACCCCCAGGATCGTCGGCAGAGGAGTCCCCACTGGGCTCTTTTAAAATTGGTGCTGGGTCGGGAAGCGACAGCGGAAGGGGTTCCTCCTCCGCCCCAGGAACCGGGGAACACGGAGAGACCCGGTTTAGGAAGTTCTCCAGGTCCACCAAGTCCCCCAGCTCCAAAGTAGGGGGCAAGGGTTGTTGTTCTTCCCCCTCCCCGCCGCCTCCCCCCAGCCCAGCGTGTACGGATTCATTAAAATTGTTCATATTCTCAGTTTCTACCGGGTCGAGCAAATCCCGGGGGAAGTTGGGTATTGGCTGGACGGGCTCAGGTTCGGCCTTTTCGGCCCCGCCCGCCTCGGTCCCCGGGACGCTCGACCCGGCGGCTACGCATTCTTCCACTGGCCCCACGCCCCCCACGACAGGCAGATCTTCCATGCCCTCCCCAGGAGGCAGCGGCTGGGCAGCCTCGACTGCCTCATCCTCCCCGGGGACAGACTCCTCGCGCCTGCAGCGCAATTTGGGGGCGCTGGTGGGGGACGCGGGACACGCGGCGGGCACCGACTCCTCCGCGGAGGGATGTTGTTCCCCCTCCGCCTCATTGGGGCGGTGCCTCTTTTTGTTCCTGGGGGCGCGCGAAGGCAGGGAGACCTCTGTGTCTGCCGAGGCCTCCCGCTCCGCCCCCCCCTTTTCCTTTTCTTGCCCGCGCCCGGGCCCCTCCGCGGTATTGGTCAAGGGCTCAGGCACGGGCTCAGGGCACCCCGCGCTCGCCGGTGACGGGGTTGGGCTGAGCGCGGTGGTCAAATTTTCCGGCGCACTGAGGGGACCCGCCTCGAGATGTTTCGCCTTCTTCCGCGCCTTCTTTCCGGTCGGACGCTCTCCCTCCCCCCCGCCGGAGGCCCTGAAAACAAAGGCCTCCGACGATGCCCGCGCACCCATGGCTCCCGGCACGCGGACGCAACTAGGGGGAGGGGTGGCGGCGGTGCCAGCCTTGGCCGCCTTCGGTGGTTTGGCGGCCTTGGAGGCGGGGCAGTTCTTACGAACATGCCCCACCTCCCTACAGGCATGGCACCGCACGCCGTCCGACGTCCAGAAGACGCGGTAGGCAGTCCCCTCGTGCACCACATTAAAGTTCCCCTCCGTCGTCTCCTCCCGCGCCAGCCGGACAAAGAGCTGGCGGCGGAAGGAGAACACGTGGCGCAGGCTGTTCTCCCTGAGGCCGAGCGGTATGGGGTTGATCCCCGACCTTACCTCCCCCAGTTGGTGTAGGTGAGGGAGGAGGAGCTCAGCGGGAACAAAGGGCGGGACGTTTGAAATGATGACCCTCTGCGCGGTGGCCTCGAGAGGGTCCACCGGCAGGAACGTCCCGCCCACCGTGAGCCCCTTTTCAAGGGCCAGGGACACCGCCCGCTCCGACCCCAGGAAGAACACGGCCTTCCCAGACATCTTGGAGGCTGCGACAATGGCCGAGGGGCCGACTACCCCAGCCATCGCCCGCACGCACTCCTCGATGCTCATTGTGGGGTGAGTGTAGCTCTTGACCCCGTGTTTTTTAGTTATTAGTCTGAAAGGTGGCAGGGCAGCGGCTGGCGCAGGAGGTGCCGTGGATGTGGACACCGCCTGCGCATACGACCTTGCTGGCCCTGCCACCGGCGTGGATGGGGTCGCCATCACGGGGTCCCTTTAAGGGCTACACCCACCCCAAAGTCACAGGCCTTAATGGTCTTTATTAGGCCTCTTGTAGATTGACTGAGCAGAGGAGCCCTTAATGAGGTACCTCTCCCCTAGTTGGCAATTGGGGAGGGGCCTTGCTCCCTCTGCTCAGTTGTCTTAAATGTTTTTTTTTAAATTAAATTTGGAAGAAAGAGGCTCTCAGAGAGAGAGGGGAGAAACAGAGGGTAACGGAGAAAGAGAGAGGGGGTGGGAAGGGGGGGGGGCTGCGAGGGCAGGTCTCTCCTCGCAGCTGTGGGTGGGTGCACTCCCCAGATGGCAAAACACAAAAGTCTTTGAGGTGGTCTTCAGGTGGGGGGAGAAGATGTCTTCACCTGGGGTAGCTGGAGCCACCAGGCACTCCTAACGATCTTTAATTGGGTGATTAATAACAATCTTCAGCCTGGTAGCTCCAGCTATCCCAGGCTAGGCAAATGTGGGGGGTGGGGGGGGTTCCAATTGTGGGGGGGGGCCTAGTTGTAAGCACGGCCCCCACGCACACTACCACACACACACACACCCCCCGCGATGTTCCGGCCCTCAGTGGTCTTCTTTCCTCCCCCCACCGATACAACAAAGTCTGTTTGGGGAAATGCACCCACACCCACCTGTAGAATGTAGAGTCTCCCTCCTTCCACACTGGATGTTGTTGTGGTTTTTCCCCCTCTCTCCAACTCCTTGCAGAAATGATAAAGATGTTGTAAAGTTTTCTGCTTTTTCCTCCTCTCCCTCTGGGTAAAGTTGGTGGTGAAGCCCCTTTCTTCCTTCTCCTCCTGGGCTGGTCTCAGGGCTCTGCAGGCAGGAGCACAAGTTGCTAGCTGCTCTCAGCACTGCTCACAGCTCCAACTGAGCAGGACACGCCTCTACTGCTTCACGATTGGTCCCTTGTGCATGAAACTCTTTTGAGTTTATCTGTGAAAACATAAAACATTAAACGGTGCCACCCGACCTGGGTGACACTCCAGACATTTACAAGGCCCATTTTTTTTTTTCCCCCCTTTTTTGTGTTTTTTTTGTGTTTTTTCTTTTTTTTTTTGTTTTTTTTTTTTGGGCACTAAAATCACAATTTTTCCCCAGTGCCCCCTATAAAAGGGAAGGGGACACTAAAAGCACCGGCAATTAAAACAAATTAACTTTAAAACGTAAAATCAAATTAAAATTTGGTTGCCGGGCGTGATGATGCACTCCAGTCCCTCCGGTGCCCACCTCTCGCGGAAGGCCGCGAGCGTACCGGTGGACACCGCGTGCTCCATCTCCAAGGACACCCTGGACCGGATGTAAGAGCGGAAGAGAGGCAGGCAGTCAGGTTGAACGACCCCCTCGACCGCCCGCTGCCTGGACCGGCTGATGGCACCCTTGGCCGTGCCCAGGAGCAGTCCTACGAGGAGGCCTTCGGACCTACCCGCTCCCCTCCGCACAGGGTGCCCAAAGATCAGGAGAGTGGGACTGAAGTGCAGCCAGAATTTCAGGAGCAGCCCCTTCAAATAGTGGAACAGGGGCTGCAACCTCGTGCATTCAATAAAAACATGGAACACGGACTCCTCCAGACCGCAGAAATTGCAGGCGGCCTGGGAGTCCGTGAACCGGCTTAAAAATTTATTGCACGGCACTGCTCCGTGCACCACCCTCCAGGCCAAGTCCCCGATGAATAGTGGGAGGACCCCTGCGTAGAGTGCCCTCCATCGGGGACCCCCGCCTCCTCCGGACGGCAAGATGGTACGCCATGGCGTGTCCGGACGGCCGGCGAGGATGGCAAAGTTGAGGGTGTGCAGGAGCAGCCCGTACAGGAAACCCCTCCGCGCGGAACTGAAAGGCACGGAGGGGATTTCCCCGAGGCGGCTCAAGTTGTGAGGCGCCGGCCCCCGAGGGAGGTTCCGGGGTTTGGCGCCGATGAGGAATTCCGTCCGGACGGGGGTCAGTTCGGACGGGATCTCCCCACGTGCTTGAGCCTCCTCGATACACCTAACGGAGTCAGGGCCCAGAGCTGTTTTTAGCGACTCGATGGCATCGGCCGCGCGGCGGACGTTGGCAGAATTTAGGCGCCGCGCCAGCGTGACTGGCGCCATCCAGCCCGCTCCTCCGCCATCGAGCAGGTCCCTGACCCTGGTCACCTCACCAGCCACAGCCCTCTCTTCCGACCGCCACATAAAACCTCGGCCGTGGAGGTACGGATTCCCGAGCAGCGGCTCCTGCAGGACGGCCGCCACTCCAGCCGGTGGAGAGCTGCGCTTGGTGGAGACTTTGTTCCAGACCCTGATGAGTTCCCTGTAAAAGACAGGCAGCTCCCGGAGGGCGGTCCTGGCACCCCCCAAGTTCACAAACAGGAGCTGCGTGTCATAATTGAGGTCGAGCTGCTGGCGGAAGAAATACCTCGCCAGAGCACACCACCTAGGAGGGGGCTCGACGTAAAGGTATCTCTGCAGGGTCTGAAGACGGAAAGTCGCGAGCTGGGCGCTGACGCACACCAACGACTGACCGCCCTCCTCAAGCGGGAGACTCAAGACCGCGACAGAGACCCAGTGCTTCCTGTTGTTCCAGAAGAAGTCCACCAGCTTCTTCTGTATCTTGGCGACAAACGCAGGGGGAGGGGTCAAAGTGACCAGCCGGTACCACAGCATTGCGGCCACCAGCTGGTTTATGACTAGCGCTCGACCCCTGTAGGACAGCACTCGGAGCAGTCCTGTCCAGCGCCCTAGGCGAGCGGTGACCTTGGCCTCCAGCTCCTGCCAGTTCGCCGGCCAGGCTTCCTCGTCGGGGCTAAGGTAGACTCCCAGATAGAGGAGATGGGTCGTGCTCCAGGCAAAAGGCCTGAGCTCCTCCGGCAGGGAGTCCACCCGCCACTGACCCACCAGGAGTCCGGAACATTTCTCCCAGTTGATCCTGGCGGAGGACGCGGCCGAGTAAATCTCCTGGCACTCACGCATCCTCCGCAGGTCAGCGGGATCCTCTACCGCGAGGAGCACGTCATCGGCGTAAGCCGAGAGGACGACCTCCACGCCCGGCCCTTGCAGAGCCAGTCCCGTCAACCTCGTCCGCAAGAGGCGCAGGAAAGGCTCCACGCAAACGGCGTATAACTGGCCGGACATGGGGCATCCCTGGCGCACCCCTCTCCTAAAGCGAAGGGGCGCCGTCAAGGACCCGTTAACCTTAATCAGACACTCCGCGGCGGCGTACAAAAGTCGGATCCGGGCGACGAAATGCGTCCCGAACCCGAAAGCGCGCAGAGTTCCGAGCAGATAGTCGTGATCCACCCTGTCGAACGCCTTCTCTTGGTCGAGGGATAGGAAGGCGACCGACAGACCAGCCTCCTGGGAGCAATGGATGAGGTCCCGGACCAGATGGATGTTGTCGTGGATTGTCCGGCCCGGGACCGTGTAGGACTGGTCGGGGTGGATCATGTGGTCCAGCACGGCACCAAGGCGAGCAGACATCGCCCTGGCGAAGATTTTGTAGTCCGTGCTGAGGAGGGAGACCGGGCGCCAGTTCTTAAGGAGGCGGAGATCGCCCTTCTTAGGCAGCAGGACGATGACTGCCCTGCGCCAAGAGAGGGGCATCTCCCCGGTCGCCAGACTTTCCCCCAGGACCCGCGCGTAGTCGCTCCCCAGGACGTCCCAGAACGCCCTGTGGAACTCCACGGTCAGCCCGTCCAGCCCCGGGGATTTTCCCCTCGAGAGCCGGGCGAGGGCACCGGTCAGCTCCGCCAGGCTTAGCGGAGCTTCCAGATTTTCGGCGCCCTCCGGGCTGACCTTCGGCAGGTCCTCCCACAAAACTCTACGCGCTTCCTCGCTGGACGGATCCGGAGAGAACAGAGCCCCGTAATATTCACGGACCCTGTTGTTGACGCCCTCCGGATCCGAGACGAGAGAGCCGTCGTCGGCCAGCAGCGTCAAGAGCTGCTTACGGACACTCTGCCTTTTTTCCAGCGAGTAGAAGAAGGGGGAGCCGCGGTCCAGATCCCGCAGGAACCGGATCCGCGACCTCACGAACGCGCCTCGGGACCCGACGAGCTGCAGGTCCTTCAGCGCGGCCTTCTTCGCTTCGTACACCGTCCGCAGGGCCGGGTCCTGGACGACTTGACCGAGACGGGCTTCCAGGTCGAGCACCTCTTTTTCTAGGCGCCCGACTCTGGCCGCCCGCCTCTTGGTCGACCCCCTCGCGTACTCTTGACAGAAGACGCGGACGTGAGCCTTGCCCACGTCCCACCATAGCCTCAAGGAGGGGAAGCCCCCCTGCTTCCTTCTCCAGTCGGACCAGAATCGACGGAACGAGTCCTGGAACCGCACGTCCTCCAGCAGCCGGTTGTTAAAGTGCCAGTACGCGGACCCCGTCCTCGCGCGGAGCGAAGCGAGCTCCGCCCACACCAGGTGGTGGTCCGAACACGGCACCGGCCGCATGGAGGCCGCCGGGACGCAGGAAACGTACGCCCGAGACACGTAAAGGCGGTCGACTCTAGACCATCCAACTCCAGGCCTCACCCAAGTAAAGGCGCTGGAGTCGGGGTGGAGATTTCGCCAGACGTCCACCAAGTCGAAGGACCCGACCAGGTCCCTCAACTTCTCCATCGCCGTCATGCACTGCGGGGCACCGGAGCGGTCCCTCGCCTCGAGGGTGCAGTTAAAATCCCCCCCGAGGACAATGCAGTCGCCGACGTCGACGGAGCCAAGAAGAGCGGACACCTCTTCAAAGAAGCGCGTTTGCTGCGGGCCGGGATGAGGGGCGTACACGTTCACGAGATGGAGCGGCACGTCCCCCAGGCGAACCGTTACGTGCAGCAAGCGGCCTGGCACGGGCTCCTCGACCCTCAAGATCTCCGGCTGAAAATGCGGGCCCAGCAAGATGGCCACCCCACTAGAAATGGCGGTGAGGTGGCTCATGCGGACCTCTCCTTGCCATTCCAGGAGCCACGTGGCTTCGTCTCCCGGAACGGTGTGGGTTTCTTGCAGGAAGCACACCGCATATTTCCCCTCCGGCAGGAGCGAAAAATTGTCAAATCTACGGCGTGCCCCTCTGCCGCCGTTGATGTTGAGGCTGGCTATGGTTATCTTCATGACAAAAGCATAGTGCAACCTCTACCTTAACCTATTGTGGGGGAGGGAGCGGAGTCTTTTGTTGAACTCCGCTCCCTCCGCAGCCCAGCGAGGAGTCCCTCGAGCTCGCGCAGCTCAAGGTGCTGCTCCTTTGTCAAGGGCCCGCCCGCGGCCAAGGTTTTAACGGCGGCGCGGACGGACCCCTTGATCAGCTCCGGCTCGGACCATTTTTCCAGGGCCAGTCGGGCTTGGTCGCGGCGACCCCGGCTCTGGGCCAAAAAGTCCCGGAGTTCCTTTGCAGGAACGAGGAGGGCCTCAGCGGCGGCCGCGAGCAGATCCACCACCTCCCTGGCGGTGGTCTCTAGGTCTTCACCCGCGTCCCCCACCGAGTCCCCGTCCTCCTCCGGGAGGTGGCCGCCAGCAGCCGGCCCATCGACCGCACAAGGTACGGCAAATGAACCGGCCGCTCCAACCGGCCCTGGCACTGCCCCGATCCCACCCCCAGGATCGTCGGCAGAGGAGTCCCCACTGGGCTCTTTTAAAAATGGTGCTGGGTCGGGAAATGACAGCGGAAGGGGTTCCCCCTCCGCCCCAGGAACCGGAGAACAAGGAGAGACCCGGCCATAGGAAATCCCCAGGCCCTCCAAGTGCTCCAGCTCCAAAGTAAGGGGCGAGGGTGGGTGTTCCTCCCCCTCCCCGCTGCCACCCCCCGGCCCAGCATCTACAGTGTCATAATTATTTGTTTCATTCTCTGCCGGGTCGAGCAAATCCCGGGGGAAGTTGGGTAATAGCTGGGCGGGCTCAGGTTCGGCCTTTTCGGCCTCGCCCGCCTCAGTCCCCGGGACGCCCGGCCCGGCGGCTACGCATTCCTCCGCGGTCCCCACGCCCCCCACGACAGGCAGATCTTCCACTCCATCCCCGGGAGGCAGAGGCTGGGCAGCCTCAACTGTCTCACCCTCCCCGGGGAAAGACTCCTCGCGCCTGCAGCGCAATTTGGGGGCGCTGGTGGGGGACGCGGGACACGCGGCGGGCACCGCCTCCTCCGCGGAGGGATGTTGTTCCCCCTCCGCCTCATTGGGGCGGTGCCTCTTTTTGTTCCTGGGGGCGCGCGGAGTCAGGGAGACCTCCATGTCTGCCGAGGCCTCCCGCTCCGCCCCCCCCTTTTCCTTTTCTTGCCCGCGCCTGGGCCCCTCTGTGGTGTTATTCAAGGGTCCGGGCACGGGCTCGGGGCACCCCGCGCTCGCCGGTGACTGGGTTGGGCTGAGCGCGGTGGTCAATCTTTCCGGCGCACCGAGGGGACCCGCCTCTAGATGTTTCTCCTTCTTCCGCGCCTTCTTTCCGCTCGGACGCTCTCCCTCCCCCCCGCCGGAGGCCCTGAAAACAAAGGCCTCCGACGATGCCCGCGCACCCATGGCTCCCGGCACGCGGACGCAACTAGGGGGAGGGGTGGCGGCGGCGCCAGCTATGGCCGCCTTCGGTGGTTTGGCGGCCTTGGAGGCGGGGCAGTTCTTACGAACGTGCCCCACCTCCCTGCAGGCATGGCACCGCACGCCATCCGACGTCCAGAAGACGCGGTAGGCAGTCCCCTCGTGCACCACATTAAAGTGCCCTTCTGTCATGTCCTCCCGCGCCAGCCGGACAAAGAGCTGGCGGCGGAAGGAGAACACGTGGCGCAGGCTGTTCTCCCTGAGGCCGAGCGGTATGGGGTTGATCCCCGACCTTACCTCCCCCAGTTGGTGTAGGTGAGGGAGGAGGAGCTCAGCGGAAACAAAGGGCGGGACGTTTGACACGATGACCCTCTGCGCGGTGGCCTCGAGAGGGTCCACCGGCAGGAACGTCCCGCCCACCGTGAGCCCCTTTTCAAGGGCCAGGGACACCGCCCGCTCCGACCCCAGGAAGAACACGGCCTTCCCAGACATCTTGGAGGCTGCGACAATGGCCGAGGGGCCGACTACCCCAGCCATCGCCCGCACGCACTCCTCGATGGTCATTGTGGGGTGAGTGTAGCTCTTGACCCCGTGTTTTTTCGTAATTAACCTAAATGGTGGCAGGGCAGCGGGTGGCGCAGGAGGGGCCGTGGAAGCGGTTGCCACCTGCGCATACGTCCTTGCTGGCCCCGCCACCGGCGTGGATGGGGTCGCCATCACGGGGTCCCTTTAAGGGCTACACCCACCCCAAAGTCACAGGCCTTAATGGTCTTAATTGGCCTCGTAAATTAACTGAGCAGAGGAGCCCTTAACGAGGTACCTCTCCCCTAGTTGGCAATTGGGGAGAGGCCTTGCTCCCTCTGCTCAGTTGTCTTAATTGTTTTTTTTTGTAAATTTGGAAGGAAGAGGCCTCAGAGAGAGAGGGGAGAAACAGAGTAGCAGAGAAAGAGAGAGGGGGGTGGGAAGGGGGGGGGGCTGCGAGGGCAGGTCTCTCCTCGCAGCTGTGGGTGGGTGCACTCCCCAGATGGCAAAATACAAAAGTCTTTGGGGTGGTCTTCAGGTGGGGGGAGAAGATGTCTTCACCTGGGGTAGCTGGAGCCACCAGGCACTCCTAACGATCCCTAATTGGGTGATTAATGAAAATCTTCAGCCTGGTAGCTCCAGCTATCCCAGGCTAGGCAATTGGGGGTGGGGGGGGTTTCAATTGTGGGGGGGGCCTAGTTGTAAGCACAGCCCCCACGCACACTACCACACACACACACACACCCCCCGCGATGTTCCGGCCCTCAGTGGTCTTCTTTCCTCCCCCCACCGATACAACAAAGTCTTTTTGGGAAATGCACCCACACCCACCTGTAGAGTAGTTGAGTCTCCCTCCTTCCACACTGGATGGTTGTTGTGGTTTTTCCCCCTCTCTCCAACTCTTTGCAGAATGATAAAGGTGTTTAAAAGTTTTCTGTTCTCCTCCTCTCCCTCTGGGTAAAGTTGGTGGTGAAACCCCTTCCCTCCTTCTGTTCCTGGGCTGGTCTCAGGGCTCCCCAGGCAGGAGCTCAAGTTGCTAGCTGCTTCCCTCACTGCTCACAGCTCCAACTGAGCAGGACACGCCTCCACTGCTCTACCATTGGTTGAAACTCTTTTGAGTTTATCTGTGAAAACATAAAACATTAAACGGTGCCACCCGACCTGGGTGACACTCCAGACATTTACAAGGCCCATTTTTTTTTTTTCCCCCTTTTTTGTGTTTTTTTTTGTTTTTTCTTTTTTTTTTTTGTTTTTTTTTTGGGCACTAAAATCACAATTTTTCCCCAGTGCCCCCTATAAAAGGGAAGGGGACACTAAAAACACCGGCAGTTAAAACAAATTAAACTTTAAAACGTAAAATCAAATTAAAATTTGGTTGCCGGGCGTGATGATGCACTCCAGTCCCTCCGGTGCCCACCTCTCGCGGAAGGCCGCGAGCGTACCGGTGGACACCGCGTGCTCCATCTCCAAGGACACCCTGGATCGGATGTAAGAGCGGAAGAGAGGCAGGCAGTCAGGTTGAACGACCCCCTCGACCGCCCGCTGCCTGGACCGGCTGATGGCACCCTTGGCCGTGCCCAGGAGCAGTCCTACGAGGAGGCCCTCGGACCTACCCGCTCCCCTCCGCACAGGGTGCCCAAAGATCAGGAGAGTGGGACTGAAGTGCAGCCAGAATTTCAGGAGCAGCCCCTTCAAATAGTGGAACAGGGGCTGCAACCTTGTGCATTCAATAAAAACATGGAACACGGACTCCTCCAGACCGCAGAAATTGCAGGCGGCTTGGGAGTCCGTGAACCGGCTTAAAAATTTGTTGCACGGCACTGCTCCGTGCACCACCCTCCAGGCCAAGTCCCCGATGAATAGTGGGAGGACCCCTGCGTAGAGTGCCCTCCATCGGGGACCCCCGCCTCCTCCGGACGGCAAGATGGTACGCCATGGCGTGTCCGGACGGCCGGCGAGGATGGCAAAGTTGAGGGTGTGCAGGAGCAGCCCGTACAGGAAACCCCTCCGCGCGGAACTGAAAGGCACGGAGGGGATTTCCCCGAGGCGGCTCAAGTTGTGAGGCGCCGGCCCCCGAGGGAGGTTCCGGGGTTTGGCGCCGATGAGGAATTCCGTCCGGACGGGGGTCAGTTCGGACGGGATCTCCCCACGTGCTTGAGCCTCCTCGATACACCTAACGGAGTCAGGGCCCAGAGCTGTTTTTAGCGACTCGATGGCATCGGCCGCGCGGCGGACGTTGGCAGAATTTAGGCGCCGCGCCAGCGTGACTGGCGCCATCCAGCCCGCTCCTCCGCCATCGAGCAGGTCCCTGACCCTGGTCACCTCACCAGCCACAGCCCTCTCTTCCGACCGCCACATGAAGCCTCGGCCGTGGAGGTACGGATTCCCGAGCAGCGGCTCCTGCAGGACGGCCGCCACTCCAGCCGGCGGAGAGCTGCGCTTGGTGGAGACTTTGTTCCAGACCCTGATGAGTTCCCTGTAAAAGACAGGCAGCTCCCGGAGGGCGGTCCTGGCACCCCCCAAGTTCACAAACAGGAGCTGCGTGTCATAATTGAGGTCGAGCTGCTGGCGGAAGAAATACCTCGCCAGAGCACACCACCTAGGAGGGGGCTCGACGTAAAGGTATCTCTGCAGGGTCTGAAGACGGAAAGTCGCGAGCTGGGCGCTGACGCACACCAACGACTGACCGCCCTCCTCAAGCGGGAGACTCAAGACCGCGACAGAGACCCAGTGCTTCCTGTTGTTCCAGAAGAAGTCCACCAGCTTCTTCTGTATCTTGGCGACAAACGCAGGGGGAGGGGTCAAAGTGACCAGCCGGTACCACAGCATTGCGGCCACCAGCTGGTTTATGACTAGCGCTCGACCCCTGTAGGACAGCACTCGGAGCAGTCCTGTCCAGCGCCCTAGGCGAGCGGCGACCTTGGCCTCCAGCTCCTGCCAGTTCGCCGGCCAGGCTTCCTCGTCGGGGCTAAGGTAGACTCCCAGATAGAGGAGATGGGTCGTGCTCCAGGCAAAAGGCCTGAGCTCCTCCGGCAGGGAGTCCACCCGCCACTGACCCACCAGGAGTCCGGAACATTTCTCCCAGTTGATCCTGGCGGAGGACGCGGCCGAGTAAATCTCCTGGCACTCACGCATCCTCCGCAGGTCAGCGGGATCCTCTACCGCGAGGAGCACGTCATCGGCGTAAGCCGAGAGGACGACCTCCACGCCCGGCCCTTGCAGAGCCAGTCCCGTCAACCTCGTCCGCAAGAGGCGCAGGAAAGGCTCCACGCAAACGGCGTATAACTGGCCGGACATGGGGCATCCCTGGCGCACCCCTCTCCTAAAGCGAAGGGGCGCCGTCAAGGACCCGTTAACCTTAATCAGACACTCCGCGGCGGCGTACAAAAGTCGGATCCGGGCGACGAAATGCGTCCCGAACCCGAAAGCGCGCAGAGTTCCGAGCAGATAGTCGTGATCCACCCTGTCGAACGCCTTCTCTTGGTCGAGGGATAGGAAGGCGACCGACAGACCAGCCTCCTGGGAACAATGGATGAGGTCCCGGACCAGATGGATGTTATCGTGGATTGTCCGGCCCGGGACCGTGTATGACTGGTCGGGGTGGATCATGTGGTCCAGCACGGCACCAAGGCGAGCAGACATCGCCCTGGCGAAGATTTTGTAGTCCGTGCTGAGGAGGGAGACCGGGCGCCAGTTCTTAAGGAGGCGGAGATCGCCCTTCTTAGGCAGCAGGACGATGACTGCCCTGCGCCAAGAGAGGGGCATCTCCCCGGTCGCCAGACTTTCCCCCAGGACCCGCGCGTAGTCGCTCCCCAGGACGTCCCAGAACGCCCTGTGGAACTCCACGGTCAGCCCGTCCAGCCCCGGGGATTTTCCCCTCGAGAGCCGGGCGAGGGCACCGGTCAGCTCCGCCAGGCTTAGCGGAGCTTCCAGATTTTCGGCGCCCTCCGGGCTGACCTTCGGCAGGTCCTCCCACAAAACTCTACGCGCTTCCTCGCTGGACGGATCCGGAGAGAACAGAGCCCCGTAATATTCACGGACCCTGTTGTTGACGCCCTCCGGATCCGAGACGAGAGAGCCGTCGTCGGCCAGCAGCGTCAAGAGCTGCTTACGGACACTCTGCCTTTTTTCCAGCGAGTAGAAGAAGGGGGAGCCGCGGTCCAGATCCCGCAGGAACCGGATCCGCGACCTCACGAACGCGCCTCGGGACCCGACGAGCTGCAGGTCCTTCAGCGCGGCCTTCTTCGCTTCGTACACCGTCCGCAGGGCCGGGTCCTGGACGACTTGACCGAGACGGGCTTCCAGGTCGAGCACCTCTTTTTCTAGGCGCCCGACTCTGGCCGCCCGCCTCTTGGTCGACCCCCTCGCGTACTCTTGACAGAAGACGCGGACGTGAGCCTTGCCCACGTCCCACCATAGCCTCAAGGAGGGGAAGCCCCCCTGCTTCCTTCTCCAGTCGGACCAGAATCGACGGAACGAGTCCTGGAACCGCACGTCCTCCAGCAGCCGGTTGTTAAAGTGCCAGTACGCGGACCCCGTCCTCGCGCGGAGCGAAGCGAGCTCCGCCCACACCAGGTGGTGGTCCGAACACGGCACCGGCCGCATGGAGGCCGCCGGGACGCAGGAAACGTACGCCCGAGACACGTAAAGGCGGTCGACTCTAGACCATCCAACTCCAGGCCTCACCCAAGTAAAGGCGCTGGAGTCGGGGTGGAGATTTCGCCAGACGTCCACCAAGTCGAAGGACCCGACCAGGTCCCTCAACTTCTCCATCGCCGTCATGCACTGCGGGGCACCGGAGCGGTCCCTCGCCTCGAGGGTGCAGTTAAAATCCCCCCCGAGGACAATGCAGTCGCCGACGTCGACGGAGCCAAGAAGAGCGGACACCTCTTCAAAGAAGCGCGTTTGCTGCGGGCCGGGATGAGGGGCGTACACGTTCACGAGATGGAGCGGCACGTCCCCCAGGCGAACCGTTACGTGCAGCAAGCGGCCTGGCACGGGCTCCTCGACCCCCAAGATCTCCGGCTGAAAATGCGGGCCCAGCAAGATGGCCACCCCACTAGAAATGGCGGTGAGGTGGCTCATGCGGACCTCTCCTTGCCATTCCAGGAGCCACGTGGCTTCGTCTCCCGGAACGGTGTGGGTTTCTTGCAGGAAGCACACCGCATATTTCCCCTCCCGCAGGAGCGAAAAATTGTCAAATCTACGGCGTGCCCCTCTGCCGCCGTTGATGTTGAGGCTGGCTATGGTTATCTTCATGGCAAAAGCATAGTGCAACCTCTACCTTAACCTATTGTGGGGGAGGGAGCGAAGTCTTTTGTTGAACTCCGCTCCCTCCGCAGCCCAGCGAGGAGTCCCTCGAGCTCGCGCAGCTCAAGGTGCTGCTCCTTTGTCAAGGGCCCGCCCGCGGCCAAGGTTTTAACGGCGGCGCGGACGGACCCCTTGATCAGCTCCGGCTCGGACCATTTTTCCAGGGCCAGTCGGGCTTGGTCGCGGCGACCCCGGCTCTGGGCCAAAAAGTCCCGGAGTTCCTTTGCAGGAACGAGGAGGGCCTCAGCGGCGGCCGCGAGCAGATCCACCGCCTCCCTGGCGGTGGTCTCTAGGTCTTCACCCGCGTCCCCCACCGAGTCCCCGTCCTCCTCCGGGAGGTGGCCGCCAGCAGCCGGCCCATCGACCGCACAAGGTACGGCAAATGAACCGGCCGCTCCAACCGGCCCTGGCACTGCCCCGATCCCACCCCCAGGATCGTCGGCAGAGGAGTCCCCACTGGGCTCTTTTAAAAATGGTGCTGGGTCGGGAAATGACAGCGGAAGGGGTTCCCCCTCCGCCCCAGGAACCGGAGAACAAGGAGAGACCCGGCCATAGGAAATCCCCAGGCCCTCCAAGTGCTCCAGCTCCAAAGTAAGGGGCGAGGGTGGGTGTTCCTCCCCCTCCCCGCTGCCACCCCCCGGCCCAGCATCTACAGTGTCATAATTATTTGTTTCATTCTCTGCCGGGTCGAGCAACTCCCGGGGGAAGTTGGGTAATAGCTGGGCGGGCTCAGGTTCGGCCTTTTCGGCCTCGCCCGCCTCAGTCCCCGGGACGCCCGGCCCGGCGGCTACGCATTCCTCCGCGGTCCCCACGCCCCCCACGACAGGCAGATCTTCCACTCCATCCCCGGGAGGCAGAGGCTGGGCAGCCTCAACTGTCTCACCCTCCCCGGGGAAAGACTCCTCGCGCCTGCAGCGCAATTTGGGGGCGCTGGTGGGGGACGCGGGACACGCGGCGGGCACCGCCTCCTCCGCGGAGGGATGTTGTTCCCCCTCCGCCTCATTGGGGCGGTGCCTCTTTTTGTTCCTGGGGGCGCGCGGAGTCAGGGAGACCTCCATGTCTGCCGAGGCCTCCCGCTCCGCCCCCCCCTTTTCCTTTTCTTGCCCGCGCCTGGGCCCCTCTGTGGTGGTATTCAAGGGCCCGGGCACGGGCTCGGGGCACCCCGCGCTCGCCGGTGACTGGGTTGGGCTGAGCGCGGTGGTCAGACTTTCCGGCGCACCGAGGGGACCCGCCTCGAGATGTTTCGCCTTCTTCCGCGCCTTCTTTCCGGTCGAACGCTCTCCCTCCCCCCCGCCGGAGGCCCTGAAAACAAAGGCCTCCGACGATGCCCGCGCACCCATGGCTCCCGGCACGCGGACGCAACTAGGGGGAGGGGTGGCGGCGGTGCCAGCCTTGGCCGCCTTCGGTGGTTTGGCGGCCTTGGAGGCGGGGCAGTTCTTACGAACATGCCCCACCTCCCTACAGGCATGGCACCGCACGCCGTCCGACGTCCAGAAGACGCGGTAGGCAGTCCCCTCGTGCACCACATTAAAGTTCCCCTCCGTCGTCTCCTCCCGCGCCAGCCGGACAAAGAGCTGGCGGCGGAAGGAGAACACGTGGCGCAGGCTGTTCTCCCTGAGGCCGAGCGGTATGGGGTTGATCCCCGACCTTACCTCCCCCAGTTGGTGTAGGTGAGGGAGGAGGAGCTCAGCGGGAACAAAGGGCGGGACGTTTGAAATGATGACCCTCTGCGCGGTGGCCTCGAGAGGGTCCACCGGCAGGAACGTCCCGCCCACCGTGAGCCCCTTTTCAAGGGCCAGGGACACCGCCCGCTCCGACCCCAGGAAGAACACGGCCTTCCCAGACATCTTGGAGGCTGCGACAATGGCCGAGGGGCCGACTACCCCAGCCATCGCCCGCACGCACTCCTCGATGCTCATTGTGGGGTGAGTGTAGCTCTTGACCCCGTGTTTTTTTGTTATTAGTCTGAAAGGTGGCAGGGCAGCGGGTGGCGCAGGAGGTGCCGTGGATGTGGACACCGCCTGCGCATACGACCTTGCTGGCCCTGCCACCGGCGTGGATGGGGTCGCCATCACGGGGTCCCTTTAAGGGCTACACCCACCCCAAAGTCACAGGCCTTAATGGTCTTTATTAGGCCTCTTGTAGATTGACTGAGCAGAGGAGCCCTTAATGAGGTACCTCTCCCCTAGTTGGCAATTGGGGAGGGGCCTTGCTCCCTCTGCTCAGTTGTCTTAAATTGTTTGTTTTTTAAAAAATTCGGAAGGAAAGGGTTCTCAGAGAGAGAGGGGAGAAACAGAGGGTAACGGAGAAAGAGAGAGGGGGGTGGGAAGGGGGGGGGGGCTGCGAGGGCAGGTCTCCCCTCGCAGCTGTGGGTGGGTGCACTCCCCAGATGGCAAAACACACAAAAAAACAGTCTTTGGGGTGGTCTTCAGGTGGGGGGAGAAGACGTCTTCACCTGGGGTAGCTAGAGCCACCAGGCACACAATCCCAAACGATCTCTAATTGGGTGATTAAAGAATCTTCAGCCTGGTAGCTCCAGCTATCCCAGGCGAGGCAAATGTGGAGGGGGTGGGGGGGTTCCAATTGTGGGGGGGGGCCTAGTTGTAAGCACGGCCCCCACGCACACTACCACACACACACACACCCCCCGCGATGTTCCGGCCCTCAGTGGTCTTCTTTCCTCCCCCCACCGATACAACAAAGTCTTTTTGGGAAATGCACCCACACCCACCTGTAGAATGTTGGGTCTCCCTCCTTCCACACTGGATGTTGTTGTGGTTTTTCCCCCTCTCTCCAACTCCTTGCAGAAGTGGTAAAAAGTTGATGATAAGGTTTTCTGTTCTCCTCCTCTCCCTCTGGATAGAAGTTGGTGTTGAAGCCCCTTCCTTCCTTCTGTTCCTGGGCTGGTCTCAGGGCTCCCCAGGCAGGAGCTCAAGTTGCTAGCTGCTTCCCTCACTGCTCACAGCTCCAACTGAGCAGGACACGCCTCCACTGCTCTACCATTGGTTGAAACTCTTTTGAGTTTATCTGTGAAAACATAAAACATTAAACGGTGCCACCCGACCTGGGTGACACTCCAGACATTTACAAGGCCCATTTTTTTTTTTCCCCCTTTTTTGTGTTTTTTTTTGTTTTTTCTTTTTTTTTTTTGTTTTTTTTTTGGGCACTAAAATCACAATTTTTCCCCAGTGCCCCCTATAAAAGGGAAGGGGACACTAAAAACACCGGCAGTTAAAACAAATTAAACTTTAAAACGTAAAATCAAATTAAAATTTGGTTGCCGGGCGTGATGATGCACTCCAGTCCCTCCGGTGCCCACCTCTCGCGGAAGGCCGCGAGCGTACCGGTGGACACCGCGTGCTCCATCTCCAAGGACACCCTGGATCGGATGTAAGAGCGGAAGAGAGGCAGGCAGTCAGGTTGAACGACCCCCTCGACCGCCCGCTGCCTGGACCGGCTGATGGCACCCTTGGCCGTGCCCAGGAGCAGTCCTACGAGGAGGCCCTCGGACCTACCCGCTCCCCTCCGCACAGGGTGCCCAAAGATCAGGAGAGTGGGACTGAAGTGCAGCCAGAATTTCAGGAGCAGCCCCTTCAAATAGTGGAACAGGGGCTGCAACCTTGTGCATTCAATAAAAACATGGAACACGGACTCCTCCAGACCGCAGAAATTGCAGGCGGCTTGGGAGTCCGTGAACCGGCTTAAAAATTTGTTGCACGGCACTGCTCCGTGCACCACCCTCCAGGCCAAGTCCCCGATGAATAGTGGGAGGACCCCTGCGTAGAGTGCCCTCCATCGGGGACCCCCGCCTCCTCCGGACGGCAAGATGGTACGCCATGGCGTGTCCGGACGGCCGGCGAGGATGGCAAAGTTGAGGGTGTGCAGGAGCAGCCCGTACAGGAAACCCCTCCGCGCGGAACTGAAAGGCACGGAGGGGATTTCCCCGAGGCGGCTCAAGTTGTGAGGCGCCGGCCCCCGAGGGAGGTTCCGGGGTTTGGCGCCGATGAGGAATTCCGTCCGGACGGGGGTCAGTTCGGACGGGATCTCCCCACGTGCTTGAGCCTCCTCGATACACCTAACGGAGTCAGGGCCCAGAGCTGTTTTTAGCGACTCGATGGCATCGGCCGCGCGGCGGACGTTGGCAGAATTTAGGCGCCGCGCCAGCGTGACTGGCGCCATCCAGCCCGCTCCTCCGCCATCGAGCAGGTCCCTGACCCTGGTCACCTCACCAGCCACAGCCCTCTCTTCCGACCGCCACATGAAGCCTCGGCCGTGGAGGTACGGATTCCCGAGCAGCGGCTCCTGCAGGACGGCCGCCACTCCAGCCGGCGGAGAGCTGCGCTTGGTGGAGACTTTGTTCCAGACCCTGATGAGTTCCCTGTAAAAGACAGGCAGCTCCCGGAGGGCGGTCCTGGCACCCCCCAAGTTCACAAACAGGAGCTGCGTGTCATAATTGAGGTCGAGCTGCTGGCGGAAGAAATACCTCGCCAGAGCACACCACCTAGGAGGGGGCTCGACGTAAAGGTATCTCTGCAGGGTCTGAAGACGGAAAGTCGCGAGCTGGGCGCTGACGCACACCAACGACTGACCGCCCTCCTCAAGCGGGAGACTCAAGACCGCGACAGAGACCCAGTGCTTCCTGTTGTTCCAGAAGAAGTCCACCAGCTTCTTCTGTATCTTGGCGACAAACGCAGGGGGAGGGGTCAAAGTGACCAGCCGGTACCACAGCATTGCGGCCACCAGCTGGTTTATGACTAGCGCTCGACCCCTGTAGGACAGCACTCGGAGCAGTCCTGTCCAGCGCCCTAGGCGAGCGGCGACCTTGGCCTCCAGCTCCTGCCAGTTCGCCGGCCAGGCTTCCTCGTCGGGGCTAAGGTAGACTCCCAGATAGAGGAGATGGGTCGTGCTCCAGGCAAAAGGCCTGAGCTCCTCCGGCAGGGAGTCCACCCGCCACTGACCCACCAGGAGTCCGGAACATTTCTCCCAGTTGATCCTGGCGGAGGACGCGGCCGAGTAAATCTCCTGGCACTCACGCATCCTCCGCAGGTCAGCGGGATCCTCTACCGCGAGGAGCACGTCATCGGCGTAAGCCGAGAGGACGACCTCCACGCCCGGCCCTTGCAGAGCCAGTCCCGTCAACCTCGTCCGCAAGAGGCGCAGGAAAGGCTCCACGCAAACGGCGTATAACTGGCCGGACATGGGGCATCCCTGGCGCACCCCTCTCCTAAAGCGAAGGGGCGCCGTCAAGGACCCGTTAACCTTAATCAGACACTCCGCGGCGGCGTACAAAAGTCGGATCCGGGCGACGAAATGCGTCCCGAACCCGAAAGCGCGCAGAGTTCCGAGCAGATAGTCGTGATCCACCCTGTCGAACGCCTTCTCTTGGTCGAGGGATAGGAAGGCGACCGACAGACCAGCCTCCTGGGAACAATGGATGAGGTCCCGGACCAGATGGATGTTATCGTGGATTGTCCGGCCCGGGACCGTGTATGACTGGTCGGGGTGGATCATGTGGTCCAGCACGGCACCAAGGCGAGCAGACATCGCCCTGGCGAAGATTTTGTAGTCCGTGCTGAGGAGGGAGACCGGGCGCCAGTTCTTAAGGAGGCGGAGATCGCCCTTCTTAGGCAGCAGGACGATGACTGCCCTGCGCCAAGAGAGGGGCATCTCCCCGGTCGCCAGACTTTCCCCCAGGACCCGCGCGTAGTCGCTCCCCAGGACGTCCCAGAACGCCCTGTGGAACTCCACGGTCAGCCCGTCCAGCCCCGGGGATTTTCCCCTCGAGAGCCGGGCGAGGGCACCGGTCAGCTCCGCCAGGCTTAGCGGAGCTTCCAGATTTTCGGCGCCCTCCGGGCTGACCTTCGGCAGGTCCTCCCACAAAACTCTACGCGCTTCCTCGCTGGACGGATCCGGAGAGAACAGAGCCCCGTAATATTCACGGACCCTGTTGTTGACGCCCTCCGGATCCGAGACGAGAGAGCCGTCGTCGGCCAGCAGCGTCAAGAGCTGCTTACGGACACTCTGCCTTTTTTCCAGCGAGTAGAAGAAGGGGGAGCCGCGGTCCAGATCCCGCAGGAACCGGATCCGCGACCTCACGAACGCGCCTCGGGACCCGACGAGCTGCAGGTCCTTCAGCGCGGCCTTCTTCGCTTCGTACACCGTCCGCAGGGCCGGGTCCTGGACGACTTGACCGAGACGGGCTTCCAGGTCGAGCACCTCTTTTTCTAGGCGCCCGACTCTGGCCGCCCGCCTCTTGGTCGACCCCCTCGCGTACTCTTGACAGAAGACGCGGACGTGAGCCTTGCCCACGTCCCACCATAGCCTCAAGGAGGGGAAGCCCCCCTGCTTCCTTCTCCAGTCGGACCAGAATCGACGGAACGAGTCCTGGAACCGCACGTCCTCCAGCAGCCGGTTGTTAAAGTGCCAGTACGCGGACCCCGTCCTCGCGCGGAGCGAAGCGAGCTCCGCCCACACCAGGTGGTGGTCCGAACACGGCACCGGCCGCATGGAGGCCGCCGGGACGCAGGAAACGTACGCCCGAGACACGTAAAGGCGGTCGACTCTAGACCATCCAACTCCAGGCCTCACCCAAGTAAAGGCGCTGGAGTCGGGGTGGAGATTTCGCCAGACGTCCACCAAGTCGAAGGACCCGACCAGGTCCCTCAACTTCTCCATCGCCGTCATGCACTGCGGGGCACCGGAGCGGTCCCTCGCCTCGAGGGTGCAGTTAAAATCCCCCCCGAGGACAATGCAGTCGCCGACGTCGACGGAGCCAAGAAGAGCGGACACCTCTTCAAAGAAGCGCGTTTGCTGCGGGCCGGGATGAGGGGCGTACACGTTCACGAGATGGAGCGGCACGTCCCCCAGGCGAACCGTTACGTGCAGCAAGCGGCCTGGCACGGGCTCCTCGACCCCCAAGATCTCCGGCTGAAAATGCGGGCCCAGCAAGATGGCCACCCCACTAGAAATGGCGGTGAGGTGGCTCATGCGGACCTCTCCTTGCCATTCCAGGAGCCACGTGGCTTCGTCTCCCGGAACGGTGTGGGTTTCTTGCAGGAAGCACACCGCATATTTCCCCTCCGGCAGGAGCGAAAAATTGTCAAATCTACGGCGTGCCCCTCTGCCGCCGTTGATGTTGAGGCTGGCTATGGTTATCTTCATGGCAAAAGCATAGTGCAACCTCTACCTTAACCTATTGTGGGGGAGGGAGCGAAGTCTTTTGTTGAACTCCGCTCCCTCCGCAGCCCAGCGAGGAGTCCCTCGAGCTCGCGCAGCTCAAGGTGCTGCTCCTTTGTCAAGGGCCCGCCCGCGGCCAAGGTTTTAACGGCGGCGCGGACGGACCCCTTGATCAGCTCCGGCTCGGACCATTTTTCCAGGGCCAGTCGGGCTTGGTCGCGGCGACCCCGGCTCTGGGCCAAAAAGTCCCGGAGTTCCTTTGCAGGAACGAGGAGGGCCTCAGCGGCGGCCGCGAGCAGATCCACCGCCTCCCTGGCGGTGGTCTCTAGGTCTTCACCCGCGTCCCCCACCGAGTCCCCGTCCTCCTCCGGGAGGTGGCCGCCAGCAGCCGGCCCATCGACCGCACAAGGTACGGCAAATGAACCGGCCGCTCCAACCGGCCCTGGCACTGCCCCGATCCCACCCCCAGGATCGTCGGCAGAGGAGTCCCCACTGGGCTCTTTTAAAAATGGTGCTGGGTCGGGAAATGACAGCGGAAGGGGTTCCCCCTCCGCCCCAGGAACCGGAGAACAAGGAGAGACCCGGCCATAGGAAATCCCCAGGCCCTCCAAGTGCTCCAGCTCCAAAGTAAGGGGCGAGGGTGGGTGTTCCTCCCCCTCCCCGCTGCCACCCCCCGGCCCAGCATCTACAGTGTCATAATTATTTGTTTCATTCTCTGCCGGGTCGAGCAACTCCCGGGGGAAGTTGGGTAATAGCTGGGCGGGCTCAGGTTCGGCCTTTTCGGCCTCGCCCGCCTCAGTCCCCGGGACGCCCGGCCCGGCGGCTACGCATTCCTCCGCGGTCCCCACGCCCCCCACGACAGGCAGATCTTCCACTCCATCCCCGGGAGGCAGAGGCTGGGCAGCCTCAACTGTCTCACCCTCCCCGGGGAAAGACTCCTCGCGCCTGCAGCGCAATTTGGGGGCGCTGGTGGGGGACGCGGGACACGCGGCGGGCACCGCCTCCTCCGCGGAGGGATGTTGTTCCCCCTCCGCCTCATTGGGGCGGTGCCTCTTTTTGTTCCTGGGGGCGCGCGGAGTCAGGGAGACCTCCATGTCTGCCGAGGCCTCCCGCTCCGCCCCCCCCTTTTCCTTTTCTTGCCCGCGCCTGGGCCCCTCTGTGGTGGTATTCAAGGGCCCGGGCACGGGCTCGGGGCACCCCGCGCTCGCCGGTGACTGGGTTGGGCTGAGCGCGGTGGTCAGACTTTCCGGCGCACCGAGGGGACCCGCCTCGAGATGTTTCGCCTTCTTCCGCGCCTTCTTTCCGGTCGAACGCTCTCCCTCCCCCCCGCCGGAGGCCCTGAAAACAAAGGCCTCCGACGATGCCCGCGCACCCATGGCTCCCGGCACGCGGACGCAACTAGGGGGAGGGGTGGCGGCGGTGCCAGCCTTGGCCGCCTTCGGTGGTTTGGCGGCCTTGGAGGCGGGGCAGTTCTTACGAACATGCCCCACCTCCCTACAGGCATGGCACCGCACGCCGTCCGACGTCCAGAAGACGCGGTAGGCAGTCCCCTCGTGCACCACATTAAAGTTCCCCTCCGTCGTCTCCTCCCGCGCCAGCCGGACAAAGAGCTGGCGGCGGAAGGAGAACACGTGGCGCAGGCTGTTCTCCCTGAGGCCGAGCGGTATGGGGTTGATCCCCGACCTTACCTCCCCCAGTTGGTGTAGGTGAGGGAGGAGGAGCTCAGCGGGAACAAAGGGCGGGACGTTTGAAATGATGACCCTCTGCGCGGTGGCCTCGAGAGGGTCCACCGGCAGGAACGTCCCGCCCACCGTGAGCCCCTTTTCAAGGGCCAGGGACACCGCCCGCTCCGACCCCAGGAAGAACACGGCCTTCCCAGACATCTTGGAGGCTGCGACAATGGCCGAGGGGCCGACTACCCCAGCCATCGCCCGCACGCACTCCTCGATGCTCATTGTGGGGTGAGTGTAGCTCTTGACCCCGTGTTTTTTTGTTATTAGTCTGAAAGGTGGCAGGGCAGCGGGTGGCGCAGGAGGTGCCGTGGATGTGGACACCGCCTGCGCATACGACCTTGCTGGCCCTGCCACCGGCGTGGATGGGGTCGCCATCACGGGGTCCCTTTAAGGGCTACACCCACCCCAAAGTCACAGGCCTTAATGGTCTTTATTAGGCCTCTTGTAGATTGACTGAGCAGAGGAGCCCTTAATGAGGTACCTCTCCCCTAGTTGGCAATTGGGGAGGGGCCTTGCTCCCTCTGCTCAGTTGTCTTAAATTGTTTGTTTTTTAAAAAATTCGGAAGGAAAGGGTTCTCAGAGAGAGAGGGGAGAAACAGAGGGTAACGGAGAAAGAGAGAGGGGGGTGGGAAGGGGGGGGGGGCTGCGAGGGCAGGTCTCCCCTCGCAGCTGTGGGTGGGTGCACTCCCCAGATGGCAAAACACACAAAAAAACAGTCTTTGGGGTGGTCTTCAGGTGGGGGGAGAAGACGTCTTCACCTGGGGTAGCTAGAGCCACCAGGCACACAATCCCAAACGATCTCTAATTGGGTGATTAAAGAATCTTCAGCCTGGTAGCTCCAGCTATCCCAGGCGAGGCAAATGTGGAGGGGGTGGGGGGGTTCCAATTGTGGGGGGGGGCCTAGTTGTAAGCACGGCCCCCACGCACACTACCACACACACACACACCCCCCGCGATGTTCCGGCCCTCAGTGGTCTTCTTTCCTCCCCCCACCGATACAACAAAGTCTTTTTGGGAAATGCACCCACACCCACCTGTAGAATGTTGGGTCTCCCTCCTTCCACACTGGATGTTGTTGTGGTTTTTCCCCCTCTCTCCAACTCCTTGCAGAAGTGGTAAAAAGTTGATGATAAGGTTTTCTGTTCTCCTCCTCTCCCTCTGGATAGAAGTTGGTGTTGAAGCCCCTTCCTTCCTTCTGTTCCTGGGCTGGTCTCAGGGCTCCCCAGGCAGGAGCTCAAGTTGCTAGCTGCTTCCCTCACTGCTCACAGCTCCAACTGAGCAGGACACGCCTCCACTGCTCTACCATTGGTTGAATGACAGAAGGATAGTTTGCAGGTGAAGCAGGTAATCAGGAAGGCGAATGGAATGTTGGCCTTCATTGCGAGAGGGATGGAGTACAAAAGCAGGGAGGTCCTACTGCAACTGTACAGGGTATTGGTGAGGCCGCACCTGGAGTACTGCGTGCAGTTTTGGTCACCTTACTTAAGGAAGGATATACTGGCTTTGGAGGGGGTACAGAGATGATTCACTAGGCTGATTCCGGAGATGAGGGGGTTACCTTATGATGATAGATTGAATAGACTGGATCTTTACTCGTTGGAGTTCAGAAGGATGAGGGGTGATCTTATAGAAACATTTAAAATAATGAAAGGGATAGACAAGATAGAGGCAGAGAGGTTGTTTCCACTGGTCGGGGAGACTAGAACTAGGGGGCACAGCCTCAAAATACGGGGGAGCCAATTTAAAACCGAGTTGAGAAGGAATTTCTTCTCCCAGAGGGTTGTGAATCTGTGGAATTCTCTGCCCAAGGAAGCAGTTGAGGCTAGCTCATTGAATGTATTCAAATCACAGATAGATAGATTTTTAACCAATAAGAGAATTAAAGGTTACGGGGAGCGGGTGGGTAAGTGGAGCTGAGTCCATGGCCTGATCAGCCATGATATTGTTGAATGGCGGAGCAGGCTCGAGGGGCTAGATGGCCTACTCCTGTTCCTAATTCTTATGTTCTTATGTTCTTATGTTCCATTGACCCTCGCGGTTGACAGTGTCAAAGGCCTTTGTAAGGTCAAAGAAGGCCATGTACAAGGGTTGGTGCTGTTCCCTGTATTTTTCTTGCAACTGTCGCGCTGTAAAAATCATGTCCGTTGTACCCTGTATGGGACGAAATCCGCACTGTTACTCTGGGAGGAGCTCCTCAGCCACAGGGAGAAGACGGTTGAGGAGGACTCTAGCGACGACTTTCCCAGTGGCTGATAGCAGGGAGATTCCTCTGTGGTTGCCGCAGTCGGACTTGCCCCCTTTTTTAAAGATGGTCATGATCACTGCATCTCTGAGACCTCCCGGCATGCTCTCCTCCCCCCAGATGAGAGAGATGAGATCATGTATTCGCGCCAACAGTGCCTCTCCGCCATACTTCAGTGCCTCAGCGGGGATTCCATTCGCTCCCGTAGCCTTGTTGTTCTTAAGCTGTTTTATGGCTTTTTCTACCTCGTGCAGGGCTGGGGTTTTACTGCAGACGTGGACGATGCCTACGTCTGCGCACTTACAGAGGTTGAAATGCAAGTCATAGTCAATATATTCACTGAGGCGTACGAAAGCATGGGCCTTACACTAAATATCCGAAAGACAAAGGTCCTCCACCACACAGCACAGCACTGCCCTCCAGTCATCAAGATCCACGGCACGGCCCTGGTCAACCATGGTGCCAGTTGCCATTGGTGTGTATGATGGGGGATCAAAAAAATTAGGGTCCAAGGTGGGTTGCTCAGGATAGTCCGTGAATCTGAGTTTGATTTGGTCCAAGTGTTTCCGGTGAATGAGTCTATTTGAAAGTTTGACCCGTAACACCCTGCTCCCATCTTTGGCCACGACAGTGCCGGGAAGCCACTTGGGACCTTGTCCATAATTTAATACAAATACAGGATCATTGATTTCAATCTCGCATGACACATTTGCGCTATCATGGTATGCACTTTGTTGAAGCCGCCTGCTCTCTACCTGTTCATGTCGATCAGGCTGAACTAACGAGAGCCTTGTCTTATGTGGTCTTTTCATGAGCAGTTCGGCAGGTGGGATCCCAGTGAATGAGTGTGGTCTCGTGCGGTAGCTAAGCAGGACTCAGGATAGGCAAGTCTGCAGTGAGCCTTCAGTTACCCTCTTCAAGCCTTGCTTGATGGTTTGCACCGCTCTCTCTGCCTGACCATTGGATGCTGGTTTAAACAGGGCAGATGTGACATATTTGATCCCGTTACAGGTCAAGAATTCTTTGAACTCAGCGCTGGTAAAATATGGCCCGTTGTCGCTCACCAGGATATCGGGTAGGCCGTGTGTGGTAAACATAGCCCGCAGGCTTTCAGTAGTGGCAGCGGACGTGCTGGCTGACATTATCTCACATTCAATCCGCTTGGAATACGCGTCTACAACAACAAGAAACATTTTACCCAAGAACGGGCCTGCATAGTCTATGTGTACCCGAGATCACAGTTTGGAGGGCCAAGACCATAAACTTAGCGGCGCCTCCCTGGGTACATTGCTTAACTGCGAGCATGTATTACATCTGTGAGCGTAGGACTCTAAGTCCGCATCGATACCGGGCCACCACACGTGGGATCTGGCTATCGCTTTCATCATTACGATGCCTGGGTGGATACTGTGGAGGTCATTGATGAAGGTGTCTCTGCCCTTCTTGGGGACCACCACTCGATTGCCCCACAGAAGGCAGTCTCTGCCTGTATAGATATTTCATCGTTGCGCCGCTGGAACGGCTTTATCTCTTCCTGCATTTCCACTGGGACACTGAACCAGCTCCCGTGAAGCACACAGCTTTTGACTAGAGATAATAAGTGGTCCTGGCTTGTCCAAGATTTGATTAGCTGGGCAGTGAGGGGTGATTGCTCACTCTCAAATAATTCCATAACCATGGCTAGATCTGCGGGCTGCACCATTTCCACCCCCGTGGTGGGCAATGGCAGCCTACTGAGAGCATCGGCGCAGTTTTCTATGCCTGGCCTGTGGCGGATGGTGTAGTTGTATGCGGACAGCGTGAGCGCTCATCTCTGGATGCGGGCCGATGTGTTGGTATTTATCCCTTTACTCTCGGAGAACAGGGATATAAGTGGCTTATAGTCAGTTTCCAATTCAAATTTTAGCCCAAACAGGTATTGATGCATTTTCTTTACCCCATAGACACATGCTAACGCTTCTTTCTCAATCATGCGGTAGGCTTTCTCAGCCTTAGACAAACTCCTGGATGCATAAGCAACCGGTTGCAGTTTCCCGAAATCATTAGCTTGTGGCAATGCACACCCGACGCCATATGACGACGTATCACATGTTAGTACCAAACGCTTACATGGATCATACAACACAAGCAATTTGTTTGAGCATAACAATTTTCTCACTTTTACAAAGGCATTTTCTTGGCTTTTGCCCCAAACCCATTCGTCCTCTTTTCATAGTAAGACATGCAGTGATTCTAACAGTGTGCTGAGACCCGGTAAGGAGTCATCAAAGTAGTTCAGGTTTCCCAGAAACTATCGCAGCTCCGTCATGTTCTGTGGCCTCGGTGCATTCTCGATTGCCTCTGTCTTCGTGTTGGTGGGCCTGATGCCATCCACCGCAATCCTCCTTCCCAGGAACTCCACTTCAGGCACCAGGAAAACGCACTTCGAGCGTTTTAACCTGAGCCCCATGCGGTTGAGTCGACTAACAACCTCCTCCAGGTTCTGCAGATGCTTGACTGTGTTCCGACCTGTGACCAAGCTGTCGTCCTGGAAGACCACGGTGTGCGGGACCGACTTCAGTAAACTTTCCATGTTTCTCTGGAATATCGCCGCTGCCGATCGGATTCCAAACAGGCATCTGTTATTAACAAAAAGACCTTGCTGCGTGTTGATGCAGGTGAGGGCCTTCGATAATTCCTCCAATTGCTGCATCATGTAGGCTGAAGTCAGATCCAGCTTCGTGAACGTTTTTCCTCCCGCCAGTGTTGCAAAGAGGTCGTCGGCCTTTGGTAGTCGGTATTGGTCCTGCAGGGAGAAAGGATTGATAATTACTTTGTAATCGTCACAGATACTGACGGTGCCATCTCCCTTGAGGACTAGGATGATAGGGCTGGCCCACTCGTTGAACTCGATCGGTGAAATGATGCCCTCTCTTTGCAGCCAGTCTAGCTCGATCTCTACCCTTTCTCTCATCATGTATGGTACTGCTCTTGCCTTATGATGGATGGGTCGCGCCCCCGGAATTAGGTGGATCTGCACTTTGGCTCCTTGGAATTTCCCAATGCCTGGTTCGAACAACGAAGAAATTTTGTTTAAGACCTGGGCACACGAAGTGTCATCAGCGGATGATAGCGCTCGGACGTCGTCCCAGTTCCCGTGTATCTCTCCCAGCCAGCTCCTGCCAAGCAGCATGGGACCATCGCCCGGTACGACCCAGAGAGGTAGCTTGTGCACCATTCCATCATAGGAGACCTTTACGGAGGAACTGCCGATTACAGGAATCAATTCTTTTGTGTAAGTTCTTAATTTCGTGCAAACTAGAGTTAAGACTGGCCTTGAGGCCTTGTTGCACCACAATCTTTCGAAAGCATTTTTGCCCATGATGGACTGGCTCGCGCCTGTGTCCAGCTCCATTGACACCGGGAGTCCATTTAGTTCAACATTCAGCATTATCTGGGGACAACTCATGGTGAATGCGTGCACCCCACGTACCTCTGCCTCCTCAATCTGAGGCTCTGGTTTGTCGTGATCCTCCGTGGGTCTGTCCTCCTCTGCAACATGGTGGTTTTCAGGTTTAACAGGATTTGCAGCTCACCTGCACACTCGTTGGAGGTGGCCCATTGTTCCACAGCCCTTGCAAATGTATCCTTTGAATCGGCATGAATGGAAACAATGATCACCCCCGCAGCGCCAACAAGATATTAATGGATTTGCATTCATCACCCTTGATGGTGGACTCTGAGACATCTGCGGACGTGCAGCTGCAGGTGTGTGTGACCAGCCCTGTATGTTACGATTCGAAAACAACATCACTTTGTTCACAGTACTTGTGGCAGCACTTGTGTGCTGATAGATTTGCTTCATATTGTCACTGATGGCAATGAATGCCTGGGCTATCGCTATGGCCTTACTCAAGGTTGGGGTCTTTACAGTCAAAAGTTTGCAAAGTATGGTTTCGTGGCCAATGCCAAGTACGAAAAAGTCTCTGAGCATGTGCTCCAAATGTCCTTCAAATTCACAATGTCCTGCAAGGCGTCTTAGCTCGGCGACATAAATCACCACTTCCTGGCCTTCAGACCTTTTGTAGAACCGATACTTCGCCATAAGAATGCTTTCCTTCGGGTTCATATGTTCTCGGACCAGTGTGCACAAATCGTCATACGATTTCTCCGTGGGTTTCGCTGGAGTGAGCAGATTCTTCATGAGACCATAAGTTGGTGCTCCATAGATGGTGAGGAGGGTCGCCCTTCATTTGGCAGCGTTCTCTTCCCCATCTAGCTCATTGGCTACGAAGTATTGGTCGAGTCGCTCCACAAAAGTTTCCCAATTGTCTCCCTCCGAGAATTTCTCCGTTCTCCGTTCTCTGCATCTTTGGGTTCGCTATCTGTATCCCTTCCTTGTCGCCAGTTGTTATGTATGGAGAAAGAATCAGACTGAACATTGTGAACTCAAAGTAAAGTGTGACCGTAGTCTTTTATTGCAGGTCTCCAGAATGTGGGGTCCCTTGGGACTCCAGGGGATGAGTCCGCTGGTGGCTGTACAGAGGAAATACAAGTTTACATATATAACAACACGCATGCCTGACGCGAGACTCCCAAAGCAAGCGCTCTACTCGGAACTCCTTCATGGCAAATGGGCAGAGGAAACCTTTCAAAGACACCCTCAAAGCCTCCTTGATAAAGTGCAACATCCCCACCAACACCTGGGAGTCCCTGGCCAAAGACTGCCCTAAGTGGAGGAAGTGCATCCGAGAGGACGCTGAGCACCTCGAGTCTCATCACTGAGAGCATGCAGAAATCAAGCGTAGGCAGCGGAAAGAGCGTGCGGCAAATCTGTCCCACCCTCCCTTACCCTCAACGACTGTCCCACCTGTGACAGGGACTGTAATTCCTGTATTGGACTGTTCAGTCACCTAAGAACTCATTTTTAGAGTGAAAGCAAGTCTTCCTGGATTCCGAGGAACTGACGATGATGATGATGATGACTAACTTCAGATAAGGGGTTGTTTTGCTTCATGTGCTCTGCACCAGGAGTGCTGTAATGGTATGCAAAGAAACTGACCTCAAATTATCGTGCAAGGCGTGTGCCTCAAATTACTATGAAAATAATAGCACATATTGCAAATTCAGATATTATATGTTGAGTCTACTTTAGTTTGCTGGAGGAATTAGATGCTGGCCTTTTGTGCCACCTGCATCATGTCTGCACTCCAACAATCCCATTAGATGACCAACTATATTCAAACCAATACACATTTAAGAATTCAAAACTACAGTTCTTTGAAAACTGTAAAATGAGTCACCCTGTATATCCAGTAGTTTGCTTATGCTAAGCATTTCATAATCATTAAACAATACTTCTGTGTTGAAATCCTGTTCTGCAGCCAATATGTCAGTCACAAAGATACAAAGCAAACAATCAAGTGTTGTATTTAGCAGGTTGATCAGGAAGCAGCTCTCACTGTAGCAAGGGTTGACGGTGGATAGGCAATGGCAGACATTTAAAGATCACATGGATGAACTTCAACAATTGTACATCCCTGTCTGGCATAAAAATAAAATGGGGAAGGTGGCTCAACTATGCTAACAAGGGAAATTAGGGATAGTGTTAAATCCAAGGAAGAGGCATATAAATTGGCCAGAAAAAGCAGCAAACCTGAGGACTGAGAGAAATTTAGAATTCAGCAGAGGAGGACAAAGGGTTTAATTAGGAGGGGGGAAATAGAGCATGAGAGTAAGCTTGCTGGGAACATAAAAACTGACTGCAAAAGTTTCTATAGATATGTGAAGAGAAAAAGATTAGTGAAGACAAACGTAGGTCCCTTGCAGTCAGAATCAGGTGAATTTATAATGGGGAACAAAGAAATGGCAGACCAATTGAATCAAATACTTTGGTTTCTATCTTCGCTAAGGAAGACACAAATAACTTTCCGGAAATACTAGGGGACTGAGGGTCTAGTGAGAAGGAGGAACTGAAGGAAATCGTTATTAGGCGGGAAATTGTGTTAGGAAAATTGATGGGATTGAAGACCAATAAATCCCCAGGGCCTGATAGTCTGCATCTCAGAGTACTTAAGGAAGTGGACCTAGAAATAGTGAATGCATTGGTCGTCATTTTCCAACATTCTATAGACTCTGGATCAATCCCTATGGATTGGAGGGTAGCTAATGTAACCCCACTTTTTAAAAAAGGAGGGAAAGAGAAAACAGGGAATTATAGACCAGTTAGCCTGACATCAGTAGTGGGGAAAATGTTGGAATCAATTATTAAAGATGTAATAGCAGCGCATTTGGAAAGCAGTGACAGGATCAGTCCAAGTCAGCATGGATTTATGAACGGGAAATCATGTTTAACAAATCTTCTAGAACTTTTTGAGGATGTAACTTCTAGAATGGATAAGGGAGAACCAGTGGATATGGTGTATTTGGACTTTCAAAAGGCTTTTGACAAGGTCCCACACAAGAGATTAGTGTGCAAAATTAAAGCACATGGTATTGGGAGTAATGTATTGACATGGATGGAGAACTGGTTCACAGACAAGGAAGTAAAGAGTAGGAATAAACGGGTCATTTTCAGAATGGCAGGCAGTGACTAGTGGGATACCGCAAGGTTCAGTGCTGGGACCCCAGCTATTTACAATATACATTAATGATTTAGACAAAGGAATTGAATGTAATATCTCCAAGTTTGCAGATGACACTAAGCTGAGTGGCAGTGTGAGCTGTGAGGAGGATGCTAAGAGGCTGCAGGGTGACTTGGACAGGTTAGGTGAGTGGGCAAATGCATGGCAGATGCAGTATAATGTGGATAAATATGAGGTTATCCACTTTGGTGGCAAAAACATGAATGCAGAATATTATCTGAATGGCGGCAGATTTGGAAAAGGGGAGGTGCAACGAGACCTGGGTGTCATGGTTTATCAGTCATTGAAAGTTGGCATGCAGGTACAACAGGCGGTGAAGAAGTCAAATGGCACGTTGGCCTTCATAGCAAGGGGATTTGAGTATAGGAGCAGGGAGGTCTTACTGCAATTGGTGAGGCCACACCTTGAACATTATGTACAATTTTGGTCTCCTAATCTGAGGAAAGACATTCTTGCTATTGAGGGAGTGTAGCGAACCGATTCCCGGATGACAGGACTGACATATGAAGGAAGACTGGATCGAATAGGCTTATATTCACTGGAATTTAGAAGCATGAGAGGGGATCTCATAGAAACATATAAAATTCTGATGGGATTGTACAGGTTAGATGCAGGAAGAATGTTCCTGATGTGGGAAGTCCAGAACCAGGGGTCACAGTCTAAGGCTAAGGGCTTAGCCATTTAAGACCGAGATGAGGAGAAACTTCTTCACTCAGAGAGTGGTGAACCTGTGGAATTCTCTACTTCAGAACGTTGTTGAGGCCAGTTCGTTAGATATATTCAAAAGGGAGTTAGATGTGGCCCTTACGGCTAAAGGGATCAAGGGGTATGGAGAGAAAGCAGGAGTGGGGTACTGAAGTTGCATGATCAGCCATGATCATCTTGAATGGTGGTGCAGGCTCAATGGGCTGAATGGCCGGCTCCTGCACCTATTTTCTACGTCTATATTTCTATGGAACAAAGGCAACAACTTACAATTATGCTGGCTTGAATGTAGGACACATTCCAAGGTGTTTTATGGGAGAAGGGAAAATAGTGTAGGACAGATGGAGCAGCCAAATCTTGAACACATTGGAACAAGGTGGAGGAAAGCTTGCCAGCGAGAGGGACACAGGAGAAATGGATCTGAGTTTTAGTTGCAGTGAGGGTGATGTAGGGGAGCAGGAGGAGGGCAATGTTGCAGAGGTGGAAGTAAGCAGTTTTGATGATGGATAAAATGTGGGGTTTCAAGCTCTGCTCTGGGTTGAACTGGATGCCAAGGTTTCACAAGATCTGGTTCAGACTAAGCAAGTGGCCAGGGAATGGAAATGGAGTCAGCAGCAAGGGCCTGGAGTTTATGGTGCAGGCCGAAAACAATGGCTTCGGTCTTCTCGATATTCAGTTTAGGTCATTTTGACTCTTCCATGATTTAACGGGACAAGTTATTAATTCATCTGTTTTTGGTGGTAGCTTTTTTAATTGTTCTTGGGATGTGGGTGATGCTGGTATGGCTACATTTATTGCAATCCCTGGAATATCCTGAGAAAGTGGTGTTGGCCTTCTCCTTGAACTGCTGCAGCCCTTGTGGTGATTGTGCTTCCACGATGGCGTTAGACAGGGAATTCCAGAATATTGACCCATGTAACAATGAAGGAACTGTGACATATGTTCAAGTTTGGATGGTGTGTGACTTGGAGGGTAAGTCGGAGATGTTAGTGTTCCCACATCATTGCTACTCTTGTCCTTCTTGGTGGAAGAAGTCACAGAGGAGTGGGGATATTGTTAAAGTATCCTTGATGAGTTGCTGCAGTGCCTCCTGTTGATCATACATACTGCAACCACAGTACTCTGGTGATGCAGAGGGTAGACATTGAGTTCAGTGACATGGGCAAGCAAACTGCTCTTTCCTGGATGGTGTCAAGCTTCTTGTGCTGTTGCCTGCCACTTGTCAGCCTGGGTGTTATCCTGTTGTAGGGTGGCATGGACTGATTAATTTTTGGAGGAATTGAGGGATAAATGTCAACCAGGACACCAGAAAAACTGCCCTGCTCTTCATGTGCCATGGGATATTTTACATCCACCTAAACGGACACAAAGGGTCTTGTTTTAATGTTGTGACTCTGTACTTTCTTCTGTCCCATCGTCGCTGGCCATATCTTAGCTGTTTAGCCCAATGCACTGGAATTCCCTTCCTAATATGCTCCACCTCACCACCTTCCTATAAACCCATCTCTTTGATTAAATGTTTGGTCAGGCCTCCTAATTTCTCCTGCTTTGGTTTGATGTCTATTTTTCCTTACACTTCTGTAAAGTGCCTTGGACAATGTTAAATGTGCTACATAAGTGCAAGTTGTTGTTTAATCGAGAAATGCAAAGTCAATGGTTGTTAGATGGAAATGTTTCAAATATCATCAATAACTTTGTCAGAAATGTTATTATTATTTAATACAAGCTATACTTGATGACAAGGCTGGATGTGAACGGACGCAAAATAGCCAGATTAAGAATTGTTGTTTTTCTAGTTTGGCAAAGTGAAATAGAAGTCTATTATATTTAGCAATAATCAGCTGAAAACTTTTTATTCCCAAAAGCCTTAAAGTAATGAATCTACAGTCATTATCTTTCAAGCAACTAATAACCATCAGCTGAATCCTGAAATGGGATTCCAGCCCCAAAATAAATTATATATATTTCATCAAAGTGCCTTTATCGAATTGTAGGTCCCATTGTTTTCTTCTGTCAGCACCTATTAACCCTTACTGCAACCACAATACTCTGGTGATGGAGAGGATGGATATTGAGTCCAGTGATAGGGGCACCAATTGAGCACTGTTCTTTCCTGGATGATGTTGAGCTTCTTGTATTGTTTCAGCTGCACCCATCCAGATGAGGGCTGAGTATTCTATCACATGCCTTACTTGAGCTTGTAGATGGTGAGAGGTTTTGTTTTGGGTGATCGGAGGTGAGCTGGTACGTCCAGGAAAAAGGCCATTGTATTAAGTTTCCAGCGTACACATTGAAATGCTGAAACAAACATTAATCAGATAACAGGCTTAGTTTATCCCTGTACTATTAACACTTCACTACAAACATAAATATTCAAAATACAAATTTAAATAAACATAAAAAATAAGCAATAGTCCTATTTTAATTGGCTTGTTTCTCTACTTTGTATTTATTTAAATTTTGATACCTTTTTCTATCTGATTAACCTAGTTAATTTATTTTTAACATTTTTCTCTAACAGTTTAAAATCTTTCACTACGTATTTTGAAACAGCTTCTGAAAAAATGACCTTGCATTATCTGAAAACTGACTCCAAAGGCAGATTCCTCAGTCAATCAAAAGCCAAAAATGTAAAGATTGATCTAGTCATGTTCTAAATATAACCAGATCAAATGTCAATGTATAAAAACATGTGCAATCCAGAAGAGCTGTTTTTGGATGAACTCAACCCAATCCTGCCTTATTGAAATAGGTTGTATTCCCCAGAATTTAGAAGGATCAACATTTTCGGTATATTAAGGGGAACAGATTGGGTAGATAGAGAGAAAATATTTCTGCTGGTTAGGGATACTAGGACTAGGGGGCATAGTCTAAAAATTAAAGCTGGACCTTTCAGGAGTGAAATTAGAAAACACTTCTACACACAAAGAGTGGTAGAAGTTTGAAACTCTCTTTCGCAAACGGCAATTGATGCTAGTACAATTGTTAATTTTAAATCGGAGATTGATAGCTTTTTGTTAACCAAAGTTATTAAGGGATATGAGCCAAAGGCGGGTATATGGATTTAGATCGCAGATCAGCCATTATCTTATTGACTGGTGGAACAGGTTCGAGGGGCTGAATGGCCTACTCCTGTTCCTATGAAATAACACATCCACAATACTGAGAATTAATCTATACACTAATGGTCTATACAATCCATATTTCTACATAACAATGTCCACATTGAAAGATTAGTGGCTGATTTAATCCATGTAATTGAATAGGAGACAATGATTTGAAAGTAATTAAGGGATTCAGATGATGGCTCTAAACTGCTGAAGCTTTGTCCGCACAGTTGATCACATCTGAACTCCTTATTGCTTTTGACTTTGTAAGGGGCTAGGGTATTGTAAGGGGATAAAGATGTCACCAAAGTGGAAGTAGACAGACAGATGGTCACTAAAGTGGATATTGAAAGTAGTGAATTGATCTGACACACAAAATGGTCCAGGTTAAAGGGCGTATCAGTATTAGGAGGTTGTGAAGGATCGGGAGTTCCTCCACCTCACAGTAGGGATTGTAATATATCACCCATTGACAGATTGTATGTAAAACTCGCTTATAACACTCGCTTACAAATGGGTTTTTGGAGAAAGGCTAAGCAGCAAAGCTTGTTAAGCAGCAAAGCTTGATGGTAAATGAACCATCAATTGTGTTAACCTTTAGTACAGACTGACAGAAAATGGAAATTTACATATTCAGTACAGAACAACATCTACCAAGGACAATAGGGAGTCAGCAGTCTGGAAACATGGATTGTAGCAGCAGCTGCATCCATGGAGATCTCTTGGAAAAGGGATAAGAAATCAGGTGCTTGGGAACGAGATAGCAAACCCTGGAAAACAAGGCTAACCAGTACGTCATAAGGAACTGAGGCAAAGTTGACACTGTAGGACAACACATTCCAGCAGGTTGACATGTGATGGGAGATGGACAGGTTGGGAAACCACTCAGCAGCCAGTCTGATAAGGGTCAACGAATCAATGAAGCTCCGCTGATTAGCTGTCGGCCAACCGGTGGTCATAGAAGTTTTGTAGGAGGGTCGCACACATCGAAAAATCGTATAACTGTGCATGTAGAATTCTTATACTTTGAAGGGTTCATCGGAATTCTTCCCCTGCTTATGCTTGCATAAAGATTGGCTGAACCGAGGTTTCGTCTGAGTGATTCCGTGGTCGCTATACAGGCAGGCGGGTGTCGCTCCCTTATTTCAGGGGATCCACCTTGAAGAAGAAAAGTCTTCTTTTTACCCCAGCAACTTCATTCCTGGTTAAATGTTATTAATTTGTCATTATGTAAGGTATTCATCTAATGAACTTCTAGATCAAAACTTAACCTCATAGGAAACATTAAGTTATCACCTCCTAAAAAGGTCATGAAAATTATGGATTGACATTTATGTAAACATAACTCTGATGTAAGTATGATTTTTGAAATTTTTCATTTCATAGAAATGAAACTGAGAAAAAGTGATTATGGGAAGGTTTCACCAACATGATATATTAACACAATAGCACCTAAATATAACATTCGTCACAAGCGTAGGTACAGTATTATCTTCTGCATAAGGCAGGCTGTTGTTTCTTAACTGGATTGTCATTGAATTTCTTGATCAGCATTTAATACACACATTTCTTTATTGAAAAGTTGTTACCGAAATGTTGTGGCGCTATTCTATGGAGTGGTAAGAGAGGAACTTATATCCATGATGTGCTTCAAGGGTGAGCATATGTTAGCAGAGATCAAGGACTATTTTAAAAGGGACTAGGGAAGATGAGAGTCTGCATTGCTGTCACTCCCGCTCCTGATTAATTTAGTGGCTTTCCTAGAAATTTAATGCGTGCATGACAGATCAGGCTGTTTTTTAACAATACCTTTATTATGTTCATGGCTAGAAGGCATTTTCTTTAAGTAGACCGGTTGACTTATGAACTAAAACCTGCATCTTTCTTCTTTGCTGTGTATAGATTAGCATGCCCAGGTTTAATAACTAAACCTCAGTGAATTACTTACTGGGGACTATATGGAAAGCCCACCATATTTGCCTGTCACTCAGAAGATGGAAAATAACACAGGCTGAAATTGCTTGGTCACATTGATTTACAAGTGAAATAATATACAAAAACAGAAAGACATAGTCAGATGCTTGCACAGTATAATAATCACATTTACACAATATACAAAGTATTCTTTCTATCTAAAAACAAGAAAAGAAAAAACCTTAAAGCTTTCCTCAGCAAATTCTTGAAAAGAAAACTCATTGGTGCAAATCACACAAAAATCATTCCTTACATAGCCTCTACTGACATGTATTAACAGCAAGGTGAAGAGAGAGGTGCAGACCCCACAAATGTATATGGTTTACAATGCGTCTTTTCCTTTAAAGATAGACTGATTTATTTGCAAAAATCAGAGACTCAAATTATTAACAATTTTTTAACACTTGGCGGACAAAGTGGTAATTAAATGAAAAAGGCTCCCAGACAGCCTACAAACTATAAATTACAAGTCTTCAGATGATCTCATTGCGACATTTATTCTCATAATTCTTTCCGTTGTGCCTGCTTTCCGGTATCATTTAATTGAAGGCTTGGCCATTCAGATAGTCACCTTGGGTCCATTACATTGGCTAAAGAAGTTGGATGCTCCTTTCAGTTTGTTTCACATCATAGTATCTAAAAATTGCAACAACACGTCCTGGTCTGCAAATAAAACACAAAAAAACATTGTAATTTATTTGCTTAAAAAATTACTGCTAATTAATTTGTGTTTCTACATTATGGCTGCATTTTGCTTGAATTCTTCCTGGCAGTTTCAGCCTAGTTTCTCAAATATACTTATCACCCGAGGACAGTGGTAGTCATAATACAGCTCAAGAGTGATATGAAACCCACTTCCCCCTCAGCAATGACCTGTTTGTTCATGAGTCTCTGGGCCTCAGTTCACAATATGCCAGCTCTGTTTTATTGCTGGAGTTAGATGTGAATGCAAGAGTCAGCACACACAAAAAATCTCATTTGGTGGTAGATCTGAGAGAGTAGCTCTTGAAGAAGTCACTGCTCAGGATTGTGGCCCTCGATAAAACATACTCTTGAACGATGAAACTAAATTACACCACGTAGTTTTGGTCTGTTTTTTAAATTAGTAATTTAGAATAACTGAACAATGCTTGATAATGTATGGTAATAATTTAGTTAATTAATCTAATGAAAAATAATGACAGCAGTCGTCTCCGAGAGCTCAGTCGGTAGAAGTACTATGTGACATAGTACTGAACCATAAGCGCCAGGAAGGCCCCAGGTTTGATCCCCAATCTGTTCTGAGTTATCTGATGTCAGCGAAGGTGGCAGTGGGGTCACTGTTATTGGCCTCATCGTACTCTAGTTTACGAAGGAGAAAATATTGTCCAGGGTTCCCATTCCCAATTGTCAACCAGCAGACCCTGCTGGAATTATACATGCAATGATGTTGGGCGAAGATAGGATCAGGTTCAGCTGTGGTGACCCCATAGTTAAATAAGCTCTCCCCAAATATTCAGTGTATGGGTTCACAGATGAAGATTGATCCATCATCTTCAAAAAACAGAAAGGAAGAAAATTGGGACGAACAAAATAATGGAGACTAAAGTATTCAAGGTTGGTATCAGAGGTAGACAGTGCGATAGCACTGTTATGTATTTATGCTTGGGGTCACCAGACACCAGGGGGCACCACTGTCGGAGGTCATCGGGCTGTACGCGCGCGCGGTCACTGGTATAAACATGACACGCGGGTTACTTTGGGCGCGAGTAAAGTTGGATCAGGTTTACACCTGAGGCAGATTACAGTAACAAGTCTTTTGAGTCATTACATTCATTACATTTGGCGACGAGGTAGCTTAAGAACCTTCACATGTACAATGGGCACTATTGGAATTCTGGAGAGATTCGCGGATGGCGAGGATTGGGCGGATTTTATCGACCGCCTGATCGGTATTTTGTGGCCAACAAAATGGAGGGAGAGGCTGACGCAATTCGGCGCAGGGCGGTTTTCCTCACTGTTTGTGGTCCAAAAATTTATGGCCTCGTGAAGAATCTTCTCTCGCCTTTACGTCCAACAGACAAAGAATATGGGGATTTGTGTGCTTTGGTGCATGACCATCTTAAGCCAAAAGAAGGGATCATCATCTCTACATACATGTTCGTGCTGAGGGCCAGGATGTGACGGGATTCGTTGCGGACCTGCAACGTCTTGCTGAGCCGTGTAAGTTCGGGAACGTGTTGGAAGACATCCTGCGAGATTTCTTCGTGATAGGCATCAACCACAATGTGATTCTTCGGAAGTTATTGGCCAAAGAGAAGCTGGATTTGAGCAAGGCCATTGCGACTGCCCAGGCATGCATGACGACTGATGATAATTTGAGACAGATACCACCAATGCATCTACTATTTCTAGAAACATAGAAAATAGGTGTAGGAGTAAGCCATTCGGCCCTTCGGGCCTGCAGCACCATTCAATAAGATCATGGCTGATCATTCCCTCAGTACCCCTTTCCTGCTTTCTCTCCATACCCCTTGATCCCTTTAGCCGTAAGGGCCATATCTAACTCCTTCTTGAATATATCCAATGAACTAGCATCAACAACTCTCTGCAGTAGGGAATTTCACAGGTTAACAACTCTCTGAGTGAAGAAGTTTCTCCTCATCTCATTCTTAAATGGCTTACCCCTTATCCTAAGACTGTGTCCCCTGGTTCTGGACTTCCCCATCATCATTCTAGGGCCACTTTCTTAAGTACTCTGGGATGCAGACTATCAGGCCCTGGGGATTTATCAGCCTTCAGTCCCTTCAATTTCCCCAACACCATTTTCTGACTAATAAGGATTTCCCTTAGTTCCCCCTTCTCGCGAGACCCTCGGTCCCCTAGTATTTTCGGGAGGTTATTCGTGTCTTCCTTAGTGAAGACAGAACCAAAGTATTTGTTCAATTGGTCTGCCATTTCCTTGTTCCCCATTATGAATTTCCTGATTCTGACTGCAAGGGACCTACATTAGTCTTTACTAATCTTTTTCTCTTCACATACCCGTAGAAGCTTTTGCAGTCAGTTTTTATGTTCCCTGCAAGCTTACTCTCATACTCTATTTTCCCCCTCCTAATTAAACCCTTAGTCCTCCTCTGCTGAATTCTAAATTTCTCCCAGTCTTCCGGTTTGCTGCTTTTTCTGGCCAATTTATATGCCTCTTCCTTGGATTTAACGCTTTCTCTAATTTCCCTTGTTAGCCATGGTTGAGCCACCTTCCCTTTTTTATTCTTACAGGGATGTACAATTGTTGTAGTTCATCCATGTGATATTTATGAAAGGGAAATCATGCTTGACAAATTTTCTAGAGTTTTTTGAGGGTGTAACTAGTAGAGCGGATAAGGGAGAACCAGTGGATGTGGTGTATTTGGACTTTCAAAAGACTTTTGACAAATCCCACATCAGAGATTAATGTGCAAAATTAAGGCACATGGTATTGGGGGTAATGTATTGACGTGGATAGAGAACTGGTTGGCAGACAGGAAGCAAAGAGTGGGAATAAATGGGTCCTTTTCAGAATGGCAGGCAGTGACTAGTGGGGTGTCGCAGGGTTCAGTGCTGGATCCCCAGCTGTTTACATTGTACATTAATGATTTAGACAAAGGAATTCAATGTAATATCTCCAAGTTTTTAGATGACACTAAGCTGGTTGGCAGTGCGAGCTATGATGAGGATGCTAGGAGGCTGCAGGAATGGGGGTACTGAAGTTGCATGATCAGCCATGATCATATTGAATGGTGGTGCAGGCTCGAAGGGCCGAATGGCCTACTCCTGCACCTACTTTCTATGTTTCTATGTTTCTATGAGTCGGAGCTTCACGGCAAGTACTGTAAACAAGATTGTGTCATTGTTTGGCAGAGCTGCTTATGGCAGGGCCTACTCGACTGCTTATGCGAAACCTGTAGCTGCTAAAAGTCCGCCAACTGTTACGAATCAGATTTCACCTTGTTGACGTTGTGGGGGCAATCATCAGCCTCTTCAGTGTCAGTTTCAACAGTACTCCTATAATGGTTGTTCGAAAGTGGGGCACCTTCAGAGAATGTGCCCACAACTGAGCAAGCGTGCTGCCACTCATCACATTGCTGATGATGACCAGTCCAGTGCTGGCCTGGATACACAACCCGAGGAGGAAGTGTATGACCTGTATTCATTCTTGGGAAGGAGCCAGCCAATAATCGTGAATGTGAAGTTGAATGGTGTGCCTGTATAAATGGAGCTGGACACAGTTGCGAGTCAGTCGATAATGAGCCAAAGGACATTCGACAAGCTGTGGGACACTGAGACTGCAAAGCCTAAGCTGAGTCCAGTCAATGCCAAGTTACACAAAGCACTCATACCGGTGATTGGCAGTGCAGTAGTCAAGGTTTCATGATGGTGTGCTTCATGATCTACCATTATGATTGTCCCAGGTAATGGTCCATCGCTGTTCAGCAGGAATTGGCTCGAGAAAATCATGTGGAATTGGAATGATATCAAAGCGATGTCATCGATGGATGATCGTCAGTGTGCTCAAGTGTTGAAGAAGTTTCCTTCTTTGTTTGAACCGGGCATTGGTAATTTTACTGGAGCCAAGGTGCAGATTCACCTGGATTCTGATGCAAGGCCTGTCTATCATAAAGCTTGGTCTGTTCCCTACATGCTGAGGGAGAAGGTTGAAGTTGAGGTTGACAGACTCCAACGTGAAGGGGTCATATCACCGGTCGAGTTTAATGAGTAGGGGCCAGTCCTATTGTTCCTGTGTTGGAGAATGATGGCACTGTCAGGATTTGTGGAGACTACAAGGTTACGATTAACCGATTTTCGAAACAGGATCAGTACCCGTTACCGAAGCCTGATGACCTGTTCGCCATGCTAGCTGGTAGAACGTCGTTCACTAAACTGGATCTGATGTCGGCCTATATGACACAAGAGCTTGTCAACACTTCAAAGAAACGCACCTGCATCAACACCCATAAAGGACTGTTTGTCTACAACAGGTATCCTTTTGGAATTCATTCGGTTGCAGCCAGATTGCAGAGGAAGTCCGTTCCTAGAACTGTCATGTTTCAAGATGATATTCTGGCCACAGGTCGTGACACTACTGAACATGTGAACAATCTTGAAGAAGTCCTACATTGTCTGGACAAAGTGGGACTCAGGCTGAAACATTCGAAGTGTGTCTTCATGGGTCCCTATTCGGGTGCCTTGAGTCATTACATTCATTACAAGCACATTGAAATGTGCAGCCCCATGTGGGGGTTCACACAAGTTCAATTATTAACTCCACTGAACTTCTAATTTGAGCTATGGTTCATAGTCAGTTGTGAGTAGATGCCAGAAATCTGTCTAAAGAAAAAATGGAGAGGGAAAGCCATTTTTGGATTACTGTCATGCAATTCGTAGTAGCCAGCTCAAAGGTATTAGCAGAGGCCTGGGAGGATGCTGTCTGAATTCTCTAAGCTGCAGAAAAAGTTTGTGTGTGTCCTCACACACAAAAGAATAAAAGGCTTAAAAAATGGCACACAAATTTCCACCAATTTTCACAGCAAGTTTCCTCAGTAAAGAAGGTTCTTTTATTACAAATTAGGTTTATTTTAATCAAGAGAGTACACATTGAGAAAATAATGAATTACCAGCCGGTATTGGATTAGTTCGATACATAACTTCCACTTATCAGATGGCGGCAGGGTTTCAACACCAATCCAGAATGAGCTATCAACTGATAACACTGAACACTTGTTAGAGCTCAAGTGGTTGTTTTTATATCTTCACACTCTTCTCGCTTTGCAGAAGAGTGTAAAGTAGTGGAAGGATTTGCAGGCTGATTAACAGTCTGACAGGCCACAACATGAACACTCCGCCATGGCTGTAACTATCTTTATACCAGCTAATAGGGTGATTAGTCCTATATGGCGTGAGGGTTTAATGGGACACCTACTCCCACTGGACGCAAGTTTTTTACAATTAGTTGCCTTCTGCTTTTGGTTTGTCTAAAGTAGGGTTTTCGGAAGATAATTTTAGTTAAAGAAAACAGTGAGAATGTTGGTCATTTGTGCTTACTGAGGCCACAAGTTGTCCAACTGTAGGCTGTAGACCCTACAGCTAGTGATTGATACAGTACAGCTAGTGACTGATACAGTACAGCTAGTGATTGATACAGTGCAGCTTGACTGATACAGTACAGCTAGTGACTGATACAGTACAGCTAGTGATTTATACAGTACAGCTAGTGACTGATACAGTACAGCTAGTGATTGATACAGTACAGCTAGTGACGTTGGTCGCAGAGAGCATGCAGAAACCAAGTGCAGACAGCGGAAGGAGCGTGCGGCAAACCAGACTCCCCACCCACCCTTTCCTTCAACCACTGTCTGCCCTACCTGTGACAAAGACTGTAATTCCCACATTGGACTGTACAGTTACCTGAGAACTCACTTTTAGAGTGGAAGCAAGTCTTCCTCGATTTTGAGGGACTGCCTATGATGATGATGACAGCTAATGATTGATATAGTACTTGAGGTTATCAGATACAGTCATTGTTGAGGTATATTTTTTGTTTTGTTCAGTATTCACAGCTACCACTTGACAGAAATAACATTTGGTATAGTTTTCATGCAGAGAGTAATGGAGTCATACCTCTAAGTGAAAGTGACTCCAGGTAGCTTTTGAAGGCTTTAGGTTCTAAAGAGTTTAATATTTTGGCAAAATTCATATTAATTCTTCCATAATCTCTCTCATATGTGGTGACATGTTTCCTGTTCTCCTGCTTTTGGATGTGTGCTTGTATCGCCCTGGGCACTGTAAGTAACACCAAAATAGAAGAATTTAAACTAGATTTTGGTCGTGGAAAATCATGGAATTAATATACTCTTGTCCATATTCAAGGAACCCACATAAGAATATCTGTTACTGAAACATCTGCTTCATAAGAATTTAAGAAAAAAGTAGTCGTATTACTTTGAACCTAAATGGAGGGCAGCAGGTTACATGGAATGATACTTGGGAAAGCCCCAAATGATAGCTGTGTTGGCTCTGGTAAATAAAACAAAAGAAAAACTTGCATTTATATAGCACCTTTCACAACCTCAGAGCGTCCCAAAGCACTTTACAATCAATAAAGTACTTTTGAAGTGTAGTCACTGTTGTAATGTAGGAAACGCGGCAGCTAATTTGTGCAGAGCAAGGTTCCACTGCTCTTCTTTGAAATAGTGCCATGGGATCTTTTACATCCACCCGATAGGACAGACCGGGCCTCGGTTTAACATCTTATCTGAAAGCCAGCACCACTGACAGTACAGCACTCCCTCAGTACTGCACGGGAGTGTCAGCGTAGATTTTGGCCTCAAGTCTCTGAAATGGAATTTGAACTCACGACCATCTGACTCATTATCATAGGCAGTCCCTCGAAATCGAGAAAGACTTGCTTCCACTCTAAAAGTAAGTTCTCACGGGACTGTACAGTCCAATGTGGGAATTACAGTCTCTGTAACAGGTGGGGCAGACAGCGGTTAAAGGAAAGGGTGGGTGGGGAGTCTGGTTTGCCACACGCTCCTTCCGCTGTCAATAAATAAAACATTTTCTACTTACCGACTGCAGCACCGGGAGTCCTCCAACAGCGTGCTGGGATGCCCCCCCCAGTGTGTCTCTGTCAGTGTCTCTATCTCTCTGTCTGTGTGTGTGTCTCTCACTCTTTGTCTGTCAGTGTCTGTGATTCTAACAGCGAGGGGAGGGGGAGAAGGGGAGGGGGAGGGGGAGAAGGGGGGTGGGGTTGTGGAGGTGGAGGTAGAGGGGGGTGAGATGGGGGTAGAGAGGGGTGGGGTGGGGGTAGAGGGGGGTACATGGGGTGGGGGTGAGGATAGAGGGGGTGGGGTGGGGTGGGGGTAGAGGGAGGGTGGGGGGAGGAGGAGGGGGAGGAGGAGGAGGGGGATGAGGAGGGGTGGGAGGAGGAGGGGGAGGAGGAGGGGTGGGAGGAGGAGAGGAGGGGCGAGGAGAAGGAGGGGCGAGGAGAAGGGGGGAGAGGGGGAGAAGGGGGGGAGAGGGGAAGAAGGGAGAGAGGAGGGAGGGAGGGAAGGAGAGAGGAGGGAAGGAGGGAAGGAGAGAGGGGAGGGAGGGAGGGAGGGGAGGAAGGATAGGAGGGAAGGAGAGAGGAGGGAGGGAGCGAAGGAGAGAGGAGGGAGAGAGGAAGGAGGGAGGGAGCGAGAGGAGGGAGGGAGGGAGAGAGAGCGGAGGGAGGGAGGGAAGGAGAGGAGGAAGGGGAGGGAAAGAGAGAGGAGGGAGGGGAGGGAAGGAGAGAGGAGGGAGGGGAGGGAAGGAGAGGAGGGAGGGAAGGGAAGGAGAGGGGTGGGGGGAGGGAAGGAGAGGGGGGTAGGGAAGGAGAGAGGGGGTAGGGAAGGAGAGAGGTGAAGGGAGGGAAGGAGAGGGGGGAGGGAAGGAGAGAGGGGGGGAGGGAAGGAGAGAGGGGGGGAGGGAAGGGAGAGAAGGAGGCTGAACGGCCGGGCCCAAGACCTCAGGCTGGATTTACAGGTAGGTGGCGTCGGGTCTCGGGGGGGGTCGCGGAGGTCCGGGGGGGGGACCGAGAGTCGCGGAGGTCCGGGGGAGGGGGGAGAGTCACGGAAGTCCGGGGGGGGGGGGAGAGTCGCGGGGGGGGGGGGGAGAGTCGCAGAGGTCCGGGGGGGGGGTAGAGAGACGCGGAGGTCCGGGGGGGGGGGGGCGGGGGGGAGAGCGGGGGTCGGATCCAGTCCAGTAGGGTGGGAGGAGCCTTATTCACGCAGCCCCAGTGAGGCCATTCGGCCAGGGCTAGGGGCTGCGTGCTTTGGACCCCTCCCACAGTTTTGGGCGCCTGGAACTACTGCACATGCGTGCCCACTGTAGCACGCATGTGCAGAGGTCCCGGCACTGTTTTTAGCGCAGGGACTTGGCTTCGCCCGCTACAGCTCGTGCTGCAGAGGGCCTGCAGGGAGCTGGAGAATAGGTAAGTTTTTTTTCGGCGCACTTTCTGGCACGAAAAACGGGCGTCCAGATCCGGGCTGCGTCGTTTTAGGCGCGGCCCGAAACTTGGGCCCTATGTTTCCATGTTAATCTGACTTAGAGGCAGGAGTGCTACCGCTAAGTCATGGTTAATACCTGAGGGTTTTGTCCTGTTGTATTCCTAGCTTTAAACAATGATTTCCAGGCAACCTTCAGCCTCACACTTTTTAAAAAGATCGATGGTCGACAGAATGATGAAACAGTTGAGAACCAAAAAAAAGTAAAGTAAGCTTCATGTCTGCTATCCTCCTAGACCATGCTGATAATGTAAATGCAGTGACACTATCAATGGAGTGGTTAGTCATTCTATTCCTTTTGCAGCAGTTTTCCAGTGTTTATTGCTGCCATATCGAGAGGTGCATATCGCGAGCTCAGGTTTTTGATTTGGTTTTCGATAGTGATATTGGTTATCTGTGAGGGGATAACATGGCTCCGTTCTGCCAATATTGGGCAGACAGGGGGGACATTTCATCTGGAACTCTGGGGAAAAAACCTCCAATCACTTGAAATGGAAAAGCACTGCAGTTATTCACTTATCATTTCTTCCTTATCTCTGTGTATGGTTTAGAATTTTCTACATTCCCCTTCAAAACTCCTCCTCATTATCCTTACTAACCTATGAGCACCTGTTCACATGGACGTCAACTACCTTCTGACCATAATATCAGCTTTGCTGTGGAAATGCTGCTGTAGATTACTGCTTTCCTAAATATTTGAACCACAGTCTGAATCTGCTCTTTTGCTGCTGATGCCACAATACATTCAACTTGCTTCAGATTCCACACCCTCAGTAATTACAACCTCCAGTCCTCTCACAGTGTAATGGCTGAATCATAATATTTTGATCTCCTTCCTGCCCTTTAATGGGTAGTGAAAAAGCTTGTTTTTTAAAAAAAAATTTCAAGGCATCTTCATGAGTTGGACAGGAGTTAAGATAAATGTTGAGTTTTCTCCCAGCACTTATTTGAATAATTTGCAGAAGGAGTCACTGAGCGGAAGGTGAGGACATTGGCGCTGAAATCCCGGCCGTCCTTGGTCCGATCGGAGTGTGTACGGACCCGGGAAGGCATTGCAAAATACGGTTTTCAGCGCACGATGCGCATGTGCTGAAAACCGGCTTTTCTGAGCTGTCAAGGTGGAGCTCGACAGATCTTCCGTATATCGGGAGCGAGGACATTTGCAAGGGAAAGATTGCGGTATTTACCCATATCTTACCCAGCAAATGTCCTCAAAACTCTTGTGCCTGATAAAAGCAGGCACATAGCATACTTTTACAAGCGTAAGAGTTTAAAAACATACAAAAATATAATTTAATTAAATTAAAAAGGCACATATTATTTGTAAAAACTCTGCCCACCACATTACATTTATTTTTAACTATAATTAAAAAAACGTTTTAAAAACTCAGGAAAAAAAATTTCTCCAAGATATTTATTAACTTTAATTTCAATTAACTTTAATTAAGTGAGGTGTGTTTTTTATTTTTTATTATATGTGTTTAATGTGTTGTTTTTTTTCTCATTAATAGCAATGAGAACATAGATACGGAGTTCTCATTGCTATTAATGAGAAAACTGTGAAATACTGTACTTGATTGGTTGAGCAGTCACACTTGATTGCACCTTCTTCAGGAGTACGGGAGCACGCTTCACAGCATGGGAAGAGAAGGCCTCCCCACCAAAATCCCACGCTCCTCCCGGACCACCAGGTAATTTCATAGAAATGTTTCAGGTCGAAGGCAATTGCCCTCCGGCCGCAATTTCAGCCCCATAGAGTCATAGAAAGTTACAGCATGGAAGGAGGCCATTTCGGCCCATTGTATCTGTGCCGGCCAACAAGAGGCTATCCAGCTTAATCCCATTTTCCAGCTCTCGGCCGTAGCCCTGCAAGTTACAGCACTCCAACTGCACGTCCAAGTACTTTTTAAATGTGGTGAGGGTTTCTGCCTCTACCACCCTTTCAGGCCAGTGACATGTTTCTATCTTTGCTACAGCCCCAAATAATTGATGATCTTGCACCCACTCCACCCACTAATAAATACCTGCTTTTACTTTTTGATGAAAGAGAAAGGTGTGAGATTTAAGGAAAGAAAGCTTTGCCCAATTTAGAAATCGGCACTGAAGGAACCTTTGGTCTGAATCTGCAGGACCAGACTGCTAATTGAGCAACATTTTTCTATAACTAATACTTGGGTGAAGTGAATAAGTGAAGTTTAATTTTAGTGAGAGTTTGGTGCAAGCAAGAATTCAGGCTAACTTTATCTATATTTTTAAGTTAATCAGTTTGGCAGTGAAGGGAACCTTTATGATGGATGTGGAATGTGTGTGGAGCCACCAAGGCTTCGCAAGCCCCAATTTAACGGGGCATGAGTGGGAGTGGGCATACGCCAAGCTCGCTTGGCCGCACTGTCGTGAGGCCCAGGCCATTTTAACTCCTAGGCTTCATTTCCACATTTGAAGTGACGCTCCTGCCCAAATCCCAGTTGCCTAGCAACAGGAGGCCATCCTTGGGGATCCGAGGGAACATTCCCCAGCAGTCAAGTGAGTGGGTTGGGGGAGTCCACGATCAGGGAAGGGGAGAAAGACCAGGGCAAGGGAGGCCCATAGTTTACCCTAAAAAATAAGGGGCCGAAATTCTCCTGTTGTGCACCTCCCGTTCGCACCTCCAGGGGATGCTTATGGGGCATAAACCTGTTTTCACCTGGGTGAGGGTGGGGGAAATGCTATCGGCTCCTGCGAAATTGTGCAGGAGTTAGTAGAGGCACTGACACAGTAGCGCTGTACCCCGCTAGTAGACCACCGGGCTGGTGCACAACCGCCGATGAAAGCATTGCCAAGCACAGCAACCCTTGGTGCCCCATTGCAATCCCTTTCCGCCCCGCGGCGAAAATTGGCCAGTGCCCTGCGATGCTGCCGCAAGCGATGTCAGCGCCAGCCTCGTGGGTCGCAAACTGGGCCAACATTCTCTCACGGAAGTTAAAGGGGAGGTGGGGAGTGCAGCACCAGTTTTGGCCGACTCACTGGTCGGCCCATCTTGAGGCACCGTGGTGTGGTTCGGGCCGCCATCTTGCAGCCCCACACACTGTTTGGGTGTCGGGCTGTGGCCTCGGCACAATGCTGCCCTGGTGGCCATCAGAGGCCCAGCAGCGTGCACAACGGCCCTCCCCTTTAATGGAAGGGGCGGAGCATTGAAACGCGTCAGCGCTACGTGGAGAAGCTGCCAAACGTATCCGAGTAGCATCTCCAAACCCACTCCAACAGGAAGTGGAGCACGCGACATTGCGCTCCACTTCCTGTGAGGGGCGGTAACTGCAATTTTGTGGCCGCGACTTCCGCGCCGGGCGCAGGAAGTCCCGCCCTGACTCGGTAACCATCCCCAAACGGGGTGTTGGGGAATTTCGCCCCCGAAATGTTTTAAATTACCTTCTTTGGTCAGTTCTAGCCCCAATCCTGATGTCCGGCAGCACTCATGAGAGTCACACAACTGAGCATTAAAATTGCGTCGGGGTCTTATTTGCGTCTTAGGTGCATATTACTGAAGGCCCTTGACTGCCTCCCTCACAGGCCTCCCGAAACATGGGAGTTAAATTGGCAGCGGGCAGCAGGCCGGTGCGAACAGGAGGTAACTACTCTGCCCCTATTTTAACCCCATGCACGCCCTAAGAAACACCCCAACCCTACATCTATTACATTTCTTTTAACCATATAATCAGATATTGCTTCAAAAAAAACCTATTACATTTGTCAAACATGAATTGCCTTTAATAAATCCATGCCAGTTTTCCCAGTTATCTCTAAGCAGTCACTTTGGATGTTCTAAGTACTGTCAGAGAGGATAATACAAACAATGTCTACAGGGTGGTATACTTAGGGTTAGTTAGGGTTAGAGGAATTATTATCAACTCCCTCAGACAGGGTATTATAGACAGAGTCAATAGAAATGTTATAAATAGGGTCAAAGAGAATGTTTACGCAAAATCAGTGGGTATGTTGTATACTTACTGTGCCTGACATGCATAGGGTCAGTGAGAATGCTATAAACAGTGTCAGAGCAGATATTATGCACAGAGTCATTGGGGATACAACATCAGATAGAATCAACACAGTCCTGTCAAATGCTGTCCCCAAAAAGGCACAATTTCCTTTTTTTTCCCTGTTCGCACCGGCCTCCTGCCCGCCGCCAATTTAACTCCCATATTTCGGGAGGCCTGTGAGGGAGGCAGTCAAGGGCCTTCAGAAATATGCACCAAACATGGAAATAAGTCTATAAAATCCCAGGACCAACGAAGACTTGAATAGTGCTTCCAAATCCTGTCCTGGATAGGATAGAAAACAAAGCCTGTCATCTGATAGGTGATCCCTCTCTCACCTCTAACCTCCAACCTCTCTCTGCAATACAACGTTCCAAATATTTCTGCATTGCATCAATACCATTATAATTAATGTTTGGCTTGGCTTTTCTCTCTTCTAGGCTGCAAATATCCCATTCATCATTCTATTCATCTGCTTCCACTAAAGTAGCAGAGGGAGGAATTCCAGAAGCATGTGTTAAGCATTTGAATGCTAAAATCCCACGGCGTAAGTTCTTATCGTCTTTCCTCATAAATTAGTTCTGTAACACTAAGGATCAGCCTTGTGGCTCCTCTCTGTGTTGTCTACAAGGCTGGGATGTGTCACTTGTGTCTTGGTGACCAGAACTAAATGCAGTACACGAAGTACAACCTGACCAGAGGCTTATACAGATATATCATACTCAGCAGAATAAGAAAAAGTTTAATCCAGACTACTGTTTTAAATTAAACCATGACTGCAGAACAAAACCCAGACCGAAGTACAAAATAGTAAATGGTAAATTAAAGACTGATGTCAGAAGCATATCTTCACGCAAAACATGATTAACACCCTGAATGGTCTTCCCCGTAGGATACAAAAAGGTAGATTTTCTTCTTCATTACTCCTGGGGAATGTTCAGTTCCCAGACGGAAGGAAGAGGAAAGGGAAGTGGAGGCCCATCTCTGTTTCATTACACCGGTGTGGACTAGGCTCGTGCCTGCAGTTCATGCAGGCTCAGTGTAACCTGACAGATAAGGTGGGAGGGAACATTCCCAGTGACTTTGCCTGACTTTCCTCAGTACGTTAATGGGGCACCCGGAGGGAGGGGCATCCCAAAAAACTGGCAAAGTGGGACCTCTGAAGACTGGAAGATTTTCAGGGATCCTGGGAATACCCCGAAGATATCGGGAAGCAGCAGGTCAGTGAGGAATTAACCATCGTCTCCTCCCCTTCCTCCCAGCACATTCTTCGAGTCTCAGGTCCTTCTGGTTCTCCAGCAGCAGCCAGCAGGTCTTAATTTCAGCAGCCGGGTATGCAGCTGCAGACCTCTCAAGCATCGGTATCCTGCACCTTGTGAGCACCAGCAGGAACCCTGAAATCTTCATCAACATTAAAAATTCTGAAATCATTCAGAAGGGAATTAGATGCTGCGATGGAAGGGCCATAAATTCCTATGTAGGGCTGAGTGGCTAGTTCTATTTGTGAAAATTAATAAAATATAGGTCACACCCAGTGTCATTTCAGTCATTAATGGGTTCAATCTATAAATACACTCCTCCTTGTTTGGCCCGACCTTTCATAGTGTTTTCTTTTTAAAAAAGCCTTCATTTGCTGTTTCTTGTGGATTTTCTCACTGCACATCAATTAGAATCATATATTCAAGACCCAATTTCCATTTAATTCTATCTCAGTCGTGTGAAATATGGCAGATCAGGAGACGGTGGCCTTTAACATTAACATGATTAACATTTTGAAATTACCTGGTATGTTTAGCATATTCAAACACTAATAAAGTATTGTGCATCTTACAGGATTGGGAAGTGCTTTTTGTGTCGTACAGTTCTCTGACAGGTTTCTTTCTTCTATAAGCTCCAGTAATGTAAGGATGTATGTTCAGTGCAGTCCTACCTTGTTGCATTCCCAGGTAATCTTGCCGATATACTGTATTATATTGATATGCTTCTACTTGGGCAATGTCTTCAGAAGACATTGATTTCACGAAGTACGCTGGGACTCTATCGTACATATCCCGGTCTTTTTTGAGCAGGTTCCACAGCATCAAACTCTGCAGTGGTACAATTTACAAATTAGGGTACAACTAGAACAATAGGATTGTTGTAATATTGGCCCCAAGTTTCCACACGTGGCGAAAAAGGCGCCCCTCAGAGCTGGGCGCCTGTTTTTCGCGCCGAAAACGGCGCCTAAAAAAAAATGCGGTATTCTCGAGCTCCTTGGAGCTCGATGTCTGCTTGGCGCGGTGCACAGGGGGAAGAGCCTACCACTCGCGCCGATTTTGTAAGTAGGAGGGGGCAGCTACAATTTATATGAGGCTTCTTGGCGCCGGCAACCCTGCGCGTGCGCGTTGGAGCGTTCGCGCACGCGCAGTCTGAAGTAAACATTGGCACTCGGCCATTTTTAAAAGTGCTGCAGAAAAAGTGAAGATTTGTTTCTTGGACCCCTGCAAAGGCTTGCATTTTAATTTTCTTGATATTTCTGTGTGTGAGGGAGTGCTTTTAGCAGCACTGCTGAATAAATCACCTGCTGAAATCAGTGAGTTCAGCTTTTCACTGCTAAACTTGCAGAACCGGTGCCTGCAAATTAAGGAATGTGTGTTTGGAGAAATAAAAGTGCCAATTCAACTTTGCAATGGATCAACGTCCACCAAGAACAAAGAATTTCTTGCATGAGGAAGCAAACCATTGCATAATATGTGGTGCACCCATTATGCAAATTTAAATATAAAGATGTCGATGTGGCTGCCTCTCCCTGTCCAAATCCCTCAGTCAGTCCCCCTCACAGCTCGAAGGCTGCTGCTGCTCCCGACCAGCCACTGACGCCGCTGCAATCCCATGGCCGAATGGCCTCGAGTCCGTCCGGGTGATGCATCTTCGCGGGGAATGAAGGCCTGCCTCAAGCACCAAGGCTGCTTGCTGCCTGCCCCTGCCGTCGAGACCGACACCACACCGCTGCCTCAAGCACTGAAGCTCAGCACCAAGGCTGCTTGCTGCCTGCCCCTGCCGTCGAGACCGACGCCACACCGCTGCTTGAAAGGCCTGCCTGAAGCACTTTCACACAGGTAGGAACATGATTTATTTAGTCTTTTCTTTGCTTATAAATTTTTATTCAGGTTGGATTTATTTGTATAATATTTGTATAAATATAACTAAGGATTGATTGTAGAATTTAATGACTTCCCTTCCCCCCCCTCCACCCCCACCTCGTTCCCGACGCCTAATTTGTAACCTGCGCCTGATTTTTTAAAGTGTAGACAAGGTTTTTTCAAGCGTACAAAAATCTTCACTTGCTCCATTCTAAGTTAGTTTGGAGTACGTTTTCACTGTGGAAACTTTCAAATCAGGCATCAGTGGCCGGACACGCCCCCTTTTGAAAAACAAATTCAGTTCCAAAGTGAAACTGTTCTACCACCCTAGAACTGCAGAAAAATAAATGTGGAGAATTCCGATTTCTAAGATATTCCGTTCTCCGCCAGTTGCTCCTAAAAATCAGGAGCAAATCATGTGGAAACTTGGGGCCATTATAATGTGGTTATGTTTATATGCAAAATATTATTGTACATGATTAAAACCTAATCTATCTCTAGGGTTTCCTATAAGCAGTATCTATCAATATTGCTTACTTGGCATGGGTCAACATTATTCTTCCCGCATCCCCACAATGCCCCACTTTGCATTGGCTGTTGGTTGGGAACACATTTCCAGGGATAGTCCTTTGTGTATGAGCTGTCACCAATCGGCTCCTGGAGCTGATATGGGTAAGTATATCCATTCGACGATCTAGGACTGCAGAAAGGCAAACAGATAATAGGCACAAATAAATAAAACACATTAAAGAACTGCAGTAGGATCTCCACACCAAATTAGAATCACTATCACAGTTAAATTAATTTATTTCATCTGATGGATTTTAATTGAAAATCTTTGTATGTTGTATGCGACTTTCCGTAGTTGAACAGACAGAAAAAATTCAAACTGATGATGGAATAGGTAAAAAAGTTCTCAGACATTTATCTCCACAGATACCTAGAAAATATTTCTGTGAATGCTTTTTGACCAATATATTGGCCCGGAATTTGTGCTTAGTAGCGAAGCAACGGCGCTCACCCCTGACCTCGAAGAAAGCTGCCCACAAATATCTAGCAATCTGTGTGGCGTGAATTTAGCTCTCCTGACCTTAGTTTGGATTTGGGGCCAAATCAAGTAAATCTCTTGCATCCAGCAATAGTGATGTCATCAAGCAGGCTGAGGAGCCAATCACATTGAAGAATTCTCATAGACAGCAAACCAGGAAGTAAAATGCACAGACTCTCATTTACTTTTTATAAAGTTTACAGAGAGTGAAATAAAGATTGGGACATACACATAGGATTATGGTAGAGGCTTATATATCATAGACAAACTTTAGAAAAATATTTGGGGGAAATCACAGGGTACATAAAAATAAAGCATTTTATTTTCTGATTTTCAGCCTATTCTGTGTCTGCCTCTGTGAGCTTGATTCAGTTGATGTACACCCTCACTTCTACGTCAGAAGGTTGTGGCTTTGAGCCCTATAAAAGGAGTTTCAGTTCATAATCTAAGATGACACACCAATACAATATTGAGGAAGTGCTGCATTGTTAGAGGGAGTATCCTTCAGGTGAAACATTAAACTCTACCTTGTCTGCCTTTTTCAGTAGTTCTGGCAGATGTTAAATAGTGACACTATTTGAAGAACAGGAAGGATTGTTCTCAGTGTTCTGGGAAAATTGCACCCTCAGTTAATACCATAAAAAACAGATTAACTGGTCATTCATGATATTGTTGTTTGTGGGATATTGCTAGGAAAAGGACATCTACATTAATTTTAGCTCCAACCTTCAGAACTGCCAAGGCTTTTTTTTCATGTTCCACGACATATGCTCATGTTCACAAGGCACTTGAATTTCTTCATTTGGTTCCATTAATTGTCAATAGGAGGTATTGATTGCAATGTTTTATGAACAAGCTAGTCCTTCACACTACTCATATGATTAAATAATATCAATAGGGTTCAGTGAAAGTCAGTGTATTAACTTACTGTACCACTCAGCTCTTTGTCAGTTTCAATCTTCAGCTAAACGTAGCAGATACCGAGGAGCTGGCAAAGTGAATATACCGAGGTACTTTTATTCACGCTCACCGTGTGAGTTCAGCCGCAGAACCTGGTCGATAAGGAAAGTCACGCATGAATGTAGTTTGGTATGAATCAAAGGCTGAAAATGCCCCTAGAAATGATAGATAATCTCAGTTAATGAATTATATTTTTCAACTTAAAACGCAGGAGTTTGCTGCAAAAAAAATAAAGAAATATCCTCAATGATATTTATTAAATATCTATCAAATTAATATTGAAATGCTCCATGGGAAACAGCAGGAACCTCAGAGTTCAGGGCAGATTTTTGTACACATAGAGCCAGAAAAGTTTACAGTAAAACAGAAGGCTATTCAGCCAAATATGTCTGTGCTAGAGCAATCCAAAACTGATCTCAGTCCACAGCTGTTTCCCCATTGCCCTATATCATCCTTGGTTTCCAAGTTTTTCTACTCTTCCCTTAAAAGATCCAGGGGATGAAGTTTCCCCATGGCCAGTTTGGAGATGGTAACCTTCCCGGGCCAGGACATTTATCACCCGGCCCGAAGGTTCTGATCCCGGTGCGGAATTTGGTCCTCCCGCCCACTCAATGGAGGCAGAGTGCTATCAGAGGCGCTCTGCATCCGTGGAGGGACGCTCCCGGGGCGCTGAGTCCAGTGCCGCGCTCCGGTGCCCAGCGCCCTGCCAGCAACATCAGCGCTACGTGGATGCTCCGCGAAGTGCTGGCGCGGCAGAACGCACTGCTCCTTCAATTGAAGGGAAGGACCGCTGTGAGCTCTGCAGTCCCTTTGGTGGCCACCACCAGGCCACCAGGGGTGCCCACAGCCAGGCCAACAGCCCACCGCCCATAATGGAGTGCCGGGCTGCAGGATGGTGGCTCGGTCAAGGCGAGGGCCACCATTGTTGGGGCAAAGCTGCCGGTGACATTGGCCGGCCCTTTCCTCGCCGCCCGTCGGGTAATTTCCCACGTGGGGTGCAAAGGGGTCGGCACGGGGCGGTGAAGGGTTGTTGCGCACAGTGGTGATGGCATCGCTGTGCGTGCGCCATCCCGGGACACAAATCATTGTACACGGTGCTAACAACACAAGGCCCCCCAAACGTCCGGGGCAATTTCCCCGGAGCTGCCATCGACCACTTCCCCAGGCAATAACCTCATTGTGCCCTATCAGTGCCCCTCGGAGGTGCTAATGGGGCTATAAAAAATGGCAAATTCAACCCACCACCGCCCCCCCCCCCCCATTGATCCCTGCCTCAGCTATTCCCATGCAAACCTTTTGCATAGGGATATTTCTCCTAACCTCCCTCCTTTTCTATTTGTTCTCAGGATGTGGGCAATGCTGGCAAGGCCGGCACTTATTGCCCATCACTAGTTGCCTGGAGTAGGTAGTGGTGGGCCTTTTCCTTGAACCGTTGCCGTCCTTGAAGTGATGATGCTTCCACAATGTTGTTAGGTGGCCAATTCCAGGATATTGATCCAGCAACATTCATGGAAAGGTGACACAAGTCCAAGTAAGGGTAGCATGTGACTTGGAGGTGAATTTGAAGATGATGGTGTTCCCATGACTTTGCTGCTTTTGTCCTTGTTGGTGGTCGAGGTCACAGGGGAGGGAATTGCAGTTGAATTAAATTTGGTGAGTTGTTGCAGTGCATCCAGTAGATCCTACATTCTGTAGTCTCACACTTTGTGACAATTATAAATTGGTGACCACTGTCACTGATTCCCCAACCAGAGGACCATTGATTGCTACCTTACAAAAATCACTCATCGAGATGAGCAACAGATTCTGGGTGGTATTCTGCCACTTGAACTGAACTTCTTATGGATGGAGCAACCATTCTTTTTTTAAAGAATAACAAGCTTGAAAATTTGTAAAATCACAATAAAGTTAAAATGCACAAAGTACATAGCATAAGGCATATATAATGAAAGAAAGACTTGGATTTATATACGCCTTTCACGACCACTGGACGTCTCAAAGCGCTTTACAGCCAAGTACTTTTGGAGTATAGTCACTGTTGTAATGTAGGGAAATGTGGCAGCCAACTTGCGCACAGCAAACTCCCACAAATAGCAGTGTGATAATGACCAGATAATCTGTTTTTGTTATGTTGATTGAGGGATAAATATAGTTGTATAGTATAGTATTAGTTTTAGGCAGTCCCCCGTATCGAGGATGACCGCTTCCACACCAAAAAGGAAGGAGTTCACAAATGTTTCAATGAGGGACTTGACATTCTAGGTCCTGAACTACATATTGAAGGGTGGAAGATGCCTGTGCATGGATTCTTTTAACGTGGGGTGGCCGTTGCACACCAGCCACCACACGGGCTTGACAGAGCTAGGTCTTGATCCAGTGGCAAGGGTTAACTAAGACGACTGGAGCTCTGCTGCACGGACCTAGTGCGCACACAAGCTCCTACTATCTACAGATCGCAGTGTGGGCTGGCCCGTGCTACCCCTGGGTCTTCGCCTCTTCTGGGCCCCGAACTCTCGCCTCTCCTGAGCCCCGATCTCTCACCGCTCCTCCGCCCTGGTCAAAAATGGAGCAGTCAGTAACAGGACATCAATTAGTCTCCTCTTATCTTGGAGACATCAAATATTGACACTGTTATTTAAAATATCAAAATATTAAACTCCAGCCTAGTTGAAGAGTTATTAACATTAGCAGAAACAAACGCCAACTAACAGAATGAACACGATTCAGTAGGGAAAAGCACCAAGACACACACACCCGAGTGAGAGTGTTCCAGTGCACTAACTGGAAAGAGCTTTAACCAGTTACACAGCCTGAAAAAACATCGCACCATTCATAACGGAGAGAAACCATACACGTGTTCTGTGTGTGGACGAGGCTTCAACTGTTCATCCAACCTGGAGAGACACAAGGACATCCTCATTATGGAGAAAACGTGGGAATGTGGGGACTGTGGGAAGGGATTCAATTCCCCGTCTGACCTGGAAATATAGTTGTATATAGCAGCAGAATCATTGGAACCTAAATTGTGAAGTGGCTTTTAATAGTCCACTAGACAGGTGAACAGTTCAAGTATGACATGCAGAAATGCAAACTCACTATCCAATGCAGAAAATATCTCATACATTCAACTTCCCGCCTCTTCTAAATTAAGTCTAAAGTCTTGTCTCCACTTTATCCGATGGCTTTGTGCTGATTTGGTCTTTGGCCAGGAGACTCATAGATGGTAATTTTCAAATTCATCACTGGGGCAGTAACCTAGCAAAGTGGATCGCCACCTGTTGTAGAATCCGCCCGATACTGATCAGAAGAGGGAGGGAGGAAATGATCGGGATAGGAAGGGAGATAGTGATCGGGAGAGGGAGAGAGATAATGATCAGGAGAGGGAAAGAGGAAGTGATCGGGAGAGGGAGGAAGGAAATGATCGGGAGAGAGAGGTAGATAGTTATTGGGAGAGGGAGGGAGATAGTGATCGGGAGAGGGAGGGAGGAAGTGAGTGGGAGAGGGAGGGAGATAGTGATCGGGGGAGGGAGGGAGATAGTGATCGGGAGAGAGAGGGAGAAAGGGATCGGGAAAGAGAGGAGATAGTTATCGGGAGAGGGAGGGAGATAGTGATCGGGAGAGGGAGGGAGATAGTGAGTGGGAGAGGGAGGGAGATAGTGATCGGGGGAGGGAGGGAGATAGTGATTGGGAGAGGGAGGGAGGAAATGATCGGGAGAGGGAGGTAGATAGTGATCAGGTGAGGGAGGGAGATAGTGATCGGGAGAGGGAGGGAGGAAATGATCCGGATAGGGAGGAAGATAGTGATCGGAAGAGGGAGGGAGACAGTGATTGCGAGCGAGAGGGAGCTGTGACCAGGAGAGGAAAGGAGCAGCGATTGGGAAACGGAGGCGGGCGGCTGCCCAGAGAGGGAGGGGGGGCAATGATTGGGAGAGGGAGGGAAGCAATCGGGATGTGTGGTGGGGCGGAGGGCAAATGGTGACCAGCAACATGCTCCTCATGGCTCCACAATCAGGTAAGTTTACTTCACAAACATTTTGTTGAAGGCTGCAACAGTCATTTTAAGGACTGCTGGTTTAGCCACATGTAGACTTGCTTCTCCTAAATGCAGCTGGTCCGGTTGGTGCTCGCTGTGCTCAGGGCAGCCCAATTTTACAAAGATGGCATCAAACAATTATTGGGCGCCCTATTTGCATATCCAAAGGGACTAATGCCTAATTCAGGTGTCAGCCCTGGACACATCTTTTAGTGCCTGTACTAATATGGTGTGGGGCTCACCTCTGGCTCAGAATGAGCATGTGCACATCACTCGCCATAATGGACACTTACAGTTTGACGCCTGTACAGTGTGGAGGCAGAGTCATCGGATTTGATGGCTGCTATCTGTGAAACACCGCTCACTTTCAAATCTTTTTTGCATAGCAGGATTGCAACGATGATTGACTGTACAGCAAAAAGCAATTCTATTTTATAAATCATATTTACTCACCTGGGCAAGGATGAGCTGTACATGGTTTGAGGTCTCTATTGCTTTCTTTTTTGCAGGTATCTTAATTATCTTCATGTTGATCTCGATGATGAATCGGATTAGGCGGTGGTCCGTCCAGCAGTCGTCAGCTCCTGTCATGGCGTGGGTGATGCACACATCCTTGCGATCCCTGGCTCAGACGATGACATAGTCGAGCAGGTGCCAGTGCTTGGAGCGAGGGTGTTGCCACGATGCCTTGTATTTGTCCCTCTGGCGGAAAAAGGTGTTGGTGATGACAAGTTCGTGCTCTAGAGGAGTAGGGTACTACTGGAGTTGGCTTTCCCTACCCCCTCTCTGTCAATCACGCCCCCCCAGAGGTCTGTGTTCTTGCCGACCCTGGCGTTGAAGTCACCGAGGAGGATCAGTTTGTCGCCCGTGGGGACACAGGACAGGGATTTTTCAAGGTTGGTGTAAAAACCCTCTTTGGCCTCATCAGTTGCATCGAGTGTTGGGGCGTACGCACTGATGACCGTGGCGCACTGGTTCCTGGATAGGATGAGTCGAAGAGTAATAAGGTGATTGTTAGCCCTGCAGGGGGAGTCTTTGAGGCGGTCAACCAGCTCGTTTTTGATGGCGAAGCCGACTCCGTGGAGGTGGCGTTCTTCCTCTGGTTTTCCTTTCCAGAAGAAGGTGTAACCTCCACCTTGTTCCTTGAGCTGGCTTTCCCCTGCCCACCGGGTCTTGCTTAGGGCGGCGATGTCGATATCAAAGCGTCTAGGTTCCCGGGCAACTATGGCAGTGCGGCGTTCAGGCCTGTCACTGTTGGGGTTGTCCATGAGGGTCCTGACATTCCAGGTCCCAAACTTCATGTTAATGGAGTGGAAGATGCCTGTGCGTGAGTCCTTTTAATGTGGGGTGGTCGTTGCACACCGGCTACCACATGGGCTGAGCTGAGCAAGGTCTTGATCCAATGGCAAGGGGGTCCAAGATGACTCAGACCAGGCACTGCTTTATGGGCCTAGTTGCCTACAGTGAGAGGTTGGCCGCAGGCTCAGGGCTGGGTAGCGCCCTTGGTGGTAGGTGATCCGAGGCCTGGAATTCTAAATCCGATCCGTCTAATCCGATCCATCATCGACATCAACATAGCCCCAAAGCGGAGGAAGTAGCAGAAGCAGTGCTGCAAAAATGTCAATGCCGTAGCACTTAAGCACCCAGCTAAGAGAGCCCTATACAGCCAGCGCCTCACAGCTAACCTGGCGTGCCTTGCCGACCCCAAGACGCAGAATGCCCACAGCGCTTGGTCTGCCCTCCAGGCCTCCATAACCAGTGCCTGCAAAGAGACACTCAGTTACTCAACCAGGAAACACCAGGATTGGTTTGATGAGAATGATCAGCAGATCCAAGAGCTAATAGACCATAACGCAGGGCATTTCTGAGCCTTAAAGAACAACCCAACGCGGGAGCAGCAAAGCAGCATTACAGACAGCTCAAGGCTGAGGTCCAACAAAAAACCCGGGGCCTAAAGAACAGGTGGTGGATGGAGAAAGCACAGGAGATACAGCAGCTGGCTGACAACCATGATGTGTGAGGATTCTTCATCGCAGTCAAAGCCACCTAAGGGCCAAACACCCAAGGCCCCACCCCACTGCTGGCCAAGAACGGGGAAACACTCATCAAGGACACTGAGGCAGTCAGGGCCCGCTGGAAGGAGCACTTCGAAGATCTCCTCAATCAAGACTCTGCCTTTGACTCGAGTGTTCTCGACTCCATCCCGCAGCATGCTACCCGCCTCCACCTCAGTGAGACCCCAACACTGCATGAGGTAGAAAAAGCCATAAGACAGCTTAAAAACAACAAGGCTACGGGTGCGGACGGAATCCCTGCTGAGGCATTGAAGTATGGTGGAGACGCGCTGCTGGTGCGAATACATGACCTCATCTCCCTCATCTGGAGGGAGGAGAGCGTGCCGGGGGATCTCAGAGATATAGTAATTATGACCACCTTTATAAAAGGGGACAAATCTGACTGCAGCAACTGCAGAGGAATCTCCCTGCTATTAGCCACTGGGAAAGTTGTCGCTAGAGTCCTCCTTAACTGTTTTCTTCCTGTGGCCGAGGAGCTCCTCCCGGAGTCGCAGTGCGGATTTCGTCCCCTACGGGGCACAACGGACATGATTTTTGCAGCGCGACAGCTACAGGAAAAATGCAGAGAACAGCGCCAGCCCTTATACATGGCCTTCTTCAACCTTACAAAGGCCTTTGACACTGTCAACCGCGAGGGTCTATGGAGCGTCCTCCTCGGTTTCGGATGCCCCCAAAAGTTCTTCACCATCCTCCGCCTGCTCCCGACAACATACAGGCCGTGATCCTTACCAATGGATCCATCACAGACCCAATCCAAACAGGACTGCGACATCGCCCCAACCCTCTTCTCAATCTTTCTCGCCGCCATGCTCCACCTCACAGTCAACAAGCTCCCCGCTGGAGTGGAACTAAACTACAGAACCAGTGGGAACCTGTTCAACTTGCGCTGTCTCCAGGCCAGATCCAAGACCACCCCAATCTCTGTCATCAAGCTACAGTACGCAGATGACGCCTGCCTCTGCGTACATACAGAGGCTGCACTCCAGGACATAGTCGACATATTTATTTAGGTGTACAAAAGCATGGGCCTTACACTAAACATACGTAAGACAAAGATCCTCCACCAGCCTGTCCTCACCGCACAGCACTGCCCCCCAGTCATCAAGATCCTGGACACCGTGGACCACTTCCCATATCTCGGGAGCCTCTTATCAACAAGAGCAGACATTGTCAACGAGATCCAACACCATCTCCAGTGCGCCAGTGCAACCTTCGGCCGTTGGAGGAAAAGAGTGTTTGAAGACCAGGCCCTCAAAACTGCTGCTAAGCTCATGGTCTACAGGGCTGCAGTAATACCTGCCTCGTGTATGGCTCAGAGACATGGACCATGTACAGTAGACACCTTAAGTTGCTGGAGAAATATCACCAATGATGTCTCCGTAAGATCCTACAAATCCCCTGGGAGGACAGGCGCACCAACATCAGAGTCCTCATTCAGGCTAACATCCCCAGCATTGAAGCACTGACCACAGTCGATCAGCTCCGCTGGGCAGGCCACATAGTTCACATGCCAGACACGAGACTCCCAAAGCAAGTGCTCTACTCGGAGCTCCCTCACGGCAAACGAGCAAAGGTGGGCAGAGGAAACGCTACAAGGACACCCTCAAAGCCTCCCTGCCCCACCTGTGACGGAGTCTGTGATTCTCGTACTGCACTGTTTAGCCACCAAAGAACTCACTTCAGGAGTGGAAGCAAGTCTTCCTCGATTCCAAGGGACTGCCTATGATGATGAATTAGCTTCAGAGAAATGGCTGACTGTTTTTCTTCTCTTTTGTTTGATCATTCTTTACTTCTTGAGAGAATCGCGGATGCTGGGAACACTGAGTACCAACATTAAGTTGAAATGTGGGGTAGGAGAAGAGGAAAATCACATTTACAAAACCGATTAGAGTTGCTCTTTCATAAACAAGTGCTAAGTATTATCATGCTGATTGTAAGTTTACCTGGGCAGTGGGGACTTTCTCAACATGCGGTCCTCGACACAGCTCCATCGTACAGAAGTAACGAAGGCTTTGTGATTAGTGCCCTCTGCTTTAGACTACTGTGTAGAAATGAATCTGTTTGAGCCTGTCATTACCAGCCAGAGGAGGCTTTGTTTCTGTTGCCGTGGGATACCATCTGGTTGCCTGGTGTAGAATAACCAAAGAGCTGATAAAAGAAAGGAAAGTAACAGGACTGCACTTCAAACAGTAGATTTAAAGCTGTAGTGCTCTGCAGTCTCAGAATGACATTGTATCTGCATGGGAGCACCCATGCACAGACCAATCTAGCCTTATGCATTTGCAGTCAGACTCCTTCATTTTGCGACATGCCCTCTTCAAACAAAGATATCCCAACTAAGTGGGGTCAGTATTTGCTTTGTCTGAGCCCCATGCAAAGGTTCAATTTGAGACCCTTGCATTTTACTAGATAATTATACTAAATACTACCTATGTAATTTATTATCAACTCCGCACACATAGGCACAGGAAAGGCATGTTTGCAATAGTTAACGTAGAAATAGTTGGCAAAATTATACTGTTGTGAAAAAATATTTCTGAGACTGTATAATATATAAAGAGAGGTTTATTAAATCGGAGACAAAGCTTTGGGAGAAGTGTTAGAGACCCCTGTCTCTGAACCAGCTTCTCAATTTGGTATCTCCAGTGAGGTTCTTTTATCTTACAAATTACCTCACTTTACATCACATGCTTTAGCACTAGTCCTTAAGTCTAATCATTGCATTACAAGGTTTACAAAGCTTTTCATACAATTACTATCCAAGGCTGAGCTCTTGATATAAACCAGCCTCGCATTGTGACAGGGCATTATAAACAAGTGCAGGCTTTTAGGCACCGGTATAGACAAACATACCCCCACTTATATCTCCAGTCATTCATTATCTCACTTTCCTATCTCCATAACTCAAGGCCAGCATACCTTGAAGTCTAACTGTGTTTTTTTATATAAAGCATAATGCATCAGTATTGTCCCTTACAAAATTCATTAAAGGGGAAAATAAAAACAAATGTTTGGTCCCGAATACTAGTCAAGTATATGTCCAAAAATCCGCTCCAACAATATTCCCCCTTTTGGTCCTAGAGGATGTTCACAAAATATAGATGATCACAATGATAGTAGGATGGTGGCATATATTCGTCCTTTGGGGTATGTTACTTCCCTGATGTTCCGTATGTCCACCTTGCCTGTAGCTCTAGGCTACCCTTCAAAGATAGTGGTCGGTGTCATCGTCGTCTGTTTCTTCATCCTTGGTGTCTTCAGGTATTTCCATCAGGTGTGCTTCTTCTTCGGCGATTACACTGGCTACTGGCATCAGTCGGGCCATCATAACTTTACAGCAGATATTAAAACACCCGATAATCAGACAGCAAGTAATTATTATTACAACCAGAATAATTACTCCATGCATAAGATAGGACCCTCAGGATTCCCCTAACAGCCAGTCAAACCAGCCAGATCCTCCTGCTGTCATGGATAACTTCATTACCTCCCTTCTTATGTGATCAGCGAGGTTGGTTATGTTTTCTGAATTATCGGGAATGTAAGTGCAACATTCAGCTCCAATTAAGGCACATGTGCCCCCACTTTGTGCTAGTATACAATCTAGGGCCATTCGGTTCTGGAGTACCATTGTGCGTATGGCTACCATTTCAGCCGTTATGCCCTCCATTGCTTCAGCAGTGTCATTAACTATCTGTTCCAGTACCCTCTCTAGGTTACGTAATTCATCCATGGTGCGTCCTATCCCGAATGGGAGCATCATGACCCCAAATAGCCTCTCTACCGGGGTAAGATCTCGTCTTAGTCGACCTGGTGTCTGTACTTCTGCTAAAGTACGTACCCGTCTGACAAAAGGGACCACATATCCCAAATAACAGGACCCCCTCCAGTTCTGAGGCAACCAGGGGTAGGCCTTATGCCCGCACACAAAATAAGTGCCATTGTATGCTGTTAGATTCGATCCCAATCTCTCTCTCAGCCCCCATCGCCACCTAATCTTAGGGTCCCAGTCCTGGCTACTTGTCTGATTCTTCAAACCCTCTATTTCAAAAAACCCCTGGTTTGTTGTTTCGCTACCTGTTATGTTCCACCTGGTGAGGTTAAAGTATTGCGTACAATTGCTATATCCTGCTACAAAACCTGTTTCCTCACCGGTCAGGTTTCTATTGAAACAAATGTCAGCGGCGGGCCTTCCAACTCCTGAGGTGTTGGTCAAAACCAGGAACGGGGGTCGTGCCGACCTATTGTATTCCGGCTGGTACCATCCGTCAATGCATCCAAAAGGTAACCCCCCTATCTCCATGTTTCTTTATTACACACTCCGCTACTTCCGAAATGTTAAGGGAGATTGACCTCAAAGGGATGCCTCCTTTGCTATGTATGGGGATGTGCGAACATACCCAGCAACTGGAAAAGTTCTCATTTTGCGCATAAACATAAGACATGTACAAAAAGGTATTCACATGTAACTCTCGTTTCGGTCTAGCTAGCAGGCCGGACCTAACACAAACTATGATAATCGCACCGATCGCAATATATAGTTTCATCTTATTACTCTATAATTAACAAATAGTCAAAGGCAAAATGGCCGTATGGCTTGCTTGAAGAATCTCTTGCTGTCAATCTGTAAATAGACAAACAACAATAACTAATACGTGTGCTTAAACGGCTGATTCAAAAACCTTAAGCTGGGTCCGATGCTTCCATTGTCCGTTCCCTTTAACATCGATGCAGGCACAAGTGTCCCTGCTGATTATAACCTCATACGGTCCTATCCATTTTGGGGCAAACCCCGGTTTTCCCGGGAGGACCCTTACCATAACACGACTTCCCGCCAACGGGACTTCAGGGAGCTTTGTAAGCTCTGCTTCCACATCTCTTTCTTCCTGATTGTCCCTAACTAATTTACGCATCCCTTTTAATTGAGTATTTAGTTCCAAAACATACCGTTTTATTTTGTCATTTAATGGGCCTACATCGGCCCCCCCGCTGTTATGATGTTTTCTGGTAATTGCATCGCCCTTCCTGTCATTAGTTCATAAGGGGTTAATCCGGTTGTCCGGTTTGTCGTGGCTCTGAACTTCATCAATATAATGGGTAATACTTCCGTCCATGTTTTTCCTGACGTTTGCATGGCCTTTGCCAGGGCGTTCTTAAGGGTACGGTTCATGCGCTCTACCATCCCAGAACTCTGCGGATGGTAGGGGATGTGGAATTTTTGTTTTATGCCCATCAGCTGGCATATTGTTTTTACAATCTTCCCGGTGAAGTGGGTGCCTTGGTCGGAATATCCTTGCCACTGTTGAGGCAGTGCAATCACGTGTGGGGAAAGCTTCCACCCACCGGGTAAATTGATCTATAATCACTAGGCAATATATTTTTCCATGGGATGGGGCAAAGGACCTGTGAAATCCATTTGTACGTGTTCCCATGGTCCCCATGGACGGGGCTGGTGTCCCATTTTAATTTTAATGGGCCTGCCTGGATTATATTGTGCGCACGTAACGCATCGATGGCAATATTTGGCGATATCTCTCCCCATCCCTTTCCACCACCAATCTCTCCCAAGACTCCCGGTCATGGCCTCTCATCCTGAATGTGACAGGCCATGGTGCAACTCCAATAAGGTATTCTGTATGCATTCAGGCGCCATTACCTTGTCGTTTCGTCCCCAAACGTTATCCTTCCCTTGCATTGCGCCCTGCTTTGTCCACATACCTATTTCCTCCTCAGAAGTGTCCTGGTGTAGTTTCTCAATCCTTATCTGTTGGTCTCGGGCCCCAGCGGCACTGACTGAGGCTTCCTCACACTCTTCCTGTTCTAATGCCTTCTGTGCAGCTACGTCTGCAGCTTTATTTCCCTGGTGACTCAGCCAATCTGGACTGGTTCGGTCCGGCTCCCTCCTGTGGGCTCTAATTTTAATAACCGCTACCTGTTTTGGTTTATTACTGGCTGCTAAAAGAGCTTCTATTCTCAGCTGATGCTTTATGGGATGTCCGCTAGTTGTGATAAAACCCCTCCTCCCCCATGCTGTCATATAATCGTGTACTACCCCGAATGCATATCTACTGTCCATATAGATATTAACAATCTTATTTTCCGATAATTCCAGTGCCCGGGTGAGGGGCTACCAGTTCTGCCACTTGAGCTGACGACCCCCCATTAATTTGCCCTGATTCAACTGTCTCTAGATCCTGGTTAACTATGGCCCATCCGGTACGAGGTAGTCCCTCTACGTATTTTCGTGAGCCGTCCACAAACAAGGTTTGCTCTGCAGTTTGAAGGGGGGCGTCTTTTATTCTATCCTCTTCCATATCCTCACATACCTCCTCGCAAAAGTGGGGTTCCCCTTCACCCATCATACCTTCTGCGGAGTTGTTTCCTACATCCCTAATTATGGTTACCGCTTTGTTGGGTGTTAAGAGGACTGCTTCCCACTTTGCCCGTCTCATATTAGATACGGTTCTCAGTTTTCCTGTGTTTAACATTTCTACCAATGTGTGTTTAGTGTGGAGAATGATGTTTCCAGTCATCACCACAGGCTCGCTTATTTTTTACCGCCCAAGCTGCGCAATCTAGCTCGGCTATACATCTGGATAACCCAGTCACCACCGGGCTTTCGGTGGTAGAGTAATAGGCTATAGGCCTCCTTTTATCCCCGTGATCTTGGGTGACCACGGCCATATAGAACCCACCTTCATTGTTACAGTGGATGTGGAAATCCTTACCCATGTCAGGCAGTCCCAATCCAGGTGCGGAGACTAGTTCTGACTTGAGTTTACTATACGCCTGTTCTTGTTCAGGGCCCCACTCTATGAGGTCTAGGGCCGGGATCCCCCCTTTCACTAATCTTTGTATTGGCTCAGCAATTTTTACAAAATCAGGGATAAAGTTCCGGCTGTAATTAAAGAGGCCCAGTACCTTCCTCACCCCCCTTACCGTTATTAGTCTAGGCATGTCCTTGACAGCCTTTTTCCTATCCGAGGGCATTTCTTTCAGCCCCTTTGAGAGGCAGTACCCTAGGTACAGGACCTGGGATTTCCCTACCTGGGCCTTTTTGGGGTTAACCTTAAGGCCCGCCATTTCCAGAGCCCTTAATACTAAGTATAGGGTTGCCTGATGTCCTTCCTTGGTTTCTGAGGCTATTAATATGTCGTCGACATATTGTAAAGTACTATTTCCTGCCGATACCTCTATTTGTTTTAGTATATCACTCATGACTCGATGGAATATGGCAGGACTATTATGGAATCCTTGTGGTAATCGGGTCCAAGTATATTGTTTATCCTCCACCGTGAAGGCAAATTTTTCTTGTGATTCTGGGTCGAGGGGAAGGGCCCAAAAACCATTGGCTATGTCCAGGACTGTAAAGATCTTATGTTCAGGGGATAATCCATTAAGAATTGTGGAGGGGCTGGCCACTATCGGGTGTAATTTGGGGGGTGACCTTGTTAAGGGCAGTGTAGTCGATAGTGAGTCTATAACTCCCATCTGGTTTCCCTACCGGCAATGTTGGGGAGTTAGTGGTGCTAACTGTTTCTTTTAAGATACCCTTTTCCACTAGCCCTTTTACTATTTCTACAACCGCTGTTCTAGCTTCAGGTCTTATAGGGTATTGTCGGTGTGATTTATGAGGTGGTCCAGGGACTTTAATAGGATCCATCTTTGCCTTTCCAGTATCCAATTTTGTCTGTGCCCAGACCCCGGACACAGAGGCACATATGCCTCCATACCCTCCAGTCCCGATAAGCCAGTCAATTTTTGTGGCTGTAGCTACACCTATACTTTCCACATGGTGGGCTATCTGTCCTAAATCTCCCTTACTGCCATCGCCTTTGGCCATGTCAGTTTCCCCTTGCTGCAATCAATCAGGGCCTTAAATTCCCTCATGATTCTTGCATATGTAAAATCTCATGGGTATATATAAGTTATCAATTTCCACCAATTGGGTGGTGCTCAGATAGGCCAGTGTGGGCCGTCCATCTATTCCGTTTATCAGAGCCTTCTTGTCAATGACGGGAAGGGGCATATTGGTAATGGATATTGAGGCTCCCGTGTCCACTAGCATCTCACACTGTCGGCTCCCTACTAGTGCAGACACATATATCCTTCCCTCCTTTTTACTTTGTACAGGGGCCGCCGGACATCACCGGGTGGCTTTGTACGCCTGCCACTTCTGGTATTCCTGTTCTGACAGGGTCCTTGCCTTATTAGGATAGCCATTTTTACCATAGCATGTCGCTTCCAGGTGCCCTTTCTTACCACAATACGTACATTGCTTTTCACTGCCTTTCCCTTTGCATTCCCTGGCAAAATGGCCTGGTTTTCCACAATTATGGCAAGTCCCCCTTTTCTGCCCTCCTCCTGTTCCCGTGGCAGAGACATTTTCCTGCTTTATCTTTTTCTTTTCTAAACTGCTAAAGCTTACTGTTTTAGCCTTTTTCAAAAGTCCCTTTTACACCTTCACAGATAGCTCACCACTTGCCCAGGAGTTTGACCTGATCCCTGAAGGTATTTCTAAATTTAAAACTCTTTTTTTTTTACTGAGCTAGAAGCTTTTGTGTCAAGGTTTTACACAAAGGAAAATGGGAGCGTTTTAAAAGGCATTCTTTATCTCATTCCTAGACTAAATTTATGTCTTTCAACCCAATTGCATATTTTCTTTCGACAAGTAAGTGAGCGTGTCAAATAAATTCTTTTTTTTTTACTACCGGGACCATGTATTTTTTTATCTTTTACTCAACAAACCTATCCTTTGTGCATTTCCTAGCTCCGTAACTTATCATCCGAATATATCCACACCTTCATTTCTAACTTAAAATGTAATACCATAAGGTTCACAGTTTCTTAAACTTCCACATACAGGACAACACTACGAAGGGTTAAAAAAAAATTCACTCTGTTTGGAAAAAGTGGGTGGAGCTAAAACAGGCAGGCAACTCCACACCTTCCCAAACAGGTTTTCATTCATTCTGCAGTCAAAATCACTCAAGTACTCTCTTCATTCAAAATAGACACTCACAAAAGTCTCTCTTCATTCAATAAAGTTTATGTCTGGATCAATATGTCACTTAAGATAGTCACTATCAGCTTTTTTATGGCATTACGTAATTACGCAAGTTACAATTAATGATAGGAATTAATTAATGACCCGGGCAGCCCGCGTTTTACATTCCCTTCCTTACCTTCCATGTTCGCCAGTCTCGGACGTTTCCCTTTGTTTCTGTAATACTCACGGCCATGACTACTCTGTGGAGACCCTTTGTCTTCGCAACAAAGCTAGCGTGTTTCTTTACCACCGGAGTTTCGGCTCTAGGTTGGAGTGATCAGTTCCCTTCCACATCGACCTTATTTACTAAAGGGACAACTCAAACTGGTTAGTCAGCCTCTTCCCGCTATCTACTTACTCGTATCTTATACACTATCCCGTCGTGCCCGTACATCTCTCTTTTCAGTCTCTAACACCAGATTCCAGATACTGTCTTAAGTGATCATGTCTGATCGGACAGTATCCTGTTCGTGACGCCATTTTGTTGTGGAAAAATATTTCTGAGACTGTATAATATATAAAGAGAGGTTTATTAAATCGGAGACAAAGCTTTGGGAGAAGTGTTAGAGACCCCTGTCTCTGAACCAGCTTCTCAATTTGGTATCTCCAGTGAGGTTCTTTTATCTTACAAATTACCTCACTTTACATCACATGCTTTAGCACTAGTCCTTAAGTCTAATCATCACATTACAAGGTTTACAAAGCTTTTCATACAATTACTATCCAAGGCTGAGCTCTTGATATAAACCAGCCTCGCATTGTGACAGGGCATTATAAACAAGTGCAGGTTTTTAGGCACCGGTATAGACAAACATACCCCCACTTATATCTCCAGTCATTCATTATCTCACTTTCCTATCTCCATAACTCAAGACCAGCATACCTTGAAGTCTAACTGTGTTTTTTTATATAAAGCATAATGCATCAGTATTTTCCCTTACAAAATTAATTAAAGGGGAAAATAAAAACAAATGTTTGGTCCCGTATACTAGTCAAGTATATGTCCAAAAATCCGCTCCAACAATACGCATTAGGTAACAAAAGAAAAATTACATTGAACGATTGTAAAGATCTGGAAACACCTATGTTATTTCAGTACATGATTACTCAGAAACTAGCTTTTCATGCTTCAGCTGCAGCAAAGTCTTATACAATATGAGAGCTGACCTTCAGATAAACCTCAAGCTCGCTCGAGATCGTGTCAGGCCGTTTAGATGCTTTTGCTACATAAATAGTTCTTTATCGCTTTCAGTCGGGAAAAACGTATTATGCTGAGTAAAAGTTACTTTTAGGATAGCTATTAGGAAGTTCTTCTTCAAACAAAGAGTGATCAGCTTATAAAATAAACTTCCAGATAGAGTAATGGAGACAAAAACTCTGGAATCATTCCAGAAACAATTGGATACTACAATTGGGGATGTTAGGATCTTGTTTAAAAATCTCACTCATTTTGGCATATTCCACTTTTAAAAATAAAACCATCTTCTGTATAATTAACATGGTTTGAAATCTATCTCACTCTATTTCATCAGAAAACTGATTTCTAATTTTCCCCAAGCTTGACAGCTCTGTTTGTATACTGTCTTTTACTTTATTTTCCGCCTAGTTTTTCTCCTCTCCTCTCCAGAAGGTGTTGATTTAGGGGTGCAATTCCATGGACACTGGCCAGGCTTTGATACTTTTGTTAGTGGTAGCTTGAAACATAGGAAAAGGAGTAGGCCCCTTTGAGCTTGCTCTACCATTCATTAAGATCCAGGAGTCCCCTGAGTCCATCTCACTCTCCGACCAGTATTCTCTTCTGAGTACTGTTGAGGTGCCTCTGGGGAGTGCAGCCAGAGCCAAGTCCATGGTACCACGGGTGGCTCAGCTGCACAGGGGGGAGGAAGAGGAATGGAAGAGCAATAGTGGTAGGGGATTCAATAGTCAGGGGAGCAGACAGGCCTTTCTGTGGCAGCAGACGTGACTCCAGGATAGTATGTTGCCTCCCTGGTGCCAGGGTCAAGGATGTCACCGAACAGCTGCAAGACATTCTGGGGGGAGAGGGAGAACAGCCTGAGATTGTGGTCCATATCGGTACCAATGACATAGGTAGAAAGAGGGATGAGGTCCTGCAAGCAGAGTTTAAGGAGCTAGGAGAGAAATTAAAAAGCAGGACTTCAAAAGGTAGTAATCTCCGGATTACTGCCAGTGCCATGTGCTAGGGAGTACAGAAATAGGAGGTGAATACGCGGCTAAAGAAATGGTGCAGGCGGGAGGGTTTTAGATTCCTGAGGCATTGGGACTGTTTCTGGAGGAGTACAAGCCAGACGGGTTACACCTCAACAGAGCCAGGACCAGTATCCTTGCGGGAGGTTTTGCTAGTGTTGTTGGGGAGGGTTTAAAAAAGCTTGGCAGGGTGATGGGATCCAGAGAATAGATTCAGTGGGGAGAGAAGCAAAGCTGGAATTGGGCAGCAGAGAAGTAGAAGTAGAAAGTGAATTTGGAAGACAGAGAAAACAAGAGCTGAGAAATAGACCACAGGGGAGTTTGGCAATACTAAATGGTATATACTTCAATGCAAAGAATATAGGGAATAAGGCAGATGAGCTGAGAGCATAGGTTGACACTTGGGAGTACGATATTATAGCTATTACTGAGACATGGCTGAAAGAAGGGCAGATATGGCAGTTCAACATTCCTGGTTACAGGGTTTTCAGACAGGATAGAGATGGGGGTAAAAAAGGAGGAGGTTTGCAGTATTAATTAAAGGAACAATTACAGCTGTGAGAAGGGATGATATGTTAGAGGGGTCATCAAACAAGGCCATATGGATTGAATTAAAGAACAAAAATGGGGCAATCATATTACTAAGAGTGTACTATCAACCCCCAAGCAGTCAGAGGGAGACAGAAGAACAAACATGTGGGAAAATTGCTATGAAGTGCAAAAACTATCGCGCTGTCATAGTGGGAGATTTCAACTACCCTAATATTAACTGGGAAAATGGTAGTGTGAATGGTACAGAGGATGCGGAATTACTAAAATGCATTCAGGAGAACTTCTTTAGCCAGTATGTAACAAGCCCAACAAGGGAGGGGGCGGTTCTAGACTTGGTTTTGGGGAATGAAGAGGGGCAGGTGGAAGTGGTATCAGTGGGAGAGCATTTTGGTGCTAATGATTATAATTCAGTAAGATTTAGGGTAGTTATGGAAAATGACAAAGGGGGACCAAGAATAAAAGTTCTTAATTGGGGTAAAACCAATTTTGCTGAGCTGAGATGGAATTTGACCAAAGTGGACTGGAAACGGCTACTTGATGAAAAATCATTGTGAGAGCAGTGGGAGGCATTCAAGGAGGAGATCCTGAGGGTACAGAGCAAGTAAAATAAGGGAAAACCCTAAGATGTTTTTATAAATACAATAAGAGCAAGAGGATAACTAGAGAAAGAGTGGTGCCTATTAGTGACCATTAAGGAAATCTGTTTGTGGAGGTGGAAAATGTGGGTAGGATTCTTAATGAATACTTTGCATCTGTTTCCACAAAAGCAAGGGGCGATGCAAACTTTGTGATGAGGGAGGAGTGCTAAATATTAGACGGGATAAACATATGAGAGAGGAAGAATTAAGGGGCTTAGCAACTTGGAAAGTGGATAAAACCCAGGCCCAGATGAAATGTATCCCAGGCTGTTAAGTGAAGCTAAAGAGGAAATAGCAGAGGCTCTGACCATCATGTTCCAATCCTCTCTGGCTACAGGTGAATTGCCAAAGGACTGGAGGACTGCTAATGTATCATTGTTTAAAATGGGAGAAAGGGATAGGCCAAGTAATTACAGGCCAGTCAGCCTAACCTCAGTGGTGGGAAAATTATTTGAAAAGTCTTGAGGGACAGGATAAATCTTCATTTGGAAAGACATGGATTAATCAAGGACAGTCAGCACGGATTTGTCAAGGGACTGCCGTGTCTGACTAACTTGATTGAATTTTCGAGGAGGTAACCAGGAGGGTCGATGAGAGCAGTGCGTATATGTAGTGTATATGGATTTTAGCAAAGCTTTTGATAAGGTTCCACATGGCAGACTGGTCATGAAAGTAATAGCCCATGGGATCCAGAGCAAAGTGGCAAGTTGGATCTAAAATTGGCTCAGAGGCAAGAAGCAAAGGGTAATGGTTGATGGGTGTTTTTGTGACTCGAAGGCTTTTTTCAGTGGGGTTCTGCAGGGCTCAGTGCTGGGTCCCTTGCTTTTTGTAGTATATATCAATGACTTGGACTTAAATGTTGGGGGTATGATTAAGAAGTTTCCAGATGACACTAAAATAGGCTGTGTGGTTGATAATGAAGAAGAAAGCTATAGACTGCAGGAAGATATCAATGGACTGATCAGGTGGGCAGAACAGTGGCAAATGGAATTCAATCGGGATAAGTGTGAGATAATGCATGTGGGGTGTCTAACAAGGCAAGGGAATACATATTAAATGGCACGACACTGATAAGTGTAGAGGAACAAAGAGACCTTGGAGTGCAGGTCCACAGATCCCTGAAGGTAGCAGGCCAAGTAGATAAGGTTGTTAAGAAAGCATATGCAATACTTGCCTTTATAAGTCGAGGCATGGAATATAAGAGCAAGGAGTTTATGCTTGAACTGTATAAAACACTGGTTAAGCCACAGGTGGCGTACTGTGTGCAGTTCTGGTCACGACATTACAGAAAAGATGTGATTGCACTGGAAAGGGTGCAGAGGATATTTACAAGAATGTTGCCTGGACTAGAGAATTTCGACTATGAGGAAAGATTGGAGATGCTGAATGTGTTTTCTTTGGAACAGAGGAGGCTGAGGGGAGACCTGATTGAGGTGTATAAAATTATGAGGAGCCTGGATAGAGTGGATAGGAAAGACCTGTTTCCCTTGGCAGAAAGGTCAACAACCAGGGGGCCTAGATTTAAAGTAATTGGGGGGAGGTTTAGAGGAGATTTGAGGGGAGGATTCTTCACCCAGAGGGTGGTGGGGGTCTGGAACTCTGCCTGAAAGGGTGGTCGAGACAGAAACTCTCACTACATTTAAAAGATACTTGGATGTGCACTTAAAGTGCCATAACCTACAGGGCTACAGACCAAGAGCTGGAAAGTGGGATTAGGCTGGATAGCTCTTATAGAAACATAGAAAATAGGTGCAGGAGCAGGCCATTCAGCCCTTCTAGCCTGCACCGCCATTCAACGAGTTCATGGCTGAACATGAAACTTCAGTACCCACTTCCTGCTTTCACGCCATACCCCTTGATCCCCCGAGTACTAAGGACTTCATCTAACTCCCTTTTGAATATATTTAGTGAATTGGCCTCAACTACTTCCTGTGGTAGAGAATTCCACAGGTTCACCACTCTCTGGGTGAAGAAGTTTCTCCTTATCTCGGTCCTAAATGGCTTACCCCTTATCCTTAGACTGTGACCCCTGGTTCTGGACTTCCCCAACATTGGGAACATTCTTCCTGCATCCAACCTGTCCAAACCCGTCAGAATTTTAAACGTTTCTATGAGGTCCCCTCTCACTCTTCTGAACTCCAGTGAATACAAGCCCAGTTGATTCAGTCTTTCTTGATAGGTCAGTCCCACCATCCCGGGAATCAGTCTGGTGAATCTTCGCTGCACTCCCTCAACAGCAAGTATGTCCTTCCTCAAGTTAGGAGACCAAAACTGTACACAATACTCCAGGTGTGGCCTCACCAAGGCCCTGTACAACTGTAGCAACACCTCCCTGCCCCTGTACTCAAATCCCCTCGCTATGAAGGCCAACATGCCATTTGCTTTCTTAACCGCCTGCTGTACCTGCATGCCAACCTTCAATGACTGATGTACCATGACACCCAGGTCTCGTTGCACCTTCCCTTTTCCTAATCTGTCACCATTCAGATAATAGTCTGTCTCTCTGTTTTTACCACCAAAGTGGATAACCTCACATTTATCCACATTATACTTCATCTGCCACGCATTTGCCCACTCACCTAACCTATCCAAGTCACTCTGTAGCCTCATAGCATCCTCCTCGCAGCTCACACTGCCACCCAACTTAGTGTCATCCGCAAATTTGGAGATACTACATTTAATCCCTTCGTCTAAATCATTAATGTATAATGTAAACAGCTGGGGCCCCAGCACAGAACCCTGCGGTACCCCACTAGTCACTGCCTGCCATTCCGAAAAGTACCCATTTACTCCTACTCTTTGCTTCCTGTCTGACAACCAGTTCTCAATCCACGTCAGCACACTACCCCCAATCCCATGTGCTTTAACTTTGCACATTAATCTCCTGTGTGGGACCTTGTCGAAAGCCTTCTGAAAGTCCAAATATACCACATCAACTGGTACTCCTTTGTCCACTTTATTGGAAACATCCTCAAAAAATTCCAGAAGATTTGTCAAGCATGATCTCCCTTTTACAAATCCATGCTGACTTGGACCTATCATGTCACCATTTTCCAAATGCGCTGCTATGACATCCTTAATAATTGATTCCATCATTTTACCCACTACTGAGGTCAGGCTGACCGGTCTATAATTCCCTGCTTTCTCTCTCCCTCCTTTTTTAAAAAGTGGGGTTACATTGGCTACCCTCCACTCGATAGGAACTGATCCAGAGTCAATGGAATGTTGGAAAATGACTGTCAATGCATCCGCTATTTCCAAGGCCACCTCCTTAAGTACTCTGGGATGCAGTCCATCAGGCCCTGGGGATTTATCGGCCTTCAATCCCATCAATTTCCCCAACACAATTTCCCGACTAATAAAGATTTCCCTCAGTTCCTCCTCTTTAATAGACCCTCTGACCACTTTTATATCCGGAAGGTTGTTTGTGTCCTCCTTAGTGAATACTGAACCAAAGTACTTGTTCAATTGGTCTGCCATTTCTTTGTTCCCCGTTATGACTTCCCCTGATTCTGACTGCAGGGGACCTACATTTGTTTTTACTAACCTCTTTCTCTTTACATACCTATAGAAACTTTTGCAATCCGCCTTAATGTTCCCTGCAAGCTTCTTCTCGTACTCCATTTTCCCTGCCCTAATCAAACCCTTTGTCCTCCTCTGCTGAGTTCTAAATTTCTCCCAGTCCTCAGGTTCGCTGCTATTTCTGGCCAATTTGTATGCCACTTCCTTGGCTTTAATACTATCCCTGATTTCCCTAGATAGCCACGGTTGAGCCACCTTCCCTTTTTTATTTTTACGCCAGACAGGAATGTACAATTGTTGTAATTCATCCATGCGTTCTCTAAATGTCTGCCATTGCCCATCCACAGTCAACCCCTTAAGTAACATTAGCCAATCTATCTTAGCCAATTCATGCCTCATACCTTCAAAGTTACCCTTCTTTAAGTTCTGGACCATGGTCTCTGAATTAACTGTTTCATTCTCCATCCTAATGCAGAATTCCACCATATTATGGTCACTCTTCCCCAAGGGGCCTCGCACAATGAGATTGCTAATTAATCCTCTCTCATTACACAACACCCAGTCTAAGATGGCCTCCCCCCTAGTTGGTTCCTCGACATATTGGTCTAGAAAACCATCCCTTATGCATTCCAGGAAATCCTCCTCCACCGTATTGCTTCCAGTTTGGCTAGCCCAATCTATGTGCATATTAAAGTCACCCATTATAACTGCTGCACCTTTATTGCATGCACTCCTAATTTCCTGTTTGATGCCCTCCCCAACATCACTACTACTGTTTGGAGGTCTGTACACAACTCCCACTAACGATTTTTGCCCTTTAGTGTTCTGCAGCTCCACCCATATAGATTCCACATCATCCAAGCTAATGTCTTTCCTAACTATTGCATTAATCTCCTCTTTAACCAGTAATGCTACCCCACCTCCTTTTCCTTTTATTCTATCCTTCCTGAATGTTGAATACCCCTGGATGTTGAGTTCCCAGCCCTGATCATCCTGGAGCCACGTCTCCGTAATCCCAATCACATCATATTTGTTAACATCTATTTGCACAATTAATTCATCCACCTTATTGCGGATACTCCTTGCATTAAGACACAAAGCCTTCAGGCTTGTTTTTTTAACACCCTTTGTCCTTTTAGAATTTTGCTGTACAGTGGCCCTTTTTGTTCTTTGCCTTGGGTTTCTCTGCCCTCCACTTTTCCTCATCTCCTTTCTGTCTTTTGCTTTTGCTTCCTTTTTGTTTCCCTCTGTCTCCCTGTATAGGTTCCCATCCCCCTGCAATATTAGTTTAACTCCTCCCCAACAGCACTAGCAAACACTCCCCCTAGGACATTGGTTCCGGACCTGCCCAGGTGCAGACCGTCCGGTTTGTACTGGTCCCACCTCCCCCAGAACCGGTTCCAATGCCCCAAGAATTTGAATCCCTCCCTGCTGCACCACTGCTCAAGCCATGTATTCATCTGCGCTATCCTGCGATTCCTACTCTGACTAGCACGTGGCACTGGTAGCAATCCCGAGATTACTACTTTTGAGGTCCTACTTTTTAATTTAGCTCCTAGCTCCTTAAATTCTTTTCGTAGGACCTCATCCCTTTTTTTACCTATGTCGTTGGTACCAATGTGCACCACGACAACTGGCTGTTCTCCCTCCCATTTCAGAATGTCCTGCACCCGCTCCGAGACATCCTTGACCCTTGCACCAGGGAGGCAACATACCATCCTGGAGTCTCGGTTGCGTCCGCAGAAACGCCTATCTATTCCCCTCACCATCGAATCCCCTATCACTATCGCGCTCCCACTCTTTTTCCTGCCCTCCTTTGCAGCAGAGCCACCTACGGTGCCATGAACTTGGCTGCTGCTGCCCTCCCCTGATGAGTCATCCTCCCCAACAGTACTCAAAGCAGTGTATCTGTTTTGCAGGGGGATGACCACAGGGGACTCCTGCACTATCTTTCTTGCACTGCTCTTCCTGTTGGTCTTCCATTCCATATCTGGCTGTGGACCCTTCTCCTGCGGTAAGACCAACTCACTACACGTGATACTCACGTCATTCTCAGCATCGTGGATGCTCCAGAGTGAATCCACCTTCAGCTCCAATTCTGCAACGCGGACCGTCAAGAGCTCGAGGCGGATACACTTCCCACACACGTAGTCGTCAGGGACACCGGAAGTGTCCCCGAGTTCCCACATGGTACAGGAGGAGCATATCACATGACTGAGCTCTCCTGCCATGTCTTAACCTTAGATACCCTTAAATTGGTAATAACAATGTTATAGTTCACTTACTGATATAAAAAATAAAAGAAAAGCTACTCACCCAACACCAGCCAATCACTTACCCCATTGGCTGTGACGTCACTTTTTGATTACTTTCTACTTCTATTTTGCTTTCTCTCCCGCTGTAGCTGCACCGGTACGCCTTTATAGGCCGCTCCGACACTGGCTCTCGATCTCCCGCTGGGCTTTTGACAGGTCGCTCCCCTCTCACCAACTGCCGCTGGCTCTCGATCTCCCGCTGGGCTTTTGACAGGTCGCTCCCCTCTCACCAACTGCCGCTGGCTCTCGATCTCCCGCTGGGCTTTTGACAGGTCGCTCCCCTCTCACCAACTGCCGCTGGCTCGATCTCCCGCTGGGCTTTTGACAGGTCGCTCCCCTCTCACCAACTGCCGCTGGCTCGATCTCCCGCTGGGCTTTTGACAGGTCGCTCCCCTCTCACCAACTGCCGCTGGCTCGATCTCCCGCTGGGCTTTTGACAGGTCGCTCCCCTCTCACCAACTGCCGCTGGCTCGATCTCCCGCTGGGCTTTTGACAGGTCGCTCCCCTCTCACCAACTGCCGCTGGTTCGATCTCCCGCTGGGCTTTTGACAGGTCGCTCCCCTCTCACCAACTGCCGCTGGCTCGATCTCCCGCTGGGCTTTTGACAGGTCGCTCCCCTCTCACCAAGCTGGCGCAGACACGATGGGCCGAAATGACCTCCTGCCATGCTGTAAATTTCTATGATTCTATGAAATCTGTGCCCATCTTTCCCGCAATTCCATGTTTGAATCCCTCCAATCCAGTTTCCGCGCTGCCATAGTCATTCATAGGCAGTCCCTCGAAATCGAGGTGACTGAAAAGTCCAATTCAAGAATTACAGTCTCTGTCGCAGGTGGAACAGACAGTCGTTGGAGGAAAGGGTGGATGGGGAGTCTGGTTTGCCGCACGCTTCTTCCGCTGTCTGCACTTGTTTTCTGCATGCTCTTGGTGACCAGACTCAAGGTGCTCTTCCTTCACTTAGGCCAGGGACTCGCAGGTGTCAGTGGGGATGTTGCACTTTATCAAGGAGGCTTTGAGAGTGTTCTTGAAACATTTCCTTGGCCCACCTGGGGCTCGCTTGCCGTGCAGGAGTTCCAAGTAGAGCGCTTGCTTTGGGAGTCTTGTGTCCGGCATATGGACAATGTGGCTCGCCCAATGGATGCTGGGGATGTTGGCCTGATCAAGAACACTGACGTTGATGCGTCTATCCTCCCAGAGGATTTGCAGGATCTTGCTGAGGCATCGTTGGTGGTATTTCTCCAGCGATTTGAGGTGTCTATTGTATATGGTCCATGTTTCTGACCCATACAGGAGGGTCAAAGACATGGACCATATACTCAGCCCTGTAGACCATAAGCATGGTGCCAGATTTGAGGGTCTGATCTTCGAATACTCTTCCTCAGGCGGCTGAAGGCTGTGCTGGCATACTGGAGGCGGTGTTGGACCTCGTTGTCGATGTCTGCCCTTGCTGATAATAGGCTCCCGAGATATGGAAATTGGTCCACGTTGTCCAGGGCCGCGCCGTGGATCTTGATGACTTGTGGGCTGTGCTCTGTGGCGGGATCAGTAGGTGGAAGTCCTTTGCCTTACGGATATTTATTGTAAGGCCCATGCTTTTGTGCGCCTCGGTGAAGATGTTATCCGCGTACTGTAGTTCGATGACAGAGAATGGGACGGTCTTGGATCTGGCCTGGAGGCAACGAAGGTTGAACAGGTTCCCATGGTTCTGTAGTTTAGTTCCACTCCAGTGGGGAGCTTGTTGAGCATGAGGTGGAGCATTTCAGTGAGGAAGATCGAGAAGAGGGTTGGCGCGATGACTCAACCCTGCTTTACCCTGGTCCAGACATTGATTGGGTCTGTGGTGGATACGTTGGTCAGGATCACGGCTTGCATGCCATTATGGAGCAAGCGGAGGACGGCGACAAACTTTTGGAGACAGCCGAAACAGAGGAGGACGCTCCATAGTCCCTCGCAGTTAACACTGTCAAAGAAGACCATATACAGGGCTTGGTGCTGTTCCCTGCATTTCTCTTGCAGTTGTCGCGCCGTAAAGATCATGTCCTTTGTGCCCCGTAGTGGACAGACTCTGCACTGTGACTCCGGGAAGAGCTCCTCAGTCACAGGGAGAAGACGGTTGAGGAGGATTTTAGTGACAACTTTCCCAGTGATTGACAACAGGGAGATTCCTCTGCAGTTGCCACAGTCGGATTTGTCCCCTGTTTTAAAGATGGTCACGATTACTGTATCTCTGAGATCTCCTAGCATGCTCTCCTCCTTCCAGATGAGAGAGATGAAGTCATGCATTCATGCCAATAGTGCCTCTCTGTTATACTTTAGTGCCTCAGCGGGGATTTCATCCGCTCCCGTAGCCTTGCTATTCTTGATCTGACGGATGGCCTTTTCTACCTCATGCAGGGCTGGGGTTTTGCTGAGATGGTGGCGGGTAGCTTGCTGCGAGACAGAATCTATTGTGTTCCGAACACAGATGAGACTGCACACAGGGAGGTTAAAGTAACAGTGACCTCAGTCTTTATTAAGACACTCCAGAGTGAGGAACAGGCCTTGGGGGCCGGCTTATATACAGTGCTCCCAAGGGATACTGGGATCCATTGGGACTTCAGGGGATGCGCTCCCTGGTGGCGGAACATGGGAGTGCATGCTTTACAGATACACAACATCACTCCCCCCCGACAAAGTCGGTTGGGAGCCTTTCTTTCCCTGGTGGACCACCTCGGTACAAATGTCTGTTCTGGTGTGTTGGCTGTGCCCTCGCTGGGCTGGCGTGTTGTTGGCCCTGCAGGGCTGCTGAGTGAGCCTGGCCTTGCTGGGCTGTTGGGTGTGATGGGTTCAATTTCCTGGTCCGGGGTGGTGTCTTTGATCCTTTGGGTGTGTGTTGTGGGCTCGAAAAAGGTGGTGTCTGCTGCGGTTGTGAACCGCAGCCTCGTTTGGTCCAGGTGCTTTCTGCAAATTTGTCCATTGTCTAGTTTGACTATAAACACCTTACTCCCTTCTTTAGCTATCACCGTGCCCGTGATCCACTTGGGACCATGTCCATAGTTTAGCACATACACAGGGTCATTCAGATCAATTTCCCATGACACAGTGGCACAACCATCGTTTACATTTGTTGCTGCCGCCTGCTCTCTACCTGATCATGCAGGTTGGGGTGAACCAGCGAGAGTCTGGTTTTAAGTGTTCTTTTCATGAGTAGCTCAGCACGGTGCATCCCTGTGAGTGAGTGGGATCTCGTGCGGTAGCTGAGCAGTACTCGGGACAGGTGGGTTTGGAGTGAGCCTTCTCTGACTCATTTGAGACTCTTTTTGATCATTTGTACTGCCCGCTCTGCCTGCCCATTGGAGGCTGGTTTAAACAGGGCCAAGATGACATGTTTGATCCCATTGCAGGTCATGAATTCTTTAAATTCGGCACTGGTGAAACATGGCCCGTTGTCACTGACCAGTATGTCAGGCAGGCCGTGGGTGGCAAACATGGCCCTCAGGCTTTCAATGGTGGCGGTGGCAGTGCTTCCCGACATTATTTCACATTCAATCCATTTTGAAAAAGCATCCACCACCACCAGGAACATTTTACCGAGAAACGGGCCCGCATAGTCGACATGGATCCTCGACCATGGTCTGGAGGACTAGGACCACAAACTTAGTGGTGCCTCTCTGGGCACGTTGCTCAACTGAGCACATACGCTGCATTACCGTACAGAGGACTCTAAGTCAGAGTCGATATCGGGGCCACCACATGTGGGATCTTGCTATCGCTTTCATCATTACTATACCCGGGTGTGTGCTGTGGAGACCCGAGATGAACATCTCCCTGCCCTTTTTGGGACACTACGCGGTTACCCCACAACAGGCAGTCTGCCTGAATGGCCAGCTCGTCCTTTCGCCGCTGGAACGTCTTGATTAGCTCTTGCATTTCAACTGGGATGTTGGCCCAGCTCCGATGCAGTACACAGTTTTTTACTAGGGACAGCAGAGAATCTTGGCTGGTCCAAGTCCTAATCTGGCGGGCCATGACAGGTGAGTTATCATTTTCAAACGCTTCCATGACCATCAACAAGTTTGCAGGCTGTGCCATTTCCACCGCCGTGGTGGGCAATGGCAGCCGACTGAGAGCATCCGCACAGTTCTCGGTGCCTGGCCTGTGGCGAATGGTATAGTTATATGCTGATAGCGCAGTGCCCACCTTTGTATGCGGGCTGAGGCATTAGTATTTATCCCCTTGTTTTCAGCGAACAGGGATATGAGGGGCTTGTGATCGGTTTCCAGCTCAAATTTGAGGTCAAACAAATACTGATGCATTTTCTTTAAATCGAACACACACGCTAATGTCTCTTTCTCAATCATGCTGTAGGCCCTCGCGACCTTAGACAAGCTCCTGGAGGCATAGGCGACAGGTTGCAACTTCCCCGCAACGTTAGCTTGTTGTAATACACACCCGACTCCGTACGACGATGCATCACCTGCTAGCACAAGTCTTTTACACCTGTTATACAATACAAGCAGCTTGTTGGAGCATAAAATGTTTCTGGCCTTCTCAAAAGCAATTACCGTATATACTCGCGTATCCTACGATCTCACGTATCATGCGACCCCTAAATTTTCGTCCCCAAAACATGATTTTATCATATATCTCATGTATCATGCGAGTCACTTTTTTGAGATACCAGATGTCACTAGGCTAGGCTTTCAAACAAGTTTAACAAGTACCCAACACGTAACAAGTACCCTAACACATAACAACGATCGAATACAGACCTTAACAACCGAATCATGAAACATCGAGTGGATTCTGTTGTGAAAGCTGTTCGCGAATCGAACACCGATATAGCAATCATTCCAGTTGGCTTGACTAGCGTCATTCAGCCACTTGACGTATCCATTAATAAGCCATTTAAAGACAATATAAGAAAGAAATGGAATGACTGGATGATGGAAGGAGAGAAATCATTTACGAAGGGAGGGAATATGAAGGCTCCGGATTTGCCTCTACTGTGTTTGCGGGTAAAAGAAGCATGGGCTGAGATAGATGGAGATTTGATTGTTAAAGCCTCTAATAATGCAGCAAACTTCAGAGGGAGTTGTGGGTGGCGATCTCTAGACCACAGCAAAGATACAGTACAAGTGACAATAGAGGCTGCAATTCAGCCCAGGAGATACCTGCCGAGATTCAGCGTGGATACGGTCTGCTTAACAGCCTAACAGCCTAATCTTGGCCAGCACTTCACACCCGCAAATTTTGTATCTCGCGTATCATGCGACCCCCCAAATTTAGGTTACAATTTAGGTCTTCAAAAGTCGCATGATACGCGAGTATATACGGTACTTAGTTTTTTCCCCATACCTAGTTCTCACCTTTACGCAATAACATATGCAGGGGCTCTAAGAGGGTGCTTAACCCCGGTAGGAAGTCATCAAAATAGTTGGGGAGTCCCAGGAACGACCGCAGTTCCGTGACGTTCTGTGGCCTGGGCGTGTTCCTGATAGCCTCTGTCTTGGTGTCTGTGGGCCGAATGCCATCCGCCGCGATCTTTCTCCCCAAAAACTCCACTTCTGTTGCCATGAAGACGCATTTCGACCTCTTCAGCCGCAGCCCTACACGATCCAGTCGCTGGAGGACCTCCTCCAGGTATTGTAGTTGCTCGACGGTGTCCCGACCCGTGAACAATATGTCGTCCTGAAAAACCACCATGCGTGGTACCCACTTGAGTAGGCTCTCCATGTTTCTCTGGAAGATCGCTGCAGCTGACCAAATTCCAAATGGGCATCTATTGTCGATGAACAGTCCCTTGTGCGTGTTGATGCAGATGAGGCCCTTCAAAGACTCCTCCAGCTCCTGCGTCATGTAGGCCAATGCAAGGTTGAGCTTGGTGAAAGTCTTGCGTCCTGCCAACGTCACAAATAGGTCATCTGCCTTAGGTAGCTGATATTGGTAGCGAGAAATTATTAATAGTTACTTTATAATTGCCGCAAATCGCTGGTCTCAGGTAGTGTCTGAACGAGATCCAGGACAATCTGGTGAATACCTTTCAAACTTAGAATAGGGATAGAGATAGGGAAATTGCGCGGTGACGCAAACCAAGCGGCGACTCAGAAAGATAGGTTGGAATAGGTAAGTCTGCCTGGGTTCGAGGCCCAGAGCCTGCCTGGGTTCGAGGCCCAGTGTCTGTGTGGGTTCGAGGTCCAAGTAAAACCGCGCGGCAACACGGAGTGAGAGAGAGAATCGCTCGAACCGCGTAGGGAAACGCGGAGGTTAGGGAATTACGTAAAATTAAGCTGCGGGACTATGCGGGACTGTGTAAATTTTAAATTGTACTTACGCCAGGTACAGCGTCGATCTTGTATATCACTTGGTCCGCCTCGGCTCTGGGTAAGATAACTGAAACCACCACGGGGCGACGTGGAGACAATCAGGACTAATTAGGACCCTGATCCAACGTGCGGCGACACAGGATGAGTAATTTAGATAAAACTACGAATTCCCTGAAAGGTCATGGATCCAAAAATTAATAGGAAAGAAGAGAGACTCTTGTGAACGTCTGTTTTAAATGAGAAATGCTTGTGTGATTTTTACTGTGAAAAAAAAGCCGGGGAGTTGTGGTTTGTTTTAGCTCCACCCACTTTTCAAACAGAATGAAAGTTTTTTTTAACCCTTCGTAGTGTTGTCCTGTATGTGGGAAGTTTAAGAGTGTGAACCTTATTGAATTACAAAGTTTGAATCGGGATTTTGAGATATTCAGAGAAGGCACAGAAAATACTGAGATGGATTCAAAAGGATTCAAAAAAAATATTATATTAAATAACACGACCTTGAGGCTGGAACAATTGAGATAACGAAAAGCAGTCCACAGCCTACGTGCCAGACTTCCCTCTAGTTATGGAAAAGACGAAAAAAAAGACGTAACGTACTAAATAGGTGCTAAAAAAAAAATGTGTTCTGAGATTTTAAATTATGAGAAAAATTCCACTGCAGTCTAAAAAGTCACTCCTGTCGAGTTGGCAGAAAAACTCCATTAAATTAGGGCTTTCATTGACAGAAGGAGGACATATTAAAAACCGTAGACGTCTTAAAGAGTGCATGCACGAGAAACGTACTCAGAGTTCCACTGGGACCTCTGAGAAAGGTATCGATAGACTACGTAGTTAAAATGTTTGGCTTTGCATTGACCGAGGCTGATGACGAAATTGAATTTCAATAAACAAATAGCGATTAAAAATGTGTGGTCTCGTTTAAATCAATTAAAAAAATATATCTTTGGCAAGTACTTGAATAAGAAGTTAAAAAATATTGGAGTTTAATCAAATGCTGCCTTTCCTGATGAAAAGATTTTTTTTTCAGATGGTTACGTGAAGTCACGTAATGACATCAGGTCTTCTTACAAACCTGTAAAGGAGTTAACCCTTTCCATTGACAGCCGTTTCATACTGAACATTATCAATTTGGATTTCTTAATAGAAAAAAGATTCACCTAACAGAGGAATGGTGCGATAGCCAGAATAAAAATAAAAACAGTACTAGCTTATGTAATAATACTTGCCTGATACAATAAAGAAATAGATACTCAAACAAAACAAATTGAAGAGTTAAAAGGCTAAGATAAATAAGCTGAAAGGGATCCACAAACCCAACTTAACCCTGACCTCCGATTTCACGTAGTGACCTTGACATGCATGGATATAATGCAGAATCAAGGGACCTGTGGGCCCTGGTAAAGCAAACCCTGAGCCCAACTGAGCATGCCCGATTTCTAACTCACCTAGGACGTGCTACTCATGATGCATTGGTGGTTGCTCACCCTAACGATGTCCAGGATCACCTAAACGCTATCTTTAATGCTCTCACCATGACCCTTCAGAAGCCCATCAGTATGGCCGCAGTATTAGAAACTAAACCCAAACGAGAAGAAACTGCCGATGAATTCATGGAAAGATTTATTGAAATATACGGAAGTCAATCAGGAGATAATGCCTTCAGGGCAGGAGAGGATTCTCCTCAATTCTGCGCTATCCTACTTCAGTGCCTGCCCTATTCGATTGCTCACGCTATCAGGACAAATAATATGAATTGGGCAGATAACAATAAAGCCCAGATGGAAAGGGCGGTTAAATATTATTGGCAGGAAAAGAAAGGAGAGGGGGGAGGTGCGCCCCCAACCCGGGTCACTACATGACTAGAAAGGAAGAGTCGCCTCGGGTGGAAGGACCAAAACCCGACCCAAGGGGATACCAGATGGAACCGCAGTGTTGCGTGCAGGGTTGGGTGGATAAACAGGGATACGGTTATATCAATCACCCAAATGGCCCGGGCCCTGCTAATTACGGACCGCCCTACTGTCCCCGGCCTGGTATGGGAAGAGGTCGGGGCTGGGAAAGACGAGATGGATGCTTTATTTGTGGGCAAGAAGGACATTGGAATAGAAATTGTCCCTCCCGTCAGCACGAAAAAGGAAGAGGAGGAAGAGGAGGGGGGCAAGGGGGGAAGAGGATGTGGATCTTACACTAACTTCTCCCAGAACAATCCCTTTGGCCAACCGTCCCCCGATTCGTATTGACTACGCAACTTGATTGTGCAGGGACCCTCCCCGGATGTTGAACCGATGATATTGTTAAAAATTCGGAATGAGTGGCAACCCTTCTTGATAGATACGGGAGCCTTCATGTCTTCTGTACAATCAAAGCTTAAACTCCCCGCCTTCACTGAAACACAGGAACTGTCAGGATTCCTGAGACAAGTCTCTACATTCCCGGTGTTAGAACCGGTTAAAATGGGTTACCAGGAAGAATCGGTGGAACATCGATTTGTTATCACAACCAATCTGGACTGTAACTTGATGGCTAGAGACCTCCTCTGCAAATTCCAGTTACATTTGGAGTGTGGAGATGATGGGATTATTGTAAAACAGGGAACCCTTAAGCGGCAGTATTATACCACTAGAACCCCTCAGTGGTGGTCTCTGGGCCTGCCGCAGGCACCCTATCACGTGACCCTAGCATACGATCCCAGTGGAAAGAATCAGGACCTGCAGAACTTTTAGCAGGATCACGAAGGGGAAGTGAAGGAAATTCTATTAAGGGCTAGAGTGACTGGACCGGAAGGGAAGGCAGATTTTGTGGAAATGGACAGCCCCCAACGGTGGCACCACATATTACTCGTGAAGTATTACCTCCCCACCACGCTAAAGATTTGGGAGTTATGGTGCGCCAGGCTATAGACGAGGCTGACCCTACCAGCCGGGATGTGCAAATGTGGACTGGCCCTCTATCCGACAGTACGCACTTAAATCACAGGCAATACCGAGTATCCACCGAGCTTTGGAGGCTAGCCGAGTCGAACCAATTTGCCAGTTTCCAGTCCCTAGCACGGCTAAACAAATGCGACAGTGGTTGGGGATGATAAATTACTGTAGATCCTGGATCCCTAATGCTACCCTGATGACCAAGCAACTCACACCATACACTACCAAGGAAGGCAGCTTTGAAATAGAAACCACAGACGTCCAAGCCTTTAAGGAACTAAAAACAGCCCTACTGCAAGCTCCGGCTTTGGGCCGGCCCCTCTATGACCGGCCCTTTCAACTGTATTGTACGATCTTGAAAGATTGTGCTACCGCTGTCTTAACTCAGAAACACGGGGATAAGCATAGGCCTCTTGCCTACTACTCTTCTAAAATAGACCCTGTTGCCTTGGGGCACCCCATATGTACTCAAATATTAACTGCCATCTACAATAGCCTTCAATCTGCCGCCAACCTTACCCTCGAGCAGGATATTGTTGTATATACCTCTCACTCCGTAGCTGCCCTCTTGGGTCAACTGCAGACTCAACATCTTACCATGGCCAGGCAAAGTAGATATGAGATCTACCTACTAAATAATCCAAGGCTGACCTTTCGGCACTGTACTGCCATTAATCCGGCCTGTTTTCTGACCAAGCCACCCCAAGATGAGGAAGAACCGAGTCATGACTGTTTATCTTTAATTCAAGAAGCTAACTCGGTCAGGGAAGATTTAGTTGATGTACCAATGGAAGATCCAGACTGTATTATGTATGTTGACGGAAGTTCTTCTATTAATCCAAAAGGTACACGAATCTCAGGATACGCCATAGTAAAACAGGAGAATCAGATCTTGGTATCTGCCGCCTTTGAAACCGCCTATTCCGCCCAACAAGCTGAACTATTCCCACAGGGGAATGAGATATCTCATAGGCAACTAGTATCTGACTTGTTGCAAGCCCTCATGCTCCCCAAGCGCATTGCCATTGTTAAATGTACCGCCCACACCACCGGAAAATCCCCGGTTGATATACTGAACCATTGTGCTGACGAAGAGGCCAAACAGGCCCCTCGTGGACAACCAATGGTAGTGCCCAGAATGATGAGTCAGACTAAAAGTCCTGCAAAGGATAAGTTAGCCTCGGAAAAACCAATGCCAACCATCCAAGATGTTATTAAAGCAAAGGAGGACGCTCCTGTAAAAGAAAAACTGTTGTGGAAAAATTATGGATGTACTTATGACAATGTTTCTAAACTCTGGACCACTCCCGTGGAACAGACTTGCATATCTGACGAGTTGGCTCTATGGGTTATTGAATGTATGTATTTTCCTACTCATTGTGGAGCAAGGACCACAAGTGACACACTTTTGGCTACTTGGTGGCACCCTAGACTCCAGGCGTTGGCCCAGAACATCAGTAGTCGTTGCCTGGTTTGCCAGCAACATAATCCAGGGAAGGGAGTCCCCTGTGATTGGGGTAAAACGCCCCTACCCGAAGGTCCCTTTGAGACATTTCAGTTGGACTACATTGAGTTGCAAAAATTTCAGTGTTACAAATATGTGTTAGTAATAGTAGATGTGTTTAGCAGATGGATTGAAGCCTACCCTACCCTGGACAATAAGGCTCAAACTGTTGTTAAGGTGTTAATGAGGGAAATTGTTCCTAGATATGGTATCTCAGCTCGACTGATGACCACCTATGTTCTTTCTCTGACTCAGGCTCTGCGACTAGCTCACAACCAGGTTCGAGAGGCTCACCTCGACCTCCCAGTTTTACCCGAATTGTCCCTCGTGGCACCAGGGAAGTATGGATTCGGAAGGGATTAGAGCCACGATAGGAGGGGCCTTTTCAGGTGTTACTCACTACCCCCACTGCAGCCAAGGTTGAGGGAAGGGGTGCCTGGGTTCACCTGCACCACTGCAAGCTCACCACCCTCTAACAAACCTATTTTACTGGTTATTCTAATTCCTGTTTCTGTTCCAGATTTCCTCTTCTCCATAGCTGAACAAGGCCGTTGGCATCCTAATTGGAACGTGGACCAGTTTGAACTTTTACCCGTAGTGATAGACAGCCAGCTACACCGACGGTGACCTGAGAAAAGAGATGGGAAAACTGAACTCTTTTAATCAGCAAAATAATTGGACTATTTATCTGAATCCTGAGCCATAAGATGAAACTGTGTCTGTATGCCACAGTCTGTATAATAGTGTTGATATATGACAGTTTCGGCGCATGGGAGGGGAGACAGAGACGAGAACTCCATGTAAACACCTTTTTGTACATGTCTTATGTTTATGCGCAAAATGGGAACTTTTCTAGATGTTGGGTGCGTTCACATATCCCTATACATTCCAAAGGGGGAATTCCTTTGCGCCCCTGTCAGATGGATTCAGAGCCAAACTATCACGAGAGGAGGGGGGGCCAATACAAATACGAGAGAGGAAAGGCGGGTCAAAAGAGGGATCACGGAGACCAGGAGGAGTATCATACCGTTACCATGTGAACGACCACGGGGAGGTCACCAAGTGGGAGAGTGCTGGGGACCCCATTAGTCAGACGTTCCAGGGATGGTACCAACCAACCTACGACCGTGGAAAGGAACCCCCATTCTTAGCCCTGACCAATACCTCGGGGATTGGGAGGCCAACCGAGGACATATGTCTAACCCGAATTGACACCAGTAACAAGGGACATATCATAGGGTACAGCAAATGCCCAAACAGTCTCAACATCACCACAGATGCACGAGTCACTATCCTCTCTCACCTTCCAAATAACACAGGTGGAGGGTTGTGGGCCCAGTCCTGTGACCCGGAAGCAATATATCAGAAAGCAGCTTTTAACGTCACGTATTTCGTGTGCGGTCATAAGGCATATCCTTGGTTGCCTAGGCGATGGACAGGGTCCTGCTATCTGGGATATGTGGTGCCATTTGTGTGGCAAGTACGTACCCTGGCGGAAGCACATGCCTCCAGCCGATACAAGCGAGCCATCACCCCCGCCGACAAGTTCTTTGGGGTCATGATGTTCCCAATCGGGATAGGACGTCTCATGGTTGAAGTACAGAACCTAGAGACGATATTGGAACAGATAGCTAACAATACTGCTGAAGCTCTGGAGGGCATCACAGCTGAAATGGTAGCAATAAGGACCGTAGCATTACAAAACCAAATGGCCCTCGATTACCTGTTAGCTGAGAAAGGGGGAACGTGTGCCCTGATAGGATCTGAATGTTGCACTTACATTCCTGATAGTTCAGAAAACATAACCAATCTTGCTGATCACATAAGAAGGGAGGTGAACAAGTTATCCACACCAGCAGAAGGATCTAGCTGGGTTGATGGGCTATCAGATGGATCTTGGAGATCCTATCTAATGCATGGGGCAATTATTCTCATCGTAGTAATAATTACCTGTTGTTTGATTGTTGGTTGCCTTAACCTTTGTTGTAAAGTAATGATGGCAAGGTTAGCAAACTCTCTTGTGGTCAAGGGCTCCCGAGTTATGATCCAACGAACTAAAGAACTACTCGACACTAACAACAATATGATTCAGGAAATAGAGTGTGAACGGATGAATGCGATACTCCTAGAATGATCCTAAGTGTTATCATGGAATGATAAAAGGGGGGAATGTGAATGTTTAAAAATGTATAAAGTTGAGAAGTTGAGAACGTGGGAATTATATATGGACAGTATAAGCTAACAAAGAATTCATGGAGGAATAGCCATGACATCTCAGACTCGAGACGGCAAAATGTTACAACACTAACACATATTGAAACAAAACCCACAGCTTGCAGAAAAATCTCAAGGTCTTATTAAATCATGTTATTAACCTGAAACATTAACAAAAGGTCTTTGTTTAAAATCAGACCATACTTAGGTCAGCTTATGAGTGGACAAAGGGAAAGAGGGATCAAAAGGGATAGGCTGAACTAGGATGTCACTCTAGCCCTATCTTGTTATCTTTTGCTGAAAATGTATAACCGTCGTCCCTTTACAATGTAATGTCACTTTGTCCGTAGGAAGTGGGTGCGATCTATCAGAGTTGCATTCCTTCTGTCTGATAAGGTCCCCGATCGGGATTTGCTTTTTAAATAAAAGCTTGCTTTGTTTAAAGCACAATCGGTATTCGACTCAGTGATTTCACTGAACCAGATTGAGGGAAAAGAGTCCACATTTACAGAGGTGCCCCATTGTTCCACTGCTCTTGCAAACATACCCTTTGAAGCGGCATGAATAGGCTGAATGGAAGCCTCCACAACGCCAACAAGGTGTGAATTGCCTTGCATTCATCCTTTGTTGCGGACTCTGAGTCATCTGGGTCACCTGAGGTCTGCTGGCAGTTACGGACTCGTGGTTTCTGCCCTGTACATCTCTGCTCGCAAACACAGTTCCAGTTAATTTATGAACATTGCTAGCACTTGTGTGCTGAGAGATTTGTTTGGTGTTATCACTGGTGGACATAAACGCCTGTGCTATCGCAATGTCCTTGCTGAGGGTCGGTGTCTCTACAGTCAAAAGTTTTCGTAAGATGGTCTCGTGTCTAATGCCCAGTACAAAAAAGTCTCTGAGCATTTGCTCCAGGTAGCCATCAAACTCACATTGTCCTGCAAGTCGTCTTAGCTCGGCAATGTAGCTCGCCACTTTCTGACCTTCAGCTCGCTGGCACGTGCAGAACCAATACCTCACCATCAGCACGCTCTCCCTCGGGTTAAGATGCTCCCGAACCAGTGTACACAGCTCCTCATATGACTTATCTGTGAGTTTCACCGGAGCCAGAAGATTCTTCATGAGGCTGTAGGTCGGTGCCCCGCAGACCGTGAGGAGGACCGCTCTCCTTTTTGCAGCGCTTCCTTCTCCGTCCAGCTCGTTGGCTACAAAGTTCTGGTCTAGCCATTCGACATAGGCTTCCCAGTCCTCACCCTCCGAGAACTTCTCCAGGATGCCCACAGTTTGCTGCATCTTTGCGTTGGATTCATGTACTCATCGGCAGTTATTGTGTTCCTAACACAGATGAGATTAAAGTAACAGTGACCTCAGTCTTTATTAGGACACTCCAGAGTGAGAAACAGGCTTTAGGGATCGGCTTATATACAGTGCTCCCAAGGGATGCTGGGATCCCTTGGGACTTCAGGGGATGCGCTCCCTGGTGGCAGAACATGGGAGTGCATGCTTTACAGATACACAACAGAGTCGAGGACACTCGTGTCGAAGGCGGAGTCTCAATTCAGGAGATCTTCGAAGTGCTCCTTCCAGCAGGTCCTGACTACCTCGGTGTCCTTAATGAGAGTCTTCCTGTTCTTGGCCAGCAGTGGGGTGGGGCCTTGGTGCTTGAGCTATAGGTGGACTTGACTGCGGTGCAGAACCCTCGCACATCATGGCTGTCGACCAGCTGCTGTATCTCCTGTGCTTTCTCCACCCACCGTCTATTCTTTAGGTCTCGGGTTTAATGTTGGACCTCGGCCTTAAGCTGCCAGTAAAGCTGCAGTACCGAAACGGCATTCATCAAAACAGAAAGACTTGGATTTATACAGCGTTTTTCACACCTACCGATGGTCTCAAAGCGCTTTACAGCCAATAAAGTACTTTTGGATCGTGGGGCTAGAATCTCAACTTTTTTTGCAGGCTTAACACCCACTTAACGCCCATTTTACCGCTGAACTGACGTATAACGGCCATATATCGCCCATTTTGGCACAAAATGGAAAGTGACCGGCATTTTTAGGAAACTTATCGCTGAGCTTTACTTTCCCCATGTGCTTAACGCCGGGAAAAAATATTACCGCCCGCCCTCTTTTTTAGGGCGGAATCATCAGAATGGGCCAAATCAACGCCCATAATATCGCCCAGCGTTACTTTCCATACGGAATTAACGCCAAGATTCAATAATAGCAACCGCCCACTTTTTTTTGGCGTAAAGAGCATATTTGGCGAAACTAAAGCCCAGGAGATCGCCCAACGTCACTTTCACGACCTCGCACACATATGGCCCACAATATCACTCGCCCAAAAAACCGCCCATAAAAAGTGGAACTGTTTTGAACGAATGGCAGTGGTTTGACTGGCATTTTTTAAATCACAGGTCGCTTCATTCAAAGGGCTTCCTCAACATCGGGGGAGTTTGCATTGACTCTGGAGTTCTTCTCAGGTGAAGTGAACATCTCATAAGAACATAAGAACATAAGAAATACGAACAGGAGTGGGCGATATGGCCCCTCAAGCCTGCTCCGCCATTCAATAAGATCATGGCTCATCTGACCATGGACTCAGCTCCACTTCCCCACCCGCTCCCCATAACCCCTCATCCCCTTATCGTTGAAGAAATTGTCTATTTCTGTCTTAAATTTATTAAATGTCGCAGCTTCCACAGCTCTCTGAGGCAGCAAATTCCACAGATTTACAACTCTCTGAGAGAAGAAATTTTTCCTCATCTCTGTTTTAAATGGGCGGCTCCTTATTCTAAGATCATGCCCTCTAGTTCTAGTCTACCCCATCAGTGGAAACATCCTCTCTACATCCACCTTGTCAAGCCCCCTCATAATCTTATACATTTCGATAAGATCACCTCTCATTCTTCTGAATTCCAATGAGTAGAGGCCCAACCTACTCAACCTTTCCTCATAAGTCAACCCTCTCATCCCCGGAATCAACCTAGTGAACCTTCTCTGAATTGCCTCCAAAGCAAGTATATCCTTTCGTAGATATGGAAACCAAAACTGCACGCAGTATTCCAGGTGTGGCCTCATCAATACCGTATATAGCTGCAGCAAGACTTCCCTGCTTTTATACTCCATCCTCTTTGCAATAAAGGCCAAGATACCATTTGCCTTCCTGATAACTTGCTATACCTGCATACAATTCTTTTGTGTTTCATGCACAAGTATCCCCAGGTCCCGCTGTACTGTGACACTTTGCAATCTTTCCCCATTTAAATAATAATTTGCTCTTTGATTTTTTTCTGAAAAAGTGCATGACCTCACCCTTTCCAACATTATACTCCATCTGCCATATTTTTGCCCACTCACTTAGCCTGTCTATGTCCTTTTGCAGATTTTTTGTGTCCTCCTCACACATTGCTTTTCCTTCCGTCTTTGGTATCGGCAGAAAATTTTGGCTACGTTACACTCAGTCCCTTCTTCCAAGTCATTAATATAGATTATAAATAGTTGGGGTCCCAGCACTGATCCCTGCTGCACCCCACTAGTTACTGGTTGCCAACCAGAGAATGAACGATTTATCCTGACTCTCTGTTTTCTGTTTGTTAGCCAATCCTCTATCCATGCTAATATATTACCCCCAACCCCGTGAACTTTTATCTTGTGCAGTAACCTTTTATGTGGCACCTTGTCAAATGCCTTCTGGAAGTCCAAATACACTACATCCACCAGTTCCCCTTTATCCACCCTCAACAGACATATTTTCAGACTCTGGACTATTGGGGCTTTACTCCAGGTGTATTTTAGTGAGGAAATCATTGCTTCTGATCAATCGCTATTATACTTTCAATGCAATGGGGCCACCAAACAATAACTATGCTTAAGCAGCGCTTCAGATGTCTTGACCACTCAGGAGGGGAGCTACCATACAATCCTGAGAAAGTCGGTAAATTCGTGGTCGTGTGCTCGATGCTGCACAACTTGGCTATCATGAGGGGACAAGAATTGCCAGAAGGCACTGATGCTCCACCTCAGGAAAGAGAGGAAGAGGACGACGAGGGGCTGGACACTGACCTAGGGCCAGACAATCAGGCTGGCTATGCAACCATGCCCATGACCCCTCCAGACCGCAGGAAAGGGCCCATGATGGCTGCATAGCTGGAAGACTGTTCCGTGAGGTGCTGATATCTGAACGATTTGCCTGAAAGAGCATTGATGTGAGTGACAACGCTGACACACTGCTGTGTGTGTGCAGCTCAGACATCAATGCTGCCCATCACCTTGGTGCCAGTTAAAGTTTACGTTGATTGAAGTTAAGTTGTATTTAACCCTTTCATGTTAAGGAATCACCAGTATGGAATGGTGCAGCTATCTGAGGCAATGCACAACAAGTTTATGTTCAATAAAAAAAATTTGATACTAACATTGGTCTGAAATCATAAGTATCACAGGCAATAACACCAACCCCCGCCCACAACCCACCTTTTCCACCATTGACATCAATCAAATGTTCACCATGTCCAGCAACACAGAATACACAGGCAAAGCAGGAGGGTGGTTCCCAGCCCATTCATTGCATACACCCAGATGGAGATATAACACAGCCATGACCTGCGCACATGCACCTCACTTTCCTTCCCCCCTCCCCTTCTTCTCCCCACCTTTACCCCTTCCCCTCCTCACTCCACGGCGCCTGGCCGAGGAGCTCCTCAGGCGGTGCCTCATTGCAGGGAAGATGAAGGCAGATGTGGTCGCTGCACGAGTACGGGAGCAGGGGGTGCCGAGGGGGCAACATTCTCTGATGCAGAAACAGGATCTTGGTCCTTGCTCTCACCTGTCGTTCGCAGTGGTGGTGCGGAACCTAGGGGAGGAGTGCCGTGCTCGGGAACCACTGGGAGACCTGTGTCAGCAGTGTTCCTGGCTATCACATCCAGGGCCTCCGCCATCTGCGGAATGTACTCGGTCATGGTGGCCAGCTGTCGGGATATGGCCCCCAATGCATCAAGGAACTGGTCACCAATATCTACAGTCCTCCTGGACAACTGTACCATCTCTCTGCTCTCATGTTGGCGCTCGTGGAACAGACCTGCTGCGTCCACGAGACCTCGCGGGGTCGGCGCCGTCCTGGGGGCAAATGGAATGTCCTGTGGCGAGGTACTTGGGGCCGTACCTCAAGAGTGGAGGCAGGAATGACCGGAGGACCACGAGATGGCCTTGGGGTGGAATGGCTTCTGGAGCGTGGCGATGCAGGTACCTCGAAGTCTGTGCTCTCATCCATGGAGAACAGACCCAGCGGATTGACGGGCGAGAGTCGCAGCTCCTCAGCAGCAGATGAAGGATCGTCCGGCGAGTCCGGCCCCGCGCCCCCACCTTCTGGCCTCTGGTCTTGCCTTGGGATGCGCTGCTGGCTGAGCTGCAAAACACAAATGAGGTTATTAGAGGAGAAGAGGGTGCTAGGGTCACAAGGTGAATCCAGCACTACACAGCATATGCACGACAAAAGCACCACTGCTATCAAAATCATCATAGACATCACATTTCATGACCATCTACACATTTGCATTGCAATGATTTTCATTAGGCCAGCTTTATTTCTGTGACAATTTTAGAAATTATCTATCATATATGATTGTTCGGATATGAGTGGGTGTGGCATCTACTGACTTTACATTATGCAATGGTGTAAGCTTTACTCACGTGGCATCACTTCAGGGTCTGCAGATGCATCCGTGGCTGTCCGGGAGTGCTTCCCCACGAGTGCGAGCACCCGCTCCTCCATCTCAGAAATGTCGCTGGGGACTGGTGGCCCCCCACCCATTCGCCTCTGCACGAAATTCATTGTCGATAGCTTCTTCTGTAAAAGGTGACAGGACGACATGGCATGTGATCATTGCATGATATCATTGCTAGGTACTGTCACAGATACTGATACAACACATAACCGACAGATGTAATCATGATTATTATGAAAATTATCATTCTTTACCTAAAGACGTACACTGTGTACGCAGGCTTTGAGTAAAACATTCCCGGTAAAAGTGAAAGACCTCACATCTGCTGATAGTCACTAATTACTGTTACAAATCAAATGATATAAATACGTAAGTACATGTAAATCAATACAATACTTACTTTGACGGATCCCACAAGATTGTTCCATTGTTTGTGGCATTGGTTGCCCTCACGAACCTCGTTGGTCGCCAACGAGACCACCTCTGCTATCTCGGTCCATATCCTCTGGTAAGCCTTTAGGGTGAGCTTCCCACGCCCTCTCTGTGTTAAATCACCCCAGCATAATGCGACCTCCTGCAGGAGGGAGGCATTTGCCTCGTCCGAGAACCTCCTGGCTCTTTTGCGCCCTCCAATGTGCTCCTCTCCCACCTCACTGCTCTCTCCAGCATCCATCTCCACAGCGTGCTGTGATGTCTCCTCCCCTTTCTCTATTATAGGCCAAATTCAGGCAAATATGTGGCTGGTAACAGCTAGTTTTTGTTTGTCTACTTGCTGTGAAGCTCTAAAGTCTCCCTCCTTCCTCCCAAAACAGCCACATCACACCCAGACACGCCTTCAGTCCCTCTAAGCTCTCTCTCTCCTCTTCTGCGCATGTCATGATGACCCTTGACCTCCTGAGTCGCGGGAATCAAGCGTTGCCATGCCGTTGCTAAGGACGGCCACACTTTACGGCAGAAGGTCAAAAAAATGTAACGTTACCGCCCATTTCATATCGCTCGCGCTAACGCCCATTTTCAAAAATGGAGACAAGGTGCTTTGAGAATGGGCGAGAAGCCGGTGATCTGAAAACCCTTTTTTACTGCCCTCGCCGGAAATAAAACCCATTTTTGGACGATAAGCACAAAAGTGGAGGTTCTAGCCCGTGGTCATTATTGTAATGTAGGTAATGCGGCAGCCAATTTTGTGCACAAGCAAGCAAGGAAACAGCAATGTGATAATGACCAGATAATCTGTTTTCTGTTATGTTGATTGAGGGATAAATATTCACCAGGACATCAAAGTTACAAATGACATCCTTTGTGACTGCAACAAAGGTAAACTATCCCTCCTCATCCTTCTTGACTTGTCTGCAGTCTTTGACACAGTTGATCACTAACGCCTCTCCACCGTCGTCCAACTGGGTGGGACTGCACTCGCCTGGTTCCACTTTTATCTATCTAATTGTAGCCATAGAATCACCTGCAACAACTTCCCTTCCTGCCCCCGCATCATTACCTTTGGTGTCCCCCAAGGATCTATCCTTGGCTCCCTCTGTTTCTCATCTACATGTTGCCTCTTGTGACATCATCTGAAAATACAGCGGCAGTGTCCACATATACGCTGATGACACCCAGCTTTACCTCACTGCCATTTCGCTCGACCCCTCCACAGACCCTAAATTGTCAGACTGCTTGTCTGATATCCAGTTCTGAATGAGCAGAAATTTTCTCCAATTGAATAATCGGAAGACTGAAGCCATTGTTTTCGGTCCCCGCCACAAACTCTGTTCCCTAGTCACTGATTCTATCCCTCTTGCCAACTACCGTCTGAGGCTGAACCAGAATGTTCTCAACCTTCGTGTCATACTTGACCCTGAAATGAGCTTTTGACCACATATCTACAACATAACAAAGACCGCCTATTTCCACCTCTCTAACATTGCCCGTCTCCGCCCTTGCCTCAACTTATCCACTGCTGAAGCCCTCATCCATGCCGTTGTTACCTCTAGACTTGATTATTCCAATGCACTCCTGGCTGGCCTCCCACATTCTACCCTACGTAAACTAGAGGTGATCCAAAACTCGGCTGCCGTGTCCTAACTCGCACCAAGGCTCACTCACCCATCAACCCTGTGCTCGCATACCTGCATTGGCTCCCGGTAAAGCAATGCCTCGATTTCAAAATTCTCATCCTTGTTTTCAAATCCCTCCATGGCTTCTCCCCCCGCTCCCTCCCCCCCTCCCATCTCTGTAATCTCCTTCAGCCCCACAACCCCACAAGATGTCTGTGCTCCTCTAATTCGGCCCTCTTGAGCATCCCTGATTATAATCGCTCAACCATTGGTGGCCGTGCCTTCTGTTGCCTGGGCCCTAAGCTCTGGAATTCCCTGCCTAAACCTCTTTGCCTCTCTACCTCGCATTCCCCCTTCAAGATGTTCCTTAAAACCTTCCTCTTTGACCAAGCTTTTGGTCACCTGCTCTCTCAAGTTGTTGTTGTACCTCATAACTCCATGTCATCTGCAAACTGGGATATACACTTTCTATTCCTTCATACTGTCATTTATATTTATATATATATATATGGTGAAAAGCTGAGCCTCTAGTAATAGTCCTGGGGAATACCACTTGTCACATCCCACCAATGAGAGCATTACCTTTATCCCTATTCTGTCTGCTACCTCCCAACTAATTACAATCCCATGTCACAAGGTTACCTCCAATTACATTTGCTCTAATTATTGCTGATATCTCTTGTGCAGAACCTCATCAAATGCTTTTGAGAGTCCAAATAGACAACATCCATAGACACTCACCCTATCCTATCCACCATGCTAATGCTAGTGAGCTCCTCAAAATATTCAACTCGATTAGTCAGACATGACCTATCCATCACAACTCTCTGTTGACTCGCTTTGATCAGCTAATACTTGTCCTCAGTCACTCTGTCTCTGATGATAGATTTTAGTAACTTTCCGACAACTGATGTTAAACTGACAGATTTGTAGTTCAAGTCCCATTTCATGATTTGTGCACATGATCTAGGATAACACTTCAGTATAGCACTGAGGGAAATCTGCATTGTCAGGGATGCCATCATTCATATGAAGTGTTAAACCAAGGCCTGCCTGTACACGTACATGTTAATGGTTCCATGCACTAATCGAAGAGCTGGTGTCCTAGCCAACATTATCCCTCAACCAACACCATCAAAACAGATTAATTGGCTATGTATTTAATGTGTTGTTTGTGGTACTTGCTATCTGCAAGTTAGTTAGTACATTTGTCTACAAAACAATGATGACTACATTTCAAAACCTAATCATTGACTGTGAAGCACTTTGAGATGTCGTAAGGATGTGAAGCTCTTATCCTTGTCTAAGTGCCTATCCTTCATGGACAATGATTACCAGCTAGCTATGTATCTGTGGGTGGCATCACAGCCAAACGCAAACCTGTGCTCAGCACTACATCCCGAAATCGACACTTTCCAACTGTTGCTCTCCTGATTCAGAGATGGTTTTGGTTCCGTCCACTTGCACCAGAAGCCGATTTTTATCACTTTGGCCATTGGATCAGCCCGCTTTGCATCATCCACACAATGTTATAACATAATGTGCATCACGACATAACACATTCTGAGACACACAGTGCTCAATGCAAACCAACAGTAACTTGAGATTTGCATAAACAGAATTAAGCCAGCATGATAGCTGTATGGATGGCTAATCGTGCACTTGGGGGACTATTCCCCCATATGCACTGCACCCACAGCATTAACTTGTAATACAGTTGACTAGCTGCAACCATCAGGTATTTCTTTACTTTAACAACTTAGATCTGGATAATTTTATTTTTCACACCAGGAAGAGTATCATTTTTCATCCATTCATATTCAATAGAAGAAAAATCCAGCACTAAAGGCATTACTTAAAACTGAATCTTTGTATGTTTAAATAGTTTAATAAAATCAGAAGATCAATGAAATAAGTTCTCTCCAGTGGTTCACCTATTAAAATTTGAACAACAACAACAACTGCGGGAACAGGAAGCGACGCCTTTAATGTAGTAAAACGTCCCAAGACACTTGACAGGAGCATTAACAAACAAAATTTGACACCGAGCCACATAAGGAGATATTAGGGTAGAAGATGAAAAGCATGGTCAATGACGTAGGTTTTAAGGAGCGTCTTAAAGGAGAAAAGAGAGGTGGAGAGGCTGAGAGGTTTAGGGTGGGAATTCCAGAGCTTAGGGCCCAAACAGCTGAAGGCACAAACGCCTGTGGCGGAGCAATTGAAATCGGGGATACTCAAGAGGCCAGAAATAGAGGAGCGCAGACATCTCGGAGGGTTGTGGGGCTGGTGGAGATACAGAGATAGGGAGAGGCGAGGCCATTGAGGGATTTGCAAACAAAGATGAGAATTTTGAAATCGAGACGTTGCTCAACCGGGAGCCAATGTAGATCAGTGAGCACAGGCGTGATGGGTGAGTGGGACTTGGTGCGAGTTAGGACATGTGCAGCTGAGTTTTGGAAGCCCTCAAGTTTACGGAGGATAGAACATAAGAGGCAGACCAGGAGTGCATTGGAGTAGTCAAGTCGAGAGGTAACGAAGGAATGGATGAGGGTTTCAGCAGCAGTTGAGATGAGACAGGGGTGGAGTCAGGCGATGTCCCGGTCTTAGTTATGCCGTGGATATGTGGCCGGAAGCTCATTAAAGGGTCATATATGATGCTAAGGTTGCGAACAATCTGGTTCAGCCTCAGTTGCCAGGGAGAGCGATGGAGTTGGTGGCTAGGGAATGGGGTTTGCGGCAGGGTCTGAAGACAATAACTTTGGTCTTCTTTATACTTAGTTGCAGGAAATTCCTGTCCGTCCAGTATTGGATGTTAGACAAGCAATCTGACAATTTAGAGATAGTGGAAGGGTCGAGAGAGGTGGTGGTCAGGTAGACCTGGATGTCGTCAGCGTACATGTGGAAATTGATGCTGTGTTTTCGGATGATGTCGCCAAGGGGCAGTATGTAGATGAGAAATAGGAGACGGCCGGGCGACACCAGAGATAATGATGCGGAAACTGGAAAAGAAGCCATTACAGGTGATTCTCTGACTATGATTAGATAGATAAGAATGGAACCAGGCGAATGCAGTTCCACCCAGTTGGATGACAGTGGAGAGGTGTTTAGGAGGATGGTATGGTCAACCATGTCAAAGACAAGAAGGGATACTTTAGCTTTGTCACAGTCACAAAGAATGTAATTTGTGATTCTGATGAGAGCCGTTTCGGTACTGTGAGAGGGGTGTAAACTGGATTGGATGGATTCAAACATGGAGTTCTGGGCATGATCGGCACGGATTTGGGAGGCGACAACATGTTCAAGGACTTTGGACAGGAAAGGGTGGTTGGAGCTGGGGTGGTAGGTTGCAAGGATGGGAGGGTCAGGGGTTGCTTTTTGAGGAGAGGGTGATGATGGTACATTTGAAGGAGAGGAGGACAGTACCTGAGGAGAGAACCATTAACAATATCAGCTTACATGGGAGCCAGGCAAGGAAGTTGGGTGGTTAGTGGTTTCATGGGAATAGGGTCGAGGGAGCAGGAAGTGGGTCTCATGGACCAGATGAGCTCGGAGAGGTCATGAGAGGACATTGTAGAGAAACTGGAAAAAGACCCGAGTTCAGGGCTATGGCAGGGGAGAACCTGAGAGGAAGTTTGGATCAGTGGGCTAGAGGAGGGGAGGGAAGTGGCAGAGGCAGCTGATCGGATGGTTTCAATCTTAGTGACAAAGAAGTCGCACTTGTTGGAGGTAAGGGTGGAGGAGACAGGGGAGAGGGGTTTAAGAAGATGGCTTGCAGTAGAGAAAAGAAGCTGGAGGTTATCTTTGAATTCCAGAATGATCTTGGAATAGTGTGCAGTTTTGGCAGACGAGAACAGGCCCCGATAGCGCTTTATGTTTTCCAGCCAGCTTTGACGGTGAATGGCTAAACCAGTTGACCGCCATATCCATTCAAGTTTGCGGCCCTTATACTTGAGGGAGCGGAGATGAGGGCCGTACCAGGGGAATGGCCAGGGTGAGAGAAAGTAATAGTTTCAATGAGGACTAGGACATCAATGGTGGAGTTGAGGGTGTGGTTGAGCAGATCGGTAGCTGCAGAAATGCCATGGTGAATGAAGGGCCAAAGGCTGGACGGTTGAGGTTTTGAAAGTGCAGTTGTAAGTGAATTGGGAGAGAATTTTTTCCAGGGACGGACACAGAAGGAAGCAGGGTTGGGAGGGGGAAGAGGGATGTGGGTGGATAGCGATACCAGGAAGTGACCGAAATGGCCTTATCTGTGATTGACGGATTGGGAATAGCAATGTCTATTACTGTTACATATTGTATTATGTGTATTGCAAATATATAACTTTCAAAGCACATGTAAATAGTCATCATCCATGATATGCGATTATTTTTTATTCAAACCAGTAGGCTTTGATTCTCAAGATGTCTGTATAGTTTTATTATTATATGGGGATAAATATTTCATATGGAAATGCCCTCCACAGATAAGGACACATCATTCATATGGATATAAGAACATAAGAACCGGATATAAAACGGGTCAGAGGGTCTAGTAAGGAGGAGGAACTGAGGGAAATCCTTATAGGCGGGAAATTGTGTTGGGGAAATTGATGGGATTGAAGGCCGATAAATCCCCAGGGCCTGATGGACAGCATCCCAGAGTACTTAAGGAGGTGGCCTTGGAAATAGCGAATGCATTGACAGTCATTTTCCAACATTCCATTGACTCTGGATCAGTTCCTATCGAGTGGAGGGTAGCCAATGTAACCCCACTTTTTAAAAAAGGAGGGAGAGAGAAAACAGGGAATTATAGACCGGTCAGTCTGACCTCAGTAGTGGGTAAAATGATGCAATCAATTATTAAGGATGTCATAGCAGCGCATTTGGAAAATGGTGACATGATAGGTCCAAGTCAGCATGGATTTGTGAAAGGGAAATCATGCTTGACAAATCTTCTGGAATTTTTTGAGGATGTTTCCAGTAAAGTGGACAAAGGAGAATCAGTTGATGTGGTATATTTGGACTTTCAGAAGGCTTTCGACAAGGTCCCACGCAAGAGATTAATGTGCAAAGTTAAAGCATATGGGATTGGGGGTAGTGTGCTGACATGGATTGAGAACTGGTTGTCAGACAGGAAGCAAAGAGTAGGAGTAAATGGGTACTTTTCAGAATGGCAGGCAGTGACTGGTGGGGTACCGCAAGGCTCTGTGCTGGGGCCCCAGCTGTTTACATTGTACATTAATGATTTAGACGAGGGGATTAAATGTAGTATCTCCAAATTTGCGGATGACACTAAGTTGGGTGGCAGTGTGAGCTGCGAGGAGGATGCTATGAGGCTGCAGAGTGACTTGGATAGGTTAGGTGAGTGGGCAAATGCATGGCAGATGAAGTATAATGTGGATAAATGTGAGGTTATCCACTTTGGTGGTAAAAACAGAGAGACAGATTATTATCTGAATGGTGACAGATTAGGAAAAGGGAAGGTGCAACAAGACCTGGGTGTCATGGTACATCAGTCATTGAAGGTTGGCATGCAGGTACAGCAGGCAGTTAAGAAAGCAAATGGCATGTTGGCCTTCATAGCGAGGGGATTTGAGTACAGGGGCAGGGAGGTGTTGCTACAGTTGTACAGGGCCTTGGTGAGGCCACACCTGGAGTATTGTGTACAGTTTTGGTCTCCTAACTTGAGGAAGGACATTCTTGTTATTGAGGGAGTGCAGCGAAGATTCACCAGACTGATTCCCGGGATGGTGGGACTGACCTATCAAGAAAGACTGGATCAACTGGGCTTGTATTCACTGGAGTTCAGTTGAATGAGAGGGGACCTCATAGAAACATTTAAAATTCTGACGGGGTTAGACAGGTTAGATGCAGGAAGAATGTTCCCAATGTTGGGGAAGTCCAGAACCAGGGGTCACAGTCTAAGGATAAGGGGTAAGCCATTTAGGACCGAGATGAGGAGGAACTTCTTCACCCAGAGAGTGGTGAACCTGTGGAATTCTCTACCACAGAAAGTTGTTGAGGCCAATTCACTAAATATATTCAAAAAGGAGTTAGATGAGGTCCTTACTACTAGGGGGATCAAGGGGTATGGCGAGAAAGCAGGAATGGGGTACTGAAGTTGAATGTTCAGCCATGAACTCATTGAATGGCGGTGCAGGCTAGAAGGGCCGAATGGCCTACTCCTGCACCTATTTTCTATCTTTCTAAGTTTCTATGTTTCCCCTTTGAGTGGAAATATCCTCTCTGCATCCACCTGTCAATCCCCTCATTATTTTATATGTTTTGATAAGATCACCTCTCATTCTTCTGAACTCCAATGTGTACAGGCCCAACCTATCTTCATAAGTCAACTCCCTCATCTCCGGAATCAACCTAGTGAACCTTCTCTGAACTGCCTCCAATGCAAGTATATCCTTCCTTAAATACGGAGACCAAAACTGCATGCAATACTCAAGGTGTGGCCTCACCAATTCAGTTGTAGCAGGACTTCTCTGCTTTTATACTCTATCCCCCTTGCAATAAAGGCCAACATTTCATTTGCCTTCCTGATTACTTGCTTTACCTGCATATTAACTTTTTGTGTTTCATGCACAAGGTCCCCCAGGTCCCTCTGTACTGCAACACTTTGCAATTTTTCTCCATTTAAAAAATAATTTCCTTTTCTATTCTTTCTGCCAAAGTGGATAACCTCACATTTTCCCACATTATACTCCATCTGCCATCTTTTTGCCGACTCACTTAGACTGTCTATATCCCTTTGCAGATTTTGCGTGTCCTCCTCACAATTTGCTTTCCCACCCATCTTTGTATCATCAGCAAACTTGGCTACATTACACTCAGTCCCTTCATCTACGTCATTAATGTAGATTGTAAATAGTTGAGGCCCCAGCACCGATCCCTGTGGCACCCCACTCGTTACTGTTTGCCAACCGTAAAATGACCCATTTATCCTGACTTTCTGTTTCTGTTAGTTAGCCAATCCTCTATCCATGCTAATGTATTACCCCCAACCCTGTGAACTTTTATCTTGTGCAATAACCTTTTATGTGGCACCTTATCGAATGCCTTCTGGAAATCCAAATACACCACATCCACTTTATCCACCCTGCTCGTTACATCCTCAAAGAATTTCAGCAAATTTGTCAAACATGATTTCCCTTTTATAAAACCAGGCTGACTCTGCTTGATTGAACGAGGCTTTTCCAAATGTCCTGCGACTGCTTCCTTAATAATGGCCTTCAGCATGTTAGGCTAACTGGTCTGCGTTTTCCTGCTATCTGTCTGCCTCCTTTTTTAAACAGGGACGTTACATTTGCTATTTTCCAATCCGCTGGGACCTCCCCAGAATCCACTCTCACTGCAGTCACTTCTTTTAAGACCCTAGGATGCAAGCCATCAGGTCTAGGGAACTTGCCCACCTTTAGTCCCATTATTTTGCCGAGTTCTACCTCTTTAGTGAAAGTGATTGTTTTAAGTTCCTCCCTCCCTATAGCCTCTTGATTAGCCACTATTGGGATATTTTTAGTGTCTTCTACCATGAAGACTGATACAAAATATTTGTCCAAATTCTCTGCCATTTCCCTGTTCCCCATTATTAATTAGTCCGTCTCATCCTCGAAAGGACCTACATTTACTTTAGCCACTCTTTTCCTTTTTATATACCTGTAGAAACTTTTACTGTCTGTTTTTATATTTTGTGCTAGTTTACTTTCATAATCTGTCTTCCCTTTCTTTATTTTTTTTTAGTTGTTCTTTATTGCCTTTTAAAATTTTCCCAATCTTCTAGCCTCCCACTAGTCTTGGCCACATTGTATGCTGTTGTTTTCAATTTGATACCCTCCTTTATTTCTTTAGTTAGCCACGGATGGTTATCCCTTCACTAACAGTCCTTCCTTCTCATTGGAATATATTTTTGTTAAGCGTTATGAAATATCTCCTTAAATGTCCACCACTGCTCATCAACTGATCCACACCTTAATCTATTTTCCCAGTCCATTTTAGCCAACTCTGCCTTCATTCCTTTGTAGTCTCCTTTATTTAAGCTTAGGATACTGGTTTGTGATCCAACTTTCTCACCCTCCAATTGAATTTGAAATTCAACCATACTATGGTCTGCAAATATTATGCCTTCACCTCTAATCCTCAAATACCAAAGTACTGCAGCACACAGTAGTATTACATAGGATATAGCCTAACCAGTCCATGCCAGCATTTATACTCCACTCGAGCCTCCTCCCAGCCGCCCTCATCTAACTATCAGCATAACCCTCTATTCCTTTCTCCCCCCGTTTCGATAAGATCACCTTTCATTCTTCTGAATTCCAATGAGTAGAGGCCCAACCTACTCAACCTTTCCTCATAAGTCAAACCCCTCATCCCCAGAATCAACCTAGTGAACCTTCTCTGAACTGCCTCCAAAGCAAGTATATCCTTTCGTAAATATGGAAACCAAAACTGCACGCAGTATTCCAGGTACGGCCTCAAAAATACCTTGTATAGCTGCAGCAAGACCTCCCTGCTTTTATACTCCATCCCCTTTGCAATAAAGGCCAAGATACCAATGGCCTTCCTGATCACTTGCTGCTGCATACTATCCTTTTGTGTTTCATGCACAAGTACCCCCAGGTCCCGCTGTACTGCGGCTCTTTCTCCATTTAAATAATAACTTGCTCTTTGATTTTTTTCTGCCAAAGTGCATGACCTCACACTTTCCAACATTAGAAGCATTGGAAATGTAATCATCATCATCATAGGCAGTCCCTCGGAATTGAGGAAGACTTGTTTCCACTCCTGAAGTGAGTTCTTTGGTGGCTGAACAGTCCAATACGAGAGTACAGACTCCGTCACAGGTGGGACAGATAGTCGTTGAGGGAAGGGGTGGGTGGGACTGGTTTGCCGCATGCTCTTTCCGCTGCCTGCATTTGATTTCGGCATGCTCTCGGCGTTGAGACTCGAGGTGCTCAGCGCCCTCTTGGATGCACTTCCTCTACTTATGGCGGTCTTGGGCCAGGGACTCCCAGGTGTCAGTGGAGATGCCGCACTTTATCAGGGAGGCTTTGAGGGTGTCCTTGTAGGATTTCCGCTGCCCACCTTTGGCTCGTTTGCTGTGAAGGAACTCCAAGTAGAGCACTTGCTTTGGGAGTCTCGTGTCTGGCATACGAACTATGTGGTCTGCCCAGCGGAGCTGATCAAGTGTGGTCAGTGCTTCAATGCTGGGGATGTTAGCCAGGATGAGGACGCTGATGTTGGTGCACCTGTCCTCCCAGGGGATTTGTAGGATCTTGCGGAGACATCATTGGTGATATTTTTCCAGCCACTTGAGGTGTCTGCTCTACATGGTCCATGTTTCTGAGCCATACAGGAGGGCAGGTATTACTATAGCCCTGTAGACCATGAGCTTGGTGACAGTTTTTGGGGCCTGGTCTTCAAACACTCTTTTCCTCAGATGGCCGAAGGCTGCACTGGCGCACTGGAGGCGGTGTTGGATCTTGTCATCGATGCCCGCTCTTGTTGATAGGAGGCTCCTGAGATATGGGAAGTGGTCCACGGTGTCCAGGGCCACGTCGTGGATCTTGATGACTGGGGGGCAGTGCTGTGCGGTGAGGGCAGGCTGGTGGAGGATCTTTGTCTTACGGATGTTTAGAGTAAGGCCTATGCTTTCGTATGCCTCAGTAAATACGTCGACTATGTCCTGGAGTTCAGCCTCTGTGCGTGTACGTAAGGGCCTTAATAAATCTGGCAGAGAAGTAGGAAGCACGGCATAAAAAACACGATTCCTAATTAAATGAACTATCTGCGCAGAAGCAGGCATCGTCCTGATCAGCCATGATCTTATTGAATGGCGTTGCAGGCTCAAAGGGCCGAATGGCCTACTCCTGCACCTATTTTCTATGTTTCTATGTTTCTATGTCAGCGTACTGTAGCTCGACGACAGAGGTTGGGATGGTCTTGGATCTGGCCTGGAGACGGCGCAGGTTGAACAGGTTCCCACTGGTTCTGTAGTTTAGTTCCACTCCAGCGGGAAGCTTGTTGACTGTGAGGTGGAACATGGTGGCGAGAAAGAGAGTTGGGGCAATGACGCAGCCCTGTTTGACCCTGGAATACCAGGGTCGGGAAGGAGATCTTAGAGTTTGGAACCACTGGAGGCAGTCCAGTGCTCTGGGTGGAGTGAGAGAGGAGTCCCAGGATGTGGCAGCATTAGGAGAGAGTATTGGATGTGGTACTACTCAGGAGGCAGGGGTCCCAAGAACTAGGAGTGCTGAAAGTGGGTGGTCAAGCAGTCCGGGAGCATCGATAAGGAGGGTATCTAGGTCTAGAACAAGCCGAGAGAGGAGCTTCAGGGTTATTGGGGTGGTCCTGAGATACGTGAGCTGTGTGAGGAGATCCTCGAGTCTTCGATTAGTGGGAGGGATGTTTCAGCTTTGCAGTAACTATTTTCTGGCCAGGTTAACTGAAGGTGGGTGATAGAGACTGTCAGAAAAATATCAGTTGAAACTTGAATTTGTTACCAAATCAGAAATTGGCCAGAGAACTAACCAACACCTGGATTCATACCACAAAGACTTCTCTTCCTTCTGCAGGTTTCATTCTGTAATTAAATCAACTAGACTGGATTTCTGCTCGATTTTGCCATCACATCATGTAGTGGATGAATGTCCCTCTCCTCCTGGTCGCAGCATGTAGCAGCTCGGGGAAGATAGTTAAATGTTCGATTAAATTTAAATAGTTCCACCAGCATCATCACAGAATGCTATGGAACGCTATTGTGACTTCACCATAAGACCTCAAACTATTCGAAATCCATACGTACAGCCCCACATCTTGCATTAGCAGACACTGCTAATTGTATGAAAAGAATGATATGGTCTGTAAATTTTCTGCAACATCACAATTTTTGTATTGTGTGGCCACAGAGGTATTCAAACACAATTTTTTTTTAAAACACGTTTTTTTCTAACTTTCATTTAAAACATTACACAAAAATACATAGCAAACATAATCAGGCTATATAAATATTGGATTGAGAGCTTCCAACAAATGAAGCTAGTAATGGGATTCCACGCTAGGTAAACATGAAGGCAGGGTGTAAATAAACATATACAGAAGGAGGTCACCTCTGAAACACGTAAGGCAAAGAGGAAGTAGAGCTGGGAAGGAAGAAATGGAGCCCGAACCAAATTGTAAGATATGGAGAGAGCAGGAAGTCCAATGTTGTTTGCAGTATCACAGAAAAGGTTAATGTGTACAACAGCGTAGCCTGATTAAGGGATAGACTTTGGTTTTTCTTTTTAAGAGTCAGTGAACTGAGATACAGCAACCTGTCAAATCACAATAAGTTAACAAATCGGCCTATTCCTGTGTCCTAAAGGATTCCACAGAGAGACCCAGTGAACGGTGTAATGAGTTAAATTAAACATGACTCTCAGTAAGGGCCCTTATCTAATTACTCACTAATGTCAATAGAGCAGAAACCTGAGGCATGCACACAAAATATTAAAAAGGTGCTCATTCAGCCACAGTTTATCTAGCACCAATTAGGAGCCAATGCATCCTATACGTGTGATACTTGAGTGAGCCAGAGGATTTGCTGTCTTATCCCACGTAACATACAATATATTATCAGGACAGCGAATAATGGTGATTGAATGTGTCAAATTTATATGCATATTTATGTGTTGGATCGATAATAATAGACCCAGGTTCGGGATCTGGATGAATGTTAAATAAGAGACAAGACAAATGAAGTAAAGATAAAACACCGTTTACTGAGAGAAAAGAAACATAGTGCAGTTTACGAAGAAAAGAGAAGTATGATAAGATGCAACAAAGCTCACAACCTTCGGTCCGTCGGGAACTCCACAACGACGGCTGGTCAGGAGGCTTGGGGGTCTGGCACCGCTCGCGAATCACGGTCCAAGGTGAAGTTCAAAGAGCTACTGGACAGTTCCATTCCTTTATACTATTGAACAAACATGGGTGCATGTGGCTTATGGCCAACTCCTAATCTGTAAGGCGCCAGCTGTTCTTCCACAAAGCATGGGACCTCGAGGCACCAATCGTCCCATAAATAAGATGGTGTGTGCATCAAGGTCTCTCTCTCTCTCTCTCTCTCTGCATTAACATTCCATGAGGCATGAAGCAGAAAATACACTGTAAATGTTGGAATATCATAATTAACCCTATGTGATTAACCCTATACAATACAATTTATTACACAATATTGTGGGAGTGTTGCGTATTTCTGCGACCCTGGAGTCTTCGAGTAGTGGGAGGAGTGTAGCAGCTGTGCAGGAAACATTTTCTGGCCAGATTAAGTGAAGGTGGGTGACAGAGAATGTCAAAAAAAATCAGCTGAAACTTTTGGATTCTTGGCCATAACACAATTGGCCAGATAACTTACCTGCATCTTATACTGGAGACATTTGACATATATCCAAATTCACCTTTCTGCCAACTCCCCTCCCACCACTTGCCTAGTCCTGACACTGTCCCCAAAGACACGCATTCGCTTTCTAGTTGGTGAGTTGGAGGCCTGATCCACATGCACTGTATGTTGAATAGACAGTCTGAATTGTCCTTTAAGTTTTTGCACAAGCAGTATCAGCTTTATAGTAGAGATGGGGCCACTGCCTCCAGATTTGTCACATTTGTCAGATGCCACAAGGGCCCTGCGGCAGGAATTATATTATAGGAGTTGCTTTACTTTAGACTGCCCCAGAAAAATTAGTCTCCCTCGACTATTCTACTTGTATTTTTTGGGTCTTGTGAACTTCAGCTGTTTTGGAGGTGGTTGGGGGCAGGAGCAGGGGAAGGTGACCCAAAATTGACATCATGAAAAGAACAATGAAAAACACGAGGGGGAAGATTTTAACCCTACTCACCCAGCAGAAAATGGGCAGTAGCCAAATAAAATCGGCCACATTATGTACCTGACCTGGAGCAACTGGGAGTTGACCGTTTGGGATTTTAACTTTGCTCGACTGAGCAAGCAGCAAGCACGTCTGCCCAGGCCAGTGGGTCCTTTTTTTACATCGGGTCCCAATTATGTTATCGGAACCCAGCTGCAATTTTAACTCAGTGGTTTGAGTATGAATCTGCAGTAAGGCCAACCTAGTGAGGAAAAGGATTGGGGCCAGTAAATGCACAAAAGGGTACAATTTTTAAAAAGAGTTTATTTTTCTTTTCTTGTGAGGCCAGGAGAAGTGGGAGTGCTCCTTCAGGCCCCACAAGGAAAGCTTAGGCCTCCCCTGCCACGGACTGGGGCTCCCTTTCTGGATTGTGAGATCCCCCGCAGGACGATCCAGCAGCCTATCCAACCGACTTGGTCTCGGCGGGCGGCTTCCGAAACCCATTGATATTCCACAGCTTTCCCGGATAGAAGCGATGTGAAGTGGGCTAGCGGTATTTAAATAAGGCGAGGTTGCTAAAATCCGCTGCGGGAGGAAATGAACTCGCCAGCGCGGTTTCCTACTGGAAAATCACTGGCAGTTAAAATCCAGGCCAATGTTTTGTTCTGCTCAGCTGGTAGCACTTTTGCCTCGGAGTCAGAGGGGCTGAAATTCAGCCTCGCGAAAAGGCCTCTTACTGGTGGAAAGCAGCGGCCATATGCTGGAGTCCAGTGGCCGCCAATTTGGGGTCGAAATTCACCATGGTGGATTTTCCGGCGGTTCCCACTTCCACCCTGCTGCTGCCGACCGGTCCTAAGTGCATAATAAAAGCACACATCGCCGATCTTCCGCACCTCCATCTAAATTCAGCTTGAAAAACCGCATGGTGCCCCCGACAGCTTTTTCTGTCAGTGCACCTTGTTTTCTGTGTGTGGGACATAAGAACATAAGAAATAGAAGCAGGAGAAGGCCATACGGCCCCTCGAGCCTGCTCCACCATTCAATAAGATCATGGTTGATCTGATCATGGACTCAGCTCCACTTCCCTGCCTGCTCTCCATCACCCTTTATCCCCTTATCATTTAAAAAACTGTCTATTTCTGTCTTAAATTTATTCAATGTCCCAGCTTCCACAGCTCTCGGAGGGAGTGAATTCCAGAGATTTACAACCCTCAGAGAAGAAATTTCTCCTCATCTCAGTTTGAAATGGACGGCCCCTTATTCTAAGATCGTGCCCTCTAGTTCTAGTCTCACCCATCAGTGGAAACATCCTCTCTGCATCCACCTTGTCAAGCCCCCTCATAATCGTCTGCGTTTCGATAAGATCACCTCATAAGAAATGGCGGCACGGTGGCCATTAAAGGCGAGGACCCACTGCCGGCCATCTTCCAGATCAGCCGGGCAAATATGCACCAGGTTCGGCTGGGCTGCCCACAGGCAACCTGGCACCCCCTTTTGGGTGCCAGGCCGCTGGCCCGGCTGAAACCCTCCCTGGTGGACCTAACTAAAATCTTCGCAGAGCTCACAGTGGCTTTCACCTTTAAGTGAAGGGGAGAGACGTGATGATGCACACGCATCACGCTATCATCACCGCTCTGCTGATGATTGACAGCGGCAGTGACTCGGTCCCGCCTCCACTTCCGCCCCTCTTGTTGTCGATCTTCTGCTTAACGTTTCACTTGCACCCCCATTATGACCGACTTCCGGTCCGCTTCAAAAAAAATGACAAAGAGCTGAATTTCACCAAAGAGGCAACCTCATCCGATGCGGTGGAAAAAACACTTCAGATGCGGTAGGTGTGACCCATTTCGGGCAGACCTGAATTTTTACCCCAGAATGCTGTGAGTTCAAACTCCATATTTGGACTTGAGTTTACATTCTAAGCTGATATTCCAATGCAATATTGAAGGCACACTGTCCTTTAAATGAGCCATTAAACCAAGGTCGTGTTTACCTATTCAGGTAGATAATAACTTTTATTTATATATAGCGCCTTTAACGTAGTAAAACATTCCAAGACACTTCACAACAGTTACAAACAAACAGATAAATTTGACACCGAGCCATAGAAGAAAGTAAGGCAGATGATCAAAAGTTTGTTTAAAGAAGTAGGTTTTAACAAGCATCTTAAAGGGGAAAAAGAGAGGTAGAGAGGCATAGAGGTTTAGGGAGGGAGTTCCAGAGCTTAGGGCCCAGGCAGCTGAAGACACATCCACCGATGGTTGAGCAGTTATAATATGGGATGTTCAAGAGGCGAGAATTTGAGGAGTGCAGACATCTTGTGGGATGGTGAGGCTGAAAAAGATGACAGAGATAGGGAGGGGGCAAAGTCATGGAGTGATTTGTAAACAAGGATGAGAATGTTGAAATCAAGGCATTGTTTAACTGGGAGCCAATGTAGGTGAGAAAGCACAGGGGTGATGGGTGATCGGTGATCTTGACTTGGTGCGGGTTAGTACACAGGCTGCTGAGTTTTGGATGACTTCAAGTTTATGTAGTGTAAGTAGATCATAAAAATCCCATTGCTTTAAGCAATAAGGCTCTATGTAAATGCTAGTCATTCCTTTCTTCTTTGTAAGGGGGTAAGAAGTATATTTAAAACCGAAATAAGGGTATGATACAAAATCAGGTTAAAGATCGTAGCTCGTGCCTGTGTGCTTATCTTTAAAAAGTGAAGAACAAGCTTAAAAATCCAGAGCAAGGTTGAAACTGCAGAACAACACATTCCAATAGACTGAGGTCAGCTGTGCATGCGCTGAGGAAATGAAGATGCTGTGGAGCCATTCAGCTGACCATCTGATAAGGGTTAACAAATCAATGTAGCTCCGCTGATAAGCTGTACGCCAACTGGTAGATGGAGAAGGCTTTTGTACGAGGATTGCATGCTTCAGAAAATGTATAACTGTGCATAGAATGGGGAAGATCCTGCCTTAGGTGGCTAAGACTGTGAGCTTCCCCTGCATATGCTTGAATAAAGATCGTAAAAGTGAATTCAAGGTTTCATCTGTTTGATTCCATGGTCGTTATAAGGGCAGGTGTCGATTCCTTATTTCAGGGAATCCACCTTGAAGAAAAGACACCTTTTTACCCCAACATTCTTCTTGTTCAAGTTAGTGAAATTAAGTTTGTTAGCAGTGTAGGGAAGGTCATCGACAAGTTTGGATCATCAGGATCAAGCTTTGCACACACATGATTCAGGGCTTTGCATTCTGTCTTCACACACACACACACCCCCATGACTTCCATTTGGCAATTGTTTGCCTCTCATTTATTTCTCCACTTGAATTTCCAACAGAGAAGGAGAAACAAAAGTGGCACAAAGGCAAGAAACACAAATTCATTTGAGGCAATACTTGGAGTTTCCTTCCTTACCCAAGTACCGGAAAACGAGGACTGTTCCTTATTTAGGAGTTGTAAACACCCTTACGGAGCCTGCCTCCTGAGAGTGATCCCATCATTAGCATATGGCTACTAATCCAAAAATAGATATTTTTTATTCAAAATGAAAACATATTGAAGACAAAAAATTGCCCCACCACCTGGTGGTAATCTGGCAAAGTAAGTTCTCCAAAGGCAAGGTGATCCACTCCACCAGATTACTGCCCAGGCTGCAAAGCTGAAAATTTAGCCCATTATAAATAATGGATCAAACAAAAATGCCCTTCCAACCATGTGTGGCAATGATGTAGTGGTTAGTGAAAGATATGCCATTATCACTTGTGCCAGCACATGAACTAACAGTGCAATACATTCCTGAAGCCATACCAAAAAAACACATCCAAGACATACAATAAAAACGATCCAGGCTATTCCAAATCCGAGGCAGCTTGACAAGATCTACACACACATTCAGACCATCCAAGGTAACTAATGAGGGACATTGCCTTTGAGTTGAAAAACTTGTATTCACTTTCATTTTCTTAAAGGCATTCATTCGATATATTTGGGCAAGTGTTGTGTAAACTGTAGGAGATAAGATTTCTCATTTACTGCAGGCAGCTGTGATGAAGACATTTCCTTTACAGATGTCCGCTTTGCACATGGTTGTGCTTGAGGTGAATTAAACACTTCATCCTTAGAAGAGCCTGTTTTAAAAAAGAAAATATGATTTTTTATTTTGAATGCTTAGCAAAGAGGAAACTTCAAATTTATAAAATGTTTGAATATGAGGGAGAAAATGCTGACTATCTAATAACCAAACTGATTGTATTGAACTGTCATACAGTCACTGCTGGAAGAGTATTTTGGGATAGGAGACATCACTTAATTTAAAGTGGACACTAAGCTGCTGAAATATTTCCTGCATTACAAAACAGTGCATATCTAATGCAGTCATTAATATATATTTGATCAAAACCAAATGTAGTGTTGTTGAAAGGAAAGAAAAAGAAGAAAAAGGAGAGAGAGAGAGAGAGAGAGAGAAGAGAGAGAGAAAGAGAGAGAGAAAGAGAGAGAGAAAGAGAGAGAGAAGAGAGAGAGAGAGAAGTGCCGTCTGCTAAAACCCCTAGATCTCTTTCAATTTCACTGGTAGGTATTCATGGTACTAAGTCATTCATTTTCCCCGCTGTTCAATACTTTTCACTACTGCATATTAGATTTTACCTGCTAACTTTAATATTTTATCTGTCACATTGTGTTGGTCCACCACTGTCTCCTCAGATTCAATTGCCCTTCAGTTTAGCTTTGTTGTCTTCAAATGCTCTAATAATGATTCCACGAGACAATGTGTTGTGCTTGAAGTGTAGTGACCTTAGTCCATTTAATGTAACTCCAGAGTGAGGATCACACATGGTAGCCTGCCTTTTATACTAGGCCTGTCCCACCTGTACAGGTAACCTACAAGTCTCCCACTGCAGTGCCCTCTGGTGGCTACAAGCAGTAACCATGTAGGATACATGACATCACTCTCCCCCAAGTTACTTACACACACACGACAAACTAGTACCAGAACTGCTGGATGGTGTCCAGGTAGCCTGGTGATGGTGCTAAGTGCTGGCAGTAGGAACCTGGTTGGCTCAAGTTGCCTGCTCTCGGGGCCTTTGCCATTGCTTCTAGCGTCGGGCAGGTTTGCAGATGCCCATGACCTCCCTGTCCTCTCCTTGCGCCCCGCGTCATTGCTGCTCCCCAAGGAGCTATCGTCTAGTAGTGCACAGGGAACTGCTGACTCACTTGCCTGGGCGTTGTTTGGTTTGGGATGCTGGCTGGTCCCAGTCCCATTTGGGAGAACCATTGCAGGTGACCCTTTGTTCCCAGGTGTAGCCTTGGTGGCGATAGGGTCTGGGGGCTGTGCCTTAATGCAGTTTGCTCTTTCAGGCTTGTGGCGGTTGGTACTATCGAGTGCCTGAGAGGTGGAGCCGATCGGGGGCAGGGTTTTAATACCGTTGCCATTGCCCTCCTGAGATCGCTTGCTCTGCAGCTTGTATAGATTAGCTGCTTGTGGCTACACTCTGTGGTGCATCACTCTGGTCCCAGGGACGCAGGCTACAGCATCGGGTAGTTCGCTGGATCTGTGTACTCCTGATGCATGTTTGCCCACTGCATTGACTGTATGCAGTTGAAATCCTACAACGTTTCATTACTTATTGTAAATAACCTGTTGCTCCGATCGCCATCAGTTACACATTTTACATCTAATTCACAGTTGCTGTTACATTGATTGAGGTCACAGGCATCTGCAAATCTGCCCGACGCTAGAAGCAATGGCAAAGGCCCCGAGAGCAGGCAACTTGAGCCAACCGGGTTCCCACTGCCAGCACTGGGCACCGCGCCATCACCAGGCTACCTAGATACCATCGCCACCGCGCGACTTTTCCTTGCTTATTGCATGTACACAACACTGATCAGTTACACATTTTACATCTAACTCACAGTTGCTGTTACATTGATTGAGAGTGTGGAGCTGTCCTTTTAAGTGTGGTGTGTTGTGGGCCTCTTTGAAGAGAGCCTTGCTATCTTTACCCCCATTCTCTTCTTTGCTTGGTGCCACATGTTGCTTCATCAACACCTCACCTCGTGGTTTGGGCACCATCTTTCTTCCCTCCACAATGTCGACTGCGGTGATCCTCTTCTCCCCGGGTTCTGCCACCGAAGCTGGGAATTCGCCTCTGGATCCGATTTTCTTCCTCCGGAGTCCTGCCACTGGAGCCTGGAAGGTGCATTCGGATCGTCTCAGCTGGATCATCACCACGCAGTCGTGCTGAGTGGTCTGTGCCTCAGGTGCTGTGCTGGCCTGCTCTCTGATGCCGGATCCAACCACAGGTGGGAGTTTGCATTGCTTTGCCTCTGAGCGCGGGGGACGTCAATCGTTGGAGGGATGAAATTTTCCCAGCTCCAATGGATCTTCTCCACTGACCTTCTTCCGAGTAGCGTTGGCCCATCACCTGCAACAATCCACGGGGTAACTTGTGCACCGTGCCATCATGGAGTACCTTTACATCCACACTACCAACAACTGGGATAAATTCATTGGTGTAGGTGCGCAGCTTTGCCTGAAACGGGACCAACTTGGGTTGTTCAGCTTGATTGAGAGGCTATGGGACAAGGACTTCTTGATTCATTACTGACTGGCTCGCTCCCGTGTCCACTTCCATGAAGACTGGATCACCATTTATCTCGACTTCCATCCTCAATGGTTGAACACTCGATAGTGCAGGTAAACATGCTATATACACCTCATCATGGGGTCGAGCAGCCTCTCTGACTATCACTTCATAATCCGCGCTGGATTCATGGCCATCTGCAGACTCATCAACACAGTGAGTCATATTTCTTTTACACATTCACTGGAGGTGGCCCTTTGTGCTGCAGCCTTTACACACATAGTCTTTAAAGTGGCACTGGTGAGCCCTGTGATTCCCTCCGCAATGCCAGCATGGTGCTACTCGATTAGCCCCCTTCGACGGACTCGGAGTTAAGGGACTCGGGGGACTGTTCTCTCTCCCCGGAGAAGATTCACGTTCTACAGTGCAGCCTCTAAAAGGCGCCACTCTGTGCACAGTACTTGCTGGGTTTGAGTCCTGAGGATGAGTCATCTGCCTAGAGCCGCAGGTCAAGGTCATGAATGCCTGGCTCACGGAGATGGCCTTCTGCAGTGTGACTGTGGTATCCGCAGACAGTAGCTTATGAAGAAGGCCCTCATGACCGATTCTGATGACAAAGATATCCCGCAGCGCTTTGGTGAAGTAGTCCCTGAAAGTACATGGTGCCGCCAGCCTCCCGAGGTCTGAAGCATATTTCGCGATCTCCTGGCCTTCGGGCCGTTGGTGTATATAAAACCGGTGTCTGGCTATGAGGATGCTCTCTTTGGGCTTGAGTTGTTCTTGAACTGTAGTGACTTTAGACAATTTAATGTAACTCAAGTGAGGATCACACATGGTGGCCTGCCTTTTATACTAGGCCTGGCACACCTGTACAGGTAACCTACAAATCTCCCACTGCAGTGCCCTCTGGTGGCACACCTTGTAATTGTACAAGCAGTAACCATGTAGGATAGATGACAAGCTTAGTATTATTTTCAAATTTGACCACTTTGCATTTTACAATATCTATAAAAATGCTTGAAGTCCTGTAACAGCACTATAACAAGGGATGAGCAGTAAAGGACCAAAGACAAAGATTAAATTCACTAATCCTGCAGTTCCAAAGGGAATACAAGTCAGACTGGTCTACAACACTGTATTTTGAATTTACTTGGCTCAGTGATAACTGCCTCTGAATAGGAAGGTTGTGGCATTAAGCCCTACTCCAGAACGTGCAAGGGCGAAAGAGCCATGGAATTGGCTGAATGCTGGTGGGGGTGGGGCAATCAGCTGGCAATGGGTCAGGGGCTGAACAGCGGGCAGAGAGCAGTGAAGATTGGCAATGGGACAGAATTCTGACTGTGGGACTTTCCAAGGAAGTGCCGGAGTGGCTGGAGACAAGTAGTAAGGCAGGCACGCAAAGCTGGAGGTACAGTTGGAAACATTGGAGGTGCCATGGCAGAGCTGGGAGAAGGAAGGGGCCAGAGCCAAAACAGAAAAGGTCTCTTCAGGGAGAGAAGGAGTCTCATGAAGAGGCAGTATTTAAGACAAAAATTAGTGAGCAATGGGGCCAGAATGGGAGAAGGGATTAAAACTATTTTTTCATCCAGTTGGCCAGGAGCAAAGAGGCAGGAAAGCAATAGACAAAAAATGGAAGTCAGAGACCGAGAAGGGGGGGGGGGGGGGGGGGGGGGGGAGGAAAAGGTTATTATATTTAAGAAGTCATTTTAAATTCTATATCCTATTGAAAATCTTACATCTCCATGTATTTCCATCTTAAAAAAAAACTTCACTTCCTGTTGTTACACTTCCAGGTCAAATTTCCCATTACAAATTCTTATGTCCATATTAATGGACAAGTCTTGAACTGGTTTCTATCACTGTTTAATTACAGGCGCGGATCACAAATCACTCAAAATGATCCTTGAAAATCTTTCACCCGCCTTCTTTTTATCCTCAGTAACCAAAATTTCCAGTGTCCAAAATAAGAGTTACATTTTTTTTGAAATACTTCAGAAAAACATGATTACATTTATCCATGGAATTATGTCGCGTGTCTTTTCAGGTTTTTAATTACCATTTTACCCGAAAGCCAAAGCCTCAGCCTCTCCCGAAAGGCTGGTCATGGACTTCAGACCGACAACATTAACTAATTTAATGGAATATTTTTCTTTAGTTTCGGTTCAGTGGTTATCAAATTTATTTGAAAATGGTGGCAAAGCAAGTCTCCCATGTCCGATAGCAATTGTGACTTAATTACTGCTGAAAAGAGTGAATTATTTATTTATCTATCTAAATCTCCATTTATCTATATACCTGACCGCAGTGAAGTGACAGCCACTGCCATGGATGGGGCGATTTAGAGCTTAGATTTAAAGGGAGGGAGTGAGAGCAAGAGTGGGATTGAGCCATGCAAGGCAGCGGGTGGAGTCCAGCATGGCTGGCGAGAGGATGATAACAGCCCCGAAGCTGCAAGCGCCGGTAGTTTAGGTTATTATTCCGGGTTTGCGGCATACAATAATTGTTTAAGAAGCCTCGCTGTACAGCTGCCAGACCATTACTCACCTCCGTTCCACCGACCTACAACAAATCTTTAATCCACTGACAGGAACTAAAATCTTAATTTTAAAACTAAAATACTAAAATCCGTGGTTCCTGTTGTCTCATGCTATCTTGTAGTCAACTAAATCTGGAGCGGAGAGAGTGGAAAAGCTAAAGGGATTTACAGTGATCAGAAATTTGGTTTTAATTCACAAACTGTGGCCTGAAGAAGTGTGTGTAAATAATAAAGTGAGCAGAAAAGGACTTGTTTGATGGGACAATGTGTAGAGCTTTATTCTGTATTTGAAACTGAAACTATATAGAATCTATGGGCTCAAAATTGGCCCACCCCTTTTTTCGGCGCACTCACCGGAGATGCGCGCTTTTTTGCGTGGAAAAGTGCTCCTGGGGAGGGGGGGGGGGGGTGTGGAGAAAGAGGGAAAAAAAAGATGCTCCCCACTTAGGCTGCTGTCCAGCCTCTCCCGGGTCTTCGCACAGTGTGACCAGTCGAGTCGGGGGTGGAGCCAGCATCCCTCGCTGCAAACAGTGCCGGGACGTCTGCGCATACATTTTGGAGTGTGAGCGCATGCGCAGTAGCTCCTCACCCCCAGCCTCTCTGTGCTGCAGCATGAGACCCGATCATCATCATCATACCAGCTACTGGAATCCCCAGCCTCTCAGTTTGTTGCTGCAGCATAGGACCCGATACCGGCAAATGTTGCTGTGAGTAGGGGTATTTGATTTTCAGCTTTAATCATCTAGAAATTGCATCGATCAGCCACTCGGCCAGGGCTAGGGACAGGCGGGCAGGGCTACTGTGACAGAAGAACATAAGTGACAGAGGAACACAGAGAATATCTTATTTATTGTAGACTGTATTTAGATAATATGGGCTCAATTTTGGCCCAGTATAAATCATTGCAAACAAAGTTGTTTAAATTAGTTGAGATACTTGGGCAATTTAATTCAACTATCTTTTACTTCTTTTATTTTTGTAGTTTAAGCTTCCATGAATGCTTCTGTTGTATAGTAAATTAACTTTGCAAAGTTCGTCATATGATGGCCTACATAGCTGTTTGATCCTATTCACATTCTTTAGTCGAGTCATTAAGTTCCGCTGGCCTCCGATGTACCTACCTGCGCCAATTTCATAACCCTCTGCAACGATTTTCTGAAGTGGCCACATACGCTGGCCCAAGTAGATTTGGAGCAACTATTAGCAGGCCAAAGTGGCCTAAATGGCCAAAACTGGTGTAGGTGGCTGGTAACACCCCCTTTTGAGAAAAACTAAACTAAACTAAAAAAATCCTAACTAACTCACTTACACTGGCGCAAACGGAATGTGAAAAATGGGGATTTTTAAGATACTCCAGAAAAATCAAGTTGCTCCAAAAAAAAACAGAGCAACTCTTGGCCAATTTTGAGCTCTATATCTCGGAGTTGAAACTGTCACAGAACAGGGAGAGTGGAGAGCGGAAATTCAAATAATCATCGGACAAAGAGTGGAGAGCGCCAGTTCAACTGTCACAGGAGAGTGGAGAGTGCAATTTCAAAGAATGGCAGGAGAGAAGAACGGAAAGCGCCAGTTCACAGGACAGGAGAGTAGAAAGCATCAGTTCCAACTGTCACAGGACAGGAGAATGGAGAGCACCATGTTATATCAATCGCAGGACAGAGCGAGAGATTTCAAACAATAGCAGGAAATAAGTTAGAACAACAGTCTTTGGAATGATTACCTCTCATTGTTCTTTTTGATCTACAGGAGAATTGATTTATTAAGACAGCTAGAAACTGATTTAACTTTTCAATTACTGAAGTTGTGATTTTAAATTCATTTATAATTATTCTCTATATTAAATCAATTTTGTTTTAATATAATCTTAATTATACTGATTCTAACATTGTAGAATCCCTATTGTAGTATTTACCATGTAAATTGTTTTTCTTTTTTTTTTTCGCCTGTGTCTATTTACATGCGCATTTTGGCTGCCGCTTCGGACCCGAGCCATTCACTTTTATTTACACTTCCTTCTCCTGCTTTTTCTCTCAATTCCTCCCTATCAGTCTCTCCTGTCATCATGCCACCTTTCATCTCTCCTCGCTCGGATACTCTGCCCTCCCAATCACTACCCCAATCCTTCATTACTCTTCAACCATCCTACTCTCCTGCCACCGTCGCAGGTTCGATTCCCATTTAGACAAGCCTGCAGCTTCCCTCTGTGCCTCTCCTGGCATTCTCTGAAGGGCCCACCATGGCACTCGTCGCTATCTCCTCACAAGCAGCAACCCCAACTGACCCATCCTACTCTCTCACTGACCTTACCACCCGGTTTGCCCCTGGGAGGGCTAACCTTGCAAATCTCCTCCTCCTCCTCCTCCAAATCATCCCTCCAAGCATTGACCATGTGTATTCTGGCAGTGGATCAGCCATCATGGATCTTCTCCAGATCTCCTTGCAGAATGTCCGTTCACTTGCGAACAAGGCCCTTGCCATCCATGATCATATCGTGGATGATTGCAGCAACATTCTGGCACTGTTGGAAACTTGGCTGAGAAATGATGACACATTACCTTTAAATGAAGCCTCCCCGCCTGGCTATACTTTCCACCACTTGCCCTGCCCAGACTGCCATGGTAGTGGTGTGGCTCTCATCACCAAATCATACCTTGGTCTGCCCCAGACTCCTCCAGCACCTTCTCCTCCATTGAACAACTCGCCTTATTCCACCCTTATAAACTCTCATTTAAAATTCTCGTTCCCCACCGCCCACCCAAGTATGATGAAAAATTTATCACGGATATAGTCTCACTGCTTTCCTCCCTCAGCCTATGCACTGAGTGACTTCTCATCCTCAGTGATTTCAACATCCATCTCAATTCATCATGCTCTCTCTCCTCCGAGTTCACTACTCTCCTGTCTCTTAGTCTCTCCCTCCATGTGAATTCCTCAACCCATATTCACGGCCACGCCGTTGACCTTGCCATCTCTCGTGGCCTCACTTTTCCAACTGTGTCAATTAAAGATAAGGCCATCTCTGACCATTTCCTTGTATCGTCCTCTACCTACATCCCCCTTCCCCAATCCAAACCTACTTTCTTCTGCATCCGCCCCTGGAAAAATCTCTCTCCAAACTCTCTTACAACTGTACTGATCAACTCCAAACTGTCCAACCTTTGGCCCTCCTTTCACCATGACATTTCTGCAACCACCGATCTGCTCAACTACACCCTCATCACCACCTTTGATGCCCTAGTCTCTATTAAAACCATTACTCTCTCCCACCCTGTCCATTCACCCTGGTACAACCCTCATCTCTCCCTCAAGTCTAAGGGGCGCAGACTTGAACGGATGTGGCGGACAATTGGTTTAGCCATTAATCGCCAGATCTGGCTTGAATACATAATGCATTCCGGGTCCTACTCTTGTCTACAAAAACTGCTCACTATTCCAGGATCATTCTGGAATGCAAAGATAACATCCGGCTACTATTCTCTATTGCTAACCGTCTTCTTAAACCCCTCTCCGCTGTCTCCATCACACTCACCAACAACAAGTGGGAGAAGCTCATGGACTTCTTTGTCTCAAAGATTGAGACCATCCGATCAGCTGTCTGCAATTTCACTTCCTTCCCCTAGCCCACTGGGCCAAACTGCCTCTGATGCTCCCACCTGCCCTAGCCCTAAACTCATATTTCTCTAGTTTCTCTTTGATCTCCCCTCTTGACCTCTCCAAACTCATCTTTTCCACAAGACCCACTTTCTGCTCCTTTGACCCTATTCCCACTAAACTGCTGACCACCAAACTTCCTTTTTTGGCTCCCATGTTAGCCGACATTGTTGACGGTTCTCTCTCCTCAGATACTGTCCCCCTTGCCTTCAAATCTGCCGTCATCACCCCTCACCTCAAAAAGACGACCCTTCACCCCACTGTGCTTGTGAACCTCCCTTGTTGTCCAAAGTCCTTGAAAAAGTTGTTGCCTCCCAAATCCGCAACCACCTTTCCCAGGACTCAATGTTTGAACCCCTTCCATCTGGTTTTCACCCCTGCCACAGTACCAAAATGACTCAGTCACAAATGACAACCTCTGTGACTAAGGTAAACTATCCCTCCTTATCCTCCTGGACCTGTCTGCAGCCTTCGACACAGTTGACCACTCCATCCTCCTCCAACGCCTCTCCACCATGGTCCAGCTGGGTGGGACTGCACTCGACTGGTTTCATTCCTATCTATCTAATCGTAGCCAAAAAATCTCCTGCAATGGTTTCTCTTCCCACTCCCGCATCGTTACCTCTGGTGTCCCCCAAGGATCGATCCTTGGCCCCTTCCTACTTCTCATCTATATGCTGCCCCTTGACAATATCATCTGAAAACACGGAGTCAGTTTCCACATGTATGCTGATGACATACAGCTCTACCTCTCTACCACTTCTCTCAATATCTCTATGGTCTCTAAATTGTCAGACTGCTTGTCTGGCATCCAGTACTGGATGAGCAGAAATTTTCTCCAATTAAATATTGTGAAGACCGAAGCCATTGTCTTTGGTCCCTGCCACAAACTGCGTTCTCTAATCACTGACTCCATCCCTCTCTCTACCATCTGTCTGAGGCTAAACCAGACTGTTCGCAACCTAGGCATCATATTTGACCCTGAAATGAGCTTCCAGTCACATATCCACGTCATAACTAAACCCGCCTATTTCCACTTCCGTAACATTGCCCGCCTCCGTCTCAGCTCTTATGCTGCTGAAACCCTCATCCATGCCTTTGTTACCTCTAGACTTGGCTACTCCAATGCACTCCTGGCTGGCCTCCCACATTCTACACTACGTAAACTTGAGGTCATCCAAAACTCGGCAGCCCTTGTCCTAACTCGCACCACGTCACGATCACCTGTGTTCATTGATCTACATTGGCTCCCGGTTTAAACAATGCCTTGATTTCAAAATTCTCATCCTTGTTTACAAATCCCTCCCTATTGCTAATCTATTTCAGCCTCACAACCTCAGATGTCTGTGCTCCTCAAATTCTGCCCTCTTCAGCATCCCTGATTATAACTGCTCAACCATCGGTGACTGTGCCTTCAGCTGATGGGCCCCAAGCTGTGGAACATCTTCCCTAAACCTCTACAACTCTCTTTCCTCCTTTAAGACGCTTTTAAAATCTACTTCTTTAACCAAGTTTTTGGTCATCTGCCGTAATTTCTTCTTTTGTGGCTTGGTGTCAAATTTATCTGTTTTGTCTTATAACACTTTGTAAAGCACCTTGAGACAATTTACTACATTAAAGGTGCTATATAAATAAAATGTTGTTGTTGAAGAAAAGCTAGATGACAAATTTGAAAAGCTATATTCAAATAAAGTGTATGTCAAGTTTTTTTTTTTTAAATGAGGTTAAATGTGCATGTGTACACATGAGAGAGAGAGAAAAAATGAGATTGTACTGATTTCACAACAGTTCTTGGTGCTTTTGTTTTATGTGCTATAAACTTCAGAAAGTTTAATAAGCTTAGAGAGAGAGAACCTTTCCTCCAGGTAATTTATGTTAATTTTTCAAAACAAAATTATTTTTGAAGCTAACAGAGAGTCATTCATTATTTCAACGGTGTCTTAACAGAAAATATAAATGTTTTAATTGTTAGCACCCATGAGACAGAGATTCTAATTGATAATGTGCGTGAGATAAGTGTCATAAGTTGATATAGGTCATTTCCACTATCAATGTGGACATAGGAATTTAAAATGGCAAATGTTAACACAAAAGCCTGACCAAATTTTACAAAGGAAAGTGAACTTTTGTAGACAGGGTATGGAAATTTGTCTGGACCTGGTTTCGCGCTCCACAGGAAGGTTTTTATTACAATTTTTTAAGAATTATTATTTGTCGGTGGGCGAAGCGTCCGCTGAAGGTTTCCCAGAGGAATCCTCAAACAGGTGTTAGGCCTCTAATTAACATATGCAAAGGGATAAGGTGTATTTTGGTGGACTGCCTGGGACGCCTATAAAATGGGCACGACTAAATTATCAGTGGCCCAAACAAATGCGCAGATTGGACCTGCCCACTGCTAAATTTGTCAATGCTGGGCCCATTTTTCCAGACGTAAAATGGACACACCTACCAATTTCTACCCCAGGCCATATGTGCAGACTAAGGAGTTTTTAGTACAAAATATACAGATTTGGGGATGGCACCTATTTGAAGAATAAAAATTGCCAGCAGGATTTCAAAACTTTGAAATTAAAGCTATTTGCAAAGCCGTGAATCAGTAATCTTTTGAAAAAAGGTTGAATATTATATAATAATTGCTTATTTATTCAGCTACCATAAATATCAAAAGGCAAGGATGTGTTTTATTACTGACAACACCAATATTAAACTGAACAAGTACATACCTGTCTGAAATGAGGAAACTGCACCAGGGCTTGGCTCAGATACACTGTCTATTTGAATACTAGGCTCACTTAACTTGTCCAACAACTTTTTCACTTTGCATTTCTCATCTTCGGTTGTGCAAGACAAGTCCACGATCTTTCCATTCAGTTCCTTAGTCTTTGCAATACGCCCAAGCCAGTGGAAAACATCAAACGAATCACATTTAAGCTCACAGGTGAAATCCAAACCTAGACTATGCATTTTATATCCCTCTTTCAAACTGAAGTATGACTGGATTGTTTTTTGCAAGGTGAACTAACAGAGAGAGAAAAAAAATCACAAGCTAGTAACTCATTTTTTATAGGAAATACAAATTAGAAACCAAGATTTAAACTGCACCCAAGATTTAAGGATACGTGTGAACAGTGATGTCGTTCAGAATTCCTACAATATAGCCTATTAAACCGATTTTAAATCAAAAAATTAAATATTTTATCTTAAATATAATTCCCATTAAAGGAATTTTGGAATGTATTGCATGCGCTCTAATCCGCCAAAAGCCGGAGCCAAAATGGCTGCACCTGTTCGGGAACAGTTTGAGAGACACCAAATGCAATACAGTAATACAGAACGTTATACTTCCCCTGGTTTTCCCCTCAAAGAAAAGCACGCAAATCAGACTTCAAATTAAGTCCTCCTTGACTAGACAATTTAGTAAATGTCACAATTTAGTAATTGTGCCTCTGTGAAACATCTTGGGACATTTCTCTACTTTAAAGGCTTTATGTAAGTAAATGTAACTTCTACATTACACTATCCAGAATGGGCTGTCTCACAAACCCTTGGGGGAAAAGCAAGCGCTGATATGGAATCAGCTGGCCACTCCCCATTTAACTGGAGGTCTAGCTAGCTGAGAGAAGAGTTATGTGTCACATCAGTCCTTTTGTGGTTTCTTTGTATTAATAATGTAGAGTTTCTCTGTTAGTGACTGATTGCCAACACTGAGCCAACTTTGTACAATATCATGGAACTGAAACAAGGCCAATATTTTGCACTACAATGAAAGCCACAATTATAGTGCAATATTATTGTGCAGAATGGGTGATACTTTCTTCTAACAAAATCATGAATCTATATTAGATGGGGCAGAGGTACTTTAGGACTCCTTAAAAAGAAGTACTGTCAAGCCATTAATCTCTATCCAAGTAGAGATTACCTGGAGGACATAGTTTGCTCCCACTTCAGATGCTGTGACATCTTTCATACTATCTTCAATCTCCTGTCTTATTCTGGGGTGACGAGTGTTCACAATTACGGCATAAACTGTGTCTGCAAGAGTATAAAGCAAGGCATGTGGTGAGTACTCATTTTAGGACGTCACATTCTTTGCTGATGCTGTGTTGTTCTATGAAGAGTAGGCAAAATAGGAAGTTCAGGTTAACTGCAGAATGACTATGATAAAATGCACTATTTTGTCCATGGTTTACCATTATAGTAGCTTTGAGGTAAAGCCAGGTTAATGTAAAGAAATAACCCTGGGTAACACACAACAACCCAGCAACAGGGACAAAAGCCCCGATTTTAATTCGGGCAAAAGTTGTGCTGGAGAAGGCTGAAGCAAATGGCAAACTGTCCTGACCTTGGGTATGTGTGACTTGGGACATTTGGCCTAGAAATTCAGGGGGCGGCGCCGCCACTAACGACTCCCGATAAATTCGGTGGTAGTTTGGCGGTGGCGGTAACCCATAGTGCCCCGCTGCGCTGCGCCGGCGATGATGGTCATTACCGTGCGCAGCATCCCGTTATCGACATGGACCCTAAATTGGGTATCGATGACAGCGAAGCATCAGGGGATGTGAACCGGGCGGTAGGCTGCTTACAGGGTGATAGTTAAAGGGGAGATGCAATGCTTTTTAAAAAAAAGACCCACTTCACGGTGGTCCAAGTAGGACCATTTTTATAATGCAGAGTTTTCAGCTTGGGCATTTCACTTTAATTAAGGGAACAGCCCCTCCTATGTGGCAGCGCGATGCGACTCAGTGTGTAGCGCTGCGCCCAGCTCCCAACGCGTCTGTCCCGCTAGCGCCTCAAAGGAATTGGAGCGCATTATTTTGTGTTCCACTTCTTTTCAGAGGCGGCAAGACCAATCTCTCTCAAGAGGCAAGGGTAGTGCGTACGATGAAATGTATATGGACTTTAGCAAAGCTTTTGATGAGGTCTCACATGGTAGACTGGTCACAAAGGTTAAAGCCCATGGGATCCAGGGAAAAGTGGCAAGTTAAATCCAAAATTAGCTTGGCTGTAGGAAGCAAAGGGTAATGGTTGATGGAGGTTTGTGTGACTGGAAGGATGTTTCCAGTGGGGTCCCGCAGGGCTCAGTACTGGGTCCCTTGCTTTTTGTAGTATACATCAATGATCTAGATTTGAATAGGGGGGAGTATGATTAAGAAGTTTATAGGCAACACTAAAATTGGCTGTGGTTAATAATGAAGAGGAAAGTCATGAGCTGCAGGAGGGTATCAATCTACTGGTCTGGTAGGCAGAGCAGTTGCAAATGGAATTTAATTCAGAGAAGTGTGAGGTAATGCAACTTGGGAGGGCTAATAAAGGAAAGTGTATACACATTAAGCGGTAGGCCACTTAATAATGTAGATGAACAAAGGGACCTTGGAGTGCTTGTCGATAGATCCCTGAAAGTAGGCCAGGTGGTTAAGAAGGCATACAGAATGCTTGCTTTTATTGGCCGAGGCCTTTATTGGCTGAGGTATAGAATATAAGAGCAGGGAGGTTATGCTTAAATTGTGTAATACTTTGGTTAGGCCACAACTGGAGTACTGTATGCCCGTTCTGGTCACCATATTATAGGAAGGACATGATTGCACTAGAGAAGGTGCAGGAGAGATTTGCTAGGATGCTGCCTGGAATGGAGAATCTTAGTTATGAGGGCAGATTGGATAGGCTGGATTTGTTCTCATTGGAATAGAGGAGGTTGAGCGGAGACCTCACTAAGGTGTACAAAATATTGATGGGCCTGGACAGAATGGATAGCAAGGGCTTATTTCCATTTGTGGAGGGGTCTATTACGAGGGGCATAGTTTTAAGGTGGTTGGTGGAAGATTTAGAGGGGATTTGACGGGGGGCTTCTTTACTCAAAGGGTTGTGGGGATCTGGAACTTGCTGCCTGGAAGAGTAGTGGATGCAGAAACCCTCACCACTTTTAAGAGATGGTTGGATGGGCACTTAAAGTGCCGTAACCTGCAGGGTTACGAACCTAGAGCTGGTAATTGGGATTAGACTGGATGACCTTTTGTTGGTCGGCGCAGATATAATATTAAGTACTGCAGGGAATAGATTATGGCCAGGGTGATGATCTGGACTAGTTTTGATCGCCTGGATGGGTCGGAGAGGAATTTTCCCAGATTTTTTCTCCCTAAATTGACCTGAGTTTTTAAATCTGGTTTTTGTCTCTCCCAGGAGATCACATGGCTCCGGTTGAGGTGGAGTGTAGAATGTTTCAGTATAAGAGGGTGTCGCAGTTGTGTGAGGCGGACTGGTTGGGCTGGGTGCTCTTTGCCTTTCCGTCATTGTTCATAGATTTATATGTAACCTTCAGGGCTGCTGACCAAGGGCCGTGCGACTCTTTGTCGGCCGGCGTGGACACGATGGGCCGAAATGGCCTCCTTCTGCTTTGTAAGTTTCTATGGGCCCAAGTTTCCACAAGAAAAAAAACGAGCAACCCTCCGAGCTGGGCGCCCGTTTTTCGCACCTAAAAAAATCCTCGGTATTCTCCACCTACTTGCAGGGCCTCTGGCCCTCGGCGCAGCCAGCACGAGCTGTGGGGGGACGGAGCCAGGTCCCTGCGCTGAAAACAGTGCTGGGACCTCTGCACATTCGCGCTACAGTGGGCACGCAAGTGCAGTAGCTCCAGGCACCGAACTGTGTGGGAGGGGCCCGAAGCACGCAGCCCCTAGCCCTGGCCCAATGGCCTCACTGGGGCTGCGTGAATAAGGCTCCTCCCACGGCCAGCTCCTGCTTCCCCCCCCCCCCGACACCCGCTCCCCCCAGCCTCCGGACCAGACCTGACACCCGCTCCCCCTCCCCCGCCGACCAGACCCGACCCCCGCTCCCCCACCTCCTTGTCCCCCCGCCGACCAGACCCGACCCGACACCCGCTCTCTCCTCCCCCCCCCCCCCCCCCGCCGACCAGACCAGACACCCGCTCCTCCCCCCCACTCTCTCCCTCCCTCCCTCCCGCTCAGCAGCACGAACGGCTGCAGAATTCTCCCTGGCTGAAGCACTTTCACACAGGTAGGAAGATGGTTTATTTAATCTTTTCTTGGCTTATAAATGTTTATTCAGGTTGGATTTATTTGTATAATATTTGTAGAAGTATAAATAAGGATTTATTGTAGAATTTAATGACTTCCCTTCCCCCCCCACCTCGTTCTGGACGCCTAATTTGTAACCTGCGCCTGATTTTTTAATGTGTAGAACAGGTTTTTTCAGTTCTACAAAAATCTTCACTGGCTCCATTCTACTTTAGTTTGGAGTACGTTTTCACTGTGGAAACTTTCAAATCAGGCGTCAGTGGCCGGACACGCCCCCTTTTGAAGAAAAAATTCTGTTCCAAAGTAGAACTGTTCTACCTGACTCGAACTGCAGAAAAAAAAAGTGGAGAATTGCGATTTCTTAGATAGTCCGTTCTCCACCAGTTGCTCCTAAAAATCAGGCGCAAATCATGTGGAAACTTGGGCCCTATGTTTCTATGTTTCTGTGCCTGACGCAAAGTCTCGCAGCTCGCGAGTGTTACCGCCCCCAAACGGGACGCAATGGAATTTTTCCCCCTATAACGCCCAGGCCTCAGCTGCATAGTTTCAGGCAGTCTCCCAGCGTGAACTGGCTGGCCGGCAGATGTGAACTGAGACAATGGTGGTGAAATTCCCCTGTTGAGACTCCAGTTAGTGCCTCCAGGGAGGCGCTAACGGGGCGTAAAAGTGTTTTCGCCCGGGATGTGGGACACTACCGGCTCATGCGGGAGTTAGCGGAGGTGCGAATGCAGTAACACCGTGCCCCACTGGTAGCGCCCCAGGCCGCCGCATCTCCGGCAATGACGTCATCGCGTGTGCGGCATTCCCTTTTCGCCCTGCAGCGGAAATTGGGCAGCACTCCATGAGGCTGCTGCGCATGCTGCCAGCGCCAGTCACGTGGGTCACAAGCCAGGCCGCACCACGAGCGAGGCAAAAGTTAAAGGGGAGGTTTGCTCCACCGTGCATTGCCATTTTTTTTTTCTTCTCTGACTCACTGGTCGGGCTGTTGTCCAACGATGTCATGGGGTCTGGGCCGCGATTGTACAACACGGCGCTCTGTTTCAGTGCCGGGCTGTGTCCACGGCACCCCGCATCCCCGGTGGCAGAATGGAGGCCAATAAAAAGCCTGCAGATCGCGCAGCGTCCTTCTCCTTTAACGGTAGGGGATGGATGTTGAAACGCATCAGCGCTACGCGGAGAGGCCGTGTAGCACTCTATGATGTGCCCGCGTAATGCCCCCAATCCCACCCAGAGAGGAAGTGGAGTACATGACATTGCGCTCCACTTCCTGTGAGAGGCGGTAACCCTAATTTCGCTTCTGGGGCGGGAAATATTAATGCCCCCAACCGAGGCGATAGTGTTGCCAGTGTGGGGCATTGTACTCAGCACAGAGGTTATCCACTGAGCCATTGGAGGGAGAGGGGAATTAGCTATATATTTCTAACTCATTTATAATGAATACTTCTGTCTTGATATACCTTTGCACTTTCTTCCTCCCTCTAAAAGCCCCAATACAGGAGAAAATGTCAATTGTCGGCAGAATAATACAGCATTAAATACAGTAAATATCAATGCAAAACACAGCTGTAACAAAAACATACCTTTTGTAGAACCCTCAGTGAGCTTACCACTAGTAAAAAGGATCATCGGTTTACTTAATATAGTCTCTTGGAGGTTTCTGTATTCCTTATGAGAAGTCAGAGTAATTTTCCTGGAAGTCAAAAATGAAACTCAGAATTTGATACAGTGCAGAAAATTAATTTAACGATGTACATTCCTCGATGTAATAGACCTTGTTGCAGTCAATTGCCGGCCCTTTCATTGATAGAGCCTTCAATGGCCTGGGCCCTACTCTCAGGAACTCTATTGCTAAATCTTGTTTCCCTTTCTCTCCACCTTTAGAACCCTCTTAAAACTTGTCTCTTCGGCCAAACCTTCTGTTGACCCTCCTAATCTCTCTCTGCCTGGCTCAGTGCCTGTTTTCCCTTCTTTGTTTATTCTTGAATTGACATAGGATATTTTTATTTAAAGGTACTACATAAATGCAAGTTCTTGTGTATAATGTGTAAAGGTCCTGTTTTGTAGCCACACTGGTAGATTCTTAAAAAGAAAGTATTTGGGGAAAATCACTGGTCATAACCTGAATGAATCTGGTCAGCGTGAGAAAGTTATCAATAAAGCAAATTGGGTACTGGGATGCACCTGGAGGAACAAGTTATAGTGACAGTACGGGTCAGTGGTGTGACCAGTTCTGGAGCACTATGTACAGTTTTGCTCACCAGGCACTATCACCCTCTCCTTCAAGCTTGCTGCCATCACCCTTTCCTCAAAAAGCCTCTTTTTTTCAACGACTGCACTATCTCCAACCTCCTGTCTTCTCTAATGTCCTCAAGTATATTGTCATCAGCCAGCTCTGTGCCCACCTCCCCCATCACTCTGTTCTAATTATTTTAGTCCAGCTTCTGCTCTGTGTACATCACTGAGATGGACTTGGTCAAAGTCACAAAGTATGTCCTCTGTGACTGCATCTCTCCTTATCCTTTGCGACCTCCCCACAGTATTCAACACAATTAACTGCTTCATCTGTTCCATTATCTCTCTGTGGCCCTTCTTCCTTCTACTCCTATCTCTTCTAATACAGCAGAGCACTCCCTGTGATAGCTTCTCCTGCTGCCTCCACAAAATCAGCTTGAGGTATCTTAAGGTTTCATCTTAGGCCGTTGTGTGTGTATGTATAATATGCTGACAAGACCCAGTTGTACACCTCCATCGTCACCCATGACTGCATGACCATCATAAGACCCGACTGTTTACCCAACATTAAGTTGTAGGCATGCAAGACCTTTCTTCATCTTAACTTCGATAAGATCAAAGACATTCCTACTAAAGGTTCATCTCTGATTCCATCCCTCTGTCCAGTTGCTCACTTAAGCTGAATCCAACAGTTTGCAACCTTGGTGTTCTGTTTGACTGAGCTGAACTTCAAACCCTGCATCCTAGGTACCACCAAGACCACCTATTTCCACCTCTGAATTAGCCACATCTGCCTCCACCTCATTCCCACTGCCATCAACATCTTTACCCACACCAGTGTCACTTCCAGACCGGAATAATCCAACTCATTGCTTGCCGCCTCCTGAATTCCACCCTACGTAAGCTACAACTCTGCCAAAACTCCATGCCTGCAGAAATCCCACACAAAATCCCACTCCTCTGTTACTCTTAAACAAAAGCAAAATACTGCGGATGCTGGAAAGTTGAAATAAACACAGAAAATGTTGGAAATACTCAGCAGTTCAGGCAGTGTCTGTGCAGAGGTTTAGGGTTAGAGGGTACCATCCCCTTTTGCTTTGATCCCTTCTGTCATTTAATCACTCCTACCTTCCACCCTATCACAGACCTTCCTTTTAGTGCTTTCCTCCCGTCCGTCCTTTCCTTGCCTCTGTACTCGCTTATAAACTGTTACACTCTACTTCTTCCAATTCTGGCAAAAGGTCGTTGACCTGAAACGTTAACTCTGTTTCTCTCTGCACAGATGCTGCCTGACTCACTGATTATTACCAATATTTTCTGTTTTTACCCTCGTTACTGCTGTTTTGCTCCACTGGCTCCTTACCCTACAAAGGCTCAAACTGAAAACCCTGGCCTTCAATTTCAAGTCACGCCACGAGTCCTACGAGCCAGTACGTGACCTCTGACATTGTGACTCTGGCCTCCTTTGCATTCATGCCCTTCCGCTCCACCATTGGTCCTTCAAGCATCTTGACTCCTCGCTCAGGAACCCCTCCACTTTGCTATCTCGCTTACCTCCTTCAAAACCCTCCCAAAAAATGTACCCTATTGAATGTGTCTTTGATCATCTCTCTCTCATTACTGCTCAGTGTCTGTTTTGTCTTCTTCCGTTTGACATTAATGGGATTATATAAACACATGTTGTTGTTTTGATCTCCATACTTCAGAAAGGATACAGAAAGGATTCAGAAAACAGTGACCTGATTGATCCCAGACCTTAGGCGACTAAGTTATGATGAAAGAGTCAAACAACTGATTTGAGAAAAGATGATTAAAGGAGACATTTGATACTGGTCTTAGAAACATAGAAACATAGAAACATAGAAAATAGGTGCAGGAGTAGGCCATTCGGCCCTTCTAGCCTGCACCGCCATTCAATGAGTTCATGGCTGAACATTCAACTTCAGTACCCCATTCCTGCTTTCTCGCCATACCCCTTGATCCCCCTAGCAGTAAGGACCTCATCTAACTCCTTTTTGAATATATTTAGTGAATTGGCCTCAACAACTTTCTGTGGTAGAGAATTCCACAGGTTCACCACTCTCTGGGTGAAGAAGTTCCTCCGCATCTCGGTCCTAAATGGCTTACCCCTTATCCTTAGACTGTGACCCCTGGTTCTGGACTTCCCCAACATTGGGAACATTCTTCCTGCATCTAACCTGTCTAACCCCGTCAGAATTTTATATGTTTCTATGAGGTCCCCTCTCATTCTTCTGAACTCCAGTGAATACAAGCCCAGTTGATCCAGTCTTTCTTGATAGGTCAGTCCCGCCATCCCGGGAATCAGTCTGGTGAACCTTCGCTGCACTCCCTCAATAGCAAGAATGTCCTTCCTCAGGTTAGGAGACCAAAACTGTACACAATACTCCAGGTGTGGCCTCACCAATGCCCTGTACAACTGTAGCAACACCTCCCTGCCCCTGTACTCAAATCCCCTTGCTATGAAGGCCAACATGCCATTTGCTTTCTTAACCGCCTGCTGCACCTGCATGCCAACCTTCAATGACTGATGTACCATGACACCCAGGTCTCTTTGCACCTCCCCTTTTCCTAATCTGTCACCATTCAGATAATAGTCTGTCTCTCTGTTTTTACCACCAAAGTGGATAACCTCACATTTATCCACATTATACTTCATCTGCCATGCATTTGCCCACTCACCTAACCTATCCAAGTCGCTCTGCAGCCTCACAGCATCCTCCTCGCAGCTCACACTGCCACCCAACTTAGTGTCATCCGCAAATTTGGAGATACTACATTTAATCCCCTCATCTAAATCATTAATGTACAGTGTAAACAGCTGGGGCCCCAGCACAGAACCTTGCGGTACCCCACTAGTCACTGCCTGCCATTCTGAAAAGTACCCATTTACTCCTACTCTTTGCTTCCTGTCTGACAACCAGTTCTCAATCCATGTCAGTACACTACCCCCAATCCCATGTGCTCTAACTTTGCACATCAATCTCTTGTGTGGGACCTTGTCGAACGCCTTCTGAAAGTCCAAATATACCACATCAACTGGTTCTCCCTTGTCCACTCTACTGGAAACATCCTCAAAAAATTCCAGAAGATTTGTCAAGCATGATTTCCCTTTCACAAATCCATGCTGACTTGGACCTATCATGTCACCTCTTTCCAAATGCACTGCTATGACATCCTTAATAATTGATTCCATCATTTTACCCACTACCGATGTCAGGCTGACCGGTCTATAATTCCCTGTTTTCTCTCTCCCTCCTTTTTTAAAAAGTGGGGTTACATTGGCTACCCTCCACTCCATAGGAACTGATCCAGAGTCAATGGAATGTTGGAAAATGACTGTCAACGCATCCACTATTTCCAAGGCCACCTCCTTAAGTACTCTGGGATGCAGTCCATCAGGCCCTGGGGATTTATCGGCCTTCAATCCCATCAATTTCCCCAACACAATTTCCCGGCTAATAAGGATTTCCCTCAGTTCCTCCTCCTTACTAGACCCCCCGACCCCTTTTATAACCGGAAGGTTGTTCGTGTCCTCCTTCGTGAATACCGAACCAAAGTACTTGTTCAATTGGTCCGCCATTTCTTTAAAATAAAGAGAGAGGTATAGATAAGGTTGAATTTTTTTTTTTTTTAATTAACTTTAACAATGAGCATGGAACTATAGGACACAAGTACAACATACAGAAGACTCAAATAAGGTTAGAGATTATCAAAGAAAACTTTGCTCAATGTGAATGGAAAGATAGGCTGTTTTATAATAATCGGGCATTATCAAAAATGTGACAGCTGAAGCATTACAAAAAGTAAGTGATACAGTGCGCAATGTATACAAGACTTTGAAAAAGGTCTTGTACTGTAAAAAGGGAAAATATGATGAGACTGAAAGGTGAGTTTGAAGTACTGTAGTGCTCTAATATATTATAACCAAGAGCTGAGACTGAAGCAAGATTCCATGGATTGTCACTTTTCCATTGTGATTAATCCAACAGCCTCTCCCTTCCTTACTCCCACCATTGTGTGTTTAGAGCTGCAGAACAACTACATATAATTTGCTTCAGTCATTCACAGAGCCAGGTAGTGGCAGAATTAAAAAATGCACCATTTTTCAACAAGACAGGGAGAATTTCCGAGGGGTTCTCCATCAGCCCGAAATTGATGGTCTTACCGCTCACTGATGCCAACATTCCTCTTGAAGTTTCGCCCTGTGCCACTTTCCATTTGGTGTGGAGTGGACGGGAGGGGAGAACCGCCGGCAACCGCCCGCTGACGTCAGCGGACGGCCGAGTGGCGCAACTGACCTCCTGCCCGCCGAGATGCCATATTGATGCGGGCGGGAGTCAGCGTCAGAACGAGTAAGGACCACTGGCTGGAGGCTGTTCTATCCCTGACGGTGAATATGAAGAACTGAAAAATAAAGTTTTTTTAAAAAAAACACAAATTTTATTTAATTTATTTATTTTTTTATTACAGTGACTTAACTGGATGGGGTCCCCTGAAGGTGTTCCGATGGGCTTTTCAGATCTTCGACCCTCCGTGGGCCCGTCTCCATCCTCGGCGGCAGTTGGGCGGCAAGCACCTTTGCCACGGAGATTGGGAGCTCCTGCTGGCTGCCGCCCAGATTGGCGACATTAGTCCCTTTTTTGCCAACTGCCGTCCTTTCAAGGACCTTTTTGATGAAAACCCTGCCCAAAGTACAGTCAGGTATCTCGCCGGCCATCGGTAGTCCTTTGGGCGGCACTTGGGTGGGCGGGGGCCTTCACTAATTTCAGCCCCCAAATCTCTTGTCGTAACTTTAGCGAGATATTGAATCATAGAATGGTTACAGCATGGAAGGCGGCCATTTAGCCCGTTGAGCCCGTGCCGACTCTCAGCTAGTCCCACTCCCCAGCCCTTTCCCCGTAGCCCTGCAACTTTCTTTTCCTTCAGATACTTATCCAACTCCCTTTGGAAAGATAAGATTGAGATTGCCTTCACCACCCTTTCAGGCAATGCATTCCAGAACCCAACCACTCATTGCGTAAAGAAGTTTTTACTTACATCGCCTTTGGTTTTTTGCCAATCACCTTAAATCTGTATTCTTTGGTTCTCGACCCTTCTGCCAATGGGAACAGTTTCTTTATCTACTCTGTCCAGACCCCTCGTGATTTTGAACATATGCACAGAAATTGAAACCCGGAATCATGTCATTCGGCCCCAATCAGTCCATGTTGATGCTTACCCTCTATGCAAGAAAATAGTCCTTATCATATCTTCAAACACTTTTCCTTCATCCACTTTTTGAATCGAATCTTGACTGTTGACATAGTTCCTGCTTCAACCACTAACTCTGGAAGTGAATTCCACAGCCTCATGTAGAAAGTTGATTCTCTTGCTTTCTGTTCCAAATCTCTTACATTTATACTTGTTTCTATGGTCCTTTGTTCTAGATCCCTCAACTACTGAAAACAGTCTGCTCCAACCAACTTATCCCAATCTTTCATCATTTTAAACACTTCCTTCATATCACCCCATAATCTGCATTGTTCTAATGAAAATGTTCAAGGCCTTCTTGTATTTCCTCACGTCAAGCAGCAGACATAGTGAATCTCATTTGTACTCTCTCTATAGCCTAATTATCCTTCCTCTGGGGAAGGATATTGAGGCTTTCGAGATACTGCCCATACTACTCTAACTGAGGTCTTCTTAAGGCTTATAGGCTCATCATTACCTCTTGGATTTTAGATTATGTACCTCTTGTTAAAACCTAGAATTTCATTCGTTGTTCTTATGGCCTGATTTAACTGATTTACTGCCTTTAATATCCTGTAGCCCCAAATCCCTCTGCACTTCCACAGCACCAAGGCTACTTCCGTTCAGAGTATAATTACTGTTATTTTTTTTTTTACAAAATGCATCACCTCAGACTTAATTACACTGAATTCCATCTACCACTTTTTAGCCCATTCCCCCAAATTATCAATATCCTTTTTCAGCTTAATTTGGTCGAAGAAAGATTAACTACATCTTCTATTTTGGTATCATCTTGAAATCTGGACACCACTCCATCTAGGTCTACATCGAGATCATTGATAAACATAGTGAACCTGAAGTGGTCCCAGAACCAAAACCACTATCCACTTCCAGCCACTGAAAAACTGCTCTCAACTCTATTCTCTGATTTCTCCCATTTAATCAATCAATCAGCAGAAATCTTGGAGAAATATTGTGAACATGATTTTTCTGGGGGTTTTGACAATCTTACTCCTACATTAGAAAAGAGAGAAAGACTTGCATTCATATATAGTGTTTTTCATGGCCAGCGGACATCTCAAAAGCGCTTTACAGCCAATGAAGTACTTTTGAAGTGTAGTCACGGTTATAATGTGGGAAACGCGGCAGCCAATTTGCTCACAGCAAGCTCCCACAAACAGCAATGTGATCATGGCTAGATAATCTGAGGTTTTTTTGTTGTGTTGATTAAGGGATAAATATTGGCAGGACACCTAAGTTAGGGGAGGAGATTGGGAAAACATTTACAGAAATTAATTGCGTATTGTTATGCATTTATCATAAAAATTCTATATACTATAAGATTCTTAAATCCTAAAGTGACATGTGAACTTTAACCTTTTAAATGTTATGAAAGAGGCCTCTGTCAGGTCTACCATTTATGAAAGATTGCAAATATTGTACAGCAATATCTGTTGCTCCAGGAAGAGAGGGGTGGGAACAATAATCTGTAGGAAGTAAACAATGGGAACACAGTGGCTAGCAATACAAAACACAGCAGAGCAATCTGGCATTTTTGGTGCATAGCCAAACTGGGTGGGAGTGGCGCAAATAGACACTGGACATAGTGGACGGGAAATTCCTCGGATCAGCACCTGCTTCACCGGTGCTACTTTGCCAGAAGTGTGACGGAAACGAGGTTTCTGCCGGACTTCTGGCAAAGGGATGCCGACGAAATGGGAGCAGATCCGAGGAATTTCCTGGCCAGTGAATTCTAAAGATGTAATTGGACTTCATATTAAAACTCAATAAGTGTAAGGGAGCAGAATTAAAATGGCTAAAGTGACACAATTGCTGAAGTATTCCGGCTTACCAGCTATATCTACATGAACATTAATTATACAAAAATACTGTTTCTTAGAAGGAAGGGGGTTCGCATGGGCTATGAATCTCTGAGGGTGGGCCGAGAACCTCTGATCTACATAATCTGTGACAGCAATAAGAAAGCAAACAAAATCTTATGGTGTATAGTCACAGGGATAGAAGTTAAATCCCAGGGCATTATAGTGAGCCCCTAGAGAGCACTGTTTAGTTACACCTAGATTAATGTGTTCAAACTGATCATTGTATTACAGTGATGATATCCTGGCTTTGGAGAAAATATTGAGTTGGGATACCAGGGAGGAGGGATCTGAGGTACAAAGAGAGACTAAAGAACCTGGAAATGTTTATGAAGGAAAACATGCAGGCTGTGGGGAAACATTTTCAAGATTCGAAGGGGCATATATTAATTGAACCCTAATAAATTATTTGGAAATAAGCACAAGACCTGTAACCAGTGGGCATGGGTTCAGACTCAGAATCGGGAAGGTAAACAGAGAGCTTAGATTTAAATATTTCACAAAGGGCAGCGAATATGTGAAGAAACTGCCTGGCAACCGGATAATGTTGCCAAATACAAGTGGCAGCTGAACCAGTTTTTTATTTTATTCATGAAGTGATTGGGGAGTATAAAAGATAAAATTAGTGTGGTGATAAAAAGAAAAGCTGCTAAAAATATGAAAAAAAACTAACAGAAAATACTGGAAATATACTGCAGGTCTGTCAGCATCTTGGATTACACTGAAAATGATAACCAAGCTTTTTTCTTTGCAGATGCTGACTGACCTAAACAAGTTATGGTATTTTTTGAACTTTGGGACTGGGTCGTGTTAGGTTTCAGCATCTTTACTAACCTTCATACTCCAGGTTATTTCGATTCACACCGTAGATCACTCTCGTGGGTGAGTGCCAATTTCCCATATCTGTGCGAGCGTCTATCCTAGCCTAGGGATCTAGGTACAGTTTCAATAATGTATCCAGGAAACAACAAACTATGTCTAGTAATTGCTTTTAGCTACTGGACATCCTACACTTCCAAAAGGATTCACGCCAATCTTCAAAAGCAATGGAGCATCGCATCAGACCTCATTTTAAGTTTTTAAAAATATAACAGTTATACAACATAGTTAGATATTTATAGAAGGCATCCTTCCACCTAATTCCTCAAATAGACAGAATAATAAACAGAATGAACTAAGCTATCCCTTTATAAATAGCACTGAAATAATACACAATGGGAGCTAAGTTACCTTGTGCCCCATTTGGGGCGTCCAATTTGAATTAAGTGACGGTTTCGCGCCTGGCGAGATGGGCAGTTAAATCTTGCTGAATTGGGCACTTAGAAAAAGAAGTTAACATCCCAAACAAGTCTTTCCCAAAGGGGCAATTTCGCCCCCAATGTTTCTTTACCTGGTAATTATTACTATTGTGCGAGCCTAATTAATGGCCCGGAATTTGCGATCAGCAGCAAAGCGAAGGTGTTTGCTGCTGACTCCGAAGTATGCTCCGCACAAGGTTCTCGAGATCCCTGTGTTGAGGACTTCGGGTTTTCTGACCTACAATTCAATTCACAGCACTTACTGGGGATCTTCTTGTTCGAACTGTTGTCATGTAAACAGGCTGTCTAAGCAGCCAACCAAAAAGCTGAATAATCACAGACAGCAAACAAGGAGTAAGCCCCTAAAATTCTACGGGGGAGAAATTCATGTCCACCACTAGAGTTGCTGATGTCACTCGGGGTAAGAACTGCTGAAAATGGACGCAGCATTACCCAAGAAAAATTTGCGATGGGGACTAAAGATTTTTAGCCCAGCACTAACTTACATTGTAACACCCACCTGGTGGCGTTAGTGCAGGCCTGGAAGTCAAAGTTCCCATCCTGAAGTAACATTCCAACTTCGAACAGTCTCGGGGAACAAAGCTATGGAGTTTGCAATGAATTGTGGGCAATTAAAAGAGCTATGAATTAAAGGGCCAATGCATTCAGAACTAAAAAATTTAAATGAAGTAAAAAAAAAAGTTTTCAGCCCCTGTTGCCTTTTTTTGTTAATTAAAAAGTCCAAATGGGTGTCTTCAGCACTTAAAGCTGAATTCCCTTCCGAACCTCAAAAATGGGAAAAGTGCTTCAGTACTGGCACAAATGGCTCAACAAGCCAGGGAAGGGGCACCCAGGGATCGCATGCAGCACTCCAGCTTTGCGTAGGGGGTCAACGCTGCAAGAGAGGTCCTCTACCCACAGGGGCCAGGAGGCCCTCCAGAAAGAACGATGTGGGACTTCAGCACCGAGGCAGTCACTGCCAACAGTGTCATCCCCACCACCTGCCTCTAGTGCCCAAAGATGCTTCATGACCTCACATCATTAGTCAAGGTCAATGAATGCATCTTCAAAAGGTCATCTCCTACCAACTGCACCATTAGCCTCACACTGCTCAATGCACACATGACTCCCCCTCAATCACTCACCTACTATCAATCTGTACCAATCGCGAGGCACATCTCACACCCTTGGAGGAGACAGTGCAGGCCATTCTTGGCATGGCTGAGCCCTTAGCTAGCGATGGGGCAGAAAGAATAGAAGATGCTGGCATCCTCATTATCCTCCTTCTGACATGCACCACCTGCTTTCCCGCCCTCTCCTCACCGCAACTCCACCCTTTGGACTTCATTTCACACACCCTGGAAATGCAGCCTGATAGCCAGTAGTTGGCCAAGAAGAGGGATAGGAGAGTGAAGAAGTAGCAGGAGACACACTAATTTGGCAGGGGGATGGGAACCAATGCAGGGAGATAGAGGGAAACAAAAAGGAGGCAAAAGCAAAAGACAGAAAGGAGATGAGGAAAAGTGGAGGGCAGAGAAACTCAAGGCAAAGAACAAAAAGGACCATTGTACAGCAAAATTCTAAAAGGACAGAGGGTGTTAAAAAATCAAGCCTAAAGGCTTTGTGTCTTAATGCAAGGAGTATCTGCAATAAGGTGGATGAATTAACTGTGCAAATAGATGTTAACAAATATGATGTGATTGGGATTACGGAGACGTGGCTCCAGGATGATCAGGGCTGGGAACTCAACATCCAGGGGTATTCAACATTTAGGAAGGATAGAATAAAAGGAAAAGGAGGTGGGGTAGCATTGCTGGTTAAGGAGGAGATTAAGGCAATAGTTAGGAAGGACATTAGCTTGGATGATGTGGAATCTATATGGGTAGAGCTACAGAACACCAAAGGGCAAAAAACATTAGTGGGAGTTGTGTACAGACCTCCAAACAGTAGTAGTGATGTTCGGGAGGGCATCAAACAGGAAATTAGGGGTGCATGTAATAAAGGTGCAGCAGTTATAATGGGTGACTTTAATATGCACATAGATTGGGCTAACCAAACTGGAAGCAATACAGTGGAGGAGGATTTCCTGGAGTGCATAAGGGATGGTTTTTTAGACCAATATGTCGAGGAACCAACTAGGGGGGAGGCCATCTTAGACTGGGTGTTATGTAATGAGAGAGGATTAATTAGCAATCGCGTTGTGCGAGGCCCCTTGGGGAAGAGTGACCATAATATGGTGGAATTCTGCATTAGGATGGAGAATGAAACAGTTAATTCAGAGACCATGGTCCAGAACTTAAAGAAGGCTAACTTTGAAGGTATGAGGCGTGAATTGGCTGGGATGGATTGGCGAATGATACTTAAGGGGTTGACTGTGGATGGGCAATGGCAGACATTTAGAGACCGCATGGATGAACTACAACAATTGTACATTCCTGTCTGGCATAAAAATAAAAAAGGGAAGGTGGCTCAACCGTGGCTATCAAGGGAAATCAGGGATAGTATTAAAGCCAAGGAAATGGCATACAAATTGGCCAGAAATAGCAGCGAACCTGGGGACTGGGAGAAATTTAGAACTCAGCAGAGGAGGACAAAGGGTTTGATTAGGGCAGGGAAAATGGAGTATGAGAAGAAGCTTGCAGGGAACATTAAGACGGATTGCAAAACTTTCTATAGATATGTAAAGAGAAAAAGGTTAGTAAAGACAAACGTAGGTCCCCTGCAGTCAGAATCAGGGGAAGTCATAATGGGGAACAAAGAAATGGCGGACCAATTGAACAAGTACTTTGGTTCGGTATTCACGAAGGAGGACACAAACAACCTTCCGGTTATAAAAAGGGGTCGGGGGGTCTAGTAAGGAGGAGGAACTGAGGGAAATCTTTATTAGCCGGGAAATTGTGTTGGGGAAATTGATGGGATTGAAGGCTGATAAATCCCCAGGGCCTGATGGACTGCATCCCAGAGTACTTAAGGAGGTGGCCTTGGAAATAGTGGATGCATTGACAGTAATTTTCCAACATTCCATTGACTCTGGATCAGTTCCTATAGAGTGGAGGGTAGCCAATGTAACCCCACTTTTTAAAAAAAGGAGGGAGAGAGAAAACAGGGAATTATAGACCGGTCAGCCTGACATCGGTAGTGGGTAAAATGATGGAATCAATTATTAAGGATGTCATAGCAGTGCATTTGGAAAGAGGTGACATGATAGGGCCAAGTCAACATGGATTTGTGAAAGGGAAATCATGCTTGACAAATCTTCTGGAATTTTTTGAGGATGTTTCCAGTAGAGTGGACAAGGGAGAACCAGTTGATGTGGTATATTTGGACTTTCAGAAGGCGTTCGACAAGGTCCCACACAAGAGATTGATGTGCAAAGTTAAAGCACATGGGATTGGGGGTAGTGTGCAGACATGGATTGAGAACTGGTTGTCAGACAGGAAGCAAAGATTAGGAGTAAATGGGTACTTTTCAGAATGGCAGGCAGTGACTAGTGGGGTACCGCAAGGTTCTGTGCTGGGGCCCCAGCTGTTTACACTGTACATTAATGATTTAGATGAGGGGATTAAATGTAGTATCTCCAAATTTGCGGATGACACTAAGTTGGGTGGCAGTGTGAGCTGCGAGGAGGATGCTGTGAGGCTGCAGAGCGACTTGGATAGGTTAGGTGAGTGGGCAAATGCATGGCAGATGAAGTATAATGTGGATAAATGTGAGGTTATCCACTTTGGTGGTAAAAACAGAGAGACAGACTATTATCTGAATGGTGACAGATTAGGAAAAGGGGAGGTGCAAAGAGACCTGGGTGTCGTGGTACATCAGTCATTGAAGGTTGGCATGCAGGTGCAGCAGGCGGTTAAGAAAGCAAATGGCATGTTGGCCTTCATAGCAAGGGGATTTGAGCACAGGGGCAGGGAGGTGTTGCTACAGTTGTACAGGGCATTGGTGAGGCCACACCTGGAGTATTGTGAACAGTTTTGGTCTCCTAACTTGAGGAAGGACATTCTTGTTATTGAGGGAGTGCAGCGAAGGTTCACCAGACTGATTCCCGGGATAGCGGGACTGGCCTATCAAGAAAGACTGGATCAACTGGGCTTGTATTCACTGGAGTTCAGAAGAATGAGAGGGGACCTCATAGAAACATTTAAAATTCTGACGGGGTTAGACAGGTTAGATGCAGGAAGAATGTTCCCAATGTTGGGGAAGTCCAGAACTAGAGGTCACAGTCTAAGGATAAGGGGTAAGCCATTTAGGACCGAGATGCGGAGGAACTTCTTCACCCAGAGAGTGGTGAACCTGTGGAATTCTCTACCACAGAAAGTTGTTGAGGCCAATTCACTAAATATATTCAAAAAGGAGTTAGATGAGGTCCTTACTACTCGGGGGATCAAGGGGTATAGCGAGAAAGCAGGAATGGGGTACTGAAGTTGAATGTTCAGCCATGAACTCATTGAATGGCGGTGCAGGCTAGAAGGGCTGAATGGCCTACTCTTGCACCTATTTTCTATGTTTCTATGTTTCTATCCATTGATTTGACACTCAAAGCCACCAGCTCCTCAAGGTCGACCAGCAAGGCAATCTGCAGCATCCCCCACTGAAAGGCAGCAACCTTCCACCAGCCATGCCGCAGCCACTGGGGTAACAGTGTGTGACATCAGCAGGGCAGACAAAGGCACACACAAGACAGCTACTAAGAGAATGCATCAGGGTGATGAGTTGATTTTTGATGTCACATTGGATGGATTGATGCTTCTTCCTTTTCGCATTCTTCCTCTTCTGCATCTTCTTCTTCCCTCTGCGAGCAGATGCTGTAAATCTGAAATGCCAGCACAAAATGCTGGAAATACTCAGCAGGTCAAGCAGCATCTTGACTGGAGACGTGAACTCGATTTCTCTGTTCACAGATGTTGCTTGACTTGCTGAGTATTTTCAGCATTTTGTGTCTTCTCAGAGGCGTTCCTTTACCATTTGTGGCCTTACAAGCATCCAGCAGGATTCCCTACACATTTAAAAAATGTTTAACATCTATTGCAGCAAGCTACTACTTCAGTAAAATAAAAAAATAAATTAAAAAAAAAAAGAGTCCAAAAGCTTAAATGCAAACTTACCTGAAAGATGTGTGTGTCCCACTGATAGCATCTCTGAGTCTGCTTGCCTAGTGTGTTTACCTGGTGTGCTTAGGGCCCAGAAGTGCTTAGGACCCAGTACGGGGCCCAGAAGAGCCGAGGGCCCAGGGGCAGCACGGACCTGCCCACACTGCGATGTGTGTGCGCACTAGGTCCGTGCAGCAGAGCAGGTCTCCCGTTGTCCTGGTTAATCCTTGCCACTGGATAAAGGCCTAGCTCTGTCAAGCCTGTGTGGTGACTGATGTGCAACGGTCACCACACATTAAAAAAATTCACTGCAGGCATCTTCCACCCCCTCAACTGGAGTTCAGGACTGGAATATTGGGTCCTTCATTGAAACATCTGTGAACTCTCGTGGAAGCAAGTCATCCTCTGAACTCAGCACTAGGGTCAAAGTTCGCCGTGGTGACGTTAAGTTGGCATCACCACTCCCTCATTTTTCTTTGCATGGCGATACTTCTTAATGGCAGCAGTCCTGGGAAAATGGAGCATGCCACGGGGCCCGCTGGTGAAAGAGCACGGCTGCTCTCTTTGCCATTTTTTTGCCGATAATGGGTGGTGTTAAGCCCTTGAATTTTTAACCGTAACTTTTAAAAATAGTTAGAGAGAGTAAAAGATTGGGGTTCTCACATGGGGAAAAGGCAGACTTGAAATAATGAATAAATAAACTTTGTTTAAAAAGTTTTGAAAAGTTTCTTAAAAATGTAAATTTTCATTAAAATGGACAAATTTTACACTGCACAAAATTAAAATTAGTTTTCCAGGCCCTTTACATTTGTTTAGCAGTCAATACGCTGTTAAAACCCAAGTTATACCTAATCATTTTGGGTCCAACTTTTAATGGTGAATTTAACAGTGGTACTACTGCGGAAGAGTTTATCATCAGTTTCAATGATTTACGTAATTTCACTGATTGCGTCCCCCACCCCACAGTGCCGACACAGCGCAGCCAGTTCCAGAGCGGTCAGTGGCAGATCGCAACTTCGGGACTTCTGAAATCGCCAAATCCCAAAGTTGCGGTCAGTTTCAAAGGCGGAATAACAGCGAACGCTGTCGGTTCTCAATCATCCCGCCCGCAAATTCCAGGCTCCTGTTCTTATCATTCAAACCAATTTCTCTTTCTTTCAAGAATTTCAAACTGATTGAACCAAACACACGCTTTGATGTAAACAGAACATTTTTCCTGGATTAAAAAGTGTTACTGGGACTTCTGGATTTTGAATATACCACCACTCAAAATTTAAAAACAAACTTTCAGGGGATGAAATTCAACATCGGCAGGGTGCAAAATGGGCGGTCACAGATCAATTGTACACCCCGTCTGATTTTCCTTTCCAGTGAACTCAATGGAATCAGAAACTTGCATAAAACAGTGTAACTGACAAAACTATTGACTTGCCGATGCAATTTAATGCAGGAAAATATCATGTGATTTGGCAAAGGGACGGTCATGTGGATTATGTGCTAAATGGCAATGTACTTGAGCTATCAGAGCAAGAGAGAGACCTTGGGGTTTTCATGGAAGGTCACTAAAACCATCAGCGCAATGTTCCCAGTTGGAGATGCATAGCAAAGGGCAACAAACACAGAATTCAATTTAAAAAAGGGCAAATTTGCCCCTCACCCCGATTGGGGGCGGTAACCTTCAGGGACCGGGACTTTTATTGCCTGGTCTGGAAGTCGCGCCCCCAACGTGGAATTGGGCCTACCGCTCCTCAAAGAAAGCGCAGCACTGTTTCTAGCATTCCCGGGGCGGTAGTGCAGCATTGACATGCTACAACGCCCCTCCCTTTGGATTAAAGAGGGCCACTGCGCACTCTGCATCGCCCTTTGGTAGCTGCCACTGGATCATCAGGGCAGCGCGAGACCAGGCCAGCAGCCCTGACGGAGTGCCAGGCTACACGATGGAGGCCCGGTCCACAATAGAGCCGCTATGGTTGGGCCGACCCAAGAGTTGACCAACAAATAAAGATGGTGGATTGGGGCACTGCAAGCCTCCCTTTTAAACATCACCATGGGAGTGGATGTCTGCCAGCTTCGCGACCCGCAATTTCGCCGCCTAAATCTATACTTGGCCCTGGTGAGACAATATCCGTATATATGTGATGGATGCAGGCTCTATTCAGCATCATGTTTGAAATATTTTTTCCCTGATAAACTTTAGCCAGATTGGCGCACTGGATTAGATCTATGGCTTCTAGGATTTTCTTGATCATTTGTCCTGTGAGCTTGTGGATAGAACTAAATAGGGGCACACATGAGTCCTGCCAGATGAATATTTCAGTTAGCTCTTCTTCAGGTCTGGGTTAGGAAACTATTCATTAAACAGCATCCATTTCCCACCTATTTAAAGTTATAGATATAATTCAGCGATTACTGTGCTGTTGAGAAAAAAAATTAGGATTTTCCCCAGACATTCGTTACTTCTGAAAAGTCTGCTTTTGTTCTGAAATATATGCTCCAGCTTTCACCGTGTCTTTAGTTAATTTGTTTTAACCATATTTCCATGGTACTATGATTAAACAGAACTCTGGAGACCACAATGTGCTCCAAGTAAAAAAACATCAAATGATTCAATTGCAGAGTTCTGATAGGATGGGAATAAGAATAATTTGAATATTTTTTTAAAACATTTTGGCTTCAGGATCCAAGTTTAAAAGTATCAGTGTAAGTTAAGCAATATCGTGCTGTTTAACTGCTAGTTTATTTCTGCTTCTATGTAAATTTATTTCTGGTAATAAAGCTGGTTTGTAGTCTAACCATAACTATAAGATTTGACAGCATTGTGTTTTTTCCAACTATTGAGGAGGATAGGAGCATATGGTCAGCAATCCACATGGAATTCTGGTGCAAAGAATTTGGCCAAAGGGTAATGGATAAATGTTACGCCATGTATAAAATTATAAGATTTAGATTATAGGTGTGGGTTTGTCTATGGAAGCTTTCTTTTGATGTGAGCTAATCCATTCACTCCATGCAAGAGTATTTGCTTCGGGAGACTCCCAAAGCAAACGCTCTACACGGAACTCCTACACGGCAAGCGAGCCCCAGGTAGGCAGAGGAAACATTTCAAGGACAGCCTGAAAGTCTCCTTGATAAGATGCAACATCTCCACCGACACCTGGGAGTCCCTGACCCAAGACCAGCCTAAGTGGAGGAAGAGCATCCGGGAGGGGGGGTTGACTCGAGTCTCGTTGCCGAGAGCATGCGACAGAGACTGTAATTCCTGTATTGTACTGTACAGTCACCTGAGAACTCACTTCACAGAGTACACAGAGTGGAAGCAAGTTTTCCTCGATTTCAAGGGACTGCCTATGATGATGATGTATATGTCTGCCTATGTAAGCCACCTTTTGATTGAGAACAAATAAGGAATATCAGGAGAGCGCCAAAATCGTAACACTGCACTTGTGTGTTCCATTATTAATCTCCTGAGAGCACATCGTACAAGAACAGCTATAGTCCAGTAGAACCTGAAGTTTCTCCATTTAGGATTATTACTTATGGTTATTCACCTCTCTTAGGACATTAAACAAATGAGGGAAGGTTGATGATTTTAAAGTCCACTGAAAGAAACTGGGCTGATGGACTGAAGGACCTTTTTAATTGTTCCTCACTGTGTATTTATTCTTAAGAATGGTCAACCAGTGCATTTTCCTTTAAATTCATGGAAACTTCAAACCTCTTGTGGTTCTGGTAATCAGCACAGGAGTATCTAAATTAATCAATGTCAGCGTAGCTCAGTTGGTAGCAATCTCGCCTCTGAATCAGAAGATAGTGGATTCCAGGACTTGAGCAAATATTCAAGGCTGATGCCTCAGTGCAGTAATAAGGGAGTACCACGTTGTTGGAGGTGCTGCACTGAAGATGAACAGTTAAAGCTAGGATCCAAGATTCAATCCGTTATTAAAAAAGGTACCAACGCCATATAAGAAGAGTGGCAAGTTCTCCGGATTAACATTCTTTCCTTCACCAATATAGATTAACTGGCTATTCATTACGTTTTGTGGAATCTTCCGGTGTGCAAAATTGGCTGCCACATTCGCCTACTTAACACTGACTGCACTGCAACATAATGTGTTATACGTGACGTGCTTTGGGACGCTTTTCTGAGAGATATGTTTATTTTCCATCAAATGGCTTATTTACTTTACCGATCACTAGCATAGCTGAAATGTGAATATTTTGTCATTTATAAACCATTACACCAAATGTATGAAACTAAACAACAGCTAACATTATTTAAGCCAATGGCTTAAAAAGGTTCAGAATGAAAAAAGCGTAGAAGCATTTCCGAAACTAAATCATTTCATTTAATAACCTGTTAATTCAGGGAGTTGGAATTCAACCCTTGTCAAAAAAAAAGGGGGGGGGAAAAAAGGGCCTTGTAAATGTCTGGAGTGTCACCCAGGTCGGGTGGCACCGTTTAATGTTTTATGTTTTGCAGGTGAACTCCAAAAAGAGTTTCAACCCTTGTCAATCACTCGTGTAGAAACAAATTTGCTGACTGACGCTTGCCTTGAATCCACCACCTATCTCTCCACCCCCCAAAAATGAATCCAGAGTATGGCCAGGTCTGGTGCCCTCAATAGACCCAGCCACGAGACACTACTCATGCAGTGGAGTTGTCCCCAAGTTAACACTTGCTGCGATTCTCACCTCTGGATGCAGTTGGTCAGGTTACACTGCTGCCCGTTCACTTTGACTTGTCCGTTGGAGATCACGTTGTATCCGGCTCCCGGTTCCTTGCTGACTTGAATGTTTTTCCCTACCAAATGGAATTGCGATCGCTGCAAGTTGAGCAGCAACTCGAGGGGCAGCACCGCGATCTCACAGTCCGTGGCAGAGGGAGAGACGGGCGGCAGAGGGGACCCGGGGCCAGCGGCAGACATCTCGCAGGCAGAATGAAGACGGGCTCGATTGCCGGTCACACAATAGATCCGAGGCTCGAAAACGTAACGCCTGCCGATGCAGGTGCGTTGTTACCTGCCAGGACTGGAATGGGCTCAAACTGAGCCTTATTCTACTTCCTAAAAGTGATATAAAGGCGAGGAATGCAAATGAGTCAACACTTGAGTCAAGAGTCAAGTTAAATATCCTTAACCGGGATTCACCCTTGAACAGCTGATGCCAGTAGAACCAGATCAAGCGGTTTCAATCTGGCTGACAGACAGGGTGTTTTAAGAACTGTCCCTTTTTGAGGTAGCTGCATTTTCTTGTGGGATAGGCAGGAAAAAATGCTGCAAAACTTATCCCCAGTAGTGTCTATGCTGGGATAGGTTGTGGGAGAAATGGGCATTGGAGGAGATCAACCTCAGTACAGCAGAAGTAAGCTTTAATCAATTGCAATTATTCGTTAATAAGCAAAAGGAAAACGAACCGGAATGGTTGCACAATCACTATTATGTCCGTTTTTTCGTCAAAGAATACCATAACAAGCCAAAACCAAGTGGGCTGGAGTTAGACTCAAAGCAACAAATACCAAAGAAAGATGGGAAATTCCAGTACTTTAGCTATTACTGACAACGAAAATTGCCACATTATCATTTTGAGGGGGAAAAAACGCCCATGAAACTGTTGAATACTTTCTTGGTCTCCCGCTTTCTGAAAAGATGCTTATTCTTTGCTGAAACAGAAAGCAGAGAATATACTCCCCAAATCTGATCCCATTCCCAGTGAGAATCTCAGCATTTGTTCAGCTACAATCAGAAGTCAGTTTTTGATGTGCTTTACTCTTCATTTTAACTCTTTAACTGGAAACGCCAGGCTAGATTTCAACTTTCTGCTCGGCGTAAAACTGGCGTTGCGCATCAACCGCCCATTATAAAAACTTCCTGAACCGCAAGTTGAAAAGATACCCCACTATGTTTAATAATGAATCAGCAGATTTCCTGCTCGTATTCAGTCAGAGGTGTTATAAGAACGAACTGTTACGTCAAGTTACCATGGACATTAACTTATAAACACTGGGCGTGGTTCTGGGAGTATTGGGAGAGTATGGTGCACTGCAATAAAAAGGGAGAGAACCATCATATCAGACCCAAACCACTTACTAAGCAACATGGATCAGGAAGTAAACCAGCAAGATTGAAAAGCGTTGAGAGGGAAGAGGGATGGACAAGGACCTTATGGAAATAATCATGTTCTGAAGGTGAGATGATGTATTTGAGTTCACAAAGTGACTTAAATTGGCACTTTAAGGTGCTATGCCATCCCTGACACATCTTTTTTGTTAGGAGAACGTTTTGAGAAAAAAAAACTATTGTATATAAGTACTGTAGATACATATGTATATTTAATACATAGGTATATGTTTGATAAATTATAAAAATGGATCTGGGTCAAGTAAAATAATCCATATAGTTAAATGTTGATTTTAACCTTGGAAACTATTTTCATCACAAAGGGTGTGAATTCATTAAAATAAATTCCTTTCTGATTACTAGAGCAGTTTGGCTGGTCCACATCTTAGTGCAAAGTGCACTGTATTTCTGTCACAAAGGGGCACATAAAGCTGGCTTGCAATTTCATACATTAATTTGGAATCCATCAAAGATGTTTTTCAAAAATAGTTGTCAGCTATTCAATGCTTTTTTTAAGTGCTGGTTTCACTGGTCTTCAGCTGTACCACACTGCACAGCAAAGAATACTTATAGAATGCAACCTCCTTTTCTCTTGTTTTTTGGAAACATAAGGGGAAGTTTTAACCCCCAAAACTGGTGGGCGGGTGACCGTCCTGCTCCTAGGAGACGGGCTCGCATTTACATTTTTAATGAGGCTGCGTGCCTCAGATCGTTTTCTCTGTTCCAGTTTTAATGCTGACGGGCCTCGAGAAGTCTGGCAGCTAAATAGGGGAGATAGTGCGTGAAGGTGGAGTTGAGGTAGAAGATCAGCTATGATCTTATTAAATGGCGGAGCAGGCTTGAAGGGCCGAATGGCTTACTCCTGCTCCTATTTCATATATTCTTATGTTCTAGAGAGAGATGTGGAACAGTTAAGTGGTTATCCAGCATTGCCTGTGGGCCACGAAGAGCAGGAATGTTTCCCCCCAGCTCACCAAGCAAACCACCCAGAGATTGGACTCCACCCCCCGCCCACTGCCATCCGATGCCCTCCCAATGTTCTTCCCGGGCCCCGGCGAACTTCTCCCCTCCACATCTAATCACTCCGGTTAACCGTGATCATCTGAAGCTGCGAAATGGATTTTAAAAATGGTAATCAGGTCCTGCCATTAAATTCGGCAAGTCCTAAGGGAATCCAATTCTTCCAGGTTTCCCTACTGTAAAACTGTCCCCTTGTTCCCTTCCCACCACCCCCAAAATATCAGGGCCATAGTAACAAAACAACTTCTCTTTTAATAACACGCTATCCTTTCAGTTATGTCTAGCCACTGACTCCACCCTCTCCCCAACTTCTATCTGAGTCTGAACCGGACTGTTCGCAACCTTGGTGTCATATTCGACCCTGAAATGAGATGTCGACCACATATCCATCAGCATAACTAAGACCGCCTATTTCCACCTCCATAACATCACCCGTCTCCGCCCTTGCAAAAGCTTATCCGCTGAAGAAACACTCATCCTTTGTTAACTCTAGACATGACTATTCCAACGCACTTCTGGCTGGCCTCCCACATTCTACCCTACGTAAACTAGAGGCGATTCAAAACTCGGCTGCCCACATCCTAACTCATACCAAGTCTCGCTCAACCATCACGCCTGTGCTCGCTGACCTACATTGGCTCCCAGTTATGCAAGCCTCGATTTCAAAATTTTCATCCTTGTTTTCAAACCCCTCCCTATCTCTGTAAACTCCTTCAGGCACCGCCCCCCCTCCCCCCACAAGATATCTGCGCCCCTCTAATTCTGCCCTCTTGAGCATCCCTAATTATAATCGCTCAACCATTGGTGGCTGTGCCTTCCGTTGCCTAGGCCCTAAGCTCTGAAATTCCCTGCCTAAACTTCTCTGTCTCTCTACCTCTTTTTCCAGCTTTAAGACGTTCCTTAAAACATAAGAAATAGGAACAGGAGTAAGCCATACGGCCCTTCTAGCCTGCTCCGCCATTCAATAATATCATGGCTGACTGATCATGGACTCAGCTCCACTTCCCCGCCCGCTCCCCATAACTCCTTATCCCCTTATCCTTTAAGAAACTGTCTGTTTCTGTCTTAAATGTATTCAATGTCCCAGCTTCCACAGCTCTCTGAGGCAGCGAATTCCACAGATTTACAACCCTCTGAGAGAAGAAATTTCTCCTCATCTCTGTTTTAAATGGCGGCCCCTTATTCTAAGATCATGCCCTCTAGTTCTAGTCTCCCCCTTCAGTGGAAACATCCTCTCTGCATCCACCTAGTCAAGCCCCCTCATAATCTTATACGTTTCGCTAAGATCAGCCCTCATTCTTCTGAATTCCATTGAGAAGAGGCCCAGCCTACTCAACCATTCCTCATAAGTCAACCCCCTCATCCCTGGAATCACCCTAGTGAACCTTCTCTGAACTGCCTCCAAAGCAAATATATCCTTTCGTAAATATGAAAACCAAAACTGCACACAGTATTCCAGGTGTGGCCTCACCTGTTATATATGTGGACTTGTATTTGCTCTGTACAGCCGACGGAGGGCTCGTCCCTGGAGTCTCAGGAGACCCATAATCCCTTGGGAGCACAGGTATTTAAGGAGGCTTTACAGGTTGTAGAGGCACTCTGGTGATCTGCAATAAAAGACTAAGGTCACACTTTACTTTGAGTTCACAGTGTTCAGTCTGACTCTTTCTCCATACACAACAAGTGGCGGCGACAAGATACTGATAGCAAACCCAAAGATGCAGAGAACAGTGGGCATCCTGGAGAAATTCTCGGAGGGAGATGATTGGGAAACTTTTGTGGAGCGACTCGATCATTACTTCGTGGCCACGAGTTAGATGGGGAAGAGAGCGCTGCCAAACGAAGGGTGATCTTCCTCACCGTCTATGGGGCACCAACGTATGGCCTCATGAAGAATTTGCTCACTCCAGCGAAACCCACGGAAAAATCATACCACAATTTGTGCACACTGGTCCGAGAGCATTTGAACCTGAAGGAAAGCGTTCTGATGGCGAGGTACCAGTTCTACACTTACAAAAGGTCTGAAGGCCAGGAAGTGGCGAGTTATATCGCCGAGCTAAGACGCCTGGATGACATTGCGAATTTGAAGGACATTTGGAGCACATGCTCAGAGACTTTTTCGTACTTGGTATTGGCCACGAAACCATACTTCGCAAACTTTTCACTGTAGAGATCCCAACCTTGAGTAAGGCCATAGCGATAGCCCAGGCATTCATTGCCACCAGTGACAATACGAAGCAAATCTCTCAGCACACAAGTGCTGCTACAAGTACTGTGAACAAACTGATGTTGTTTTCAAATTGTAACATTACACATATCTGCAGCTACACGTCCGCAGATGTTTCAGAGTCCACCATCAAGGGTGATGAATGCAAAGTCATTAACACCTTGTTGGCACTCTGGGGGTGATCATCGTTTCATTACTGCTGATTCAAAGAGTACATTTACAAGGGCTGTGGAACAATGGGACACCTCCAATGAATGTGCAGGCGAGCTGCAAAGCCTCTTAAACCTGCAAACCACCATGTTGCAGAGGAGGACAGATCCACAGAGGATCACGATGAACCAGAGCCTCAGATCAAGGAGGCAGAGATACATTGGGTGCACACATTCATCACAAATTGTCCCCCGATAATACTGAATGTTGAACTAAATGGACTCCCGGTGTCAATGCAGCTGGACATGGGTGCGAGCCAGTCCATCATGGGCAAAAAGACTTTTGAAAGGTTGTGGTGCAACAAGGCCTCAAGGCCAGTCTTAACTCCAATTCGCACAAAACTAAGAACTTACACTAAAGAACTGATTCCTGTAATCAGCAGTGCTACCGTAAAGGTCTCCCACGATGGAGCGGTGCACAAGCTACCACTCTGGGTGGTACTGGGCGATGGTCCCACGCTGCTCGGCAGGAGCTGGCTGGGAAAGATACGCTGGAACTGGGACGACGTTCGAGCACTATCGCCCACTGATGACACTTCATGTGCCCAGGTCTTAAACAAATTTCCTTTGCTGTTCAAACCAGGCATCGGGAAATTCCAAGGAGCAAAAATACAGGTCCACCTAATTCCAGGGGTACGACCCATCCATCACAAGGTGAGAGCAGTACCATACATGATGAGAGAAAGGGTAGAGATCGAGCTAAACTGGCTGAAACGAGAGGGCATCATTTCACCGATCAAGTTAAATGAGTGGGCCAGTCCTCAAGGAAGACTGCACCGTCAGAATCTCTGGTGATTACAAAGTATCTTATCAATCGTTTCTCCCTGCAGGACCAATACCCACTACCAAAGACCGACAACCTCTTTGCAACGCTAGCAGGAGGAAAGACGTTCATGAAGCTGGATCTGACTGCAGCCTACATGACGCAGGAACTGGAGGAATCATCGAAGGCCCTCACCTGCATCAACAGGCACAAAGGTCTTTTTGTTTATAACAGATGCCCGTTTGGAATCCAATCGGTGGCGGCGATATTCCAGAGAAACAAGGAAAGCTTACTGAAGTCGGTCCCACACATCATGGTCTTCCAGGACGACAACTTGGTCACAGGTTGGAACACAGTCGAGCATCTGCAGAACCTGGAGGAGGTTCTTACTCGGCTCAACCACATGGGGCTCAGGTTAAAACGCGCGAAGTGCATTTTCCTGGCGCCTGAAGTGGAGTTCCAGGGAAGGAGGATTGCGACGGACGGCATCAGGCCTACCAACACGAAGACGGAAGCAATCGAGAATGCACCGAGGCCACAGAATGTGACGGAGCTGCGGTCGTTTTTGGGACTCCTGAACTACTTTGATAACTTCTTACCGGATCTCAGCACACTGTTAGAACCACTGCATGTCTTGTTATGAAAAGGGGACGAATGGGTTTGGGGCAAAAGTCAAGAAAATGCCTTTGTAAAAGCGAGAAAATTGTTATGCTCAACAAATTGCTTGTGTTGTATGATGCATGTAAGCGTTTGATACTAGCATGTGATATGTCGTCATATGGCGTCAGGTGTATATTGCAACAAGCTAATGATTTCGAGAAACTGCAACCGGTTGCTTATGCATCCAGGAGTCTGTCTAAGGCTGAGAGAGCCTACAGCATGATTGGGAAAGAAGCGTTAGCGTGTGTCTATAGGGTAAAGAAAATGCATCAATATCTGTTTGGGCTAAAATTCGAATTGGAAACTGACCATAAGCCACTTATATCCCTGTTCTCTGAGAGTAATGGGATAAATAGCAATGGATCGGCCCACATCCAGAGATGGACTCTCACGTTGTCCACATACAACTACGCCATCCGCCACAGGCCAGGCACAGAAAACTGCACCGATGCTCTCAGTAGGCTGCCATTGTCCACCACGGGAATGGAAATGGCGCCGCCCGCAGATCTAGCCATGGTTATGAAAGCATTTGAGGGTGAGCAATCATCCGTCACTGCCCGGCAGATCAAAACCTGGATAAGCCAGGACCCCTTATTATCTCGAGTCAAAAGCTGTGTGCTTCACGGTAGCTGGTTCAGTGTCCCAGTGGAAATGCAGGAAGAGTTAAAGCCATTCCAGCGGCGCAAAGATGAAATGTCTATACAGGCAGACTGCCTCCTGTGGGACAATTGAGTAGTGGTCACCAAGAAGGGCAGAGACACCTTCATCAATGACCTCCACAGTACCCACCCAGGCATCGTAATGATGAAAGCGATAGCCAGATCCCTCGTGTGGTGGCCCGGTATCGATGCGGACTTAGAGTCCTACGTTCACAGATATAATACATGCTCACAGTTAAGCAATGTACCCAGGGAGGCGCCACTAAGTTTACGGTCTTGGCCCTCCAAACCGTGGTCTAGGGTACACGTCGACTATGCAGGCCCGTTCTTGGGTAAAATGTTCCTTGTGGTTGTAGACGCGTATTCCAAGTGGATTGAATGCGAGATAATGTTGGCTAGCACGTCCACTGCCACGACTGAAAGCCTGCGGGCCATTTTTGCCACACACGGCCTACCCGATGTTCTGGTGAGCGACAACGGGCCATATTTTACAAAAGCTGAGTTCAAAGAATTCATGACCCGTAACGGGATCAAACATGTCACATCTGACCCATTTAAACCAGTGTCCAATGGTCAGGCAGAGAGAGCAGTGCAAACCATCAAGCAAGGCTTGAAGAGGGTAACTGAAGGCTCACTACAGACTCGCCTATCCCGAGTCCTGTTTAGCTACCACACGAGACCCCACTCGCTCACTGGGATCCCACCTGCTGAACTGCTCATGAAAAGTGCACTTAAACAAGGCTCTCATTAGTTCACCCTGATTTACATGAACAGGTAGAGAGCAGGCTGCTTCAACAAAGTGCATACCATGATAGCACAAATGTGTCACGCGAGATTGAAATCAATTATCCTGTATTTGTATTGAATTATGGACAAGGTCCCCCAAGTTGCTTCCGGTTCACTGTTGTGGCCAAAGAGAGGAGCAGGGTGTTTCAGATCAAACTTTCAAATGGACTCATTCACCGGAAACACTTGGACCGAACCAAACTCAGATTCACGGACTATCCTGAGCAACCCTCCTTGGACCCTACCTTTTTTTGATCCCCCAACATACAGACTAGTGGCAACCGGCACCACGGCTGACCACAAAGCAGAACCCATCATCCACAGCAGCCCAGCAGGGCCCAACACACCAGACAGCCCAGCAAGGCCAGCTGCACAGCAGCCCAACAAATGATTCAACAACACCAGCTTTCACACTGAGACGATCAACCAGGGCAAGAAGGGCCCCAGATTGACTCGCATTGTAAATAGTTGCACTATTGACTTTGAGGGGGGAGTTATATATGTATACTTGTGTATATACTCTGTACAGCCACCAGAGGGCTCATCCCCTGGAGTCCCAAGGGATCCCATAATCCCTTAGGAGCACAGATATTTAAGGAGGCTTCACAGGTTGGGGAGGCATCCTGGAGACCTACAATAAAAGACGAAGGTCACACTTACTTTGAGCTCACAGTGTTCAGTCTGACTCTTTCTCCACACACAACATCACCAATACCTTATATAGCTGTAGCAAGACTTCCCTGCTGTTATACTCCATCCCTTTTGCAATAAAGGCCAAGATACTATTGGCCTTTCTGATCACTTGCTGTACCTGCATACTATCCTTTTGTGTTTCATGCACAAGTACCCTCAGGTCCCGTTGTACTGCGGCACTTTGCAATCTTTCTCCATTTAAATAATAACTTGCTCTTTGATTTTTTTTCTGCCCAATTGCATGACCTCACACTTTCCAACATTATACTCCATCTGCCAAATTTTTGCCCACTCACTTAGCCTGTCTACATTCTTTTGCAGATCTTTTGTGTCCTCCTCACACATTGCTTTTCCTCCCATCTTTGTATCATCAGCAAACTTGGCTACGTTACACTCGGTCCCTTCTTCCAATTCGTTAATATAGATTGTAAATAGTTGGGGTCCCAGCACTGATCCCTGCGGCACCCCACTAGTTACTGGTTGCCAACCAGAGAATGAACCATTTATCCTGACTCTCTCTGTTCTCTGTTAGTTAGCCAATCCTCTATCCATGCTAATATATTACCCCCAACCCCGTGAACTTTTATCTTGTGCAGTAACCTTTTATGTGGCACCTTGCCAAATGCCTTCTGGAAGTCCAAATACATCACATCCACTGGTTCCCCTCTATCCACCCTGTTCGTTACATCCTCAAAGAACTCCAGCAAATTTGTCATACATGACTTCCCCTTCATAAATCCATGCTGACTCTGCCTGACCGAATTTTGCTTTTCCAAACGTCCTGCTATTGCTTTGTCCAACTATTTACAATCTATATTAACGACTTGGAAGAAGGGACTGAGTGTAATGTATCCAAGTTTGCTCACGATACAAAGATGGGAGGAAAATTAACGTGTGAGGAGGACACAAATAATCTGCAAAAGGACATAGACAGGCTAAGTGAGTGGGCAAACATTTGGCAGATGGAGTATAATGGTGGAAAGTGTGAGGTCATGCACTTTGGCAGAAAAAAAATCAAAGAGCAAGTTATTGCTTCCTTTTTGACTGAGCTTTTGGTCACCTGCCCTAATTTCTCCTTATGTGGCTCGGAATCAATTCTTTTGTCTCAAAGTACTCCTGTGAAGCACCTTGGGATGTTTCACTATGTTAAAGGCGCGATATAAATACAAGTTATTGTTGTTGCTACTTTTGCAAAGAGAGAATATACCTGATTGACAATTCAATGGAAAAACACAATCACTGAAAACCATCACACTTTAAATAGATTTGTTTTACTTATAATGAAAATATGAAAACATTCTGCCATGCCTGCAGGGTAATGATCAAGGATATTTTATAATCCATTACTGTCTGGAAAAATATGGAATTAAAATTGTTTGTATATAGTTCTTTCTCAGAAGCTAACTTCTCTGCACAAATCCTAGGCTTGGAGTTGGAGGTTTGATGTGTTTTGATGCCAGACAAGGCCCAATAATAACATACTTGTAATGTCAAATGTTCTTGTATGTTTGCAATTTGCAAAAATCTATTGCCTTGGAAGAATTTGAATTTGGCTCATTATTATGATTTATATTTAGATGTGGTTTTCCCTTTAAAAAAATATATCAGCACACATGCACTGAGGAGTGTAATTTTGTTGTGCATATGTATGGCACTATTTTACATGTCCCATACCATGACTGCCACTTGCGACTAAAAGTTGTTGTTACAAAGGAACAAGCATATTAAAAAAAATGTTTAAATAATGTTCAGTATTGAAGGTGTTATGAGCCCATTTTAACTTTTCTGCAGTTGTATACTGTCCTGATGTGGACAAAAATCAAAGTTCCTTCATCGGCACTTAGGTCAAAATCCTGAAATTCCTTACCTAACATAATTGTGGGAACACCATCACCACAAAAACTAGAGAGTTTCAAGGTGAAGGCCCATCACCATCCTTTCTGGGCAACCAGGGATGGGCAATAAATACAGTCTTTCCAGCACCACACACGTCCCATGAATGAAAAATTGGAGAAAAAAAATCCATCTCTCCCTTTCTAACTCTATTGGCCAATCATAAAGCACTGTAGTAAACATAAAAATGTTTTATTTGATTAAAGTTGAATCTAATATTATAGTCACTGTTGCCCACACATTCTCCCACATTGAAGTCTGATACTGCATCACATCTACAAATCGTTCAGTTGACCTACCCTCAATACAAGGTGGATCACTATCCAACCATTGAATGCCTGGGAAATTAAAATCCCCAATTGCACAAACATTTCTCAATTCAGTTACATCCACGGGTTCAGGTTGTGTAGGATTTCCAGGGAGGAGTGCTTTGACTGCCTGTTGCTATTTCAAGCCTTGTGTTTGCCCGGGCGACCTTAGACAGAGATATTGCAGGTATTCATTTGAAGCCTTCTGTTACTGGTAGACACCATGGGATGCAGTTTGTTTTAAGAACATAAGAACATAAGAAATAGGAGCAGGAGTAGACCTTGAGCCTGCTCCGCCATTTAATAAGATCATGGCAGATCTGATCATGGACTCAGTTCCAATTCCCTGCCCGCTCCCCATAACCCTTTATTCCATTATCACTCAAAAATCTGTCTATCTCTGCCTTAAATATATTCAATGCCCCAGCCTCCACAGCTTTCTGGGGCAGAGAATTCCACAGATTTACAACCATCTGAGAGAAGAAGTTCCTCCTCATCTCAGTTTTAAATGGATGGCCCTTTATTCTGAGACTATCTCCCCTAGTTTTAGTTTCCCCTATGAGTGGAAATATCCTCTCTGCATCCATTTGTAGAGCCCCCTCATTGTCTTATATGTTTCAATAAGATCACCTCTCATTCTTCTGAACTCCAATGAATATAGGCCCAATCTACTCAATCTATTTTCATAAGTCAACCCCCTCATGTCCGGAATCAACCTAGTGAACCTTCTCTGAACAACCTCCAATGCCAGTATAGCCTTCCTTAAATACGGAGACCAAAACTGTATGCAGTATTCCAGGTGTGGCCTCACCAATATTCTTCTCTGATTTTATACTCTATTCCCCTTGCAATAAAGGCCAACATTCCATTTGCCTTCCTGATTACTTGCTGTACCTGCATACTAACTTTTTGTGTTTCATGCACAAGGACCCCCAGGTCCCTCTGTACTGCAGCACTTTGCAATTTTTCTCCATTTAAATTATAATTTGCTTTTCTATTTTTCCTGCCAAAGTGGATAACCTCACATTTTCCCACATTATACTCCATCTGCCAAATATTTGCCCACTCACTAAGACTGTCTATATCCCTTTGCAGATTTTTTGTATCCTGCTCACAATTTGCTTTCCCACCCATCTTTGTATCATCAGCAAACTTGGCTACATTACACTTTGTCCCTTTATCCACGTCATTAATATAGATTGTAAATAGTTGAGACCCCACTAGTTAGTCACTGTTTGCTAACTGGAAAATGGCCCATTTAGCCCGACTCTCTGTTTTCTGATGGTTAGCCAATCCTTTATCCATGCTAATATATTACCCCCAACCCCGTGAAGTTTTATCGTGCACTAACCTTTTATGTGGCACCGTATAAAATTCCTTCTGGAAACCCAAATACACCACATCCACTGGTCCCCCCCTTATCCACCCTGCTCATTACATCCTCAAAGAATTCCAGCAAATTTGTCAAACATGATTTCCCTTTCTTAAAACCATGTTGACTCTGCTTGATTGAATTATGCTTTTCCAAATATCCCACTACTGCTTACTTAATTGCAGCATTTTCCCAACAACAGATGTTAGGCTAACTGGTCTCTAGTTTCCTGCTTTTTGTCTGCCTCCTTTTTTAAATCATCATAGGAAGTCCCTTGAAATCGAGAAAGACATGCTTCCACTTTAAAAGTGAGTTCTTCGGTGACTGAACAGTCCAATACAGGAATTACAGTCTCTGTCACAGGTGGGATAGGCAGTTATTGAAGGAAAGGGTGGGTGGGACTGGTTTGTCGCACACTCCTTCCGCTGCCTGCGCTTGTTTTCTGCATGCTTTCGGTGTTACATTTGCGGTTTTCCAATCTGCTGGGACCGCCCCAGAATCCAGGGAATTTTGGTAGATTACAACCAATGCCTCCACTATCTCTGCAGCCACTTCTTTTAGGACCCTAGGATGTAAGCCATCAGGTCCAAGGGACTTGTCCGCCTTTAGTCCCATTATTTTACTGAGTATTACTTCTTTAGTGATAGTGATTGTCCCTACACCCCCTTGATTATCCACTGTTGGGATGTTTTTAGTGTCTTCTACCATGAAGACCGAAACAAAATATTTTGTTCAACATCTCTGTCATTTACCTATTCTCCATTATTAATTCCCCAGCCGCATCCTCTAGGGGGCCAACATTTTTCTTGTTGGAGAAAATCAGGCGATGATCTAATCAACACATTTTTAGTTTGAGGGTGGCCATTTGAATGTTGGTGCCCTCTTCCTGGGGAGGGCACTTGTGATGTTTATTTTGGCCTGGTGAGATTGCGTTAGCCTGATATCAATTAAATGGTCCTATTAAAATAGTCCCAATTTAGTTGCCATTGTAATTTGTCCCCAGAGGTGTATAACAGGTTCGGTGCTCTATTGTGGGTAATATCTTGATCCACCTGAACCCAGGTAGCTTCTGCTGTACTATGTGAATCTAAATAATCCCTCCTGTAGAACAGTTTGGTTCTCATGAACAAATACAGTGCACAATTAAGTCTATCTACAAAGGTGAGGGAAACCAGCATATACTCTTCTGGATCCCTAATCTGAAATTTATTTATGCCGGAGTAATAACATAATAGGATATTGTATTGCTTGATCCCTGAAGAACTCAGCACAGAAGGGTTGATAATTTTTTTTTCACATTAAAATCTATGATCCACTCTTCATTGACGTGGTGCCTTCAGGTCCCTAGACCCTAATCTCTGGAATTCCCTCCCTAAATATCTTTGCCTCACTCCTTCTCCCCCTTTAATTTACTCCTTAAAACCTACCTCTTGACCAAGCTTTTGATCACCTGTCCTGATATCTTTATGTGGCTCAGTGTCAAATTCTGCTGATGACTATTCTGCTGTGAAGAACCTTGGGACATTTTTACAATGTTAAAAGCGCTATATAAATATAAGTTGTTGTTGCTGTTAGCTGGAAGAAGTTAAGACTCATTCAGAACTGGATGGTTCAACACTACAATAAACAACAGTTCTCACAATGAACCTCACCACCTGCACTGCACTTGCATGAAATTGATTCAAAAAAAGATTCAGGGGGCAGTAATGCGGTGTTTACTGACCAGGCGCGGCGAGAAGATCGACTCCCTGCATAATCGGTGGGAGGTTTGCAGTGGTGGTACAGCACTGCGCCCCGATCTCCTTCATCTGGCAATCGTAACATACTCGCCGTGCACATCGCCCCGGTAGCGCCCCGACCCGAACTTCAGTTCCGAACCCTGCAGCAGCGCCGAGCGAAAACACCGGCAGCTGCCGGAGGCGTTCATTGGGAGGCCGGGCACTTCAGGGGCAATGCTTAAAGGTGAGGTGGCCGAGGTATGTTTTAAAAAAAAATTTACATTGCTCTCTCTGATTTTTGTTTCAAGTTTCTCCCCCACAGTGCATTGGGCTGATCGGGCCGGATCATGGCTGCAGTTTGGAAACACGTAATTTTTTGCAGAGCCTGCAGCGATGGCCCTTCCCTTTAAGGCAGGGAAGGAGCCTTCCAACACGGCAGCGCTGCACGGCCCAGTGTGCAGTGCTGCACAAGTACCTCCCCGCCTGCTGCCTCTTGCACTCCAGGAAGGAATTTCTCTCCCAAAATGTTTTACAATGCAGGTAACCAAAGCATGTACTGTCAGGTAAACACTTCAGCAACCATGGGTGCGTCTCTGATTTGTATGTTTTTTTTGGCCAGGGCTGAAATTGAACTTTTAGGTAAACTGGCTTTACAGATACTGGTAAATAAACTGACTCACCTTATTTAATCAGCTCACTGTACCCTCCAGCTGTAAACGCATTGGCCTAAGTTCAAGTTCTTTAACAATAAATCAGATAGTTCCTGCTTCATGATATATTTTAGTATTCCATTCCCTGGGTCTCTCTCTTTTCACCAACTCAATTTTGTACTCACTAATCTGTGTAAGATATAAGCAGCTGAAAAGACATTAGGATCTATTTTCAACTTGCCACCTGGGTGTAAAACTAATATTGTGTCTTCCTCGATTTCGAGGAACTGCCTAGGACCTATGACCTGGGATTGACTGCCCATTGTAGTAACTGTCCTATTTTTATTTCCATTGTAGAAACGCAAATCGAGCAGCTCCTATAATAGGCGGCTGATTCACAACGCTAGTTTTACACCCAGGAGGCAAGTTGAAAATCTACCCTGTTACTCATGTGGATTTTAAACAGGCTGCTTGCAGGATCGGGCCTGTAAACCATGCCAGGGTCATATACACCAAGGATAAAATTGTAGAGGAAAGAAGCTCAGTTCTTCCAGCCATAAGCCTCCTTGGATGATTCATTTTAAGAAGTGGGACCTGGAGTTTCTACTGGTTACGGTGATGCATCATAAGGCTGGCCTGCATGGGACTGGCTCACAGGTTTCCTAAACTAATGTGAACTTAACAGCTTAGACTGAGATTGGTCATAAGGTGAAGAAAGAGTGCAGGGAACTGAGTCTAACTTGGAATGATCACGAGAGAGAAACAGACCATAATTGGGAGGGAGGGGGGAAGGGAAACATGCTGGCCCTGTGAAATTAGCACTTGAGAAGCAGAGCATAAAATCATAGAAATTTACCGTTCAGCCCATCGTGTCTGTGCCAGTTGAAAAAGAACTAATCAGCCTAATCCTCCTTTCCAGCTCTTGATCCATAGCCATGCAGGTTATGGCACTTCAAGTACATATCCAAGTACATTTAAAATGCAATGAGAGTTTCTGCCTCTACCACCCTTTCAGGCAATATGTTTCCGACCCCCACAGCCCTCTGGGTGAAGAAAGTTCTCCTCAAATCCCCTCTAATCCTTTGACCAATTACTTTAAATCTATGCCCCCTGGTTATTGACCTCTCTGCTAAAGGAAATAGATGCTTCCTATCCACTCTGTCTAGGTCTCTCATAATTTTACACATCTCAATTAACTCTCCCTCTGGCCTCCTCTGTTCCAAGGAAAGCAGCCCCAGCCGATCCAATCTTTCCTCATAGCTAAAATTCTCCAGTCCTGGCAACATCCTTGTAAATCTCCTCTGTACCCTCTCTAGTGCAAACATATCTTTCCTGTAATGTGGTGACCAGAACTGCACGTAGTACTCTAGCTGTGGCCTAACTAGTGTTTTATACATTTCTAGCACAACGTCCCTACTCTTATTTTCTATTCCTTGGCTAATAAAGACAAGTATTCCGTATGCCTCTTAATCACCTTAATTTCTTGTCCTGCTACCTGCAGGGATCTGTGGACCTTTACTCCAAGGTCCCTCTATTCCTCTACACTTCTCAGAATCCTACCATTTATTGTGTATTCCCTTGTCTTGTTAGCCCTCCCCAAATACATTACCTCAGACTTCTCCAGATTGAATTCCATTTGTCACGTTTCTGCCTACCTGGCCAGTCCATGGATATCTTGCTGCAGCCTACTGCGATCATTCTCATTGCCAACCACAAGGCCAATTTTTGTATCATCTGAAAACACATTAATCATGCCGCCTACATTCAAGTCTAAATCATTGATATATGCCACAAAAAGCAGGAAACTTAGTACTGAGCCCTGTGGTTTGTCGTTTGACATCTCATTGTTTGTCCTTGGGATCCCGAAAGTTGAGCCAATCCTTAACTTGGAACACCACTACCTCAAACCTCATATAAGATAATGAGGGGGGCTCAACAAGGGGAAACTAAAACTAGGGGACATAGTCTCAGAATAAGGGGCCGCCCATTTAAAACTGAGATGAGCAGGAATTTCTTCTCTCAGAGGGTTGTAAATCTGTGGAATTCTCTGCCCCAGAGAGCTGTGGAGGCTGGGCCATTAAGGCGGAGATAGACAGATTTTTGAGCGATAAAGGAATAAAGGGTTATGGGGAGTGGGCAGGGAAATGGAGCTGAGTCCATGATCAGATCAGCCATGATCTTATTAAATGGTGGAGCAGGCTCGAGGGGCCAGGTGGCCTATTCATGCTCCTATTTCTTATGTTCTTATGTCCACCAGGTTTCAGAACAAGATGTTGAGGAAACTCTCAAATTATGTGGGGAAGAAGCTTTCTCCACAACGAGCAGGTCTAAGCCCACCAGCACTGCTGCTACATGTTTCCTAAAGATTAACCCTCAGGAGTTAAGAAAGTTAACAAGTGATGTAAGTTAAATGTAGCTATAGTTGTAGAATGAATGTCCAGTGGTTAATTTATATCTCTTTATTTGCTGCTCTGAGCATTTCTTGTTCGTGAAAAGCAAGATACTGCTGATGCTGGAATATGGATTAAAAACAGAAAAAGCTGGAAATCTCAGCAGGTCGGGCAACATCTGTGGAGCGGAAGCAGAGTTAATGTTTCGGGTCGATGACCCTTCGTCAGAACTGGAGAGTGTTCAGAAAGAACAGATTCTTAACAAGCACTGAAAGGGGGAGGGGAAGAAAGAACAAAAGGGAAGGTCTGTGATAGGTTGGAAGACAGGAGAGATTAGAGAAACAAAAGGGATGATGGCCCAAATTCAAATGGTAATGCCAAGAATTAGAAAAACATTAGTAAAGATAGGGTATGAATGGTGGGATAATGACCAACTTCCATTAGAGACAAGGAGAGAAAAGAGAAAGAAACAGGCTCTGAGGTGAGTGTGGGGGCAGGGAGGGTGCGGTTGGCAGGGTGGGGGGGGAAAGGGAGCCAAATATTGCCAGCGGTTACGTTCTGAAATTTTGAACTCGATGTTTAGTCCAGAAGGCTGTAAAGTGCCTAAACAAAAGATGAGGTGCTGTTCCTCGAGCTTGCGTGAAGCTTCGTTGGAACAATGTAGGAGACCGAGGTCAGAGGTCAGCTTGTTAAGAATCTGTTCTTTCCAAACACTCCAGTTCTGACGAAGGGTCAGAGGTGCTGTTTGTCCGATGAGACGTTAAACCATCTGCCCTCTCAGGTGGATGTAAAAGATCCCATGGCACTATTTCGAAGAAGAGCAGGGGAGTTATCCCAGGTGTCCTGGCCAATATTTAATCATCAATCAACATAACAAAACAGATTATCTGGTCATTATCACATTACTGTTTGTCAGAGCTTATCACATTACAACAGTGACTACACTCCAAAAGTACTGCATTGGCTGTAAAGTGCTTTGAGATGTCCGGTGGTCGTGAAAGGCGCTATATAAATGCAAGTCTTTATTTTTTACAAATAACCTAGCTTTTTGCAGGGTCTTCTCACCATATAGAAACCCTGAGACACTGTGATATTCCTAAAATAACATTTTGATGAGTGGGTGAAAAAACACCTTTATTTAGTTATGGTGCAATTTATTAGTGTATTTATCGTGAATTGTCTTCTCTTCCTCAAAGATACCATGAGGGTTCCTGCAGAGCACAGGGAAACGACACAAAAATTGGATAATCCTCTCCCGCCGATCCATCAACTTGGACGCTCGGACTGCTTTCAGTTCATCCAAGCACTTCAACTCTATGTGCGGTCCAGATGGACAGTGTTTTTTTGTATAAATTAAGTGACTAATAACTGGCTGAGAAACGGATTGCATTTATGGTTTATGACTGCAGTATTGGTTTCCATATTTACGAAAGGATATACTTGCTTTGGAGGCAGTTCAGAGAAGATTCACTAGGTTGATTCCGGGGATGAGGGGGTTGGCTTATGAGGAAAGGCTGAGTAGGTTGGGCTTCTACTCAGTGGAATTCAGAAGAATGAGAGGTGATCTTATCGAAACGTATAAGATTATGAGGGGGCTTGACAAGATGGATGCAGAGAGGATGTTTCCACTGATTGGGGAGACTAGAACTAGAGGGAATGATCTTAGAATAAGGGACCACCCATTTAAAACAGATGAAGAGAAATTTCTTCTCTCAGAGGGTTGTATATCAGTGGAATTCGCTGCCTCAGAGAGCTGTGGAAGCTGGGACATTGAGTAAATTTAAGACAGAAATAGACAGTTTCTTAAATGATAAAGGGATAAGGGGTTATGGGGAGGGGGCGGGGAAGTGGAGCTGAGTCCATGATCAGATCAGCCATGATCTTATTGAATGGCGGAGCAGGTTCGAGGGGCCGTATGGCCTACTCCTGTTCCTATTTCTTATGTTCTTATGTTCTTATTGAACAAATAATAGAATTTGAGCATTTTCCTATATTTAAAGTTATAGGGGTAAAAATTGTTAATATTTTTCGGGCATAAAACGGGTAAAGCATACCAATTTAGCAGGCTTTGGTCCCACTGCTAAATTTGTAAGGCTAATTTTATATGCGTCCTAGGCCTTGAGCATGTAAATTGGGACCCGCTTTTGAAAATTGGTCAGCATGAGGACGACAGATGTCAGGCTTCACTGACTCCCACGACCACCAATGAGAGGTAAGTGCTTAAAAAATATTTCAAAACAAAGATATCCTGGAAAGTCAGGGTGAGCAGCAGTGCTCCACTCGGCTTCACTGCAGTCCCAGAGACCATTGCCAGACCTCACTCGGCCCCCTCCCAATCGGTTCATCCACGCTCCCAATTGCATCTCCCAATTTCCCCCCCGCAATACCGAAATCCTCTCTCCATCTCTCAGTCACCTCCACCCTCCCCTCTCCCAGAACCTACCTGGCACTGTAGCGGCCCAAAATTGATGCCCACTGCACCAGCGAGCTGCCTGGGAACGCACAGCAGGTGTCCACAGCTCGCCGATCTAATTGAAATTTAGATCAGGCCTTGGGCCTAGCTATACCGGCACACGGATCGTTCCTTGTGCCCAATTTGCGCCAACAGGCCTGCGTCTGCAATTTCCACCCCATAATCTGCTCCTAAATTTTGTTCTGCATTTGTTTTATTTGCCAATTGATTCTCAATTATTTTTGAGTTCCTGTTTCTGTTTTTTTTGTCTGCAACTGTCTTTTGAGTTTTCTATATTCTTGCAGACCCAGTGGTGATGGGTGGTTGTGAATTGACATATGGTAGACAAAACCAACAATATAAAATATTACTGATGATATGTGAGTTGTGCCATGAACTCTATTGGCTTGTACTGTTTGCCTGGGAAATCTTTCTTTTCTGCTTTGGTTTCACTGCACGACTGTCATTTCCTGCTCCTTAATAGTGTGTGCAGTTTCACACTTTATAGAAAGTATTTGCACATGCAAGCAGGAAAGTAGAGTCCATGGATCCAAAGATTAACCAGCACAGTTGTTTAAATGGAACCTTGGGTGTGTTATCAGTGGACATGTTGGGATAATGCTTGTACCATAATCAAAGATTCTGAATAGATAGCAGCAGTAATGTTATAACCAAAGCACTACTGTACTGTAAGCACTACACTAATAGTCACCCTGCTGTAGCAGATATTTAGTTTTTTACAGAAACAAATTCTTTTTAAAGAAGCTATACTTTTAAAGCTGCATATAGGCTAATTTTCCTATTCATCACTGTAAAATATAGCACTTGTGTACACAACACGGACTCTTATTACAAGTAAAATATTTTTGAAAAACTGGTTTTGCAATGTTATTAAAGGGGAAAGAATTCTACTGAATTGCTTCAGAATTACTCAATGGTGTGAAAGCAGATAACCACATTCCCTGATGCCTTTCAGTTGTCCATGTTACTGTGCTGATTAGAGATAGCTAGGGGAACAGACATTTTACTAAAATCATCATCATCATCATCATAGGCAGTCCCTCGGAAATGAGGAAGACTTGCTTCCACTCCTGAAGTGAGTTCTTTAGTGGTTGAACAATCCAATACGAGCGCCACAGACACTGTCACAGGTGGGACAGGCAGTCGTTGAGGGAAGGGGTGTGTGGGATTGGTTTGCCGCACGCTCCTTCCGCTGCCTGTGCTTGACTTCTTCACGCTCTCGGCATTGAGATTCTAAGAGCTCAGCGACCTCCCAGATGCAGTTTTCCACCTAGGGCGGTCTTCGGCCAGGGACTCCCAGGAATCAGTAGTGATGTAGCACTTTATCAGGGAAGCTTTGAGGGTGTCCTTGTAATGTTTCCGCTGCCCACTTTTGGCTCGTTTGCCGTGAAGGAGCTCCGCAGAGAGCATTTGCTTACAGAGTCTCGTGTCTGGCATATGAACTATGTGTCCCGCCCAGTGAAGTTGATTGAGTGTGGTCAGTGCTTCAATGCTAGGGATGTTAGCCTGGGCGAGGACACTGATGTTGGTGCGCCTGTTCTCCCAAGGAATTTGCAGGATCTTGCGGAGACATCGTTGGTGATATATCTCCAGCGACTTGAGGTGTCTTCTGTACATCGTCCATGCCTCTGATCCATACAGGAGGATGGCTATTACTACAGCCCTGTAGACCATAAGCTTGGTGAAAGATTTGAGTGCCTGGTCTTCGAACACTCTTTTCCTCAGGTGGCCGAAGGCTGTACTGGCGCAATGGAGGCGATGTTGAATCTCCGCAATGTCTGCTCTTGTTGATAAGAGGCTCCTGAGGTATGGGAAATGGTCCACGTTGTCGAGGGCCGCGCCGTGAATCTTGATGACTGGGGGACAATGCTATGGGGCGAGGACAGGCTGGTGGAGGACCTTTGTCTTACAGATGTTAAGCGTAAGGCCTATGCTTTCGTATGCTTCAGTGAATACATCGACCATATCCTGGAGTTCAACCTCAGAATGTACGCAGATGCAGGCGTCGTCCGCGTACTGTAGCTCAACGACAGAGGTTGGGGTGATCTTGGACCTGGCCTGGAGGCGGCAGAGGTTAAACAGCTTCCCACTGGTTCTGTAGTTTAGTTCCACTCCAGCAGGAAGCTTGTTGACTGAGGTGGAGCATGGCAGTGAGAAAAACATTCCCTTTAAATAACATAATGAAATTCTGCTCCAACAATACTGTAAATAGAGAACTTTGGCCTGGATCCTCTTCCGAGTTACCACCCGATTTTAAGGAATTTAACAGAGAATAGTTTCTAAAAGGCTACTGCTTTAAACCCGCCATAAGAAAAACAATCCCTAAATTCTCTTCCATTAAAAACCACCAGTATCCTTTAAGACCCGGCACAAGCCCATTCCGCCGCATTTAAATAGATTAAAGGGGGTGTGGTTAATTTCTCTGCCCCCTTTCCCTCTATTTATGCCCCTAACAATCACCACCACCCGATCAGTGGCAGTATGAGCAGCTGAAAGATAGCCCCGAGGTGGACTCCATACTGAGAAGGTCATTTTTTTATGCTACTACTGAAGATTGGTGTTTCTGAGCCTGCTTAGTGATTGCTTTCGAACTTGGAGGGTGGAGCCAGGACTTATGGTGCTACTCTCACCCAGCTCTGTTCAGGGTTCTGCCTTCCACTCTTCACATACATTGCTCAATGGGAATACCTTTATTCTGATGTTATAAAGAGAAGGTGGTTAAAGACATGGAAGGGGCTAGGTTAGAAGCTCTGAGGGTATTAATTCCCGACATGTGAACACTCATTCACCAGGGTCTATAAATCGAGATCTTCTTTTGGCAGCTGCACAACATGAAAAGGGTGTACAAGAAGGGGGAGGACGTGGAAGAGGAGAGCCGTTTCCATAGCAAGGATAGCGCAACGGATAACCAGAACCTTCAATAAATAAAGGTTGACTGGTCAAATAAAGTGACTTTACACCTGCCTCTTCTCCCACTCAAAACCCCTCTCCCCCTCCCCCCCTCAACCCTCATCACACTGGGCCCATGTCTAAAGTTCCCTTCTGTGAAGCCATTCGAAGGGGCATGAAAACAATGGGACCATTGCCACTCTTTAAAGAGCAACATTTGTGCTCAATGTTTACAGCCAACTGGATACAGGGGGCACAGTTTGTGAGGTGTAACTGGGCATTAGTATTATGGACTGAATCATCCCCATCAGATAGTGGAAGCCCTGTGAAAGTGTCCTGTTTCAAATGTCCATTGCAGCACTTATCTTTCTGTCTTTGGGAAGTTCTGCAGTCCATGAGAACCTTCCTGTTGTAGTCACGGGAAACTGACTCCTCCCACATTCATCATCTCAACCATATGCATGGAAACCATTTCCACTGCCTTCTGAATCATTACTCATTTGAAAACCAGGCCCCTGAGATCTGGATCCTGAGGATCCTCAGAAGGACATGATTGTTTCTCCCCGTTTCTCTTAGTTTTTCTCCCTCTCTCTCGGTCCTACACTTCTAGGTCCTCATTTTCACTCGTGTTCAGTGACTCACCCAGTGACAACTCTTCTAACTATATAACTAATTCCTATTGAATGCTTTCTCTCTGCTCATCCGTGCACAAGTAAGCTGTCAAGACAGTGTTGTTGGTGAAGTGGCAGCAGCTGTGGATCTGGATATACCTGGTCAGTTATTGAAATGGCTGGCTTCTTCCTTCAAGGCCTCCCTTATGATGCAAAAGACAGAAGTTCTTGTTTAACTGTGCACACAGTGGCATTTTCCCTTGAAGAAATAGAGGGTGAGTGTAAGGATATTGCAATACTTTGAGAAAGCAGATGAAGCTGAAATGATGTATTATGAGCCTCAGCCAGCTTTTACCAAACTTCTCTTGTCAGCTCACCTCCAACCTTACCCTCTCTTACAGTCTTTCCTGTACATCGGCCTATTAAACCGAATGCCTCCTCTTCCTGCGGACTCGGGGTTTTCAATGTCGGTTGACCTCCCCTGGTTGAACTTCTGTGGGAATAGCTGTACATCATTTTTCCCTTTCGAGAGCACACCATATTACTGACCAATGTGTGTCATGGAGACTTGCCCCCATATGAAATCATGAACACCATGATGATGAGAAATGAACATGGACACCTGTAACAGTGAAGTTATCTCCCTTTCTAACTCAGTAGACTATGTGCAATTCAGTTTAGTATAATTCCTCTTTGAAAATACACTTGGAAGTGCTGCTTACACATTGGGCCAACAATTCCAGCCTCCCTGGGTCCATACGGAGTTCCTACAGACCCGGGAAGGCATTGGAAATGCCGGTTTCCAGCACGCAATGTGCATGCGCTGGAAACCGGTATTTCCGATCGGTCAAGTTTCTGGCTTGACAGATGGCTACATCTCGGGAGCGAGGACGTTTGTAAGTGGAAATTTCCGATATTTACGCTTACAAATGTCCTCAAAAATCTTGCGCCTGAAAAAGCAAGTGCATAGCCTAATTTTACAGGTGCAAGTGTTTTTAAAAAATACAAAAACATATAAAAATAAAGTTATTAAAACATATTTTATCATTAAAAACCTTCCCCCCCCCCCCCCCAATGGTAAGTTTATTTTTAAAAACTTTTTTAAAAATCGGGAAATTATTTTTTTCAGACATTAATAACTTTAATTTAAATGAAGGTAGTGTATTTATTTTCTATTTTTTATTAGTGTTTTTGGTGTTTGGGGCTGTGTTTTGGGTGTTTCGGGCTCTATCACAATCATAGTAAGAGGAGTTTAGTACCCTGAAGAACTCCTATTACTATGATACTTTATCTGATTGGCTGGCCAGAGCCATGTGACTCCAGCTGTAGGCCTGCGCACGTGTCGACGTGCACGCGCTGCAACTGAGGAGAGGCCTCAGCATCGGAAAGTCGAATGTGGGCAGCAGCTTAAGGTAGAAGCGTATTTTTTCTCTAAAATGCCCGCAGGAAGACCAAAACGGAATTTCAGGGCCAATGTCCAAGAAACATTTGATTGATGTTTCTCTACAGGATATGGGGAAAGGGCAGGGAAATGGCATTAAAGTAGAAAGCTCCATGTAAGGTTTTAGGACTGATTATAGCATCAATGACCGAGCTTACATCATCAATTACTCCTTTTTCTCAGGCCTCATCCTGCTCCATTTGAAAACTGCAATCACACTCCTCCTAAAAAAAGATCCATCTCAAGCCAGCATCATCTCCAATAGCCACCCAATCTCCAACTTCCTTTTCCTCTCCACGCTCCTGAAATGTGTTGTGGCGTCTCAACTCCATTGCCCAGCTCCATGGGACAACTACCTGTATGAATATACCAGCACATCTCGAGCAATAACTTTCTTTTAACCCACACACCATTCATTCCAGAGTGCCCCAGGATTTGTTCTATCCCACAAGGCCTCTTTGTGATGTTGTTCACAGGCATGGCATGAGTTCCATGTGTACATTGAGGACACCATCTCTACCTCTTCATCACTACCCTCTACCCATGAGCACATCTGTCATGGGTGTAGTGTCATGGATGAGTCAAAACTGACCTCAATTGAACATCAAGTATTGAAACCATTGCTTTTTGGCTATGCAGGAAGAATGTTCCCGATGTTGGGGAAGTCCAGAACCAGGGGTCACAGTCTAAGGATAAGGGGTAAGCCATTTAGGACCGAGATGAGGAGAAACTTCTTCACTCAGAGAGTTGTTAACCGTGGAATTCTCTACCACAGAAAGTTGTTGAGGCCAGTTTGTTCGATATATTCAAGAGGGAGTTAGATATGGCCCTTACAGATAGAGGGATCACGGGGTATGGAGAGAAAGCAGGAAAGGGGCACTGAGGTGAATGATTAGCCATGATCTTATTGAATGGTGGTGCAGGCTCGAAGGGCTGAATGGCCTACTCCTGCACCTATTTTCTGTGTTTCTATATTTCTATGGTCCTTTGCTGTTGATACCATCCCCTTCCCAAAAGTAGTAATCTCGGGATTGCTACCAGTGCCACGTGCTAGTCAGAGTAGGAATCGCAGGATAGCGCAGATGAATACGTGGCTTGAGCAGTGGTGCATCAGGGAGGGATTCAAATTCCTGGGGCATTGGAACCGGTTCTGGGGGAGGTGGGACCAGTACAAACCGGACGGTCTGCACCTGGGCAGGACCGGAACCAATGTCCTAGGGGGAGTGTTTGCTAGTGCTGTTGGGGAGGAGTTAAACTAATATGGCAGGGGGATGGGAACCAATGCAGGGAGACAGAGGGAGACAAAAAGGAGGCAAAAGCAAAAGACAGAAAGGAGATGAGGAAAGGTGGAGGGCAGAGAATCCCAAGGCAAAGAACAAAAAGGGCCACTGTACAGCAAAATTCTAAAAGGACAAAGGGTGTTAAAAAAACAAGCCTGAAGGCTTTGTGTCTTAATGCAAGGAGTTTCCGCAATAAGGTGGATGAATTAACTGTGCAAATAGATGTTAACAAATATGATGTGATTGGGATTACGGAGATGTGGCTCCAGGATGATCAGGGCTGGGAACGCAACATCCAGGGGTATTCAACATTCAGGAAGGATAGAATAAAAAGAAAAGGAGGTGGGGTAGCATTGCTGGTTAAAGAGGAGATTAATGCAATAGTTAGGAAAGACATTAGCTTGGATGATGTGGAATCTATATGGGTAGAGCTGCAGAACACCAAAGGGCAAAAAACGTTAGTGGGAGTTGTATACAGACCTCCAAACAGTAGTAGTGATGTTGGGGAGGGCATCAAACAGGAAATTAGGGGTGCATGCAATAAAGGTGCAGCAGTTATAATGGGTGACTTTAATATGCACATAGATTGGGCTAGCCAAACTGGAAGCAATACGGTGGAGGAGGATTTCCTGGAGTGCATAAGGGATGGTTTTCGAGACCAATATGTCGAGGAACCAACTAGCGGGTAGGCCATCTAAGACTGGGTGTTGTGTAATGAGAGAGGATTAATTAGCAATCTCATTGTGCGAGGCCCCTTGGGGAAGAGTGACCATAATATGGTGGAATTCTGCATTAGGATGGAGAATGAAACAGTTCATTCAGAGACCATGGTCCAGAACTTAAAGAAGGGTAACTTTGAAGGTATGAAGCGTGAATTGGCTAGGATAGATTGGCGAATGATACTTAAGGGGTTGACTGTGGATGGGCAATGGCAGACATTTAGAGACCGCATGGATGAAATACAACAATTGTACATTCCTGTCTGGCGTAAAAATAAAAAAGGGAAGGTGGCTCAACCGTGGCTATCTAGGGAAATCAGGGATAGTATTAAAGCCAAGGAAGTGGCATACAAATTGGCCAGAAATAGCAGCGAACCTGAGGACTGGGAGAAATTTAGAACTCAGCAGAGGAGGACAAAGGGTTTGATTAGGGCAGGGAAAATGGAGTACGAGAAGAAGCTTGCAGGGATCATTAAGGCGGATTGCAAAAGTTTCGATAGGTATGTAAAGAGAAAAAGGTTAGTAAAGACAAACGTAGGTCCCCTGCAGTCAGAATCAGGGGAAGTCATAACGGGGAACAAAGAAATGGCAGACCAATTGAACAAGTACTTTGGTTCGGTATTCACTAAGGAGGACACAAACAACCTTCCAGATATAAAAGGGGTCAGAGGGTCTAGTAAGGAGGAGGAACTGAGGGAAATCATTATTAGTCGGGAAATTGTGTTGGGGAAATTGATGGGATTGAAGGCCGATAAATCCCCAGGGCCTGATGGACTGCATCCCAGAGTACTTAAGGAGGTGGCCTTGGAAATAGCAGATGCATTGACAGTCATTTTCCAACATTCCATTGACTCTGGATCAGTTCCTATCAAGTGGAGGATAGCCAATGTAACCCCACTTTTTAAAAAAGGAGGGAGAGAGAAAACAGTGAATTATAGACCGGTCAGCCTGACCTCAGTAGTGGGTAAAATGATGGAATCAATTATTAAGGATGTCATAGCAGCGCATTTGGAAAATGGTGACATGATAGGTCCAAGTCAGCATGGATTTGTGAAAGGGAAATCATGCTTGACAAATCTTCTGGAATTTTTTGAGGATGTTTCCAGTAAAGTGGACAAAGGAGAACCAGTTGATGTGATATATTTGGATTTTCAGAAGGCTTTCGACAAGGTCCCACACAAGAGATTAATGTGCAAAGTTAAAGCACATGGGATTGGGGATAGTGTGCTGATGTGGATTGAGAACTGGTTGTCAGACAGGAAGCAAAGAGTAGGAATAAATGGGTACTTTTCAGAATGGCAGGCAGTGACTAGTGGGGTACCGCATGGTTCTGTGCTGGGGCCCCAGCTGTTTACATTGTACATTAATGATTTAGACGAGGGGATTAAATGTAGTATCTCCAAATTTGCGGATGACACTAAGTTGGGTGGCAGTGTGAGCTGCGAGGAGGATGCTATGAGGCTGCAGAGTGACTTGGATAGGTTAGGTGAGTGGGCAAATGAATGGCAGATGAAGTATAATGTGGATAAATGTGAGGTTATCCACTTTGGTGGTAAAAACAGAGAGACAGACTATTATCTGAATGGTGACAGATTAGGAAAAGGGAAGGTGCAACGAGACCTGGTACATCAGTCATTGAAGGTTGGCATGCAGGTACAGCAGGCGGTTAAGAAAGCAAATGGCATGTTGGCCTTCATAGCGAGGGGATTTGAGTATAGGGGCAGGGAGGTGTTGCTACAGTTGTACAGGGCCTTGGTGAGGCCACACCTGGAGTATTGTGTACAGTTTTGGTCTCCTAACTTGAGGAAGGACATTCTTGCTATTGAAGGAGTGCAGCGAAGATTCACCAGACTGATTCCCGGGATGGTGGGACTGACCTATCAAGAAAGACTGGATCAACTGGGCTTGTATTCACTGGAGTTCAGAAGAATGAGAGGGGACCTCATAGAAATGTTTAAAATTCTGACGGGTTTAGACAGGTTAGATGCAGGAAGAATGTTCCCAATGTTGGGGAAGTCCAGAACCAGGGGTCACAGTCTAAGGATAAGGGGTAAGCCATTTAGGACCGAGATGAGGAGGAACTTCTTCACCCAGAGAGTGGTGAACCTGTGGAATTCTCTACCACAGAAAGTAGTTGAGGCCAATTAACTAAATATATTCAAAAGGGAGTTAGATGAAGTCCTTACTACTCGGGGTTCAAGGGGTATGGCGAGAAAGCAGGAAGGGGGTACTGAAGTTTCATGTTCAGCCATGAACTCATTAATTGGCGGTGCAGGCTAGAAGGGCTGAATGGCCTGCTCCTGCACCTATTTTCTATGTTTCTATGTTTTCCCTGATCACTCACTCAGGCTGAACCAGATCATGTAAAACCATTGTGTCCTGTTTGACCCAGAGCTGAGCTTCAACACCACTTCCTATTTATTACCAAGAGCACCCTTTTTCACCTTGGCATCATTGTCCACCTCCATCCTACTTCAGCCCCTACGCCACTGAAACGCTTACCCGCGATTTTGTCACCCGTAGACATGATTTCTCCAGTGTTCTCCTTGCTGATATCCCATCTTCCATCCACCACAAACTCCAAGTTGTCAAAAACTCAGTCGCCCATAAACTGTCCTGCATTAAATCCTGCCGACCCATTCCTCCTGTCTTCTGGAGTGAATGGTTCATGGGTTGCAAGAAAGCTGTTGCTGGAGCTCTGTTGACTCCCTATCCCACAAGGCATTCAATTTTAAATATTCATCTTCAAATCTCTTCTTAGTCTCGCCCTATCTTATCTTTGCAACCTCATCCAGCCTTATATTGCCTTCCACAATCTGTAATCTTCAGCACTGAGATTGCCAAGACAGTAATTGTCAAGGAAAGTGTACTGTTGGCCATCGTATTGTGCAGTCCCCTATTCTTGTCACTGGGTGTCTCTGTAATACTGCTTATTATATTGTTTTGGCAACACACACAAAACACAAAATACTGCACAATTGCTTTTCAATTATAATAAAATAATAAAATGTTCATAAAATTATATCCGATTATACACAACCTAGAGAGCAGGATCAACAATGTAAGATATCAATTTATAAGTGATAACTGAGACAAAATTTATTAAGTGCTAACAGTCATAACAAGAAAGTCAGTGAATATAAGGGAGGTCCCATTGGATTGGAAACAAACCAACGTGCTAGGTATTTTCAAGAAAGAAGATAAAAATATTAAAATGAATATCCTGCTCCCAGAAGGCTAATTGGCCATTTAAATATTATACTGAGGTTGCATGCCTCAGAATTAACCTGTCTTCCAAATTTAACCCAATCCTCAGGAAACCCAGCAGCTGAAGTGAGGAGAGGACAACTTCAGGGAGAAGATAACAGCTTGTGGGCCAGGAGAGCAGGAGTGCTACTCCCAGGCCCCCAAGCTTAACTTCTTCCCTGCCATCGGAACCCCTCTCCCCACCGTCAGACCTCGCCTCATCCAAAGAACCTTCTGGATCGTGGTTCGAATCCCCCCACTCCCACCTCGGTGTCAGACCATCCCCTGGGATCGGGGATTGGGCACCCCGGGATTGGCACAACTCCCAGGATTTGGGAATTGGATCCTCCTCCAGAATCCAAACCACCCCCCGTGCCCCCAGCCCCCACACTCCCACTAAGGCAGCAGCAGGCTCCCAACCTGCTCCTACAGTTGCAGCCTCCTCCAGAGTGTTCCCCACCCACCAGGGAGCCAAGCATTCTAATCAGGCTGGTTTCTGGATGGGGATCCAGTTTTATAAAAAAAGACACACGCTGTGGAGTTAAAACTCCTCCCTCCAATTACGCAAACTGCCCCTTTCAAATCGAGGCCCTAGTGTCAGAGGACTGAATTGCGAATAAACATTAGAAAAACTTGGGCAAGAAATCCAGGTCATTTGCACCTCCCTTTAGAGCCCCCGGGGGATGCTAACGGGGGCAAACGACTTTTCACGTGGGTGTGGCATCACTAATGACTTCCGCTAAATTCCGCAGGACTGTAGTGGTGTTAGCAGGACTGTAGCGGTGGTGGTAACCCGTAGCACCCTGCTCCGTTGGCAATTATGACGTCATCACCATGCGCAGTGTCCCGTTATCACCTCCCAGATGTTACCGCCCCCAAACGGGGCGCAATAGAATTTTACCCCCTCGGACTCTTCCGCCTCGAAAGGAGCCAAATGAGAAGTGGCCTTATAGTAATATATAATTAGTATAGAATAGGTTAATTCTGAGCACGATTTGAACCCAGCCCCACTCGGCAGAAAAGGAGCGGGCGTGCAGTTGCAATTGCTGTAGAATGCTTATTTTGACTGGGGCTTTTTTGTGTTGGCCAAAGTGCCACCCAGAGATAGATGGGGGGTCTCATGAATAGAAGCAAATCAAGGTCCTAAAACGTCATTCGGATCCCAAAGTCATTTTTAACTCAATATCATGGAAGTCCCGGCCCAATGCCAACGTGCCTAACCCTAACCCTAATCCTAAATGTAGTAAAACCTAGCTGAATTGGTCTCTCAGAGCCACTGGAATCACTATTTAAAGGGGCACTCAGTTGATTATCAGCTGCAGAAAATCCGTGTGCTATTGTGCTGTTGGACTGATCTTTGGGCACCCTGTGCGGAGGGGAGCGGGCAGGTCCGAAGGCCTCCTCGTAGGACTGCTCCTGGGCACGGCCAAGGGTGCCATCAGCCGGTCCAGGCAGCGGGCGGTCGAGGGGGTCGTTCAGCCTGACTGCCTGCCTCTCTTCCGCGCGTACATCCGCGCCAGAGTCTCCCTAGAGATGGAGCACGCGGTGTCCACCGGTACGCTCGCGGCCTTCGGCGAGAGGTGGGCGCCGGAGAGACTGGAGTGCATCATCACCCCCGGCAACCAAATTTTAATTTGATTTTATATTTTAAAGTTAAATTTGTTTTAATTGCCAGGGTTTTAGTGTCCCCCTCCCCTTTTATAGGGGGCACTTGTAAAGTATATGATTTTAATGCCCCCAAAAAAATCACAAAAGGAAAAAAAAACACAAAAATAACAACAAAAAAAAGAGGGCAGTTATAAGTGTCTGGAGTGTCCCTCAGATCGGGGGGCACTCGATCTAATGTTTATTTGTACTCCTCAAAAGAGTTGTGCTGTTGGATTGCCAGAAGAATTTTAGCCTCCAGATTGTCTCTTTTTTATATTTTAGCCTCAGTAAGCTCTGACAGCTTATGATGGATGCGATTATTGCCTGTTTACTTTGGATGGAGTAAGAGGAGCAGCAGCCTCCGCAACCTGCAGAAGACAGCAGGTGGGGGCGGGGCTGCAAATCACAGGAGGCCATACCCAGCACACAGGGTGTATAGGCCAAGAGTGACTTTATTTAATCTATTTGCAGAGCAGTGTATCAGGGGGCTGCATTTCTCCAGGCAGTCTGTCTCAGACCTCTGCAACCTCCTGGAACAGGATCTACCTGCTGGACCAGGTAGGTGGCTGTGCTTAGCCAGTGCCTGTCAAAGTCACCACAGTTCTTAACTTCTTTGTCACTTTCCAGTCTGTTACAGATGACATCTCCTTCATATCCTAGTCTGCAGTACACAGCTCACCAATGGCCTATTTGCCAGGACTAACTAGTACATCACTTTTTTAATTGACGTCAACAATCAACAGGAGAGATCGCGGTGACTTGCAGTAGTGGTTGGCTTCCCTCACGTTCACAGCATCATCAGCTTCACACATTTTGCTATCAGTGTGCCAGAACACCAGTCAGTGGCTTTTGTGACTAGGAAGAGCTCCACTCAATTAATGTGCAGCTTGTCTACCATCACAGATACAGGATAATGCAAGTTTATGCAGTGTTCCCAGGCAGCTGTCACAACACCTTGATCCTGCAACACTCAACCATCCCCTCAATATTCAACCCTTCCAGCAATGGGACAGGATGACTGATTGGGGGATACCCACTACGCACAAAGCTTATTGACACTCCTCCACAACCCCAGCATGCCTGAGCTACACAGGTATTATCAAAGCCATGAGACCACCAGGATCATAAGTGAGCACACCAAAGGGCTCCTCAAACAAAGGTTCAGTGTCTGGACAGGTCTGGGGGCTCCTTACAAATGGGCTCCTGCATCATAGTGCGTAGCATCAGCCTGCACAACTTTTCTATACAGAGGCCTGCATTTCGAGGAGGCAGAGCAACAGCTCTCATCAGACGAGAAAGACCAGGATGAAGGCAAGGAAGAAGCAGAAGAAGGAGGACCACCTCTGCCTTGCAGCAAGAGATAGAAACATAGAAACATAGAAAATAGGTGCAGGAGCAGGCCATTCAGCCCTTCTAGCCTGCACCGCCATTCAATGAGTTCATGGCTGAACATGAAACTTCAGTACCCACTTCCTGCTTTCACGCCATACCCCTTGATCCCCCGAGTAGTAAGGACTTCATCTAACTCCCTTTTGAATATATTTAGTGAATTGGCCTCAACTACTTTCTGTGGTAGAGAATTCCACAGGTTCACCACTCTCTGGGTGAAGAAGTTTCTCCTTATCTCGGTCCTAAATGGCTTACCCCTTATCCTTAGACTGTGACCCCTGGTTCTGGACTTCCCCAACATTGGGAACATTCTTCCTGCATCCAACCTGTCCAAACCCGTCAGAATTTTAAACGTTTCTATGAGGTCCCCTCTCACTCTTCTGAACTCCAGTGAATACAAGCCCAGTTGATCCAGATGTGAGGGATGCGTTACTTGCACAGCGATTCCAATGACCAACTTATTTTCCTTCCCTGAAAACTTACACAAAGCCCCTCTGCATTAACAATCCCTGTTACATCCTTCACCACTTCCTTAATCCTGCTTTAAAGAACATTGAAAGCATTCAGCCACCTTCTGTATCAATGACATACTAACAATTGTAACTCAGAAGCTCCCATAAAACCATGCTGTAAAAAATGTGCCAAATGTGATAAAGTTGCTGAATTTAATTCCTAACGTAATAATTGTCTTGAATTCATTTCTCACCTAAGTGTCAACTCAAGGTGCCTTTCTTAAAAGATGTTCTACTACTCCTATGAGGTGCTCCCTGAGTGGCCTCAGTAAAGAAGGTGCTGTTACTCTTGTTGGGCCCCATGAGATGTTCGTGGTTGGTGACTTCTGGGCGCTCGAGCCTGTGAGGACCCAGCTGCAGAAATCTGCACCTTGGCTGCTGACCAGGTAGTATGGCCCAGCTCAGTTGCTTAGTTTCATCAGAAAGACAAGTACAAGTCCGCCTGGCAACACCCTCGCTCCAGGCACTGGCATCTGCTGGACTACTTCATTTTCCGAGCAAAGGTCCTCAAGGACGTTCACATCACTCACACCATGACAGGAGCTGATGAATGTTGGACTGACCACTGCCTAATCCACTCTGTTATCTCCACAGAAATGCTGCCGCAGAAAAATCAATGCTGAAGCACTCAAAGACCCAGCAAAGAAAGCCCTATTCAGCCAACTCCTCACAGCCAACCCAATGACTTCCAATGAACTGGAGCCACAGAGTGTCCATAAGTGCCTGGTCTGCCCTCAAGTCCACCTTACTTAGCACCTGCGAAGAGATTCTTGGTTACTCGACCAAAAAATATCAAGACTGGTTCGATGAGAACGACCAGGAGCTAATAAACCACAAACGCAAGGCATTTTTGAATTGGAAACAACACCACAACTCGAGTGAAAGAAAGCAGATCTACAGACAACTGAAGACTGAGGTCCAACAAAAAACTTGGGACCTGAAGAACAGATGATGAGTGGAAAAAGCGCAAGGGATCCAGCAAATAGCCGACAATCACGACGTGCGTGGATATTTTAGCGCAGTCAAGACCACCTACGGTGCAAGCACTCGAGGTGCTATTCCACTGAGAGACAAGGACGGAGAGGTGCTTATCAAGGACAGAGAGGTAGCCAGTGCCCGCTGAAAGGAGCACTTCGAGGATCTCCTCAACCAAGAATCTGTCTTTGACGTGAGTGTCCTTGGCTCCATCCCACAGCATGGTATCCGTCACCAGCTCGACACAATCCCAGTCCGGCATGAGGTTGAAAAGGCCATCCGACAACTGAAAAACAACAAGGCCTCAGGAGCAGATGGAATCCCCACTGAAGTACTAAAGCATGGTGGAGAAGTATTCTTGGTGCGATTCCATGACCTCATCTCTGTTGGAGGAGAGCATGTCAGGGGATCTCAGAGATGCCGTGATCGTGACCAACTTCAAGAAAGGTGACAAGCCCGATTGCGGTAATTACAAAGAAGTTTCCCTGCTGTCTGCCGCAGGGAAAATCATCGCAAGAATCCTCCTAATCATCTCTCAGTGGCTGAAGAGCTCCTCCCAGAGTTAAAATGCAAATTCCACCCACTAAGGGGCACAACGGACATGATCACCACGCGACAAATCCAAGAAAAATGTAGGGAGCAGCATTAAAATCGGTAAATGTCTTTCTTTGACCTCACAAAGGCCTTGAACTCTGTCAACCATGAGGGATTATGGAGTGTCCTCCTCAAATTCGACTGTCCTCAAATCCGCCTGCTTCACAATGACATGCAATCCGTAATTCTTACCAATAGGTCCAACACAGACCCAATACAAGTGCAGACTGGAGTCAAGTAAAACTGTGTCATCGCACCAATGCTCTTCTCAATCTTCCTTGCTGCAATGCTTCATCTCACCTTTAACAAGCTCCCCTCTGGAGTGGAGTTAATCTGTTCAACCTTCGACGCCTCCACTCCAGATCCAAGGTTGTTCCAACCTCTCTCATTGAATTACAGTATGCAGATGATGTTTGCATCTGTGCCCACTCGGAGTCCGAACTCCAAACCATCATTGACACCTTCACTAAAGCATACGAGAGTCTGGGCCTCACATTAAACATCAGTAAGACAAAGGTTCTCTACCAACCTGCTCCCACCACACAGTACTACACCACAATTATCAAGATCCATGACAAGACCTTGGACAATGTGAACCACTTCCCAAACCTTGCGAGCCTACTATCAGCAAGTCCAACACCTTCAGTCTTCCAGCACAGCCTTCGGTCACCTGAAATAAAGAGTGTTCGAAGACCATGATCTCAAACCCGGCACCAAGCTCATGGTCCACAGAGCAGTAATGATACCCGCTCTCCAATATGCATCAGAAACATGGACTATGTACAATAGGCACCTCAAAGCACTGGAGAAGTATCACCACCACAAATTCCTGCAAATTTATTGGCAGGATAGGCGCACCAACGCCAGCATTCTCTCTCAGGCCAACATCCCCAGCATCGAGGCATTGACCACACTCGATGAGCTCCGATGGACGGGCCACATTTTCCACATGCCCGATACTAGACACCCGAAACAAGTACTCTACTCTGAGCTATGTCACGGTGGGTGAGTCCCAGGAGGGCAGAGCAACCGCTTCAAGGAGACCCTCAAAGCCTCCTTGAAAAAATGTAACATCCCCACCAACTCTTGGGAATCCCTGGCCCAAGACTGCTCAAAGTGGAGGAGAAGCATCCGAGAAGGCGCCGAACACCTCGAGTCTCTTCGCCGGGAGCACGCGGAAGCCAAGTACAAACAGCGAAAGGAGCGTACGACAAATCAAGCACCCCACCCACCCGTCCCTCCAACCACCATCTGTCCCACCTGTGACAGAGCCTATAGATCCGGCTTTGGTCTTATCAGAACTCATTTTAGTGTGGAAGCAAGTTATCCTCGACTGCCAAAGAAGAGAAGAAGATGGCCCAGCTCACCTGCTGGCACCATGACGAGTATTAGTTGAGAGGGTGACGAAGGAGCATTTGTGCTGACATCCTGTAGGATTTGGCCAGTGCCAACATCAGTGTGTGTATGGGCCGGAAGGATTTTTGGACTTTTAAAATGGAGACGCACTTGGGCTGCATTTCAAAATGGAGTTTGGACTTTTGGACTTTAAAAGGGTTGATTTTTGGTTTCTGTGAAGTAGAACAGGAGCTGTCTGCCTTTTGGGTTGCCATGGGACCAGTCTCGACACTGATGTCATGAAAGGCAGGGGCCTTTTCATTTCGAACTTTGTGTGATTTGTGGAAAAACACCTTTTGTCCATGGGGCCAGGATGTCTGGATGGACAATGAGGTTTGCAGGCCAAATGTAATACCTCTGAACTCTTTCAATGAAGGAGCAGTCAAGAACTCAACAAACAGTTAGCACTTCAAGAACTGCTCATCTGCAGAAATGGTCTACCATTGTTTTCATCAAATTGACCAATCCAGGACAGAGACGTCACCAGGAAGACCAACTAGCGTCTCTGCAACCATGGTAACCAGGAATCGCCCAGCCAGTTTTGTGTATTATACGGGGTATAAATATGCTGAACTTTGGGGATTCAGGGCTTACTTTTCTCTACCATCTGGAACGGGGTTTCCCATGTGGCTACGTGTCCCTCAATTCTCCAGGAACGCCAGAAGTGAGTGCCGTGCCATACCGCCTGAACGTAACTCTCTAGGCTTCATCGCACGCCTCTGTTAGGCACGGTTTTGTCTTTACAATTGAACGGACCCAGGACCGCGTGAATCAATGACAAGGGCTGGTAATTATATCCAGCATACACCTCTGGAAATCCCCAAGACCGCCAGCATGTTTGGCTGCTGAGGAACTGCAAGTGTCCAAGATGCAGGCTCTAGTGTGTGTGTGAGGCTTCCAACTGTGGGTTCTGATCAAACCGGTACAGGGGTTTAGTTAGAAGGGTTTCCATTATCTGTGCTTAGATTCTGGAAATGAGGTTAGTTCGGCGTAACCAACAGAATGGATATTTAGTCTAGGTTTTAAGCTAGTGTCCACAGCCACAGTCACCTACTCTTTAAGCCGTAAGCAAGAGGAGTAGGGGTTGTCATTTTGTGACTGTAATAAAAGGAATCGATCTTTGACCAACCTGAACCATTTTGTTTTGTCAGAGTCAATTCCAATCTATCCATAGTAACTCCTTGGGTCCGAACTTGGAGGTTATGAGTCTTGTGGTTCGCGTTATAATTCGGAAGACCAACCAGGTGGCATCTGCTCACGGTCGAGTTACACAGTAATCCCGCTGGGGATGCTGCACATCGGGCATAGGAGAAGACTCTCTCTGTGGGATTACCCGCTAATCAACGGGCTAGGCAGGAACTATTGACAAAAGCTCCTGCCGTCCAAAGGGCAACAACCTGAACCGGAGAGTTTTAAAACACGGGTCGACTCAAGGTCATAGAGACACGGGGCACACAAAACACCCTACAGAAATGGCGACCGCGACAAGGCCTGAGGGCGTGGGTAGTTCAATTGACTCTAAGGTTGAAACGGTTCGGTCAGGTTTGGAAGATAGAATCGTGTCCTACGTGTTCACCAAAATTAACGTGTCTCAGCAGTGGGTGCTGGACATGTTACACTCAGACAATCCTCAGGATAGGGCAGCTGAGTGGACAGGGGGAAAGGAGCATAAGAAGTCCAAAGAAAAGGCAATTTGGCTCATTTGCTTGCAAAAATAGGTTCAGCTGTTAAGGAAGCAGGTAAACAGGCTTCACGGGCAGCTGGAGGAGTCTGAAAGGGAATCAGACACACGGGGTATAGTGGGTCGGCAGTTGGTGGAGGAATTAGCTCTCGAAAAGCAGGAAAGGAGGGCTGTCGAAGAGTCTTCCCAGACGGCCGGGGAGTTTTTACAGTGCCAGGTTACCGAAGCTAAGTTCAACGAGCAAGTCCTCCGAGAAGAAAATTCCCGACTAGCAGCGAAAGCGGAAGGGCTGGAAAGCCAGTTTAATGACATCAAGACCGCCTGCAGGGTAGCTAGGAGTAAGGGTTTTGAGGATTGTAGTCACGATCAGTACGAAGAAAAGATCAGGAAGCTACAGAGGGCTTTGGCTGGGGCTAGAGGCATGGTGTGCTTAATGGCGGCAGGTGGATCCCAGTTAGACCGGGAAGAGGATAGGCCCCCAGCAGAAGTGCCGGTTGCAATACAGGAAGAAATAGCTCCACCAATGGGCAGGGAGCATCCGGGACCCATGTGTCCATTGCGGCAACAGAGGTATGGTCCGCCAGCACCCAACAGTGACAAGGGCCCACTCCAAAATGACTACGTGGTTCCATTCATGACTCCTCCTAATACCCCATTCGCAAGGCCGTCCTACTAGGTAGGGAGAAGGGGGAGGTAATAGAAGATCCCTTTGGAGCTGCGGACATCAGTGTTAAGTACTGGATGTTGTTTAAGGGGGACCGGTGGGTGGTCCCAGTACAGCATTGGGAGGACTCACAGGGGCCCCGAGGCGGGACACCTGGTACCAGAGATCACTTGGCAGTGGGTAGAAGAGGCAGGTTGGTGGTTGCAGCTGAGGGAGGAAGTAAGGGGTTTCTTCACACATTGTTTAGTGTGTGCAGCTTACAATCCCGACCCTCAGCATGGGAAGGCTACTTTGGGACACACCAGGAGGGTAGAGGGACCATGGTGATCAGTGCAGATCGATTTTATTGGGCCCCTACCCACCACAAAATCCGGGAATAAGTACTGCTTAATCCAGGTAGATGTGTTCTCCAAGTGGGTGGGAGTTTTTCCTTGCCTGGCAGCTATAGCCCGGGCCACTGCTCGCATACTAGTCAAGGAAGTGTTCTCAAGGTGGAGGCTACCCCAGGTGGTGGAATCCGGCCAGGGAAGCCATTTTTTCGGGCAGGTCATGCAGGTGACCCTTAAGCTCTTGGGGATAAAATGGAAGTGGCAAGTGGCTCACACCCCCCCCCAGTCATTGGGGATTTTTTTTTTTTTTTTTTAATTCGTAGCCAATCGTTCCAATTCTTTGTCAAATCACAAACGCCAGAGGTCACCTTGCACATGCCAAGGATCACTCTGCGCCAATGCTCTTAGCCAAAAGGCCTAGAGCCACTGCACCGTTCCTGGAAGTACTGCAATACCAGGTTCGTGCCATGGAGGTGGATGGGTCAGGTCCCCCACACACCTCCGTGGAGGTGGATGGGTCAACCCTCCCCACCCACCGTTCCTTCAGGGTCCGGTTCATACACTCCACAATCCCCAGTCATTGGGGATTGTGGAGTGTATGAACCGGACCCTGAAGGAACGGTTGAGGAAGGAGGTGGGCCAGTTCCCAAAGTCATGGGATGAGGTCCTACCTCTGATCCTCATGGGTGTCCAGGCCAGGCCTTTCAGGAGCATAGGGTATTCCCCATATGAGGTAATAACCGCGAGGACCTTGCGTACCCCAACCCACACGTTGGCGCCGGTCCTCACCGAGTCTCAGCTCCAGGAGGTCGACCGGGATAAGTTCGTCCAGAACTTGTACACGATCTTAAAACAGGTCCAAGGGCAGGCAGCCCACAACTTGCGGATACAAGATCGCCAGAACAAATTGTTGTTCGAGCCTCAGCACACATACGAGTGGGAGGTAGGGGATCAGGTCATGGTCCGTAACAATGCTTGGGTAGGGGTGTTTGAGCTTTTATACATGGGACCATACGCAATGTGGAGAAAGCCAGTTCTGTGGTGTATGACATAAAACAAATTAACCAGTGCAAGTTGTTTAAGCCCGAGGAGGGAACCATGCGGGCCGTGCGTCTCAAGGGTACAATTAAGAGCATGATTGAGACGAGTCTCCCTCACTGGATGTGGGATGAGGATGACCCGCTACCAGACGATCCTGTAGCAGGGATAGTAAGAAGGGCCAGTCGAGTCCGGCGGCCAAGGGCGCCGTGGAGGCCACCTTACTCATCCCGAGTCAGCCTCAAGAGGCCCCAGATGTAGGTCATGGGGCTCTCTAGGGCTGGGGCCAACAGGCCCGGCTTTGTACATTTTCCGTTCTTTAAGGTTGTGTTTACGGGTGTTTTGTTTGTGTTATATATGCAGCCTATAGATATACTCTCGGTGTTGTCACTTATAGTTGCATAAGATGGAGACTTGTTTACCTGATGTACTATCAATGTGTATATACTATGCTGGCGCCACTAGAGGGTGCAACTGGTGGTGACCGGGGTTTCCTGCCCTTGTGGCAGGGGCTATATAAAAGGGTAGCCACCATGTGGCTGCCTCACTCTGGAGTTACGAATGAAGGACCAAGGTCACTAAAGTTTGAATATAGCACATTGCCTTGTGGAGCCGTTCATAGGTACATTACAGACATAACAACTGGCGACGAGAATACGGACTTTCACGCGATTATGGCTACATTTGGCAAATTAAAAATCTTCACAGAGGGTGATGATTGGGATGCCTTTACGGAAAGGCTAGAGTTATATTTCGTGGCAAACGACTTGGCAGGGGAGACGGACGCATCGGCGGAGAAGCGCGAGGCTATACTGCTGATCAGTTGTGGGCGCATGGTCTACTGCCTCGTCAGGGATTTGTTGGCACCTATGAAGGTCAAGGATATGACATACGATAAGCTGACTGAACTAATTCACGACCAACTAAAACTAAAAGAGAGCATCCTCATGGCCAGACACAGATTCTACACTCACCGCAGCCCTGAGGGCCAGGAGATTGCAAAATATGCTGCCGACCTCAGGAGACATGCGGCACCGTGTGATTTTGGCACACACCTCAACAAAGCATTGCGAGGCATCTACGTTATAAGAATTGGCCACGTGGGCCTCCTTCACAAGCTGTTATCTGCTGACACAACAGTCAACCTGCAGAAGGCCATCAGCATCAGTCAGGCGTTCATGACCTCGACCTGCAGCACCAAGCAAATTATTCATCCTGTGGACTCAAACCCGGCAAGTACTGTACACAGAATGGTGCCTTTCACAGGCAAGACTATAGAACATGGCTCTGCCCAGGGCAGAGAGCACAGACCTCGGGGTTCCAGAACTCAAGAGTCCACCGAGGGATGTTAATCGAGTAGCACCATGCTGGCGTTGCGGAGGAAACCACAGGGCTCACCAATGTCGGTTTGCTGAGTATGTATGCAAAGCCTATAACACGAAGGGCCACCTCCAGCATATGTGTAAAAGAAATATGACTCACCGTCTAGCAGAGGAGTCGGTAGATGACTTTGAATCCAGCGGGGAGTATGATAATTTAGCCAGAGAGGCAGCTCAGCCCCAAGAAGAAGTATATGGAGTGTATACCTGCACCACCGATTGTCCTCCAGTGAAGATGGAAGTCGAGATAAAAGGCGTTCCAGTCTTCATGGAAGTGGACACGGGAGTGAGCCAGTCAGTGATGAGCCAGGATGCCTTTGAGAGGCTATGGAACGAAAAACGACCTGAGCTGGTTCCAGTACAGGAAAAGTTGCGCACCTACACCAAGGAGCTGATCCCAGTCCATGGTAGTGCGGATGTAAGTGTAATACATAATGGCATGGTGCACAAATTACCTCTGTGGATTGTTGCAGGTGATGGTCCAACGCTACTCGGAAGAAGGTGGATGGGGAAGATCCAGTGGAAATGGGAAGACCTCTTCACTCCAGCACTCGATGTACCTGAGGTACAGACTGTCCATCACGACTGTATGGTAATGATCCGACCGGAATGACCTAAAAGTACCTTCCCGGCTCCAGTGGCAGGACTCCTGGGAAGAAAGATCGAATTCACAGGCACTCTTTCAGCTTTTGTGGCAGAATTGTGGGAGGGAAGGATCAAGGCAGTTGACATCGAGGACAGAGGCAAAATGGCGTCCCTGCTGCAGCGAGGTGTAGCGTGGCTGAAAAAAAAGATGGCCGTGGCAATACCATGAGGTGGAACACTGAGGGACCAACATGTGGTGTCTAGCAAAGGATTTGATTGGGGTAAAGCCAGCAAGCTTTTCTTAAAGAAGACCCGCAACCAACTGAACTTGAAGAGGCATTGTATGCATGGCAATCAATGTAACAAACCGATTAAGATTGTGAACAAAATGTTGTTGCGAGATGTCAGTACCATTCCTAATGTAAAGAACAAAATATTGTTGCGAGATGTCGGGAATAGAGTGTCCCCAAAAGTAGCAAGCGAGCGAATTCGGGAGGACAAAGGCGCTGATCCTGATGCCCTGCCCCAGGTGTCCCCACAAGTTATAGGCCAGCGACCTCAGGAGGGTGAAGGCACTGACCCTGATACCCTGCCCCAGGTCTATCCCAAGCTGCAGGCACCCGATGGCACTATTCGCCATGGACCTGGAAATGAAAACGGCATCAATATGCGCAGTTGGATGCCAATGCCCACCACCCGGGTGGAGATGGCACAGCCCCCAGACCCAGTCACTACTTCGGCCATGTCCGGGAGTGAAAGGTCAGAACCAACAAGTTCCCCAAACGGGACCTGGAACAGCCAGGTTCCCAACACCGTTAGAGAGCAGACAGAAGATTCTGCAGCACTCAAAGGAGGACAGGGCGGCCACACACATCTATGGTTCTGCCCACCACTAGTCAACGGCAAAGGACCTGAGTCCTGGCAAGGTGAGTGAACCAAGTCCACCCAGACAACTAGGACCCCGTCCGGTTGCTCTGGAACCAGCATCCTCGCATACCTGTACTGCTACCTCAGTACTGACCATGACTCAACCATGATGACATGATAAAAACTGTTTTTTTTCTTCCTTTCTTTGTACTTACACTGTGTCTGATCTTGTATGTTAATGTAATGGGCCAACTGCATGATCTTGCTGTGTGAAGGGGGGGTGGTAAATGGATGTATGTAGCCATGGACACACACATGGATCACCCAGAACCCACTGGAACCTCCACTGCATCATCGAACCATCCAAACTGGTAACCACTACCCAACGTTGTGGCAAAAGGACTTGGGGGTTAACAGGGAGAGAGCCAAGCCAAAGCACAGCCAAGCTGCAAGGGCTATTGGCACTTAAGTCCAGGGAGAGCTAAGCCAGAGCACACAGTGCAAAGGTAATTGGCACAAAGGACTTGGGGGAGAGTGATGTTATATATGCAGGCTATAGATATACACTCTGTGTAGTCACTGTATAGTTGTATAAGATGGAGAATTGTTTACCTGATGTACTATCAATAAGGTTTACACTGTGTATATACTATGCTGGCACCACTAGAGGGTGCAACTGGTGGAGACCGGGGTTTTCTGCCCTGGTGGCAGGGGCTGTATGAAAGGGTAGCCACCATACGGCTGCCTCATTTTGGAGTTACGAATAAAGGACCAAGGTCACTATAGTTTGAATACAACACATTGCCTCATGGAGTCATTCATAGGTATATTGTAGACATAACAGTTTGTTGTATGTTTTGTTTTGTTAACCTGCAGATCTGTGGAGGAGAAACACCCTCTCCCAGGCCGGTATTCTTTGGTTGTTTGTTGTGCAAGTTTTCTTAAGGAAAGGAAGAAAGATGAACATGTTCTCAGTGACAGTACTGGTGGGAACTTCAGGCTGTGCAGCATGGGGAGAGGGTCACGAGGAATCCTTCCTCTACGGGTGCACAGGTGGGAAAGGACCCACCATGGCGCAAGGGGGTAGGAATGGGGTTACTGATGGTGTGGCGGCCTATTTCCACGAGGGTAAATGGCCGGGATGGCTGGGGTCGAACACAACCCAGTTTGTCAGCAGCGAGGGGTTCACCTCCAGGGAGGTGTCCCTACCGTGCCCCAAGCTGCAAGTTACGGCTACACAGGTGAGGGTGACCGAGAGAAGCTGAGTGTGCTTGCAGTGCGAGGGACACATACCCCTGGAACAGTGGTGGTGGCTCAGGAAATTGAGCCAAGATAAGGGCAATCGATCCGTGGACTGGGAATGGCTGGGGAATGATGTGTACCGTCAGATTATGGGGACGAGGGGAAGCTTTGAAGTGTGCTGGAGCAAATGGTGGAAAGAAGAGGAAGGAATTTACGTGTGTATGTGGGGGTCTGGACGGGTTTGCCCGACGGGCGTTTTGGTCGTGTTTTCGCGACGGTGGCAAGACTCCGGGACTGGGATCAGTTGGGGATGGAGCATGGACTCCTGTTTGATCCCAGACCCTCCAGATACCGTAAATTCCACAGAGTTGTGAACACGTGAGGTAGAGCCCCTTCCCACAGCCCCACCAGTACAGGAAACAGAGGTTAGATGCCTCACCACAACCCCAGGTTTAGAAATGGTTTAGTATTAGTCCCCACCGGTAAGGTCTTATACCACGATGTACACTACTCGGTTGCCTCAGTGATTTTAAACTTAACCCAGGTACAAATGCCATGGTGGTGTCCGACGGAATCAGAACGCTTGTATGAAGTACTGTTCAAGGAAATGTTTGGAAAGTTTTATGAATTGAGTTACGGTGGTGTGGATCGGAATGGTTTATACGATGTACATCGCGGGTGTTCAGGGAGGGCTGCTGAATGATGCGGCAACAGCCTTCAACACTGGCACGTCCTTTATTAACAGTATGGACGATGCTCAGTTGCAAATGCAGGTAAATATCTTACGGGACCGACTGCAAAAGATACTGGAAAATGGTAACGCCATAGAGGGGTCAGAGTAATGGGAAGACCATTCCATGAGCATTCACCTGAAGGAGGTCATAGCAGAGCTGGAGGCCCACACTCAGACTATCAACAGTCTGATTCGTGAAGATCGAAATGCCTCAGCTCAGGTGGCACGAAATGATGCATGTGTGTTGTACGGTGCTTGATTGCTGAATGAAGGACACAGTAATTTGGAGGACCTTCAACAAGGTCATGTTCCTTCATGGATCAGCAACAGGTACCTCACCGCGTTCAGCCCATACAAGGGGTCGTTGAGCCCATGCCAACTCCGACTGACCTCAGAGATGTCCCGGTTGGTTGTGGCCGGTCGAATTTTACTGTGATGGGGAATGTGCTGAGGATGCTGGTGATGAGCGGCTTACCGCAGCCAACTCCGGTATACCGGGTGCAAAATATTGGGGTGATAAGAGATGGAGTACACGTGCGGCACCATGGGGCTTCACCATTCGTCGTTAAATGGGAGTCCACGATAGCAAGCACAGACTTTAACGGGTGCCAACACTGGGGAGTACACGCTGTACTCTGTCCTCAGAGATTAAATTCGTTCATAGAAACATAGAAACATAGAAAATAGGTGCAGGAGTAGGCCATCCGGCCCTTCGAGCCTGCACCACCATTCAATAAGATCATGGCTGATCATTCCTTCAGTACCCCGTTCCTGCTTTCTCTCCATACCCCTTGATCCCTTTAGCCGCAAGGACCGTATCTAAATCCCTCTTGAATATATCCAATGAACTGGCATCAACAACTCTCTGCGGTAAGGAATTCCACAGGTTAACAACTCTCTGAGTGAAGAAGTTTCTCCTCATCTCAGTCCTAAATGGCTTACCCCTTATCCTTAGACTGTGTCCCCTGTTTCTGGACTTCCCCAACATCAGGAACATTCTTCCTGCAACTAACCCGTCCAGTCCCGTCAGAATTTTATATGTTTCTATGAGATCCCCTCTCATCCTTCTAAACTCCAGTGAATACAGGCCCAGTCGATCCAGTCTCTCCTCATATGTCAGTCCTGCCATCTCGGGAATCAGTCTGGTGAACCTTCAATTGCAAGAACGTCCTTCCTCAGATTAGGAGACCAAAACTGAACACAATATTCCAGGCAGGGCCTCACCAAGGCCCTGTACAACTGCAGTAAGACTTCCCTGCTCCTATACTCAAATCCCCTTGAAGGCCAACATACCATTTGCCTTCTTCACCACCTGCTGTACCTGCATGCCAACCTTCAATGACTGATGAACCATGACACCCAGGTCTCGTTGCACCTCCCCTTTTCCTAATCTGTCGCCATTCAGATAATATTCTGCCTTCGTGTTTTTGCCCCCAAAGTGGATAACCTCACATTTATCCACATTATACTGCATCTGCCATGTATTTGCCCACTCGCCTAACCTGTCCAAATCACCCTGCAGCCTCTTAGCGTCCTCCTCACAGCTCACACCGCCACCCAGCTTAGTGTCATCTGCAAACTTGGAGATATTACACTCAATTCCATCATCTAAATCATTAATGTATATTGTAAATAGCTGGGATCCCAGCACTAAGCCCTGCAGCACCCCACTAGTCACCGCCTGCCATTCTGAAAAGGACCCGTTAATCCCTATCTCTGCTTCCTGTCTTCCAACCAATTCTTTATCCATGTCAGTACATTACCCCCAATACCATGTGCTTTGATTTTGCACACTAATCTCTTGTGTGGGACCTTGTCAAAAGCCTTCTGAAAGTCCAAATACACCACATCCACTGGTTCTCCCCTGTCCACTCTACTAGTTACATCCTCAAAAAATTCCAGAAGATTTGTCAAGCATGATTTCCCTTTCATAAATCCATGCTGACTTGGACCAATCCTGTCACTGCTTTCCAAATGCGCTGCTATTTCATCCTTAATGATTGATTCCATCATTTTCCCCACTACTGATGTCAGGCTAACCGGTCTATAATTACCCGTTATCTCTCTCTTTCCTTTTTTAAAAAGTGGTATTACATTAGCAACCCTCCAGTCCATAGGAACTGATCCAGAGTCGACAGACTGTTGGAAAATTATCACCAATGCATCCACTATTTCTAGGGCCACTTCCTTAAGCACTCTGGGATGCAGACTATCAGGCCCTGGGGATTTATCGGCCTTCAATCCCATCAATTTCTCAAACACAATTTTCCGCCTAATAAGGATATCCTTCAGTTCCTCCTTCTCACTAGACCTTCGGTCCCCTAGTACATCCGGAAGGTTATTTGTGTCTTCCTTTGTGAAGACAGAACCAAAGAACTTGTTCAATTGGTCTGCCATTTCTTTGTTCCCCATTATAAATTCACCCGAATCCGACTGCAAGGGACCTACCGGTGTGTGGGTTTGAATCAGAGGGTGCGGAGGCCATTAATTGTACAATGGAGGTGATGGCCCAGGGCCACATTCCACCTCAGGTGGAGTACACAGGCAGGGGGACATACTGTATCACCACCAGCGTGACTCAATACAGGGTCCACAACGAGACCTGGTGTCCAGTTCCCGATCTGACCTTCTGCTTTAAACCCCACACGGAGTTCAGTTTGCTATGGAACAGATTTTCCCCATCACAGAGCCCTCCACGGTGCACCTTACTGTAAATGATTCCGTAACTAATTTATACAAATATGTAACGCAGTCCACCTCTGCCCGATCATCTCACAAAGCTGCTGAAGGATGTGGAATTCTCACAGAGCACTTTTATACTTTGGAACAGCGTAATGGGGAGATCGAGAAGGAGATCAATCAGCTGGTGTCTCCTCCATGGTGGGATGTTGGGCTCAGCATAGAAATCCCACCGTGGATTCGAGTAGTCTCTCACATTTTGGTGATTGTACAGTGCGTCATAACTTTGTATTTGCTTTACGTGACCTGCAGGCAACGAGGGAAGGCAGTTCGAGACTTCTGCATTATCAGCCCCAGACTTCACAAGTTGCTTCACCATTGCTATAAATGTGTTGTGCAATGTACTGTCGGATGTATGCGTTTTCGGGTGGCCGAGGGGCTGACCCAGTCTGTTATATACGTTGTGTCGGGTGTGGTGCATGGGTTTTAATGCGTTTACGGGAATGTACACGCATTAAAACGCATTAAAACCCACGCATCACGCCCGAAGCCTGGTCGTCTAGTGTAATTAAAATTGACAGCCATGGGTGAGGGTACCCACCTTAATTTTATTTCTGAGAAATGCTGTGGGGAAAAACAACTTACTTTTCCCTTGTATTGTTATGAATCACTCAGGGAGACAGGCTTTTCTGCCTCCACCTTGTAATGAGTTTTAAAGATTTGGGGACAGTGGACTTTCAGGGAACTGTTTCGTTGTCCAAGTTTTGAGAACTGTTTGCGGGAAAGTGATTATGGTTTGGCCTGAAGACATACCGGGGTCTCCATGCACACACCAGTTGCGTGATAATTCTGCCGTAGGTTTGGTGGGGTTATTATCACAGGGGGGTGTAGGATTTGGCCGGTGCCAACATCAGTGTGTGTATGGGCCGGAAGGATTTTTGGACTTTTAAAATGGAGACGCAATTGGGCTGTGTTTCAAAATGGAGTTTGGACTTTTGGACTTTAAAAGGACTGATTTTTGGTTTCTGTGAAGTATAGCAGGGGCTATCTGTCTTTGGGTTGCCATGGGACCATCTCAACGCTGACGTCATGAAAGGCAGGGGCCTTTTCATTTTGAACTTTGTGTGATTTGTGGAAAAACACCTTTTGTCCATGGGGCCGGGATGTCTGGATGGACAATGAGGTTTGCAGGCCAAATGTAATACATCTGGACTCTTTCAATGAAGGAGCAGTCAGGAACTCAACAAACAGTTAGCACTTCAAGAACTGCTCATCTGCAGAAATGGCCTACCATTGTTTTCATCAAGTTGACCAATCCAGGACAGAGGCGACATCAGGAAGACCAACTAGCATCTCTGCAACCATGGTAACCAGGAATCACCCAGCCAGTTTTGTGTATTATATGGGGTATAAAGATACTGAACTTTGGAGATTCAGGGCTTACTTTTTTCCACCATCTGGAACGGGGTTCCCTGCATGGCTACGTGTCTGTCAACTCTCCAGGAATGCCCAAAGTGAGTGCCACGCCATACCTCCTAACGTAACTCTCTAGGCCTCATCGCATGCTTCCGTTAGGCACGGTTTTGTCTTTCGAGTCGAACAGACCCGGGACCGCGTGAATCAACGACAAATGCTGGTAATTATATCCAGCATACACCTCTGGAAATCCCCAAGACCGCCAGCATGTTTAGCTGCTGAGGAACTGCAAGTGTCCAAGGCGCAGGCTAACGTGTGTGTGTGTGAGGAGGCTTCCAAGTGTGAGTTCTGAACAAACCGGTAGAGGGGGTTGGTTAGAAGGATTTCCATTATCTCGGCTTAGATTCGGGGAAGGGGTTTAGTTAGGGTGGGTATTTAGTTTAAGGTTTTAAGCTAGTGTCCACAGTCATCTACTCTTTAAGCCGTAAGCGAAAGGAGTAGGGGTTGTTGGTTTGTGAGTGTAATAAAAGGAATCGATCTTTGACCAACCTGAATCGTTTTGTTTTGTCTGAGTCAATTATAATCTATCCATAGTAACTCTTTGGATCCAGACTTGGGGTTTGTGCGGCTTGTGGTTCGCGGTATAATTCGGAAAACCAACCAGATGGCATCTGCTCACGGCCGGGTTACACACTGGGGACACTGCGCATCGGGCATAGAGAAGGCCTATCTGACCTTGGTCTCTCTCTCTCTGTGGGATTACCCGCTACCGACGGGCTAGGCAGAAACTACTGGCAAAAGCTCCTGCCGTCCAAAGGGAAACAACCCGAACTGGGGAGTTTTAAAGCACGGGTCGACTCAAGAGAGAGTCATAGAGACACGGGACACACAAAACACCCTACAATCCTGAGAGAGGGCAATACGTACTGCACCCAGAGAGCCACTGCCACTCCTGTGGAGCTGGGGCTCTTCACTCTTCACTGAACTGTAAGCAAGACTCTTTCAAAGCCCCTGTCTATTCTGTCCCACTAATCTGTCCAAGGTGGACACCTGTCTCTCTAGGAATCAGAACCTGTCATTTGAGTTTCTCAGTTTTCTAAAGCCTACTTAATAACTTTCCTCACAATGAAAATAGTCACTTGATGGTTATTAGAAAATGAACAAGCACAGATTTGAGCCCTCGCTTGGCAGACTAGGGTACATCCATAAACAACATGGTGAACAGTACATGCTCATCATTCTCCACCATTCTCCATGAACACACCATCAGTTGTGGAGCTTCAGCAGCGGTAGTTTACCTCTCTGCAAGAAAATGATAATAGGCACTGAAAACTCAACATATCATCATCATAGGCGGTCCCTCGAACGAGGATGACATGCTTCCACACCAAAAGGGATGAGTTCACAGATATTTCAATGAAGGACCGATATTCCAGCCCTGAACTCCAATTGACGGGGTGGAAGATGCCTGTGCATGGATTTTTTTAACATGTGATGACCGTTGCACATCAGTCACCACCCGGGCTTGACAGAGTTAGGCCTTTATCCAGTGGCATGGGTTAACCAGGGCGACTGGAAACCTGCTCTGCTGCACGGACCTAGTGCGCAAACATGTCGCAGTGTGTGCTGGCCTGTGCTGCACCTGGGCCCTCGGCTCTTCTGGCCCCCTTACACGACACATGAGCATATGCTCTCATATCTGGCCTCTGGGTAATGCCTGTCAGCAGCTGACATCCCAAATGTGTGGACATTTGAGGAGCTTTATTACACTTAATATACAGCTGTTTCAGAATATCAGTGTGTGAGCTGAAACCTGAGAAAACCATCCACTACAAGTAGACAAGTTCGTTCTCTAGGCCTGCAAGCTGTCTAAGAATTAAAATGTCGACAATCTTTTTTCATTATTTGCTATTTCAGGCAATATTTCTTAGCTCTATGTTCTATGGTGTCTGAGGACATCCATTAATAGTCTAACTATTACTAGTAACTATTAACCATTACTAATAATTAACCACTCAACTCATTTCTTGCTTCATGTAACAATTGCGTCATTTTCTGCCAATATTCTCGGCTCAGAGTCAGCTGTCTATTTGACAGTCTCTGAGAGTTCATTGTGATTAAAATGTTATTTACATCGTGCTTTAGCCCTCGTCACTGTGAATGGACCATTGTTCCAAATAATCTCTGCTGTCTCCAAACCTAAGGGCTTTAATGTGACAAACCCTTACTGGAAAGATTTTTTCTTAGCAAATATATTTTTAAAATCATATCAAGTATTTGGGCTTCAACTGCCTGTACATCCTCGTACACAATTTACATTGCATTGATAAGGATACCACGTAATCTGAAAATTTGAGTCATATCATTGATACATCAGATTTGCTATCTCGCCACAGTAACATGCACACGTCATGATAGTTAACTGTTAACGACTTTATCTAACCTGTGCTTTAATCCTTCAAGAATTATTTTAAAGTTGCCTTTGTCCCAGTCAGTTTTAGGAAACATTGAAGTCCTATGGCACTTTTTGGGTTGTACCTCACTGAATCTAAAACCATGTTTTGTTTACAATTCCCTAAATTGGCAGATGACCATTCTGATTTTGTTTACAATTGTTTTATTTTGGGACGGTGCTCAAGTGACACTAAAGACATGAATGGCCCCGATATTAACGGGGAGGGTGCGGGGGAGGCTGTGATTGTCCGACCGATCTCAAGGCTCCCGCCTGACAGCCTGACCGGCGGCGGGAGTAGCAACAAGCTGTAGGAGGCCGCAGCTGGGAAGCGGCCAGTTAGTGAGAGCGAAAGCTCGGGGCCGCCAACTGTTGCAATGGGGCGGGGCAAGGACTGTGAACGGAGCCTCGATCGGCGGCGGGGCGGCGGGGCGTGAGGCGATCACTGCCGGGGCGGGGGGTCTCACCACTCCTGACATTTCTATTGGGCTAGTCAGTGGAATCACTATTTCTAACTCTTGTTTTATTCCTTTGTGTTTTAATCTGCTTCACGCTTAAATATGTACTAACATGTCCAATCTCCTCCATTCATTAGGTATTGAATCATTAAAATGTATAATTTTGTGAAAAGCATTTGTGCCTGGGAATTTACTGGGGTTGGGGTTCTCCTAATCACCTCAACTTACTTTCTCTTTGGAATTTCTTCCCTAAACCTCTCGGCCTCTATGTCGCTCGTTCTACCTTTAAAAACCTCAGTCAAAACTCATCTCTTCTCCCAGAATGTTGGTCCCCCTTCCTAATCTCTTCCTTCTTGGCTCAGTGTCTGCTGAGTGTCAGAGTACGCCGTCATACCGCCTTTGAAATGCGCAGCAAGTTCGGAATTTCCGCTTGCGCATAAATCCCGAACTTGCAAACCAGATTCCCACTCTGACTGTGTATACTCATTGCTGGCGCAGAGTTGGGCAATTGTCCACCAACAAGCCCAGAAATTACTCTTGAAAATGTTACGGCTAGTGCGAACAGGCGCAGGAGCCTGCTTGCACAGTGCAAGGGGAGACCCGTCATGATAAAAAAAATCATCATCTGATGCTTTTTTGTTTCAATTGTGATGGATATGTTTACACTGAGCCTGTCTGATGGATTAGCAACCCCCAAAAATTCAGTTGAATATTATCCAAATGTAAATTTATGCTTAAATAAAGTAGTTAAGCAGCCTACAGTGTAGTGCGATCGCTTCTGGTCTATTGATAATTTCCCCCAAAATTCATTTCTAATTCTAAGAATATGAATCCAGACTGGGAGGTGAATGAGAGAACTTGTGTTTGCTGATTGGAGCACCGTCCCATGTGATCCCATATTGTTATGCCCACGGTGTGCCCCTGGGTTCCACGGGCCTTTACACTTGCAATTAATCCCCAGCGTCCGAGCAAGCACGAGACCGCGTGCTGGAGAATAACAACAACAGTGTATTTATGTTTATCCACTTTGGTGGTAAAAACAGAGAGACAGACTATTATCTGAATGGTGACAGATTAGGAAAAGGGAAGGTGCAACGAGACCTGGGTGTCATGGTACATCAGTCATTGAAGGTTGGCATGCAGGTACAGCAGGGGGTGAAGAAAGCAAATGGCATGTTGGCCTTCATAGCAAGGGGATTTGAGTACAGGGGCAGGGAGGTGCTGTTACAGTTGTACAGGGCCTTGGTGAGGCCACACTTGGAGTATTGTGTACAGTTTTGGTCTCCTAACCTGAGGAAGGACATTCTTGCTATTGAGGGAGTGCAGCAAAGGTTCACCAGACTGATTCCCGGGATGGCGGGACTGACCTATCAAGAAAGACTGGATCAACTGGGCTTGTATTCACTGGAGTTCAGAAGAATGAGAGGGGACCTCATAGAAACGTTTAAAATTCTGACGGGTTTAGACAGGTTAGATGCAGGAAGAATGTTCCCAATGTTGGGGAAGTCCAGAACCAGGGGTCACAGTCTAAGGATAAGGGGTAAGCCATTTAGGACAGAGATGAGGAGAAACTTCTTCACTCAGAGAGTGGTGAACCTGTGGAATTCTCTACCACAGAAAGTTGTTGAGGCCAATTCATTTAATATATTCAAAAAGGAGTTAGATGAAGTCCTTACTACTCGGGGGATCAAGGGGTATGGCGAGAAAGCAGGAATGGGGTACTGAAGTTGCATGTTCAGCCATGAACTCATTGAATGGCGGTGCAGGCTCGAAGGACCGAATGGCCTACTCCTGCACCTATTTTCTATGTTTCTATGTTTCTAATCCAGCAACGTCTAACAGCAACTTCCCGCAGAGGGGTTCCCAGCTAGTAAGTGCGAATTTCGTTTGGGGGTCATATTTTTTTTCATATTCCTTCTTGCACCTCATTACTTTTTTTGTACGTCTTTATAGCTCTCCCAGTCCACCGGATTTCCATTTTTAATTGCATTTGTATAAACCTTTCCTTTTAGCTTAATAATCAGGACCTCATTTGTTGACTCTTTCATTACTGGCAATTAAAAGTCAACCATGTGCCCACCAATAAAACATGTAAACTAACGAAAAAAAGTTTAAAAGAACCGTATCAAATTAAATTAAAATTCTATTTCCGGGGGTGATGATGCACTCCAATCCCTCCTGCACCCACCTTTCGTGGGAGGCCTCGAGTGTGCCGGTGGACACCGAGCGTTCCATCTCCAGGGACACCCTGGCACAAACGTAGCTGCAGAAGAGAGGCAGGCACTTGTGCCGAACGACCCCCTTGACCGCCCGCTGCCTCGACCTGTTAATGGCTACCTTGGCCAGGCCCAGGAGCCTTTTGTTGACTGTGGTTGCTGAAGTACACAAGTGGAACCTTTGCCCTTTCGGGGTAGGTACTGGTCTTTGAATGCTTCCCACTCATTAACAGTTTACTGCGATGAATTTATTTCTCATCTTGTCAAAGCTTGGAATTTCCCCTCCTCCCCCCTGAAACCTCGCCGATCTTTGGAAATCTCAGTGCATCAAGTAGCATCTGTGGAGAGAAAAGCAAAGTTAATGTTTCAGGTTCTCCTCCACTGTTCCAATGAAGCTCAATGCAAGCTCCAGGAACAGCACATCATCTATTGTTTAGGCACTTTACAGCCTTCTGGTTCAACATCGAGTTCAACAATTTCAGAGCATAACCTCTGGCCATCTTTACTGCCCTCCTCCCCAGCTTATGTTTTTTCTTCTTTTTTGTCTCTTTGGCTCTAATGGTGTGAATGTTTAAAAATGTATAGAGACATTGAAGTTGAGAACGTGGGAATTGTATAGGGACAGTATAAGCTAACAAAGAATTCATGGGGGAATAGCCATGACATCTCAGACTCGAGACTGCGAAATGTTACAACACTAACACGTATCGAAACAAAACCCACAGCTTGCAGAAAAACCTCAAGGTCTTATTAAATCATGTTATTAACCTGAAACATTAACAGAAGGTCTTTGTTTAAAATCAGACCATACTTAGGTCGGCTTATGAGTGGACAAAGGGAAAGAGGGATCAAAAGAGATAGGCTGAACTAGGATGTCACTCGAGCCCTATCTTGTTATCTTTTGCCGAAAATGTATAACCGTCATCCCTTTACAATGTAACATCACTTTGTCCGTAGGAAGTGGATGCGTTCGAACAGACTTGCATTCCTTCTGTCTGATAAGGTCCCCGATCGGGATTTGCTTTTTAAATAAAAGCTTGCTTTGTTTAAAGCACAAACGGTATTCGTTTCAGTAATTTTGCTGAACCAGATTGAGGTAAAAGAATCCAGAAATCAACATTTGGTGTCAGAAGTGGGATCTCAACAGACGATTGCCGAAAACTTGCGAATTAAGAGCCAGACTAGCCTTGGAGGAGACGAGGGGAAAGTGGCCACTGGAGTGAGTATGATTTCAATACTGCTCCAGTTTCCCCCGGTTTCAAAAGTCTGAGGAAAGTTTAGCCACTCGCTGGTTCTCAGGTAGTGTCTGAATGAGATCCAGGACAATCTGGTGAATACCTTTCAAACTTAGAATAGGGATAGAGATAGGGAAATTGCGCGGTGACGCAAACCAAGCGGCGACTTGGAAAGATAGGTTAGAATAGGTAAGAATTGCGTGGTGACGCAAACCAAGCGGCGACTTGGAAAGAGTAGATCCGTGCGGCGACACGGAAAGTAGGGATAGTTAGAGCTAGATAGGGATAGATGATCAATCATGGATCCAAAAATTAATAGGAAAGAAAAGAGACTCTTGTGAACGTCTGTTTAAATGAGAAATGCTTCTGTGATTTTTATTGTAAAAAAAAAAGCCGGGGAGTTGTGGGATGTTTTATCTCCACCTACTTTTTCAAACAGAATGAAAGTTTTTTTAACCCTTCGTAGTGTTGTCCTATATGTGGGAAGTTTAAGAGTGTGAACCTTATTGAATTACGTATATTCGGATTATAAGTTACGGAGCCAGGAAATGCACAAAGGATAGGTTTGTTGAGTAAAAAAAAAAGAAAAAATTACATGGTCCCGGTGGTTAAAAAAAAAAGGATTTAACATGCTCACTTACTTGTCGAAAGAAAACATTCAGAGAAGGCACAGCAAAACAACTGAGATGGATTCAAAAGGATTAAAAAATATATATTATATTAAATAACACGACCTTGAGGCTGGAACAATTGAGATAACGAAAAGCAGTCCACAGCCTACGTGCCAGACTTCTCTCTAGTTATGGAAAAGACAAAAAAAAAAGTAACGTACTAAATAGGTGCTGAAAGAAAAAAAAAATGTTCTGAGATTTTAAATTATGAGAAAAATTCCACTGCAGTCTAAAAAAAAAATCACTCCTGTCCAGTTGGCAGAAAAACTCCATTAAATTAGGGCTTTCATTGACAGAAGGAGGACATATTAAAAACCGTAGACGTCTTAAAGAAAGAGTGCACGCACGAGAAACGTACTCAGAGTTCCACTGGGCCCTCTGAGAAAGGTATCGATAGACTACTAGTTAAAATGGTTGGCTTTGCGTTGACCGAGGCTGATGACAAAATTGAATTTCAGTAAACAAATGTGTGGTCTCGTTTTAAATCAATTAAAAAAATATCTTTGGCAAGTACTTGAATAAGAAGTTAAAAAAATGCTGCCTTTCCTGATGAAAAGATTTTTTTTCAGAGGGTTACGTGAAGTCACGTAATGACATCAGGTCTTCTTACAAACCTGTAAAGGAGTTAACCCTTTCCATTGACAGCCGTTTCATACGGAACATTATCAATTTGGATTTCTTAATAGAAAAAAGACTCACCTAACAGAGGAATAGTGCGATAGTCAGAATAAAAATAAAAACAGAACTAGTTTATGTAATAATACTTGCCTGATACAATAAAGAAATAGACGTGACTAGAAAGGAAGAGCCGCCTCGGGTGGAAGGACCAAAACCCGACCCAAGGGGATACCAGATGGAACCGCAGTATTGCGTGCAGGGTTGGGTGGATAAATGGGGATACGGTTATATCAAACACCCAAATGGCCCGGGCCCTGCTAATTACGGACCACCCTACTGTCCCCGGCCTGGTATGGGAAGAGGTCAGGGCTGGGAAAGACGAGATGGATGCTTTATTTGTGGGCAAGAAGGACATTGGAATAGAAATTGTCCCTCCCATCAGCACGAAAAAGGAAGAGGAGGAAGAGGAGGGGGGCAAGGGGGGAGAGGACGGGGATCTTACACTAACTTCTCCCAGAACAACCCCTTTGGCCAACCGTCCCCCGATTCGTATTGACCAAGCAGGGACCCTCCCCGGATGACGAACCGATGATATTGTTAAAAATTCGGAATGAGTGGCAACCCTTCTTGATAGATACGGGAGCTTTCATGTCTTCTGTACAATCAAAGCTTAAACTCCCCGCCTTCACTGAAACACAGGGACTGTCAGGATTCCTGGGACAAGTCTCTACATTCCCGGTGTCAGAACCGGTTAAAATGGGTTACCAGGGAGAATCGGTGGAACATCGATTTGTTATCACAACCAATCTGGACTGTAACTTGATGGCTAGAGACCTCCTCTGCAAATTCCAGTTGCATTTGGAGTGTGGAAATGATGGGATTATTGTAAAACAGGGAACCCTTAAGCAGCAGTATCTGGACCTGCCGCAGGCACCCTATCACGTGACCCTAGCATACGATCCCAGTGGAAATGGGAAGACCTCTTCACTCCAGCAATCGATGTCCCCCATGCTCAGAGGCAGAGCAAAACCTCACCTTTGCTTGGGCCAGGCACCAGAGAACAGACCAGTGCAGCACCTGAGGCACAGACCATCCATCACGACTGCGTGGCAATGATCCGACTGGAACAATCTAAAAATACCTTCCCAGCTCCAGTGGCAGAACTCCTGGGGAAGAAGATCAATTTCATAGGTACCCTTCCAGCGGTTGTGGCAGAATCGCGGGAGAGAAGGATCAAGGCAGTCGACCTCGAGGACAGAGGCAAGATGGCGTTCCTGCTGCAGCGAGGGGCAGCGTGGTTGAAAACAGAGCCCCACCACGCTAAAGATTTGGAAGTTATGGTGCGCCAGGCTATAGACGAGGCTGACCCTACCAGCCGGGATGTGCAAATTGTAAAACATGGCCGAACAGTCCAATTCCACGGGGACCCCGAGAAGGTCTTAACGACTCTGCAGCATCATACTGGCTCTGGCATACCTGACTATGTAGATCCTCATGTGTGGGCAGAGGACCCCTCCCAAGTGGGTTATACTCCCATTGATCCGATTGAGATCCCAGTGCAGGGCAATGTGGACTGGCCCTCTATCCGACAGAACCCACTGAAATCACAGGCAATCCTAAACTGACCTTTCGGCACTGTACTGCAATTAATCCGGCCTGTTTTCTTACTGAGCCACCCCAAGATGAGGAAGAACCCAGTCATGATTGTTTATCTTTAATTTAAGAGGCCACATCAGTCAATATTATGTATGTTGACGGAATTAATCCAGAAGGTACACGAATCTCAGGATACGCCATAGTAAACCAGGAGAATCAGGTCTTGGAATCTGCCGATTTTGAAACCGCCTATTCTGCCCAACAAGCTGAACTATTCGCCCTCACCCGAGCCTGTATCTTGGCCAAAGATCTCAAAGTCAATATCTATACCGACTCTAGGTATGCCTTTGGGGTGGCCCATGATTTCGGACAATTATGGAAAAATAGGGGATTCCTAACCTCACAGGGGAATGAGATATCCCATAAGCAACTAGTATCTGATTTGTTGCAAGCCCTCATGCTCCCCAAGCACATTGCCGTTGTTAAATGTACCGCCCACACCACCAGAAAATCCCCGGTTGATGAGTCAGACTAAAAAATCCTGCGAAGGATAAGTTAGCCTCGGAAAAACCAATGCCAACCATCCAAGATGTTATAAAAGCACAGGAGGACGCTCCTGAAAAAGATAAACTGTTGTGGAAATATTATGGATGTACTTATGACAATGTTTCTAAACTCTGGACCACTCCCGCGGAACAGACTTGCATGTCTGACGAGTTGGCTCTATGGGTTATTGACTGTATGCATTTTGCTACTCATTGTGGAGCAAGAACCACGAGTGATACACTTTTGGCTACTTGGTGGCACCCTAGACTCCAGGCGCTCGCCCAGAACATCAGTAGTCGTTGCCTGGTTTGCCAGCAACATAATCCAGGGAAGGGAGTCCCCTGTGATTGGGGTAAAACGTCCCTACCCGAAGGTCCCTTTGAGACATTTCAGTTGGACTACATTGAGTTGCAAAAAGTTCAGTGTTACAAATATGTGTTAGTAATAGTAGATGTGTTTAGCAGATGGATTGAAGCCTACCCTACCCTGGACAATAAGGCTCAAACTGTTGTTAAGGTGTTAATGAGGGAAATTGTTCCTAGATCTCAGCTCGACTGATGACCACCTATGTTCTTTCTCTGACTCAGGCTCTGCGACTAGCTCACAACCAGGTTCAAGATGCTCACCTCGACCTCCCAGTTTTACCCGAATTGTCCCTCGTGGCACCAGGGAAGTATGGATTCGGAAGGGATTAGAGCCACAATTGGAGGGGCCTTTTTAGGTGTTACTCACTACCCCCACTGCAGCCAAGGTTGAGGGGAGGGGTGCCTGGGTTCACCTGCACCACTGCAAGCTCACCACCCTCTAACGAACCTATTTTACTGGTTATTCTAATTCCGGTTTCTGTTCCAGACTTCCTCTTCTCCATAGCTGAACAAGGCCGTTGGCATCCTAATTGGAACGTGGACCAGTTTGAACTTTTACCCGTAGTGATAGACAGCCAGCTACACCGACGGTGACCTAAGAAGAGAGACGGGAGAACCGAACTCTTTTAATCAGCAAAATAATTGGACTATTTATCTGAATCCTGAGCCATAAGATGAAACTGTCTGTATGCCACAGTCTGTATAATAGTGTTGATATATGACAGTTTCGGCGCATGGGAGGGGAGACAGAGACGAGAGCTCCATGTAAACACCTTTTTGTACATGTCTTATGTTTATGCGCAAAATGGGAACTTTTCTAGATGTTGGGTGTGTTCACATTCCCTATACATTCCCTATACATTCCAAAGGGGGAATTCCTTTGCGCCCCGTTCCACTAACCCTAACTGAGACTGTCAGATGGATTCAGAGCCAAACTATCACAAGAGGAGGGGGGCCAATACAATACTGCTGAAGCTCTGGAGGGCATCACAGCTGAAATGGTAGCAATAAGGACCGTAGCATTACAAAACCGAATGGCCCTCAATTACCTGTTAGCTGAGAAAGGGGGAACGTGTGCCCTGATAGGATCTGAATGTTGCACTTACATTCCTGATAGTTCAGAAAACATAACCAATCTCGCTGATCACATAAGAAGGGAGGTGAAGAAGTTATCCACACCAGCAGAAGGATCTAGCTGGGTTGATGGGCTATCAGATGGATCTTGGAGATCCTATCTAATGCATAGGGCAATTATTCTCATCGTAGTAATAATTACCTGTTAATTGATTGTTGGTTGCCTTAACCTTTGTTGTAAAGTAATGATGGCAAGGTTAGCAAACCCTCTTGTGGTCAAGGGCTCCCGAGTTGTGATCCAACGAACTAAAGAACTACTCGACACTAACAACAATATGATTCAGGAAATAGAGTGTGAACGGATGAATGCGATACTCCTAGAATGATCCTAAGTGTTATCATGGAATGATAAAAGGGGGGAATGTGAATGTTTAAAAATGTATAGAGACATTGAAGTTGAGAATGTGGGAATTGTATAGGGACAAAGAATTCATGGGGGAATAGCCATGACATCTCAGACTCGAGACTGCGAAATGTTACAACACTAACACGTATTGAAACAAAACCCACAGCTTGCAGAAAAACCTCAAGGTCTTATTAAATCATGTTATTAACCTGAAACATTAACAGAAGGTCTTTGTTTAAAATCAGACCATACTTAGGTCGGCTTATGAGTGGACAAAGGGAAAGAGGGATCAAAAGAGATAGGCTGAGCTGGGATGTCACTCTGGCCCTATCTTGTTATCTTTTGCCGAAAATGTATAACCATCGTCCCTTTACAATGTAACGTCACTTTGTCCGTAGGAAGTGGGTGCGTTCGAACAGACTTGCATTCCTTCTGTCTGATAAGGTCCCCGATCGGGATTTGCTTTTTAAATAAAAGCTTGCTTTGTTTAAAGCACAAACGGTATTCGTTTCAGTAATTTTGCTGAACCAGATTGAGGTAAAAGAATCCAGAAATCAACAATGGCAGCTGGTCATTACTCTGCCATTCCCACCCTATCCAGCTTAACCTTTTTCTAACTTCTGTCATTGCCATTTCAATTCGGCCCATCATCCCTTTTGTCTCTCTAATCTCTCCTGCCTTCCACCCCATCACCCCCTGCCCCTTTCAGTGCTTAAGAACGTGTTCTTTTCAAACATGCAGCTGTTCTGATGAAGGGCCGTTGACCCGAAAAATTAACTTTGTTTTTCTCTCCACAGATGCTGCCCGATCCGCTGAGATTTCCAGCAGTTTCTGTTTTTATTTCAGATTCCAGCGTCCGCAGTATTTTGATTTTATACCTCTCTGATCTTTTACGTCCATTCGAGAGAGCAGAAGAGGCCTCGGTTTAACGTCTCATTCAAAAGACAGCACCTCCAACAGTGCAGCACTGGAGGGTCAGCCTAGATTTTGTGCTCAAGTCTCTGGAGTGGGTACTTGAACCCAAACCTTCTGACTCAGAGGCGAGAGTGCTACTAACTGAGCCACTGCTGAGAATGAAAATAAATCTTTTATGTTGTAACTAGGGAAGGTGAGAAGATTGAAGTTAACTCACTGTTTCTTCCTTTTAGTGTGAAAAAGAATCGCATCTGCAGGTGTTTCCATTCAGCTGTAGTGTTCCGCCAGAGGGACAAATAAAAGACATCGTGGCAACACCCTCACTCCAAACACTGGCACCTGCTCAACTATGTCATCGTCTGAGCCAAGGATCGCAAGGATGTGCGCATTACCCACGCCATGACAGGAGCTGATGACTGCTGGACGGACCACCGCCTAATCTGATCCATCATCAATATTAACATAGCCCCAAAGCAGAGGGGACAGCAGAAGCAGTGCTGCAAAAAGATTAATGCCGGGGCACTGAGAGACCCAGTTAAGAGAGCCCTATACAACCAGCCTCTCACAGCCAATTTAGTGTGCCTTGATGACCCTGAAATGCTGAATCCCCATAGCGCCTGGTCCTCTAGGCCTCTATAACCAGTGCCTGTGAAAAGACACTTGGTTACTCAACCAGAAAACACCAGGACTGGTTTGATGAAAATGATCAGGAGATCCAAGAACTAATAGATCGCAGAGCATTTTTGAGCCTCAAGCAACAACCCAATTCGGGAGCTACAAAGCAACATTACAGAAGGCTCAAGGATGAAGTCCAACAAAAAACCCTGGACCAGAAGAACAGGTGGTGGATGGACAAAGCGCAGGAGATACAACATCTGGCTGACAGCCACGATATGTGAGGATTCTTCACTGCAGTCAAGGCCACCTATGGTCCAAACTCCCAAGGCCCCACCCCACTCCTGGCAAAGAATGGGGAAACACTCATCAAGAACACCGAGGCTGTCAGGGCCCGCTGGAAGAAGCACTTTGAAGATCTCCTCAATCGAGACTCTGCCTTTGACTCGAGTGTTTTCAACTCCATCCGGCAGCATGCCACCCGCCACCACCTCAGTGAAACTCCAACGCTGCACGAGGTAGGCAAAGCCATGAAATAGCTCAAGAATAACAAGGCTACGGGTGCGGATGGAATTCCTGCTGAGGCGCTAAAATATGATGGAGAGGCGTTGTTGGCATGGATACATGACCTCATCTCTCTCATTTGGAGGGAGGAGAGCATGCCCCGGGATCTCAGAGATGCAGTGATCGTGTCCATTTTTAAAAAGGGGAACAAATCCGACTGCGGCAACTACAGGGGAATCTCCCTGCTATCGGCCACTGGGAAGGTTGTCGCTAGAGTTTTCCTCAACAGTCTTCTCCCTGTGGCCGAGGAGCTACTCCCGGAGTCACGGTGCGGATTTCAGCCCCTACGGGGAACAACGCACATGAGCTTTGCAGCATGACAACTGCAGGAAAAATGCAGGGAGCAGGGCCAGCCCTTATACATGGCATTTTTTTGACCTTACAAAGGCCTTTGACACTGTCGACTGTGAGGACTTATAGAGCATCCTCCTCCATTTTGGGTGCCCCCAAAAGTTTGTTAACATCCTTCACCTGCTCCATGATGACATGCAGACTGTGATCCTTACCAGCGGATCCGTTACAGACCCATTCCACGTCTGAACCGTGGTCAAACAGGGCTACGCCATCGCTCCAACTCTCTTTTCAATCTTCCTTGCTGCCATGCTCCACCTCACTGTCAACAAACTCCCCGCTGGAGTGGAATTAAACTACAGAACCAGTGGGAAGCTGTTTAACCTACGCCGTCTCCAGGCCAGGTCCAAGACCACCCAAACCTCTATCGTTGAGCTGCAGTACACGGTCAACACCTGCGTCTGCGCACATTCGGAGACTGAACTCCAGGATATAGTCAATGTATTCACCGAGGCACATGAAAGCATGGGCCTTATGCTTAACATCCGTAAGACAAAGATCCTCCACCAGCCTGTCCTCGCTGCACAGCACTGCCCCCCAGTCATCAAGATTCACGGCGTGACTCTCGACAACATGGACCACTTCCCGTACCTCGGAGCCTCTTGTCAACAAAGGCAGACATTGATGCGGAGATTCAACATCGCCTCCAGTGCACCAGTGCAGCCTTTGGCCACCTGAGGAAAAGAGTGTTCGAAGACCAAGCCCTCAAACCTACCACCAAGCTCATGGTCTACAGGGCTGCAGTAATTCCCGCCCTCCTATATGGGTCAGAGACATGGACGACTTACAGAAGACACATCAAGTCGCTGGAGATATATCACCAACGATGCCTCCGCAAGATCCTGCAAATCCTCTGGGAGGACAGACGCACCAACATCAGTGTCCTCGCCCAGGCTAACATCCCCAGCATTGAAGCACTGACCACACTCGATCAGCTTCGTTGGGCAGGCCACTTAGTTCGCATGCCAGACACGAGACTTCCTAAACAACTGCTATATGCATGGCTCCTTCATGGCAAATGAGCCAAAGGTGGGCAGCGGAAACGGTACAAGGACACCCTCAAAGCCTCCCTGGTGAAGTGCGACGTCACCACTGACACCTGGGAGACCCTGGCCAAAGACTGCCCTAGGTGGAGAAAGTGCATCCGGGAGGGCGTTGAGTTCTTCGAATCTCAATGTTGCGAGCGTGAAGAGGTCAGGCGCAGGCAGCGGAAGGAGTGTGTGGTAAATCAGTGCCACCCCCCCAACCCCTCCCCAGACGAATATCTGTCCCACCCGTGACAGGGTCTGTGGCTCTCGTGTTGGACTGCTCAGCCAACAAAGAACTCACTTTAGGAGTGGAAGCCAGTCTTCCTCGAATTCGAAGGACTGCCTATGATGAGTTTTTCACCATTTTAGCTACTGTTACTCAGTTGCAAAATAATTGGTAAAGAATGTACAGTGAAATGCTATGTATCGGCTACATTTGCTGTGATCACATGCTTTCCACAGTAGCTGGGATAAAGGATTCGAAACCAATTCTCAATTGACTAGAATTAAGAGGTTAAACATATTTAAGTGAACAGAAAAGAGCTTGTCAGAATGAATATTCATTGCAGTCTTCACAGTTCACCAATTGTTCGCATCCATTGAAGGTGTTAACACAGAACACTGACTATCTTTCCAGGTCTCTTTTTGTCACGTATAGCTTTTTTGTTATTCCAATGTGCAGACTGAATGATTATAAGACTGATTTAAGTAGTCAAACTAGCGCAATACAAGTAGGGCTACAAGATTGTGTCTGAAGGGTGCTACCTTATTGTGTTGACTTGGCGACTTTGGCCCAGAATTTGCTGGAGTGGGGCAGAAAGGTTAAAAACAAGACTTGCATTTATCTAGCGCCTTTCATGACCTCCGGATGTCTCAAAGCGCTTCACAGCCAATTAAGTACTTTTTGGAGTGTAGTCACTGTTGTAATGTAGGGAAACGCAACAGCCAATTTATGCACAGCAAACTCCCACAACCAGCAAAGTGATAATGACCAGATAACACAAAAGCAAAATACTGCAGATGCTGGAATTGGAAATAAAAATAGAAGATACTGGAATTCTCAGCGGGTCAGACAGCATCTGTGGGGAGAAACAGAGTCTGTGACCCTTTGTCATTCTGACGTGACCTGCTGGAATGACCAGATAATCAGTTTGTTGTTGTTATGTTGATTGCGGGATAAATATTAGAAACATCGAAACATAGAAAATAGGTGCAGGAGTAGGCCATTTGGCCCTTCGAGCCTGCACCACCATTCAATAAGATCATGGCTGATCATTTATCTCGATGGTCATGATTATGGCATCTCTGAGATCTCCAGGCATGCTCTCCTCCTTCCAGATGAGAGAGATGAGGTCATGCATTCGTGCCGATAGTACCTCTCCGCCATACTTTAGTGTCTCAGCGGGGGATTCCATCTGCTCCCGATGCCTTGTTGTTCTTGAGCTGACGGATGGCCTTTTCTACCTCATGCAGGACTGGGGTTTTGCTGAAATGGTGACGGGTAGCATGCTGCGGGATGGAGTCAAGGACACTCATGTCAAAGGCAGAGTCTTGGTTAAGATGATCTTTGAATTGCTTCTTCCAGCAGGTCCTGACTGCCTCGGTGTCCTTGATGAGTGTTTCCCCATTCTTGGCCAGCAGTGGGGTGGGGCGTTGGGTGCTCAATAAGCTCCCCGCTGGAGTGGTACTAAACTATAGAACCAGTGGGAACCTGTTCAAACTCCGTCGCCTCCAGGCTAGATCCAAGACCGTCCCAACCTCTGTCGTCGAACTACAGTACGCGGATGACGCTTGCGTCGGCGCACATTCAGAGGCTGAACTGCAAGCCATCGTCAACACCTTCAACGAGGCGTGCGAAAGCATGGGCCTTACATGAAACATCTGTAAGACAAAGGTCCTCCACCAATCTGACCCCACCACTCAGCACTGCCCCCCAGTCAAAGTCCATGGCATGGCCTTGGACAACGTGGACCACTTTCCAAACCTCGGGAGCCTATTATCAGCAAGGGCAGACATCGACGACGAGGTTCAACACCCCCTCCAGTGCACCAGTGTAACCATCGGTCGCCTGTGGAAGAGAGTGTTCGAAGATCAGGCCCTTAAATCTGGCACCAAGCTTATGGTCTGCAGGGCTGTAGTGATACCTGCCCTCCTGTATGGCTCAGAGACATGGACCATATATAGTTGTAGAATCTTTTTAAGGTTCCATAACCAGACATACCAATTAGGCAGCAGTCAGTATGGTTTATGGAATGGATTAGAGTTATTAAGCTTACAGCAATAGTATACTTAACGAAAAGTGACAGTTGACGAAAGCTCGAAGGCCCAGGTCCCTGGAACTCCCGTGCACAGGTCGATGTTGTCCTAGATCTTTACGTTGCTTCTCCAGCCGTCTCTGTGCTAAGGCAGTCTTTGAGTATCAATGTTTTAACCAATTTCTTATCAAAAATTCATTTGGCTAGTGTCCATATATGGGGCTAGATTTTACATTATTTTTGCATGCATACCGCCCACTTAACGTCCAATTTAATGCTGAAATGAGGCGTAATGCCTATATATCGCCCATTTAGCCACAAAATGAAAAGTTACGCCCATTTCTTGGTCAGTTATCACCGAGCGTTACTTTCGTCATGTACGTAATGCCAATAAAAAATAATACCACCCGCCCACTTTTTTGGGGCGGAAAGATCAGAATGGGCGAAACCATCACCCATAATATCACCCAGCGTTACTTTCAGCATGTAATTAATGCCGAGATTTAATAATACCGCCCGGCCACTGTTTTTTGTCGCAAAGATCAAATTTGCCGAAACTAACATCCAGAAAATCGCCCAGTCTTACTTTCGGCACCTCGCACACATCTCGCCGACAATATCGCTCGCTGAAAAACCGCTGTGAAAAAGTTGAACTAACCTGAACTAATCACAGTGGTCTGACGCCATTTTCTAAATCGCAGGTCGCATCATTTAAAAGGCTGCTCTGCTTCAACTTCGGGGCAGTTTGGATGTAATCTGGAGGTCTTTTAAGGTGATGTGAACATCTGAACAAACATCTTTTCATACTGTGGACGATTGGAATTTACTTTAGGTGTCTTAGTGGGGACATTTATTGTTTGTGAACAATCGGTGTAATACTGATAGCTACTGGAATGGGGCCTGTCATTTCTCTGCCTGTCTTGATGACCACGCACATGCTGCAGACTCGAGGTGGCAGAAGGTACATTCAACAGCATAATGTGCCCAATCTAAGACGTGCCAGATCAGGAGGAGGAACAGGCATTACACCCACCACACTTACAGGGAGAAGCAGTCTTACCTCAACTTGTCCGACACCACCTGCCTTAGGAGTCTGCGCTTCCACAAGGAGGTTATCAGTGAGATATGCCAGCTCACCAGGGGAGACATGCAGCCTGCCAGCACCATCCGTCGAGGTCAAGGTCACCACGGCACTTTCGTTCAGCGCATCGGGTTCCTTTCAGGCCTCAGCTGGCGATATTTGCGCTATATCTCAGCATGCCACACATTGCTGCATTAGACAGGCCACTGAAGCCCTTTACGCACACAGAATGGACTTTATCAGCTTCCCTATGACCAGGGAGGCTCAGACTGAGAGAGCTCTAGGATTCTACCGAATTGCAAACTTCCCCAAGGTACAGGGAGCAATAGACTACGCACCTCGTGATGTGGGCACCTTTTCAGGGTGCAGAGGTTTTTAGGAACGGTAAGTGATTCCACTCCCTGAATGTGCCACTCGTTGTCGACCACCAGAAAATTATTATGGCAGTGAATGCTCAATTTCCGGGCAGCATCCATGATGCTCACATCCTGTATGAGAGCGCTGTATCTGACATGTTTACCAGTCAGCCACAAGATCAATGCTGGATGCTTGGTGACAAAGGATATGGCCTCGCCACCTGGCTGATGACCCCCCTGCGTGACACCCAAACTGAGGCCAAGAAGCAATACAACGAGAGCCACAGATCCACTCGCAATATCGTCGAGAAAGCCATTGGTGTGCTTTAGATGCCTGGACCACTCAGGAGGTGAGTTCCAATACCACCCTGAGCAGGCAGCTCAATTCATGGTCATGTGCTCCATGCTGCACAACTTGGCTATCAGGAGGGACTGACGGTCCACCACAGGAAACATAGAAACATTGATACATAGAAAATAGGTGCAAGAGTAGGCCATTAGGCCCTTCGAGCCTGCACCACCATTCAATATGATCATGGCTGATCATCTTTGCAACTTTAGTACCCTATTCCTGCTTTCTCTCCATATCCCTTGATCCCTTTAGCCGTAAGGGCCACATCTAATTCCCTTTTGAATATATCTAATGAACTGGCCTCAACAACTTTCTGTGGTAGAGAATTCCACAGGTTCACAACTCTCTGAGTGAAGATGTTCCTCCTCATCTCGGTCCTAAATGGCTTAGCCCTTACCCTTGGACTGTGACTCCTGGTTCTGGACTTCCCCAACATCGGGAACATTCTTCCTGCATCTAACCTGTCCAATCCCGTCAGAATTTTATATGTTTCCATGAGATCCCCTCTCATTCTTCTAAATTCCAGTGAATATAAGCCTAGTCGATCCAATCTTTCTTGATATGTCAGTCCTGCCATCCCGGGAATTAGTCTACTGAACCTTCGCTGCACTCCCTCTATAGCAAGAATGTCCTTCCTCAGATTCGGAGACCAAAACTGTACACAATATTCAAGGTGTGGCCTCACAAAGGCCATGTACAACTGCAGTAAGACCTCCCCGCTCCTATACTCAAATCCTCTCGCTATGAAGGCCAACATGCCATTTGCCTTCTTCACCGCCTGTTGTACCGACATGCCAACTTTCAATGACTGATGTACCATGACACCCAGGTCTCGTTGCACCGCCCCTTTTCCTAATCTGTCACCGTTCAGATAACAGTCTGCCTTCCTGTTTTTGCCACCAAAGTGGATAACCTCACATTTATCCACATTATACTGCATCTGCCATGCATTTGCTCACTCACCTAACCTGTCCAAGTCACGCTGCAGCCTCACAGCTCACACTGCCACCCAGCTTAGTGTCATCTGCAAACTTGGAGATTTTACATTCAATTCCTTCGTCTAAATCATTAATGTATATTGTAAATAGCTGGGTTCACAGCACTGAACATTTCAGTACCCCACTAGTCACTGCCTGTCAATCTGAAAAGGACCCGTTTATTCCTACTCATTGCTTTCTGTCTACCAACCAGTTCTCTATCCATGTCAAAACATTACCCCCAATACTATGTGCTTTAATTTTGCACACTATTCTGTTGTGTGGGACCTTGTCAAAAGCCTTTTGAAAGTCCAAATACACCACATCCACTGGTTCTCCCTTGTCCACTCTACTAGTTACATCCTCAAAAAATTATAGAAGATTTGTCAAGCATGATTTCCCTTTCATAAATCCATGCTGACTTGGACCGAACCTGTCACTGCTTTCCAAATGCACTGCTATTACATCTTTAGTAATTGTTTCAAACATTTTCCCCACTACCAATGTCAGGCTAACCGATCTATAATTCCCTGTTTTCTCTCTCCCTCCTTTTTTAAAAAGTGGGTTTACATTAGCTACCCTCCAATCCACAGGAACTGATCCAGAGTCGATAGAATGTTGGAAAATGACCACCAATGCATCCACTATTTCTAGGTCCACTTCCTTAAGTACTCTGAGATGCAGACTATCAGGCCCTGGGGATTTATTGCCCTTCAGTCCCATCAATTTCCCTAACACCATTTCCTGACTAATAAGGATTTCCTTCAGTTCCTCCTTCTCGCTAGACCCTCGGTCCCCTAGTATTTCCGGAAGGTTATTTGTGTCTTCCTTAGTGAAGACAGAACCAAAGTATTTGTTCAATTGGTCTGTCATTTCTTTGTCCCTATTATAAATTCACCTGATTCTGATGCAAGGAACCTACATTTGTCTTCACTAATCTTTTTCTCTTCACATATCTATAGAAGCTTTTGCAGTCAGTTTTTATGTTCCCTGCAAGCTTACTCTCATATTCTATTTTCCCCCTTCTAATTAAACCCTTTGTCCTCCTCTGCTGAATTCTAAATTTCTCCCAGTCCTCGGGTTTGCTGCTTTTTCTGGCCTAGTTATATGCCTCTTCTTTGGATTGAACATTACCCCTAATTTCCCTTGTAAGCCATGGTGGAGCCACCTCCCCCATTTTATTTTTATGCCAGACAGGGATGTACAATTGTTGAAGTTTATCCATGAGACCTTTAAATGTCTGCCATTGCCTATCCATCATCAACCCTTTAAGTATCATTCATCAGTGTATTCTAGCCAATTCACGTCTTATATCATCGAAGTTACCTTTCTTTAAGTTCAGGACTTTAATCTCTGAATTAACTGTGTCATTCTCCATCTTAATGAAGAATTCTACCATATTATGGTCACTCTTCCCCAAGAGGCCTCGCACAACAAGATTGCTAATTAATCCTTTTTTGTTACACAACACCCAGTCCAGGATGGCCAGTTCTCTAATTGGTTCCTCAACATATTAGTCTAGAAAACCATCCCTTATACACTCCAGGAAATCCTCCTCCACCGTATCGCTACCAGTTTGGTTAGCCCAATCTATATGCAAATTAAAGTCACCCATGATAACTGCTGTACCTTTATTGCATGTATCCCTAATTTCCTGTTTGATGCTAACCTCACTACTACTGTTTTGTGGTCTGTACACAACTCCCACTAGCGTTTTCTGCCCTTTGGTGTTCTGCAGCTCTACCCATACAGATTCCACATCATCCAAGCTAATGTCCTTCCTTAATATTGGTTTAATCTCCTCTTTAACCAGCCTCCTTTTCCTTTCTTTCTATCCTTCCTGAATATTGAATACCCCTGGATGTTGAGTTCCCAGCCTTGTGTGGTCACCCTGGAGCCATGTCTCCCGAATCCCAATTACATCATATCCGTTAACAGCTATCTCCACGGTTAATTCATCCACCTTATTACGAATGCTCCTCGCATTGAGACACAGAGCCTTCAGGCTTGTCTTTTTAACACTCTTTGTCCTTTTAGAATTATGTTGTAATATGGCCCTTTTTGATTTTTGCCTTTGATTTCTCGGCCCTCCACTTTTCCTTATCTCCTTTCTACCTTTTGCTACTGCCCCCATTTTATTTCCCTCTGTCTCCCTGCATAGATTCCCATCCCCTTCCATATTAGTTTAAACCCTTCCCAATAGCACTAGCAAACGCTCCCCCTAGGACATTGATTCCGGTCCTGCCCAGGTGCAGACCGTCTGGTTTGTACTGGTCCCACCTCCCCCAGAACCGGTTCCAATGTCCCAGGAATTTGAATACCTCCCTCTTGCACCATTCCCCAAGCCACGTATTCATCTGAGGTATTCTGCTATTTCTACTCTGACGAGCACGTGGCACTGGTAGCAATTCTGAGATTACTACCTTTGAGGGCAGAAGCAAAAGATAGAAAGGAGAGAGAGGAAGAGGAGGACAAGGAGGTGGATGCAGACCTCAGACCAGACAATCAAGCTGATGCTGAAACCATGGCCCCACCCCCTCTAGACCACAGGGAAGGGCCCGTAGTGGCTACATAGCTGCAAGACTCTTACGTCAACAGCTCATAAATGAGCGCTTTGCTTGAAAGAACGTTGCTGTTATTTACAAAGCTGCAACACTGCTGGGTGTGCATGTCATACATCAATGGTGTGCATCATCTTGGTGACAGTTAAAGTTTTAAGTTGATTCAAGTTAAGTGTAATTATACCCTTTCATGTTAATGAATCACCAGTGTGTAGCTGTGCAGCTATCTGAGACAATGCGCAACAAGGTTATGTTAAATAAAAAACATTTAAGCCGACCATTTGTCTGAAATCATAAGTAACCCTGCCCCAACCCACAACAAATTTATCACATTTACATCATTACAATGGTCCCCATTTTCAGCAAAACAGAACACAAATGCAAACCCTCGCCCCTTGCCCCGACCCTCCCACCAAATAGCACCAGCAACCTAACAATATGCCCCAAACAACACCTGCGGGCCATGCACCTCACTTGCCTTCCCCCCCACCCCAGCGGCCCCTTCTCCTCCCCACCTCTACCCCTTCCCCTTCCGCTCCTGACTCCAAGCAGCCTGGATGAGGAGCTCCTCAGGTGCTGCTTCATTGTGGGGGGGGGGGGGTGACGGCAGAACCGCTGCTTGGATGGATAGAAACATAGAAACATAGAAAACAGGTGCAGGAGTAGACCATTCGGCCCTTCGAGCCTGCACCACCATTCAACAAGATCATGGCTGATCATTCCCTCAGTACCCTTAGCCGTAAGGTCCATATCTAACTCCCTCTTGAAACGGGAGAGGACGGTCCCAAGGTGGGAAGGTGCTCCGAGCCAGAAGCAAGATCTTCCTCCTGGCTCTCATGTGTCGTTGGCAATGGGGGCTGTGGCACCTTGGGGTGCAGTGTCACGCTCCGGGACCACTGGGAGCCCTTTGCCACCAGTGTTCCTGGCTAACAGCTCCAGGGCCTCCTCCATCCTTTCCATGTTATATATTATTTGTTGGACTAAAACTCAGTGCCAACTACCTTCTTGATGCTTAGTAGGCTTTTTGCTGCTGGTGAATCTCCCTCCTGCCTCCCACAACAGCCAAACAAGCACACACCACACCCACACACTCTTTCAGTCCCTCTCTGCTCCCTCTCTCTCTGTCTCCTCTTCTGCACATGTAATGATGACCCCTGACCTCCTGAAACACTGGAAACAAGCATTGCCATGCCTTTGCTATGGTCGGCGATACTTTACGGCAGAAGATCAAAAGATTTTAACCCAAACGCCCATTTCAGATTGCTCGCGGTAACGCCCATTTAAAAAAATGGAAAGTTAGGGTTTTGGAAATGGGCGATAATCCGGCGATCTCAAAACCCATATTTACTGCCCGCGCTGGAAATAATGCCCATTTTTGCTGATTTGCACAAAAGTGGAAAGTCTAGTCCATGGTCTTCAACAAAATCAACTTGTTTAATTTGTTCTAATGATTAAAATACCATTGTCACTCAAAACCAGAGCTAGAATGGGGCCACTCCTGTCTCCAGTAATTTTCCATCAGTGCCTGCTTGTCCATGTTATCCTGTTTACAGATTCATTCATCTCCTCAGAATTCACCTTATTTATGCTACTGTATTCTAACTGTTGGGTTTGATTAGACCGACTCCAATTTCTACTTTGTTATTATAATAATGTGACCTTGGCTCACAGCTCGTGTTAGTTTGTTATTTGAACATTGTCAAAACTGAGTTCTGCATACATTCAAGAAGCTCCCAACATTCCCATGCCCACAGAGAATCATGGGTAAGATTAATTTGAAAAAGGGATGGAGTATAAAAGCAGGGAAGTCTTGCTACAGTTATACAGGGTATTGGTGAGGCCACACCTGGAATACTGCGTGCAGTTTTGGTTTCCATATTTACGAAAGGGTACTTGCTTTGGAGGCAGTTCAGAGAGGTTCACTAGATTGATTTTGGGGATGAGAGGGTTGACTTATGAGGAAAGGTTGAGTAGGTTGGGCCTCTACTCATTGGAATTCAAAAGAATGAGAGGTGATCTTATCGAAACGTATAAGCTTATGAGGGGGCTTGACAAGGTGAATAATGGGTATCTCTCATGCCTGTCACTTCTCCTTTGTGATGTTATCTCCTCTGTTCTTCCCCTGATCTCAAACTGTTGTATTTATCCTTGCCTGGGCCCCCCTGTATTACAGCATCCTACCATTTCCCTGTGTCTTTTACCTATTTTAGGCCAATTCAGTGTATTCAAGTGCTGTCCCAAATATGGGATCCCCAAACTATTTGGGGTAATCTTAACCATCTCATTGAACCTAAATCCTAGGTCTACAAACTTCCCTTTTCCTAAGTGAAACTCTGGGGTTACATGAACGTTGCCTTTAGTACACAGACAATTGATTTTAATAGATTAAATAAGATCAGAGAGCTAAACTCGTGGCTCAAAGACTGGTGTGGAAGAAATGGGTTTTGGTTCCTGGGGCACTGGCACCAGTACTGGGTTAAGAGGGAGCTGTTCCATCGGGACGGACTCCACTTGGAATGTGCTGGGGCTAGGATCCTGGTGAACCGAATAACTAGGGCTGCATAGAGAGCTTTAAACTAATTAGTTGCGGGGAGGGTTCAGGTGAGCAGAAACCTAAAAGCTCAAAGAACAAGGTGAAAGCAATATAGCAGGGTAGCACTGGGGGGGAAACAAAAACCAGAGCGTGACACACTCTTATGTTTATAGATTCTATCAGAAACTGGGACCACAGCAGGAGAAAATGGTAAGAAAACACATTTAAAAGCTCTTTATCTGAATGCGCGTAGCATTCGTAACAAATTAGATGAGCTGTCAGCACAAATAGTTACAAATGGGTATGATCTCGTAGCCATAACAGAGACGTGATTGCAAGGTGATCAAGACTGGGAACTAAACATTCAGGGGTACTTGATAATTCGGAAGGACAGACAAAAAGGAAAAGGAGGTGGGATAGCTCTGTTGATAAAGGATGGAATCACTGCAATAGTGAGAAATGATATTGGCTCAAATGATCAGGATGTTGAAACAGTTTGGATGGAGATAAGGAATAATAAGGGGGAAAAGTCATTGGTGGGCGTAGTCTTTAGGCCCCCGAAGAAGCAACTCTGTTGGTCGGAGCATAAACCAGGAAATAGTGGTTGCTTGTAAAAAGGGAACAGCAATAATCATGGGTGATTTTCACCTCCATATTGATTGGACAAATCAAATTGGTCAGGGTAGCTTTGAGGAAAAGTTCATAGAGTGCATAAGGGATGGGTTCCTCGAGCAGTATGTAACGGAACCAACCAGGGGGCAGGCTATCTTAGATCTGGTCCTGTGTAATGAGACAGGATTAATAAACAATCTTCGAGTAAAAGATCCCCTTAGAATGAGTGATCATAGCATGGTTGAGTTTCAGATTCAGATGGAGGGCGAGAAAGTTGGCTCTCAAACCAGTGTACTAAGCTTAAATAAAGGAGACTACAAAGGTATGAGGGCAGAGTTGGCTCAAGTGTCCTAAAGTGTAGGACGGTTGATGAACAGTGGCATACATTTAAGGAGATATTTGATAACTCTCAAAAAATATATATTCCAGTGAGGAGGAAAGGGTGTAAAAGAAAGGATAGTCACCCGTGGCTAAAGAAATAAAGGATGGTATCCAATTAAAAACAAGGACATACAAAGTGGCCAAAACTAGTGGAAGGACAGAAGATTGGGAAGCTTTTATAAGCCAGCAAAGAATGACTAAAAAAATGATTAAGAAAGGGAAGATAGACTATGAAAGTAAACTAGCACGAAATCTAAAAACAGAGAGCAAGAGCTTCTGCAGATATAGAAAAAGGAAAAGAGTGGCTAAAGTAAATGTTGGTCCCTTACAGAACGAGACCGGGGAATTAGTAATGGGGAACATGGAAATGACAGAAACTCTGAACAAATATTTTGTATTAGTCTTTACAGTATAGGACACTAAAAATATCCCAACAGTGAATAGTCAAGGGGCTATGGGGGGCAGGAACTTAACACAATCACAATCACTTGGGAGGTGGTACTCAGTAAAATAATGGGACTGCTAATTCCCTTGTTTAAGAAGGGAAAAATTACAGGCCTGTCAGCCTAACCTCAGTGGTGGGAAAATTATTGGAAAAAATCCTGAAAGACAGGATAAATCTACATTTGGAAAGGCAAGGATTAATTAGGGACAGTCAGCACGGATTTGTTAAGGGAAGATCGTGTTTCACTAACCTGATTGAATTTTTTGAGGAGGTAACCAAGAGGGTCGATGAGGGTAATACGTACGATGTAGTATTTGATAAGGTCCCACATGGTAAACTGGTCACGAAGGGTAAAGCCCATGGGATCCAGGGCAAAGTGGCAAGTTGGATCCAAAATTAGCTGGAGGTAGGAAGCAAAGGGTAATGGTTGATGGATGTTATTGTGACTGGAAGGATGCTTCCAATGGGGTTCTGCAGGGCTCAGTACTGGGTCCCTTGCTTTTTGTGGTATATATCAACAATTTAGATTTGAATATAGGGAATATGATGAAGAAGTTTGCAGACAACACTAAAATTGGCTGTGTGGTTGATAATGAAGAGGAAAGTCATGGGCTGCAGGAGGATATCAATCTACTGGTCAGGTGGGCAGAGCAGTGCAAATGGAATTTAATTCTGAGAAGTGTGAGGTGATGCACTTTGGGAGGGCTGATAAGGAAAGGGTATACACATTAAGCGGTAGGCCACTTAATAGTGTAGATGAACAAAGGGACCTTAGAATGCTTGTCTACAAATCCCTGAAAGTTGCAGGCCAGGTGGATATGGTGGTTAAGAAGGCATACGGAATGCTTGCCTTTATTGGCCAAGGCATAGAATATAAGAGCAGGGAGGTTATGCTTAAATTTATAATACTTTGGTTCGGCCACAGCTGGAGTACTGCGTGCAGTTCTGGTCGCCGTATTATAGGAAGAACGTGATTGCACTAGAGAGGGTGCAGAGGAGATTTACTAGGATACTGCCTGGAATGGAGAATCTTAGTTATGAGGACAGATTGGATAGGCTGGGGCCTGAAAGGGAGTGCTGAGTGCTTTGAAGTGTTGCTACTCAATGGCACTCTCTGCAAATTGACTGCTTGCAGAAACTCGTCTTTCTAGTTTGGCTGCGTCCGGCCTTTTGGCTCGGGACAAGCACCAATTGGAGAAAAGAAGAAATCTGCATGTCGACCGACCAATGGGCGGACCAGGAGGTCAGCCAAGGTGCCGGACTGGCACCACAAAAGATTGAAGGCTTCGGCCAAAACACAAGCCGAAAGGAGGAATCTGCAACCCGGATGGCGGCCAACCAAGTGGCGAACCAGGGCGTCTGAAACACCATCCGAGTGACAGTAAAGAAAGTGTAAGGACAGACGATGATCAACTGGGACCTTTTTGTGAAGAAAATCCTGCTTGAAACCTGTGGCATGAAAGTCGCGGATGCCTTCGCCTTGTAGGACATCCCGAAGAGAGGTTACTTTGATGTAACCTTCAGAAACGTCACCCAATGCCTAAAATTCCTGAAGGGATTGAAGGAGGCGAGTAAACCACTGTGGTCAATGTTGACTTGGGAACCACTGTTCACCATCCCTTCGCAGAGGAAGCGCACTATCAAAGTGCACATGTACAACCCCCACATCCCAGTCATTGATGTGCTGACATTCCTCGCCAGGTATGTCGATGGGGCAGGAAACAGCATCGACCTGAAAGACTTCCACGTGATTTGGACCAGCAAGCGCCAGATCCAGGTCACCATGAAAGTGGACGCCAGCGGAACCATCCTGCACCCCCCCTCCAGCTTCACCATCGGAGGAAGTCGGGGCTACATGGTGTATGCCGGACAACCCAATGTGTGCCGAACCTGCGGGAAAGCAGGCCACGTGGCGGCAAGCTGCAAAGCAATCATTTGCCGCAACTGCCAGAAGGAAGGACACCAGACAAAGGACTGTAAAGAGACCAAGTGCTGCAACCTTTGTGGTCGGGCTGGACATCTGTACAAGGCCTGCCCCAAGCGGAATTTCAGCTATGTGCAGGCGGCAAAGAACATGGTGACACGTGAGGAGAAAGCTGAGGAGTGCAACACCTAAGAGGAGACCAACACCTCCCTCCTCTCCAAGACACCGTGCGAACAAACCACTGCCCTAGTCGTCACTGACCGAGAGGAGGAAGGAAAGTCTGCCACGGCAAGTCCCCAGACACTAGCACACAGCAGTGAAACTCCCCCTCGAGACACCGAGTCCATGGAAGAGGAGGGAGCAGAAGCAGAAGGAAAACGGGAATGGCAGCTCATCAAGAAGAAGGCGGCCCGCACGTCAAAGGAAAAGAGGCTTCCTGCAGAAGAGAGAGGCAAAAGACGCTACAGTCCACGACGGACAGCAGTGGCTGCAGCTGTTCCGATGATGAAGGACGAGGCAAAAGTCCTCACTACCACCAGCAGAAGAAGAGGCAACACACCAATGCTACCAGTGCAGCCCCGCTCCGGATGTCCGGGAGCGACGAAGCCACCAATGCACCCTCGCTCCGGATCTCTGGGAGTGACGAAGTGATAGATGCACCCCAACTCCAGAACGCTGTGAGCGACGATACCACAGGGGATGCGCACAAGGAGCAACCAACACCAGGCGAGGGCAGCCCAGTTGACATGGAGGACCCCCGGTCCACACTTCTGGTGTCCCCTGGTCGAACCATCCCCAAGGCCGAGGACAACCCATATCTCAGCCAAGGTGCAGTAGAAAAGTTTAAAGTTAACCTATGTATACGGGAACAGGCCACAGGGCCAAAGGACTGCGTGATCTAAATGTAATTTTGGGACTGTAACTACCAATTTAAAAATGGGTTAAAAGATTGCATCCATTAACGTGCGTAGCATTAAGTCAACTACGCGATGTGTTTCCACCTTGGGGTACTTTGCCAAGGTCAAGGCTGACCTGCTGTTCTTGCAGGAGTGTAGCCTGCCGCTCTTCAGCAGTTACCGGCAGTGGTCCCAATGGTGGTCCCACGGACCATCCATTTGGTCAGGAGGCAACGATTGCCGTGCCTCCGGCCTGGGCATTCTGCTGCGGGGAGGCCACTTCACCATCACCGAAGTTAAGGAGGTGGTGGGCGGCCGCCTTCTCATAGCAGATGTATTGTATAAAAATGTTCCTCTAAGGCTAATTAATGTGTATGCCTCGCCTCTCAGAAGCGAACGGCTAGCCCTACTCCAGCAGCTCCCACTGCTGCTGGCGACATCCAGACCAGTCGTTCTGGGCGGTGATTTCAACTGCATCATCGATGCGGCTGGACGACCCAGCAGAGCCGACAGCAAACTGGACACCACAACCAAACTCCTGATGGACGCGGCAAAAGATGCCAAGCTGTGCGACGTCTTCAGCAACCCTGCAGATGGAGCACTGCGCAGATACACCTGGTCGAGACCAGACGGGTCCATCCGTTCCAGAATAGACTTCCTGTTTGTGTCCCACATGCTCAAGGTCAGATCCACCGACGTCACGCCGGTGTTCTTCTCTGACCACTGCCTCCTATTGGCCAACTGCCTCCCACAGGAAGACCAGAAAGTGGGCAGGGGGATATGGAAACTCAACGTGAAACTGTTGACCCCGGAAAACATTGAGGAACTCAAGAGGGATTACAAAGGTTGGAGAACCGTAAAACCCCTCTGTGATTCCCCGATGCGCTGGTGGGAAACAATCAAGACAAACATCAAGAGGTTCTTCATCCTCAAAGGTGTTCAGGAGGTGAGAGGGAGACAGAGGGAATTGTCCCAACTCCAAGAAGAGTATGCAAAACCTGCTCCTGCTGCAGCCGATGGGGGTCGATGTCGCGGAGGAACTCCAAGAGGTGAAGGGCCAGCAAGCCTCGCTCTTTGCCTCAGAGTCCTCCAAAATCATTTTCCGCTCCAGAGTCCGCTCCGTCGAGCAGGATGAGATGTGTTTGTGTTTCTTCTTCCAAAAGATACACAGGGGGAATTCTGTGATCAGCAGCCTAAAGGAAGAAGATGGTTCTGTGACGTCTTCGCAGCCTGACATGCTGAGGATCAGCAAATCCTTCTATGCCGGGCTGTACGACGTCAAGCCCACAGGCCGCGTGGCCTCCCTGTCTTTCCTGTCGTCTATCTCAGAGGTCTTAGACGACAGCGAACGGGAGAGTCTGGACCACCCGCTAACTCTGGACGAGATGACAAAGGCCGTCCGGTCCCTTGCGACGAGTAAAACTCCCGGAAGTGACGGCTTACTAGTCGAGTTGTATTCGGCTCTGTGGGACTGGATGGGCCCAGACCTGCTGTAAGTGTACAGGGGTATGCTTCTGGCTGGCAGTATGTCAGAATCAATGAGGAAAGGCATCATCACACTCATCTACAAGCAGAAGGGGGATAGGGAGGAAATTAAAAACTGGCAGCCCATCTCGCTGCTCAATGTGGACTACAAAATCCTGTCAAAGGTCATTGCAAACAGAGTCAAGTCTGCTCTGGAGCTGGTGATCCACCTGGACCAGAGCTGCGCTGTCCCCGGCAGGAAGATCTTTGATAGCCTCGCGCTATTCAGGGATACGATCACCTACGTGCGGGACATTAGGGTGGACACCTATTTAATCTTCCGAAACTTGCTGGTCTTCCAGAGCAAGAAAATGTCCACGTCTGCGTGTTGCAGACTGGCGCAATCCAAGGTCCAGGAGTACGTGCTGAGGGACGCACTAAAAATTGGTGCAGTCGCCGCAAAGGCACGGTGGGGAAGAGCCACAGTTTAAAGCCCTTCCGCCACGGTAAACCCAGGGGCTGGAATCAGTATAAAACTCCCCTCGGGCTGTACTTGTAAACTTTCTGCATACATAGAGCACCGTGATCTGAAAAAACCTATGTAGTGCCATGTATAATGCAAGTTCTGTTTAGTAATGTATGTTGCAAAGAAATGTAACTGTACCCTCACCCATTCCGTGTACCGTATAGTAAACTAATTTGATGACTGTATTGCAATGTATCCTGGATTGTACTGAAATGTACCTCGAAATGTAAAGCAAGCAAATTAATTGAACGGAACTGCCGTCAGCATCCAAATGTATTGCATGGAATTGCTGATCGCATCCAAATGTACTGAACGGTCTTCCAATGTATTGTGCAAATTTTTATATGAATAAAGTATACTTTGAAATATTAAAAAAAAGATTGGATAGGCTGGGTTTGTTCTCATTAGAACAGAGGAGGTTGAGAGGAGACCTCATTGAGGTGTACAAAATATTGAGGGGCCTGGATATAGTCGATATTAAGGGCCTATTTCCATTGGTGGAGCGGTCTATTACGAGGAGGTATAGTTTTAAGGTGGTTGGTGGAAGGTTTCGAGGGGATTTGAGGGGCGGCTTTTTTACGCAGAGGGTTATGGGGATCGGGAACTCGCTGCCTGGAAGAGTAGTGGATGCAAAAACCCTCACCATTTTTAAGAGATGGTTGGATGGACACTTAAAGTGCCGTAACTTGCAGGGTTACCGACCTAGAGCTGGTAATTGGGATTAGGCTGGATGACTTTTTGTTGGCCGCGCAGATATAATGGTAAGTACTGCAGGGAATCGAATACAGCCAGGGTGATCTCCTGGAATAGTTTTAATCGGCTGGATGGGTCGGAGAGGAATTTTCACAGATTTGTTTTCTCCCTAAATTGGCCTGGGTTTTTATCGGGTTTTTGCCTCTCCCAGGAGATCACATGGCTCCGGTAGGGGTGGAGTGTAGAAGGTTTCAGTATAAGGGATGTCGCAGTTGTATGAGGCAGACTTGTTGGGCTGGGTGCTCTTTGCCTTTCCGCCATTGTTCCTTGTTCGTAGGTTTATATGTAACCTTCAGGGCTGCTGAGCGAGGGCCGTGCGGCTCTTTGTCGGCCGGCGTGGACACGATGGACCGAAATGGCCTCCTTCTGCGCTGTAAATTTCTATGTTTCTATGTTTCTATGTTTAAAGGTGGATAAATCCCCTGGACCTGATGGCTTGCATCCTAGAGGCATAAGAGAAGTAGCGGCAGGGTAGTGGATGCATTGGTTATAATTTTGAAATTCCCTGGATTCTGGGGAGATCCCTGCAGATTGGAAAACTGCAAATGTAACGTCCCTATTTAAAAAAGGAGGCAGACAAAAAACAGGAAACTATAGACCAGTTAGTCTAACATCTGTGGTTGGTAAAATGTTGGAGTCCATTATTAAAGAAGCAGTAGCAGGACCACTTTTTAAAAAAGGAGGGAGAGAGAAAACGGGTAATTATAGACCAGTTAGCCTGACATCAGTAGTGGGGAAAATGTTGGAATCAATCATTAAGCATGAAATAGCAGCGCATTTGGAAAGCAGTGACAGTATCGGACCAAGTCAGCATAGATTTCTGAAAGGGAAATCATGCTTGACAAATCTTCTGGAATTTTTTGAGGATGTAACTAGCAGAGTGGACACGGGAGAACCAGTGGATGTGGTGTATTTGGACTTTCAAAAGGCTTTTGACAAGGTCCCGCACAAGATATTGGTGTGCAAAATCAAAGCACATGGTATTGGGGGTAATTTACTGACGTGGATAGAGAACTGGTTAGCCGACAGGAAGCAGAGAGTCGGGATAAATGGGTCCTTTTCAGAATGGCAGGCAGTGACTAGTGGAGTGCTGCAGGGCTCCGTGCTGGGATCCCAGCTCTTTACAATATATATTAATGATTTAGATGAAGGAATTAAGTGTAATATCTCCAAGTTTGCGGATGACACTAAACTGGGTGGCGGTGTGAGCTGTGAGGAGGACGCTGAGAGGCTGCAGGGTGACTTGGACAGGTTAGGTGAGTGGGCAAATGCATGGCAGATGCAGTATAATGTGGATAAATCTGAGCTTATCCATTTTGGGGGCAAAAACACGAAGGCAGAATATTATCTGAATGGCGGCAGATTAGGAAAAGGGGAAGTGCAATGAGACCTGGGTGTCATGGTTCATCAGTCACTGAAAATGGGCATGCAGGTACAGCAGAAGAAGGCAAATGGTATGTTGGCCTTTATAGCTAGGGGATTTGAGTATAGGAGCAGGGAGGTCTTACTGCAGTTGTATAGGGCCTTAGTGAGGCCTCACCTGGAATGTTGTGTACAGTTTTGGTCTCCTAATCTAAGGAAGGACGTTCTTGCTATTGAGGAAGTGCAGCGAAGGTTCACCAGACTGATTCCAGGGATGGCTGGACTGACATATGAGGAGAGACTGGATCAACTGGGCCTTTATTCACTGGAGCTTAGAAGAATGAGAAGGGATCTCATAGAAACGTATAAGATTCTGACGGGACTGGACAGGTTAGATGCGGGAAGAGTGTTCCCGATGTTGGGGAAGTCCAGAACCAGGGGACATAGTCTTAGGATAAGGGCTAGGCCATTTAGGACTGAGATGAGGAGAAACTTCTTCACTCAGAGAGTTGTTAACCTATGGAATTCCCTGCCGCAGAGAGTTGTTGATGCCAGTTCATTGGATATATTCAAGAGGGATTTAGATATGGCCCTTACGGCTAAGGGGATCAAGGGGAATGGAGAGAAAGCAGGAAAGGGGTACTGAGGGAATGATCAGCCATGATCTTATTGAATGCCGGTGCAGACTCGAAGGGCCGAATGGCCTACTCCTGCACCTATTTTCTATATTTCTATGTTTCTATGACATTTGGAAAAGCATAATTCAGTCAGGCAGAGTCAGCTTGGATTTATGAAGAGAAAATCATGTTTGAAAAATCTGCTGAAATTCTTTGAGGATGTAACAGACAGGGTGTATAAAGGGGAACCAGTGGATGTGGTGATTTGGACTTCCTGAAGGAATTTGACAAGGTGCCACATAAAAGATTACTGCACAAGATAAAAGTTCACGGGATTGGGGGTAATATATTAGCATGGATAGAAGATTGGCTAGCAAACAGAAAACAGAGAGTCGGCATAAATGGTTCATTCTCAGATTGGCAATCAGTAACTAGTGGGGTGCCGCAAGGATCAGTGTTGGGACCTCAACTATTTACAATCTGTATTAATGAATTGGATGAAGGGACCGAGTGTAATGTAGCCAAGTTTGTTGACGATACAAAGATGGGAGGAAAAGCAATGTGTGAGGAGGACACAAAAAAACCTGCAAAAGGACATAGGACTAGATGGATGTTATTTCCGGCGTGGGAGGTCGAAATGGATTTCGATCGCCGGCTTCTCGCCCATTCTCAAAGCATCTAGTCTCCATTTTTTAAATTGGGCATTACCGTGAACAAGATGAAATGGGTGGTAGCGTTAAATCTCGCTGACCTTCTGTCATAAAGTGTCGCCGTCCTTCGCAATGTCATGGCAACGCTCGATTCCCGCGATTCAGGAGGTCAAGGGTCATCATGACATGTGCAGAAGCGGAGACAGAGAGAGAGGGAGCTGATAGGCACTGAAGGCGTGTGTGGGTGTGGTGTGTGCTTGTTTGGCTGTTGTGGGAGGAACGATGGAGATTCACCAGCAGCAAAATGCCTACTAAGCACCAAGAACATAGTTGGCACCGAACTTTTGTCCAACAAATAAGATATAACATGGAAGGGATGATGGAGGCCCTGGAGCTGGTAGCCAGGAACACTGGTGGCAGAGGGCTCCCTGTGATCCCGGAGCACCGCACTGCACCCCAAGGTGCCGCACCCCCATTGCAGCCACACGAGAGCCAGGAGCAACATTTGCTTCTGGCTCAGAGCACATTCCCACCTCTGGACCGTCCTCTCCCATATCCGTCCAAGCAGTGGTTCAGCCGTCACCCCCCCCCAACCCCCTACCGCCAATGAAGTAACGCCTGAGGACCTCCTCGGCCAGGCGGCTTGGAGTCAGAAGGGGAAGGGGGAGGGGTAGAGGTGAGGAGGAGAAGCAGGGGGGGAAGGGTTGGTTTTTACAGAAATATTGATGAGTTCAGACAAATGTTTGGTTAAAATGTTTTTTATTCAACAAAACCTTGTTGCGCATTGGCTCAGATAGCTGCACCTTTACATGCTGATGATTCCTTTACATCAAAGGATATAATGACACTTAACTTCAATCAACTTAAACTTTATCTGTCACCAAAGTGATGCCCACCATTGATGTATGGCCTGCACACCCAGCAGTGTATCAGCCTTGTAAATAACACCAACGTTCTTTCAGGCAAAGCGATCATTGATGAGCTCCTGACGTAAGGCTCTTGCAGCTATCATGCCACCAGGGCCCTTTCATGCAGTCTACAGGGGGGCGGGAGCATGGCTTCAGCGTCAGCTTGATTGGGTGGCCCGATGTCAGCGTCTACCTCCTTGTCCTCCTCTTCCTCCCTCTGGTGAGGTGGACTGTCAGACTCAGCAGGCAATTCATGTCCCCTCCTGATAGCCAAGTGGTGCAGCATGGAGCACACCACCATGAATTGAGCTACCTGCTCAGGGTGGTATTGGAGGTCACTTCTTGAGTGGTCCAGGCATCTAAAGCGCTGCTTAAGCATGCCGATGGTTTTCTCCACTATAATGCGAGTGGCTCTGTGGCTCTTGTTGTATCGCCTCTCAGCCTCGGTGTGGGTGTCACGCAGGGGGGTCATCAGCCAGGTGGCAAGGCCATATCCTTTGTCACCAAGCATCCAGCATTGACCTTGTTGCTGATTGTTAAACAAGTCAGATACAGTGCTCTCACGCCAGATGTGAGCATCATGGATGTTGCCCAGAAATTGAGCATTCACTGCCAGTATAATTTGCTGGTGGTCGACAACAAGTTGGACATTCAGGGAGTGGAATCCCTTGCAGTTCCTGAAAACCTCTGCATCCTGAAAAGATGCCCGCATCGCGATGTGCGTACAGTCTACTGCTCCCTGCACCTTGGGGAAGTTTTCAATTCTGGAGAATCCTAGAGCCCTCTCACTCTGTGCCTCCCTGGTCATAGGGAAGCTGATCAAGTCCCTCCTGCATGCATACAGGGCTTCAGTGACCTGTCTAATGCAGCAATGTGTGGCATGCTGAGGCAGTCCGTAAATGTCGCCAGCTGTGGCCTGAAAGGAACCTGATGCGTAGAAACATAGAAACATAGAAAATAGGTGCAGAAGTAAGCCATTCGGCCCTTCAAGCCTGCACAACCATTCAATATGATCATGGCTGATCATGCAACTTCAGTACCCCATTCCTGCTTTCTCTACATACCCCTTGATCCCTTTAGCCGTAAGGGTCACGAACTGGCCTCAACAACTTTCTATCATAGAGAATTCCACAGGTTCACAACTCTCTGAGTGAACGACAGTGCCGTGGTGACTTTGACCTCGACGGACAGTGCAGTACTGATGGTGCTGGCAAGCTGCAGATCTGCCTTTATCAGCTGGCATACCTCAGTGATAACCTCTTTGTGGAAGCGCAGTCTCCGAAGGCAGGTGGTGTCGGGCAAGTCGAGGTAAGAATGCTTCTCCCTGTACTTGCGGTGGGTGTAACGTCTAGTCCTCCTCATCAGTCTGGCATGTCTTACATTGGGCACATAATGCTATGGAGCATACCTTCAGCGATCTCGAGTCTGCTGCATGTAATTGGTCATCAAGAGAGGCTGAGAAAGGACAGGTCCCATTGCAATAGCTCTCTGTTTTCCACCGATTGGTCACAAATAATGAATGGCCCGTGAAAACACCTATTCAATTCCAATCGGTCACAGCACGGTCAAGATGTTTTTAGAGACGTTCGCATCAACTCCAATGACCTGCAGAGTACATCCGAACTCCCCCGAGGTTGAAGCACAGCAGCCTTTTAAAGGATGCGACATGTGATGTAGAACACGGCGTCCATAACACTGTGATTAGTTCCGGTTAGTTCCACTTTTCCAGGGCGTTTTTTTGGGCGAGCGATATTGTGGGCGATATGTGTGCGAGGTGGCGAAATTGACGCTGGCGATCTCATGGCCACCAATTTTGGTAAATATGCTCTTTACGACAAAAAAAATGGACGGGCGTTAATATTGAATCTCGGCGTTAAATCAGTGCGGAAATTAACGCTGGGCGATATTATGGGCGTTTGGTTTGCCCATTCTGATGATTCCACCTCAAAAACGTGGGCGGGCGGTTTTATTTTTCCCCGCTAAGCACATGGGGAAAGTAACGCTCGCCAATAAGTTTCCGAAAAATGCCCATCAGTTTCCATTTTGTGGCTAAATGAGCGATATATGGGCATTATACGTCATTTCAGCGGTAAAATGGGCATTAAGTGGGCGTTAAGCATGCAAAAAAAAAGTGGAAAATCTAGCCCATAGACAGGCTAAGTGAGTGGGCAAAAATTTGGCAGATGGAGTATAATGTTGGAAAGTGTGAGATTATGCACTTTGGAAGAAAAAAAATCGAAGTGCAAGTTATTATTTAAATGGAGAAAAATTGCAAAGTGCTGTAGTACAGCGGGACCTGGGGGTCCTGGTGCATGAAACACAAAAAGGTTAGTATACAGGTACAGCAAGTGATCAGGAAGGCCAATGGAATCTTGGCCTTTATTGCAAAGGGGATAAAGTATAAAATCAGGGAAGTCTTGCTACAGTTATACAGGGTATTGGTGAGGCCACACCTGGAATACTGCGTACAGTTGTGGTTTCCATATTTAAGAGAGGATATACTTGCTTTGGAGGCAGTTCAGAGAAAGTTCACTCGGTTGATTCTGGAGAAGAGGTGGTTGACTTATGAGGAAAGGTTGAGTAGGTTGTGCCTCTACTTATTGGAGATGATCTTATCGAAAAGTATAACATTATGAGGGGGCTTGACAAGGTGGATGCAGAGAGGATGTTTCCACTGATAGGGGAGACTAGAACTATAGGGCACAATCTTAGAATAAGGGCCGCCCATTTAAAACTGAGGTGAGGAGGGATTTCTTCTCTCAGAGGGTTGTAAATCTGTGGAATTCGCTGCCTCAGAGAGCTGTGGAAGCTGGGACATTGAATAAATTTAATACAGAGATAGACAGTTTCTTAACTGATAAGGGAATAAGGGGTTATGGGGAGCGGGTAGGGAAGTGGACCTGAGTCCATGATCGGATTAGCCATGATCGTATTAAATGAGCAGGCTCAAGGGACCGTATGGCCTTCTCCTGCTCTGATTTCTTATGTTCTTATGTAATCCCTTCGCCTTCTCTGGCCCATATATTCAAAGTCCTATCAGCCATGTTTTCGTGCTCACAATAATCACAGTACACAGTCATATCACATCCGTCTCCTGAAGCCGCTCCCCATTCTAATGATGCCATTTTGTCAGTTGACACCTTGACTGCTTTCTGGACGATGATAACGTTTGAGAACTGGTTGGTAACAGCAACAAGCATCAGAAGTCCCACCATGCATCTGAGTCCCATAATTTTGACCAACTGGAGGGATAAAGAGTGCAGTATTTATTCTTTCACAGTCTCTAACTGATTGATATGGTACCACTTAGTTATTTTCCTCTTCTCCACTCCGCTTTTAGTGTATTGAACCAGATACATGGCTGGATTCAATTTATCCACTGTCGGGTAGGGACCCTTCCATTTGGGATCAAATGCAGTATCCTTTTTCCCATAAGTTAGCACCATGACATTGTCACCTATCTGATACTCAAAAGGTCGAACCTTCTTGTCGAAATATTTCTTGATTTGGGTTTTTGATTTCCCTAAATTCTTTGCCACGTGTCAGTTAAATGTATTAATATGCTCCACTGTGCGCTCCAACCAGGAGTGATTACATGATTATTGCATGAGTGGGGTAGTACCAGTCAAAGTCAGGTGACCTGGAGTCTTCATCAACCTCCCAGTCATTGCCTGGTCTGGTGATATCCCCGTAGTTCTATGTGGCGTGGACCTATTGTTCCACTTCACTTTCCTTCCAATGCATCCTAGTCTATCACTTCTCCTCTGCCCGCTGTTCCTGCTGAATCATATGATCTGGCTGTGATGGCAGCCACACCAGCATGCTGTTTCTCCGGCCTTCCTTCTAGTTCGTATAGCTTCACCCTGCACTGAGTGTGATTCGTCTCTCGATAAGGGCGCTGGAGAGCTTCCCTCAAGGCGCCACTGGCATCTTGTAGTTCACAGATAAGGTTCTTTCTCTCTATCTCACAAGGAGGGTATGCTGGATAGGCTAATGGGACTCAAGGTAGACAAGTCCCCAGGTCCGGATGAAATGCATCCCAGGGTATTAAAAAAGATGGCGGAAGTTATAGCCGATGCATTCGTTATAATCTACCAAAATTCTCTGGACTCTGGGGAGGTACCAGCAGATTGGAAAGCAGCTAATGTAACGCCTCTGTTTAAAAAAGGGGGCAGACAAAAGGCAGGTAACTATAGGCCAGTTAGTTTAACATCTGTAGTGGGGAAAATGCTTGAAGCTATCAATAGCGGGACATCTAGATAGGAATAGTGCAATCAAGCAGACGCAGCATGGATTCATGAAGGGGAAATCATGTTTAACTAATTTACTGGAATTCTTTGAGGATATAACGAGCATGGTGGATAGAGGTGTACCGATGGATGTGGTGTATTTAGATTTCCAAAAGTCATTCAATAAGGTGCCACACAAAAGGTTACTGCAGAAGATAAAGATACGTGGGGTCAGTGCAAATGTATTAGCATAGATAGAGAATTGGCTGGCTAACAGAAAGCAGAGAGTCGGGATAAATGGGTCTTTTTCGGTTTGGAAATTGGTGGTTAGTGGTGTGCCACAAGGATCGGTGCTGGGACCACAACTGTTTACAATATACATAGATGACCTGGAAGAGGGGACAGAGTGTAGTGTAACAAAATTTGCAGATGACACAAAGATTAGTGGGAAAGCGGGTTGTGTAGAGGACACAGAGAGGCTGCAAAGAAATTTAGATAGGTTAAGCGAATGGGCTAAGGTTTGGCAGATGGAATACAATGTTGGAAAATGTGAGGTCATCCACCTTGGAAAAAAAAACAGTAAAAGGGAATATTATTTGAATGGGGAGAAATTACAACATGCTGCGGTGCAGAGGGACCTGGGGGTCCTTGTGCATGAATCCCAAAAAGTTAGTTTGCAGGTGCAGCAGGTAATCAGGAAGGTGAATGGAATGTTGGCCTTCATTGCGAGAGGGATGGAGTACAGAAGCAGGGAGGTCCTGCTGCAACTGTATAGGGTATTGGTGAGGCTATACCTGGAGTACTGCGTGCAGTTTTGGTCACCTTACTTAAGGAAGGATATAGTAGCTTTGGAGGGGGTACAGAGACGATTCACTAGGCTGATTCCGGAGATGAGAGGGTTACCTTATGATGATAGATTGAGTAGACTGGGTCTTTACTCGTTGGAGTTCAGAAGGATGAAGGGTGATCTTATCGAAACATTTAAAATAATGAAAGGGATAGACAAGATAGAGGCAGAGAGGTTGTTTCCACTGGTCGGGGAGACTAGAACTAGGAGGCACAGCCTCAAAATACGGGGGAGCCAATTTAAAACCGAGTTGAGAAGGAATTCTCTGCCCAAGGAAGCAGTTGAGGCTAGCTCATTGAATGTATTCAAATCACAGATAGATAGATTTTTAACCAATAAGGGAATTAAGGGTTATGGGGAGCGGGCGGGTAAGTGAAGCTGAGTCCACGGCCAGATCAGCCATGATCTTGTTGAATGGCGGAGCAGGCTCGAGGGGCTAGATGGCCTACTCCTGTTCCTAATTCTTATGTTCTTATGTTCTTATTTTCTTAAGATTGTAATGCTTGCTTAGTTGCTTCTAGTTCACGCATAGTGCTCCCTGCCTGGATTGCGCACACGCTCTGTTGCAGAACTACTGCAGCTTGAGAGGTCTGGCTCTCTAAGTCGGTAACTCGCCTTTTTAAATCTCCCACCTCCAGCTCTTGCTGCTTCTTTAAGTCCCCTATCTCCTGACTATGTTTCGTTTTCAGCTCTTCTATCTCTTTACTTTGTTTCTTACAGTACTCATCATCTCCCTGAGCACAAAATAAATGCCGCATAGGCAAGTAACCTCATAACTTTATCATCTTTAACTTTTTTTAAACTCAGATGTTTCTGGATAAAACTTATCACCTCTTCAAAGGATCCTTTGGTTAAACGTTCTGTTAACAGTGCCTGTACTTCATCCTCACAGTCACCTTTGTCTAATTTACTCTTATACGCGTTAACCAAACACTTATCAGCCATTTTCTTTACAGATCTCTAACATCAAAAACTATCGGCAGGCATTCGCAAGCACTCCCCACTTCCCCTTCGGTTAATCCTTCTTTAAATGTGGCAACTTGATCACGAGGCCACTCTAAAAGTCTAAATGACTACACAATACTGACTGCTTATCTAGTATCCCATCTGGGGGTGCCAGTCTGTCGAATTTTTTAAGGTTCCATAACCAGACATACCAATTAGGCAGCAGTCAGTATAGTTTATGCAATGGATTAGATTTATTAAGCTTACAGTAATAGTGTACCTAACAAAAAGCAAAAGTTGACGAAAGCTCGCAGGTCCCTGGAACTCCCGTGCACAGGTCGATGTTGTCCTAAATCTGTACATTGCTTCTCCAGCCGTCTCTGTGCTAAGGCAGTCTTTGAGTATCGATGTATTAACCAATTTCTTATCAAAAGTTCATTTGGCCAGTGTCCATATATGGTCTTCAACAAAATTACCTTCTAATGGTTAAAATACCATTGTCACTCAACCAGAGCTAGCATGTGGTAACTCCTGTCTCCAGTAATTTTCCATCAATGCCTGCTTGTCCATGTTATCTTGTTTACAGATTCCTTAATCTCCTCAGCATTCGCCTTATTTATGCTACTGTATTCTAACTGTTTGGTTTGATTAGACCGACTCCAATTTCTACTTTGTTATTATAATAAGATGACCTTGACTCGCAGCTCGTGTAGTTTGTTATTTGAACCTCGTCAAAACTGAGTTAGCGTACATTCGAGAAGCTCCTAACATTCCCATGCCCAAAGAGAATCATGGGTCAGATTAATTTGGTCAATGACTACAAATTGAATATATATTTATGAATCTCTAATATATATTTATGAATCTTTTGTACAATGAGAAAGTTGGATCTCAAACCTGATCTTAAATAAAGGCGATTACAAAGGTATGAAGGCAGAGTTGGCTAAAGTGGACTAGAAAAATAAATTAAAGTAAAAACGGTTGATAAAGAGTGGCATATTTCATAACTCTCAACAAAAATATATTCCAGTGAGAAGGAAAGACTTTAAGAGAAGGGAGAACCATCTGTGGCTAAGTGGGGAAGGAAAGGAAGGTATCAAATTGAAAACTATGGCATACAAAGTTGCTAAGATTAGTGGGAGACCAGAGGATTGGGACATTTTTAAGAACCAGCAAAGGATGACTAAAAAAAAGTAAAGGGAGGGAAGATAGAGTATGAGAGTAAGCGAGCAAGAAATATAAAAACAGATAGTAAGAGCTTCTACAGGTATGTAAAAAGGAAGAGAGTAGATAAAGTAAACGTTAGTCCCTTAGAGGACGAGACTGGGGAATTAATAATGGGGAACAGGGAAATGACAGAAACTTTGAACAAATATTTTGCAATGGTCTTCATGGTGGAAGACACTAAAAGCATCCCAATAATAGATAATCAAGGCGCTATAAGAAGGGAGGAACATAAAACAATCACTACCACTAAATAAACAGTACTCGGTAAAATAATGGGACTAAAGACGGACAGGTCCCCTGGACCTGATGGCCTGCATCCTTGGGTCTTAAAAGAAGTGGCTGCATAGATAGTGGATGCATTGGTTGTAATCTACCAAAATTCCCTGGATTCTGGAAGGTCCCAGCTGATTGGAAAACCGCAAATGTAATGCCCCCAATTTAAAAAGGAGACAGACAAAAAGCAGGAAACTATAGACCAGTTAGCCTAACATCTGTGGTTGGGAAGATGTTGGAGTCCATTATTAAAGAAGCAGTAGCAGGACATTTGGAAAAGCAAAATTCAGTCAGGCAGAGTCAGCATGCATTTATGAAGGGGAAGTCATGTTTGACAAATTTGCTAGAATTCTTTGAGGATGTAACGAACAGGGTGGATAAAGGGGAACTAGTGGATGTAGTGTATTTGGACTTCCAGAAGGCATTTGACAAGGTGCCACATAAAAGGTTACTGCACAAGATAAAAGATCACGGGGTTGGGGGTAATATATTAGCATGGATAGAGGATTGACTAACGAACAGAAAACAGAGAGTAGGAATAAATGGTTCATTCTCAGGTTGACAATCAGTAACCAGTGGGGTGCCATAGGGATCAGTGCTGGGACCTCAATTATTTACAATCTATATTTACGACTTGGAGGAAAGGACTGAGTGTATCATAGCCAAGTTTGCCAACGATACAAAGATGGGAGGAAAAGCAATGTGTGAGGAGGACACACAAAATCTGCAAAAGGACATAGACAGGCTAAGTGAGTGAGCAAAGATTTGGCAGATGGAGTATAATGTTGGAAAATGTGAGGTCCTGCACTTTGGCAGAAAAAAATCGAACAGCAAGTTATTATTTAAATGGAGAAAGATTGTGGGATCTGGGGGTATTGTGCATGATTTAGGAAGGATCAGCATTTAGGCAGGATAGACAGAAAGGAAAAGGAGGCGGGGTGGCGTTGCTGGTTAAAGAGGAAATTAATGCAATTGTAAGGAAGGACATTAGCTAGGATGATGTGGAATCGGTATGGGTGGAGCTACGGAATACCAAAGGGCAGAAAATGCTAGTGGGAGTTGTGTACAGGCCACCAAATAGTAGTAGTGAGGTTGGGGACAGCATCAAACAAGAAATAAGGGATGTGTACAATAAAGGTACAGCAGTAATCATGGGCGACTTTAATCTACATATTGATTGGTCTAACCTAACTGGTAGCAATGCGGTGGAAGAGGATTTCCTGAAGCGTATTAAGGATGGTTTTCTAGACCAATATGTCGAGGAACCAACCAGAGAGCTGGCCATCCTAGACTGGGTGATGTGTAATGAGAAGGGACTAAATAGCAATCTTGTTGTGCGAGGCCCCTTGGGGAAGAGTGGCCATAATATGCTAGAATTCTTTGTTAAGATGGAAAGTGACACAGTTAATTCAGAAACCAGGGTCCTGAACTTAAGGAAAGGTAACTTTGATGGTATGAGGCGCGAATTGGCTAGATTAGACTGGCAAATGATACTTAAAGGGTTGACGGTGGATAGGCAATGGCAAACCTTTAAAGATCATATGGATGAACTTCAGCAATTGTACATCCCTGTCTGGAGTAAAAATAAAACGGGGAAGGTGGCTCAACCATGGCTAACAAGGGAAATTAAGGATAGTGTTAAATCCAAGGAAGAGGCATACAAATTAGCCAGAAAAAGTAGCAAGCCGGAGGACTGGGAGAAATTTAGAATACAGTAGAGGAGGACAAAGCGTTTAATTAAGAGGGAGAAAATAGAGAGGAAGCTTGGCAGAAACATAAAAACTGACTGCAAAAGCTTCTATAGATATGTGAAGAGAAAAAGATTAGTGAAGACAAATGTTGGTCCCTTGCAGTCGGATTCGGGTGAATTTATAATGGGGAACAAAGAAATGGCAGACCAATTGAACAAGTACTTTGGTTCTGTCTTCAAAAAGGAAGACACAAATAACCTTTCGGATGTACTAGGGGTCCGAAGGTCTAGTGAGAAGGAGGAACTGAAGGATATCCTTATTAGGCGGGAAATTGTGTTAGGGAAATTGATGGGATTGAAAGCCGATAAATCCCCAGGGCCTGATAGTCTACATCCCAGAGTACTTAAGGAAGTGGCCCTAAAAATAATGGATGCATTGGTGATAATTTTCCAACAGTCTATCGACTCTGGATCAGTTCCTATGGATTGGAGGGTTGCTAATGTAACACCACTTTCTAAAAAAGGAGGGAGAGAGTAAACGGGTAATTATAGACCAGTTAGCCTGACATCAGTAGTGGGGAAAATGTTGGAATCAATCATTAAGGATGAAATAGCAGCACATTTGGAAAGCAGTGATAGGATGGATTTATGAAGGGGAAATCATGCTTGACAAATCTTCTGGAATTTTTTGAATATGTAACTAGTCGAGTAGACAGGGGAGAACCAGTGGATGTGGTGTATTTGGACTTTCAAAAGGCTTTTGACAAGGGTCCACACAAGAGATTGGTGTGCAAAATCAAAGCACATGGTATTGGGGGTAATGTACTGATGTGGATAGAGAACTGGTTGGCAGACAGGAAGCAGAGAGTTGGGATCAACAGGTCCTTTTCAGAATGGCAGGCAGTGACTAGTGGAGTGCCGCAGGGCTTAATGCTGGGACCCCAGCTCTTTACAATATATGTTAATGATTTGGATGATGGAATTGAGTGTAATATCTCTAAGCTTGCAGATGACACTAAACTAGGTGGCGGTGTGAGCTGTGAGGGGGACGCTAAGAGGCTGCAGGGTGATTTGGACAGGTTAGGCAAGTGGGCAAATGCATGGCAGATGCAGTATAATGTGGATAAATGCGAGGTTATCCACTTTGGGGGCAAAAACACGAAGGCAGAATATTATCTGAATGGCGGCAGTTTAGGAAAAGGGGAGGTGCAGCGAGACCTGGGTGCCATGATTCTTCAGTCATTGAAGGTTGGCTTGCAGGTACAGCAGGCAGTGAAGAAGGCAAATTATATGTTGGCCTTCATAGCAAGGGGATTTGAGTATAGGAGCAGGGAAGTCTTACTGCAGTTGTACAGGGCCTTGGTGAGGCCTCACCTGGAATATTGTGTTCAGTTTTGGTCTCCTAATCTGAGGAAGGATGTTCTTGCTATTGAGGGAGTGCAGCGGAGGTTCACCAGACTGATTCCTGGGATGGCAGGACTGACATATGAGGAGAGACTGGATCGACTGGGCCTGTATTCACTGGAGTTTAGAAGGATGAGAGGGGATCTCATAGAAACATATAAAATTCTGACGGGACTGGACAGGTTAGATGCAGGAAGAATGTTCCCGATGTTGGGGAAGTCTAGAACCAGAGGACATAGTCTTAGGATAAGGGGTAAGCCATTTAGGACTGAGATGAGGAGGAACTTCTTCACTCAGAGAGTTGTTAACCTATGGAATTTCCAACCGCAGAGAGTTGTTGATGCCAGTTTATTGGATATATTCAAGAGGGAGTTAGATATGGCCCTTGCACCTAAAGGGATCAAGGGGTATGGAGAGAAAGCAAGAACGGGGTACGGAAGGAATGATCAGCCATGATCTTATTGAATGGTGGTGCAGGCTCGAAGGGGCGGATGGCCTACTCCTGCACCTATTTTCTATGATTCTATGTTTCTATGATACACAAAAGGTTAGTATGCAGGTACAGCAAGTGATCAGGAAGGCCAATGGAATCTTGGCCTTTATTGCAAAGGGGATGGAGTATAAAAGCAGGGAAGTCTTGCTACAGTTGCACAGGGTATTGGTGAGGCCACACCTAGAATACTGCATATAGTTTTGGTTTCCATATTTACGAAAGGATATACTTGCTTTGGAGGCAGTTCAGAGAAGGTTCACAAGGATGATTCCAGAGACGAGGGGGTTGACTTATGAGGAAAGGTTGAGTAGGTTGGGCCTCTACTCATTGGAATTCAGAAGAATGAGAGGTGATCTTATCGAAACATATAAGATTATGAGGGGGCTTGACAAGGTGGATGAAGAGAGGATGTTTCCACTGAGAGGGGAGACTAGAACTAGTGGGCATAATCTTAGAATAAGGGGCCGTCCATTTAAAACTGAGATGAGGAGGAATTTCTTCTCTCAGAGGGTCGTGAATCTTTGTAATTCTCTACTCAAGAGAGCTGTGGAGGCTGGGTCATTGAATATATTCAAAGCGGAGGTAGACAAATTTTTGAACTATGGGGAAGTTAAGGATTATGGGGAGTGGGCAGGAAAGTGGAGTTGAGGCCAAGATCAGATCAGCCTTGATCTTACTGAATGGTGGAGCAGGTTCGAAGGGCCAAATGGCCTACTCCTGCTTTCTGAATCCATGTCAGAAGGTGGTTCTACACATTTACAGCATAATCATCCAAATGCATGTGTCCTGTCCAATATTTACTTGTCAACCAGCATCACTAAGACAGATTATCTGGTCGTTATCATCTTGCTGTTTGTGGAACCTTAATGTGCACAAATTGACCACCACATTTCCTACGTTATAACAGTGATGACACTCCAAAAAATACTTCATTGGCTGTAAAGTGTTTCGGGACATCCTGAGGCCATGAAATGTTTTCCGGAAGGAACTGCATTCTTAAGAGTGAATACCCATGTTGTTCCCCTCACTTCATCCTTCAACAACAATTTGTATTTATATAGCACCTATAACATCGTAAAACATCTCAAGGAGCTTCACAGCAGCGTTGTAAAACAAAATGTGGCCAGAATTAGTGGAGCGCAGATATCTCAGGGGGTTGTGGGGCTGGAGGAGATTACAGAAATAGGGAGGGGTGTAGCGTGTTCGTTTTCCACTCTACTTTGATTCATAGACCTCGGGAATTACAGGAAGGACTCGCATAACACAAAGTTTAGGCTTAAACCCAACTGTTAGTTTATTACACAAAAAACAATGAAAAATTACAGAACAAGACTTCTTCGAGATTGATCAAAGACATACAATCACCGATCCAGCCACTTGCTGCTGTTGTCGATTGTAGGCTCGTGGAGCTAGGGAAGATGTTGGGTGCCAGCTGCTTGCTTCTCTGCTTGTCTCTCCTCCTGCTTGTGTTTCCTTCTCGTCGTCTCTCTCTTCTTGGTCTTCTTTCTGTTGTTCCTCTTTCGTGGTCGTTGTTCCTTTGACCTGTTGTTGTGAGGTGTTGTTCTGAGGTGTTGTTGTGAGGTGTTGTTCTGAGGTGTTTTACTTCTGTGAGCTCCTTCATATATATCCATTTGATTATACAAGTCTCGTACTGCGCTGCTTTCAGTTAATGCATATGAATGAGTCTCGATGGCTATAATGTTTGGATGGTCACAAGTCGCACCTTGTTAACTGTTGCTTCCCCATTTGTTTGTGCATGGAATTGGCAGGGCCAAAGATAACTCCTTATCTTTTATGCCTCGCTATCCAAAATTGCACACCTTGTGGGATCCTTTGTGGTCCTGGATTTTCGCAGACTTGTAGTCTCCATAGGGAACTGGTTTTTCACCTCCGGCCAATTAATCCATGGGCTTCTCTGCTTGATTTTATCAAAACCCTTTGTCTCGATGTTAATCGGGTCTCGCTCCTGACCGCAGAAATTGCATTAATCAGTTATAGAAACATAGAAACATAGAAAATAGGTGCAGGAGCAGGCCATTCAGCCCTTCTAGCCTGCACCGCCATTCAATGAATTCATGGCTGAACATGAAACTTCAGTACCCACTTCCTGCTTTCACGCCATACCCCTTGATCCCCCGAGTAGTAAGGACTTCATCTAACTCCCTTTTGAATATATTTAGTGAATTGGCCTCAACTACTTTCTGTGGTAGAGAATTCCACAGGTTCACCACTCTCTGGGTGAAGAAGTTTCTCCTTATCTCGGTCCTAAATGGCTTACCCCTTATCCTTAGACTGTGACCCCTGGTTCTGGACTTCCCCAACATTGGGAACATTCTTCCTGCATCCAACCTGTCCAAACCCGTCAGAATTTTAAACGTTTCTATGAGGTCCCCTCTCACTCTTCTGAACTCCAGTGAATACAAGCCCAGTTGATCCAGTCTTTCTTGATATGTCAGTCCCGCCATCCCGGGAATCAGTCTGGTGAACCTTCGCTGCACTCCCTCAATAGCAAGAATGTCCTTCCTCAAGTTAGGAGACCAAAACTGTACACAATACTCCAGGTGTGGCGTCACCAAGGCCCTGTACAACTGTAGCAACACCTCCCTGCCCCTGTACTCAAATCCCCTCGCTATGAAGGCCAACATGCCATTTGCTTTCTTAACCGCCTGCTGTACCTGCATGCCAACCTTCAATGACTGATGTACCATGACACCCAGGTCTCGTTGCACCTTCCCTTTTCCTAATCTGTCACCATTCAGATAATAGTCTGTCTCTCTGTTTTTACCACCAAAGTGGATAACCTCACATTTATCCACATTATACTTCATCTGCCACGCATTTGCCCACTCACCTAACCTATCCAAGTCACTCTGTAGCCTCATAGCATCCTCCTCGCAGCTCACACTGCCACCCAACTTAGTGTCATCCGCAAATTTGGAGATACTACATTTAATCCCCTCGTCTAAATCATTAATGTACAATGTAAACAGCTGGGGCCCCAGCACAGAACCCTGCGGTACCCCACTAGTCACTGCCTGCCATTCCGAAAAGTACCCATTTACTCCTACTCTTTGCTTCCTGTCTGACAACCAGTTCTCAATCCACGTCAGCACACTACCTCCAATCCCAGGTGCTTTAACTTTGCACATTAATCTCCTGTGTGGGACCTTGTCGAAAGCCTTCTGAAAGTCCAAATATACCACATCAACTGGTACTCCTTTGTCCACTTTATTGGAAACATCCTCAAAAAATTCCAGAAGATTTGTCAAGCATGATCTCCCTTTCACAAATCCATGCTGACTTGGACCTATCATGTCACCATTTTCCAAATGCGCTGCTATGACATCCTTAATAATTGATTCCATCATTTTACCCACTACTGAGGTCAGGCTGACCGGTCTATAATTCCCTGCTTTCTCTCTCCCTCCTTTTTTAAAAAGTGGGGTTACATTGGCTACCCTCCACTCGATAGGAACTGATCCAGAGTCAATGGAATGTTGGAAAATGACTGTCAATGCATCCGCTATTTCCAAGGCCACCTCCTTAAGTACTCTGGGATGCAGTCCATCAGGCCCTGGGGATTTATCGGCCTTCAATCCCATCAATTTCCCCAACACAATTTCCCGACTAATAAAGATTTCCCTCAGTTCCTCCTCCTTAATAGACCCTCTGACCACTTTTATATCCGGAAGGTTGTTTGTGTCCTCCTTAGTGAATACTGAACCAAAGTACTTGTTCAATTGGTCTGCCATTTCTTTGTTCCCCGTTATGACTTCCCCTGATTCTGACTGCAGGGGACCTACATTTGTCTTTACTAACCTTTTTCTCTTTACATACCTATAGAAACTTTTGCAATCCGCCTTAATGTTCCCTGCAAGCTTCTTCTCGTACTCCATTTTCCCTGCCCTAATCAAACCCTGTGTACTCCTCTGCTGAGTTCTAAATTTCTCCCAGTCCCCAGGTTCGCTGCTATTTCTGGCCAATTTGTATGCCATTTCCTTGGCTTTAATACTATCGCTGATTTCCCTAGATAGCCACGGTTGAGCCACCTTCCCTTTTTTATTTTTACGCCAGACAGGAATGTACAATTGTTGTAATTCATCCATGCGGTCTCTAAATGTCTGCCATTGCCCATCCACAGTCAACCCCTTAAGTATCATTAGCCAATCTATCTTAGCCAATTCATGCCTCATACCTTCAAAGTTAGCCTTCTTTAAGTTCTGGACCATGGTCTCTGAATTAACTGTTTCATTCTCCATCCTAATGCAGAATTCCACCATATTATGGTCACTCTTCCCCAAGGGGCCTCGCACAATGAGATTGCTAATTAATCCTCTCTCATTACACAACACCCAGTCTAAGATGGCCTCCCCCCTAGTTGGTTCCTCGACATATTGGTCTAGAAAACCATCCCTTATGCATTCCAGGAAATCCTCCTCCACCGTATTGCTTCCAGTTTGGCTAGCCCAATCTATGTGCATATTAAAGTCACCCATTATAACTGCTGCACCTTTATTGCATGCACTCCTAATTTCCTGTTTGATGCCCTCCCCAACATCACTACTACTGTTTGGAGGTCTGTACACAACTCCCACTAACGATTTTTGCCCTTTAGTGTTCTGCAGCTCTACCCATATAGATTCCACATCATCCAAGCTAATGTCTTTCCTAACTATTGCATTAATCTCCTCTTTAACCAGCAATGCTACCCCACCTCCTTTTCCTTTTATTCTATCCTTCCTGAATGTTGAATACCCCTGGATGTTGAGTTCCCAGCCCTGATCATCCTGGAGTCACCACCTGCCCCAGGTTGGCGCTTTTTCTCCCGCCCAACAGTCCCACAGGTTTTTTTTAAACCATATCAGTCCGTGGCCTCTTGCTGTGCCCTGATCACGAAACGTGTAACCCTTACACTTCCCCCTTTAATGTCTCTTGTTATAAGCTCAGAGACATTGCTCTAGGTGGCTTCTTCTTTTTCCTGTGCCTTTTTGGGTGTATTGCAGTCTTCAGTTAAATCTCCACATTACCTACTTTTTACAACAAAACAACGTTTGGTCTTAATCCATCTGACTTCAATTTATACTTTTACAAACACTTTGGCCTTAGTTCATTTTAATAACCCTTCAAGATTCCTTTCCCTCGTCTTTTGCCTTAATTTATAGGACAAGACGAATAGATACAACACTATTACTAACTGTACAATTACTAACAAGTGTGATACGATTTGAACGCGGGGCGGGGGATCTCAATATTGAGTCCCACATCCCACCGTGGAGGGGCAATCACTTCCTCGATTTCCTTCCTTATTTTTTCGTTCTTTTGGTGTAACGTGTAATAATGTTTGTGGGACAGCTCAATGTTCTTTAATAGTTCAGACAAATGTTCGGGTAACGGCGGGATATCGTATCCAAAACGCGATATGTATCCCTGGAGGTTCGGTAAAGTATCATTGACTGTAATACTGATATGTTTGTGGTCTGAGATAAGAATTATCCTTTCTTGTGCTATTTGTGTCTCGACCTGGGGATTGAAGCAAAAGGTAGAATCTTTCACTGGGCATCAAGTGTCCTGGTGTACTCTATACCGACTTTCGCTGGTGGTGACACAGTATGTCCCGTTCCCCTTGGACATAACCTGGGGCGGGATATGGTTGTGAGCCGTCACTTCCATGATACAGCTCCGTACTTGAACCCACGTACTGGCCGGTCGAAAGGATTCAGATGATGGGGCGCAATACCACATGTGTACCCCCTCTCTGACATCCCTCCAGACTAGCACCGGTTAATGAGTCTCCCAATTTCACCACATACTGAGAGGTTTTATGATGTTTCACATGTACCCCGTTCCGAATTACTCCAATGTTTTCCACCCGGTATACCGGTATGTGTCGTTGTGACTGATCCATCACCAGTATTCTAAACACCATTATAGACTGTTTACTCTGGCCGGGACTGGGTATGCTCCGGAGGCTGACCATAGCTGTCACAAATTCAGGAGGTTATTGTAGACATTCAAAGCTTTTGGTGATTTTTACTGACCCTCGATGGTACGTGACCTTGTTTTATATCCTCTAAATTACTGCGTCCTTCATTTAACAACCAAGCCCCATACATGACACACATGTCATTCTGAGCAGCTTGATCTGACGCATTTCTACCCTCCTTTATTAAAGCATTGACAGTCTGAGCGTATGTCTCCACCTCAGCTATCATCTCCTTCAAATGGATTGTCATTACCTGGTCTTCCTGTAGTTCGTGATCCTCTATGTCACCCTCCTCCCCCAGTATTTTCTTTAACTGGTCCCTTAAGGTATTTACTTGGACTTGCAACTGCACGTTGTCTGCACTATTGACCAGTGATGCCTCTGTATTAAATGCCATAGCCACATCATTCATCAGTTCCCTTTTTCGTTTCCCCCAACCTATCTGGCTGTTGCTTATCGGTTTATATGCTTCCCCTGACTTTTGTCCCCGTAATTCTTCTGATAGAATTGCTTAAACATTTCTCTTAACAATCGCTCATATAACGTTTCTGTTTCTGGTGGGCACCACCGGGGTAATTGTCACTCTGTTAAATTCAGAATAACTGACGGGACTTCATAATACACAGTATGATATATTATTTTCCTTGTTGGGATTAAAACCAGCCCATTCTTAGGCCCAGGTGTTAGAACAGGACATGGAATTTCTTGGTTTGGAATCTCCAGCATTTTAGGGAGAGGTTTTAATCTGCTCGCGATCAGCTCGATTGCATTGACTGCTTTGGAGGGTTCAAGGTCACACAAGAATCAAAACCCTGTGTCCAATTCGTACCCAACCCAGAATCCTGCTTTTGTCGTTTAAAAACAATCGCCACACCTCCCCTGCACTTGTGGCTTGATCCAACCACACAGACATAAATTCCTTGTTCCTCCTTCCAACATTTCTCCCAACACAATTTCACCCCTTCTTTTGTTCCTGTGGTCCGCCTGTTTGAACTATTACCCAATTTCTCCCATTCTGTGGATGCATTAATTTTCCTCCTGTCTGTTTTCCGTAACCACCGCCACCCTCCCATGGGGTACTTCCTTTACATTCCAGACAAACTCGTCTACCCTCTTTCACCCATACCTTTCTGGTCATCATGTTTACCCTTGGGCAGGACGCTGATACCTCCCCAAGTTTACCCTCGGTTTGTCTGGAGTACTTGGTCGAATTTGACCCTAACCACCCTGGCCAACTCCCAGTGTGTGCACAGGCGTTTGTGCCCTTGTTGCTCCGTATTGCTCCCCCTTGAGTTACAGTGGGGCCGGTTCCTCCCAAACACCCGTATGTAAGGAATATCTCGGTGTCTCCCTGATCTCCCTATCCTGCTATAATCAGGGCCATACACATGCTCATCCACAACATCCACCTCATCTCTATCCTTGGCTCGATTTGCTTCTATAAAGACAAAATGAAAAAAATAACCCTGCTCTGTGAGGGCTCTCCCTCTCACAGATCCTCCTTCAGTTATACACATCTGTACATTTACATGACTTAGTTCACTGCTTTCCTCCTCTTTTATCCCGATGCTTGGGCTTTTGGAGACTCGGAGATGGAGATGGAGGAGGCGTCCAGGGGCACTCTAAGTCGCGCGCACCCGACCACTCTGTCTTAATACTCCGTCCCTTACGTTTCCATCATCATCATCCCACAGCATGGGTGGAAGGCTTACATTCATCAAACTCATCACTTTTTACTTTTCTCTCCCAGGTTTGTACAGCTGCATTGGATTATGTGAAACACTTTATTCGTTTTGGCAGCTGGATCTCATAGACCATAGGGCTTGCCTTGTCTACTATGTTATATGGTCCATTGTACACGGTTCAAATGTCCCTACTCTGACATAATTCCTGACCATTACCTGATCCCCTCCATTCCTGTATAACCCGGGATTCCAGCAGCAGTTTATTCTGCTGCTGCTGCCTGCCCAATGCAGCCTCCTTAGAGCATCGTACAGATATCTGACAAACCTGTCCCGTGTGATCTCTTTAACCTGTGTTTCAGTCAGGACTGGTGATATATGAGTCGGAGTCCTCATTAATCTCCCTGTCATCAGCGCATGCGGGGAATGTCCCATACTTTTAGAGAGACTGGCTCGATGATTCATCAGTACTAGGGGTAGCATCTCATCCCATTTCTTTGGGGTATCTCTTATCTTCTTCCTAAGCCTCTCTTTTAAGGTCCGGTTTGTCCTCTATACTGGACCTGATGACTGGGGGTTACATGCCACATGCCATGTTCCCTGCATTCCTAATAGCTTTAGGGTGGCCTTCATTACCACTCCGGTGAAATGACTCCCTTGATCTGATTCCACTATCAGGGGCAGTCCCCATGGAGAAAATATTTCTCACACTAGAATCTTTACTGTGATTAATGCGGTGGCTGCCCTACAAGGAAAAGCTTCGACCTATTTTGTGAAAAGATCTATCAACACCAGGCAATATTTATTGCCTCTGCCTAAGTGGACAGTGGCTCAATGAAATCTATCCGTACAGACTGCCATGGCCCCTCTACCTTCCTCGTGTGTCCCAATGGAGCCTTCCTCCAGAGGGCAGTCTGGATTGTTTGCAGCATATACTGGACAATTCTGACAATAATCCTTTACATCGTTTCTAAGCCCGGGCCACCATACCATGGCCTCCATTTTATTCCAGGCGTTTCTGGCCCTGGTTTCCAGCCCCTGAACCCCCATGAGCTAGCTGCAAGAATTCTTCCCTGCACCGCCCAGACATGATCCAACTGTCTCCTTTAAATAGCATTCCCTGTCTTACTGCTACATCTGCAGCTCCTAAAGGTCGTGCTACAGGCTTCCTGTCTACCATGTCTGTTATGTATTTAACCCCTTGCAACCTGTATTACACTACCACTAGAGGACCTACCTGTTGGAGTCCCAAGGGATCCCAGCATCCCTTTGGAGCATGATATACAAGCAGGCCACCCACGAGGTACCTGCACTCTGGAGTCTTATTAAAGGAGCCAAGATCACACTTGCTCATTGTACACAGTACTCAGTTTCATCCTTTATTATGAACGCATCAGTGTCTCTAATCACTAATCTAAGGTCTACATCTCGTAGCTGAGCCTGTTTTAAATCAGGCGGCAATGGTACTGCTTTGGGCCCCTCTCTGCCTGTTACAGCCATGATCTGTCCACAGTGATATGGGTCCCAAGGTGTCCTTTCTCCTGCCCTGTTTTGGCCAATGTGTCAGCTTTCTCATTCCCTTCCCACTTGGGCTCTGTCTTATAGTGTGCTTTGACCTTTTGGATGTAGTAATCCTTCTGGTCCCTATCTGTGACGTCCAGAATGACTTTTAACAAAGGAGTCGTCACCAACAGCTTCCCGTCTGAGGACTTCAACCCTCACCTAGCCCATATTGCTAAATACTCTGCACAGGAGTTACAAGTGAACATGGAGTCTGAACATATTGTATAGGGAGTTGGGAATTCACTAGGGTGTGTGACCACATACGCTATGGCTGCCAATTCGGCCTGCTGTGCACTTGAAGTGTTGGGGAGCTTTATATCCCTGCCTCTCGATCATAAATCCCAGCGCCTGTTTTTCTCTCTCCATTCGTCACTGAAATAGACCCACCTACATAAATGTCTCTGCCTATCGGATGTTCCCCTACTCGGAATCCCACATCTACATCCTACACTCCTTCCACTGAACACACGTGGGCAGCTCCCAGATAAACGAGGTTCAGGGTTAGCTTTGGTTCTCCTCGCCTTTCAGGTCTAACTGAGTAAGCAATAATGGCCAACGGGCATATCCTGTTACTGCTCACTGTCCCATCTTTCATCCTACCATCCAGTAACGTTTGTGTCAGAGTGTGACAGGTCTGTAGAGTCACTGTAGCTAACTCTGTAAGCGACCATAAATGTTTTACTGCCCAAAATGTTGCTGACAGATGTCGCTCTCAATTCGAAAAGCTCTTTTCTACTTCTGTGAGAACTCAGGAGGCGTAGGCCACCGGTCTCAGCTTGCTGTATCGCTCCTGGAGTAACACTGCACTCAAACTGTCCCCAGTCGCTGCTACCTCCAGACTAATGTCCTGGTCCCCATTTATTGCTCCCAACTCTGGTACCGTCTGTAACATCTCCTTTCAACGAATGAAAGGACTCTGCACCGACCCGCTGCAACCCCGGGCTGAAAGGACTCTGCACCAGCCCATACCTATCCCCATGGTCGCGCATCAGCTTTTCATTGTGCTGACAGACTTGGGGCGGATGTCAAATCGGCTGAAGGGACTCCGGACCGGCGCTGAACCGGCGGAAGGGACTCCAGGGCCGTCGCTGAACCAGCCGCCGACGTTCAACCCAACATCTTAAACTTCTAACCAACTTTTAATCAATTTTTAAACTTTTAATCAACTTTTAAACTTTTTAAGTAATTTGGGAGAACTTTTAAAACTTACATTTTAGACTTTTAAACGAAATACTTTTAAACACCTATTATTGATCGACATCTTTGGCTTTTTAACAACCTTTAGAAACTTTTAAAATAAATTGTGAATGTTTATCAAAGTGATCCCTGCACCGGTCCGTTTCTACCTCGGCCCGGCGGGACCCCTGCACCTTAAACTTTTTAATTGACTTTTAATTCTTCTTTTAAAAAAAACTTTCAATCAATCTTAACTTTTAAACAATTGGGGAAACTTTTATAACCTATTATTGATCTACATCTTAGACTTTTTAACAACTCTTTAGAAACTTTTCAAAACAAATTGGGAATTTTTATCAACTTTTAACTTTTAAAATAACTTTGGAAGTAACCTTCCTAATGCCTGCCCCCCAACCAAGCCTCGGGCCATCTACCATCAATGGTGCTACTCAGCCCCGAGCTTGTGGCTAACACTTCGCCGTAGGCAATTAGGCTTATAGAGCTGTGCCTGGTCTCCAGTTGTCTTGGGCCCCCCTGCCACTGGACCAAGACCTTGCTCAGCTAAGCCCGTGTGGTTGCCGGTGTGCAGCGGCCACCCCACGTTAAAAGAAATCACGCACAGGCATCTTCCACTTCGTCATTATGAAGTTCTGGACCTAGAACGTCAGGACCCTCATGGACAATTCCAACAGCAACAGGCCGGAACGCCGCACCACCATAGTTGCCCGGGAACTCAGACGTTTTGACATTAACATCGCCGCCCTAAGTGAGACCCGGCGGGCAGGGGAAGGCCAGTTGAAGGAACATGGTGAGGTTACACCTTCTTCTAGAAAGGGAAACCAGAGGCAGAATACTGCCTTCATGGAGTCGGCTTTGCCACCAAGAATGAGCTGTTCAACTGCCTCGAAGACTCCCCCTGTGGGGTTAACGAACGCCTCATGACTCTTCGTCTTACCCTATCCCGGAATCAATGCGCCACAGTCATCAGTGCGTATGCCCCTACACTCGAAGCAACGGATGAGGCTAAAGAGGGTTTTTATTCCAACCTCGAGACATCCTTGTCCTGCGTCCCCACGGGCGAGAAATTGATCTTCCTGGGTGACTTTAATGCCAGGGCCAGCAAAGACACAGCCCTCTGGGGAGGCGTGTTTGGCAGAGAGGGGGTAGGGAAAGCCAAATCCAGAGGTACCCTACTCCTGACAAAATGTCTAGAACATGAATTCCTCATCACCAACACCCTGTTCTGTCAGAGGGACAAATACAAGGCATCATGGCAACACCCTCGCTCCAAACACTGGCACCTGATCGACTATGTCATCGTCCGAGACAGGGATCGCAAGGTTGTGCGCATCGCCTGCGCCATGACAGGAGCTGACGACTGCTGGACAGGCCACCGTCTAATCCGATCCACCATCAACATTAACATTGCCCCAAAGCAGAGGGGACAGCAGAAACAGTTCCGCAAAAATGTTAATGCAGGGGCACTTAGAGACCCAGCTAAGAGAGCCCTATACAGCCACCGCCTCACAGCCAATCTAGCGTGCCTTGATGACCCTGGGATGTTGAATGCCCACAGCGCTTGGCCTGCCCTCTAGGCCTCTATAACCAGTGCATGTGAAGAGACACTTGGTCACTCAACCAGAAAACACCCAGAACTGGTTTGATGAAAATGATCAGGAGATCGAAGAACTAATAGATCGCAAACGCAAAGCATTTCTGAGCCTCAAGCAACAACCCAACTCGGGAGCTGCAAAACAACATTACAAATGGCTCAAGGCTCAGGTCCAACAAAAAACTTGGGACCTAAAGAACAGGTGGTGGATGGAGAAAGCACAGGAGATACAACAACTGGCCAACAGCCACGATATGCGAGAATTCTTCACTGCAGTCAAGGCCACCTATGGTCGATAGAAACATAGAAACATAGAAAATAGGTGCAGGAGTAGGCCTGCACCACCATTCAATAAGATCATGGCTGATCCTTCACCTCAGTCCCCCTTTCCTACTTTCTCACCATATCCCTTGATCCCTTTAGCCACAAGGGCCATATCTAACTCCCTTTTGAATATATCCAATGAACTGGTATCAACAACTCTCTGCAATAGGGAATTCCACAGGTTAACAACTCTGAGTGAAGAAGTTTCTCCTCATCTCAGTCCTATATGGCTTACCCCTTATCCTTAGACTGTGTCCTCTGGTTCTGGACTTCCCCAACAAACTCCCAAGGCCCCTCCACTCCTGGCCAAGAATGGGGAAACACTCATCAAGGACCCCGAGGCTTTCGGGGGCCTGATGGAAGGAGCACTTCGAAGATCTCCTTAATCGAGACTCTGCCTTTGACTCGAGTGTTCTCAACTCCATCCCGCAGCATGCGACAACGCCACCAACTCAGTGAAACTCCAACATTGCTTGAGGTAGGCAAAGCCATAAAACAGCTCAAGAATAACAAGGCTACGGGTGCGGATGGAATCCCTGCTGAGGCGTTAAAATATGGCGGAGAGGCGCTGTTGGCGCGGATACATGACCTCCTCTCTCATCTGGAGGGAGGAGAGTATGCCGGGAGATCTCAGAGATGCAGTGATTGTGACCGTTTTTTTAAAAAGGGGACTAATCCCACTGCGGCAACTACAGAGGAATCTCCCTGCTATCAGCCACTGTGAAAGTTGTCACTAGAGTTCTCCTCAATCGTCTTCTCCCTGTGGCTGAGAAGCTCCTCCCGGAGTCACAGTGCAGATTTCGTCCCCTACGGGGCACAACGGACATGATCTTTGCAGCGCGACAGTTGTAGGAAAAATGCAGGGAGCAGCGCCAGCCCTTATACATGGCCTTTTTTGATCTTACAAAGGCCTTTGACACTGTCAACCGTGAGGGTCTATGGAGCGTCTTCCTCCGTTTTGGATGCCCCAAAAAGTTTGTCAACATCCTTCGCCTGCTTCATGATGACATGCAGGCCATGATCCTTACCAACGGATCCATTACAGTCCCAATCCACGTCCAGACCGGGGTCAAACCGGCGTCATCGCTTCAACTCTCTTCTCAATCTTCCTCGCCACCATGCTCCACATCACAATCAACAAGCTCCCCGCTGGAGTGGAACTAAACTACAGAACCAGTGGGAAGCTGTTTAACCTATGCCGCCTCCAGGCCAGGTCCAAGATCACCCCAACCTCTGTCGTTGAGCTGTAGTATGCGGACGACGCTTGCGTCTGCGCACATTCTGAGGCTAAACTCCAGGATATAGCCGCCTCTATTTAACTTGCCTTCCACTGAGCTCAGAAACTACTATACAAGGACTGTTGACACATTCTGATCATGTTCAGATAGCGGACCACTTATGTGGGTAGCAATGAGAGGCGTGGCTGTTTTTCTCCAAAGCCTTTTTGTCCTCGTTATTAATTCCCTTAATGCAGCTCTTCAAATGCATTGATTTCTCCACTAAAGTTGGTGATCTGCCCATCAGTGAATTAGAATATCACAAATTGAACTCCTAGAATTGTGGATACTGAGGGCCCAAGTTTCAAGTCACGCCTAGAACGGCGCAGTCCCGACCTGGACGCCCGTTTTTCGCGCCACAAAGTGCGCCGAAAAAAACCCTCCGTATTCTCCACCTCCCTGCAGGTCCTCTGGCCCTCGGCGCAGCGCAGCAGGAGCTGTAGGGGGCAGAGCCAGGCCCCTGCGCTGAAAACAGTGCCGGGACCTCTGCACATGCACGCTACAGTGGGCGCGCAAGTGCAGTAGCTCCAGGCGCGCGAAACTGTGTGGGAGGGCCCCTAGCCCTGGCCGAATGGCCTCACTGGGGCTGTGTGAATAAGGCTCCTCCCACGGCCAGCTCCTGCTTCCTCCTGACCCGCTCCTGCTTCCTCCTGACCCGACTCCCGCTTCCCGCCTCCGAACCGGACCGGACCCCCGCTCCCCACCCCCCGACTGGACCCGACCCGACCCGACTCCCGCTCCCGCTCCCCCCCGCACCCCCGGAACGGACCGGACCTGACTCCCGGTCCGCCCCCCCACCCCCCCGCGATTGGACCCGACCCGACTCCCGGTTCCCCCCCACCCCGACTGGACCCGACCCGACTCCCGCTCCCCCCCGCCCCCGCCCCCGCCCCAGGACTGGATCCAACCTGACCTCCCTCTCCCCGACCTGGCCTACCTCTCCCTCCCTCCCTCCTTCCCCCCGACCCGAACCGAATCGACCTCCCTCCCACCACCCCCCGCGACCTGACCCGACGCCACCTACCTGTAAACCTGGTGCTGGGGACGGGCCCGGCCCGTTCAGCCTCCCTCCCACTTCTCCTTTCCTCCCCCCGCCAATCTCCTTCCCCCCGCCTCCCAATTCTCCTTTCCCCCCCCGAATCTCCTTCCCCTCCTCCCACTTCTCCTTTCCCCCCTCCCCCAATCTCCTTCACCCCCTCCCACTTCTCCTTTCCCCCCCAATCTCCTTCCCCCCTCCCCCAATCTCCTTCCCCCCATCTACTCCTCCCTCCCACTTCTTCTTCCCCCCCAATCTCCTTCCCCCCCCACTTCACCTTTCCCCCCCCAATCTCCTCCCCCCCCAATCTCCTCCCCTCCCCAATCTCCTCCCCGCTCCCACTTCTCCTTTCCCCCCCCAATCTCCTTCCTCCTCCTCCCCCCCATCTCCTCCTCCCCCCCCAAGTCCTCCTCCCCCCCAATCTCCTTCCCACTCCCCATCTCCTCCTCCCCCCCATCTCCTCCTCCCCCTCATCTCCTTCCACCCCATCTCCTTCCCCCCGCCATCTCCTACTTCCACCCCATCTCCTTCCCCCCCCTATCTCCTTCCCCCCCATCTCCTTCCCCCATCTCCTTCTCCCCCCATCTCCTTCCCACCCCCATCTCCTTCCCACCCCCATCTCCTTACCCCCCATCTCCTCACCCCCCATCTCCTCCTCCCCCCCATCTCCTCCTCCCCCCCATCTCCTTCCCCCCCATCTCCTTCCCCCCATCTCCTTCCCCCCATCTCCTTCCCCCCCATCTCCTTCTTCCCCCCCATCTCCTTCCCACCCCCATCTCCTCCTCCTTCCCCCCATCTCCTCCTCCTTCTCCCATCTCCTTCCCCCCATCTCCTCCTCCTTCTCCCCATCTCCTTCCCCCATCTCCTTCTCCACCCCCATCTCCTCCCCCCCATCTCCTCCTCCTTCCCCCCATCTCCTTCCCCCCATCACCTCCTCCCCCATCTCCTCTTCCCCCCATCTCCTCCTGCCCCCCCCATCTACTTCCCCCCCCCAATCTCCTTTTCCCCCATCTCCTTCTCCCCCCATCACCTTCTCCCCCCCATCTCCTTCTCCCCCCATCTCCTTCTCCCCCCCATCTCCTTCTCCCCCCACCATCTCCTTCTCCCCCGATCTCCTTCTCCCCCCCGCCATCTCCTTCCTCCATCTCCTTCCCCCCATCTCCTCCTCCCCCCCAATCTCCTTCCCCCCATCTCCTCCTCCCGCCATCTCCTTACCCCATCTCCTTCCTCCCATCTCCTCCTCCCCCCCATCTCCGCCTCCCCCCCATCTCCTCCTCCCCCCCATCTCCTCCTCACCCCATCTCCTCCTCCCCCCCCATCTCCTTCTCCCCCCATCTCCTTCTCCCAACCCCCATCTCCTTCTCCCTCCATCTCCTTCTCCCCCCCATCTCCTCCTCCCTCCCACTTCTCCTTTCCCCCCCCAATCTCCCTTCCCCCCCCTCCCACTTCTCCTTTCCCCCCCCAATTTCCTCCCCCCCCCTCCCACTTCTTCTTTCCCCCCCCCCCAATCTCCTTCCCCCCTCCCACTTCTCCTTCCCCCCCCAATCTCCTTCCTCCAACTCCCCCCCCCATCTCCTCCTCCCCCCCCAAGTCCTCCTCCCCCCCAATCTCCTTCCCACTCCCCATCTCCTCCTCCCCCCCATCTCCCTCCTCCCCCCATCTCCTTCCACCCCATCACCTTCCCCCCGCCATCTCCTCCTTCCACCCCATCTCCTTCCCCCCCATCTCCTCCTCCACCCCCCATCTCCTCCTCCCCCATCTCCTCCTCCCCATCTCCTTCCCCTCGCCATCTCCTCCACCTGCCCATCTCCTTCCACCGCATCTCCTTCCCCCCCATCTCCTTCTCCCCATCTCCTTCTCCCACCCCATCTTCCACCCCCATCTCCTTCCCCCCCATCTCCTTCCCCCATCTCCTTCCCCCCATCTCCTTCCCCCCCATCTCCCCCCATCTCCTTACACCCCATCTCCCCCCATCTCATTCCACCATCTCCTTCTCCCCCCACCATCTCCTTTCCTCCCATCTCCTTCTCCACCCCATCTCCTTCCCACCCCCATCTCCTTCCCACCCCCATCTCCTTCTCCCCCCCATCTCCTTCACACCCCCATCTCCTCACCCCCCCCATCTCCTCCTCCCCCCACATCTCCTTCCACCCCATCTCCTTACCCCTATCTCCTCCCCCTCCCATCTCCTCCTCCCCCATCTCCTTCTCCCCTCCCATCTCCTTCCCCCCATCTCCTTCCCCCATCATCTCCTTCCCCCCATCTCCTTCCCCCCGCTATCTCCTTCCCCCATCTCCTCCCCCCCCATCTCCTCCTCCCCCCCATCTCCTCCTCACCCCCATCTCCTCCTCCCCCACCCATCTCCTCCTCCCCCCCAGCTCCTCCTCCCCCCATCTCCTCCTCCCCCCATCTCCTCCTCCCCCCCCATCGCCTTCTCCCCCCCCATCTCCTTCTCCCCCCCATCTCCTTCTCCCCCCCATCTCCTTCTCCCCCCCATCTCCTTCTCCCCCCACATCTCCTTCCCCCCATCTCCTTCTCCCCCCCCATCTCCTCCCCCCCATCTCCTCCTCCTTCCCCCCATCTCCTTCCCCCCATCTCCTTCCCCTTCCCCCCATCTCCTTCCCCCATCTCCTCCTCCTTCCCCCCATCTCCTTCCCCTTCCCCCCATCTCCTTCCCCTTCCCCCATCTCCTTCCCCCATCTCCTTCTCCCCCCCATCTCCTTCTTCCCCCCATCTCCTTCCCCCCCATCTCCTCCTCCTTCCCCCCATCTCCCCCCCATCTCCTTCCCCCATCTCCTCCTCCCCCCCCATCTCCTCCTCCTCCCCCATCTCCTCCCCCCCCCATCTCCTCCACCCCCCATCTCCTCCCCCCCCATCTCCTCCTCCCCCCCCCATCTCCTCCTCCCCCCCATCTCCTGTTTCCAAGGGCTAGTGACCAGATGTGAGACAGGCTGAGTAGAACAGGAGAGGCGGCACCAGCAAGAGCAATAGTAAGAAGGTGACAGTGCAGGAATGCAGGCTTCCATATTACCTAAGAATTTTACACCAAATCTGCCAATAGTACCTCACACACCTTTTGCGCTCCCAATGTTTGAATTTCCCGATTGCTGCTGTCTCTCTAGCTTCAGTTGTCCTGTCCAATATCTTTCTTTTGTAACTTTGGAAGAATTCCTTTGAATGGGTGACTCCAGCAAATGTTTAAGTGTATACTTGAGTTTCCAAAACGGTTAAAAATTCAATTACTCCCAAAAACAGGCCTGGGGATTGCAATGGTTCATAGAAACATAGAAACATAGAAAATAGGTGCAGGAGCAGGCCATTCTAGCCTGCACCGCCATTCAATGAGTTCATGGCTGAACATGAAACTTCAGTACCCCATTCCTGCTTTCTCGCCATACCCCTTGATTCCCCGAGTAGTAAGGACTTCATCTAATTCCCTTTTGAATATATTTAGTGAATTGGCCTCAACTACTTTCTGTGGTAGAGAATTCCACAGGTTCACCACTCTCTGGGTGAAGAAGTTTCTCCTCATCTCGGTCCTAAATGGCTTACCCCTTATCCTTAGACTGTGACCCCTGGTTCTGGACTTCCCCAACATTGGGAACATTCTTCCTGCATCTAACCTGTCTAAACCCATCAGAATTTTAAACGTTTCTATGAGGTCCCCTCTCATTCTTCTGAACTCCAGTGAATACAAGCCCAGTTGATCCAGTCTTTCTTGATAGGTCAGTCCCACCATTCAACCGTTCAAAGGTTCAACAGTTCTGGTCAGACCACTTGTTCCCAGTTGCAACTACTTGCAATGTATTTACTAAGGCGTACGAAAGCATAGGCCTTACGCTAAACATCAGTAAGACAAAAAGGTCATCCACCAGCCTGTTCTCACTGCAATGCACTACCCCCCAGTTATCAAGATCCATGGTGTGGCCCTGGACATCATGGACCATTTCCCATACTTCGGGAGCCTCTTATAAACAAGAGCAGACATTGACGATGAGATCCAACACCGCCTCCAGTGCACCAGTACAGCCTTCGGCCGCCTGAGGAAGAGAGTGTTCGAAGACCAGGCCCTCAAATATGCCACCAAGCTCATGGTCTACAGGGCTGTAGCAATACCCGCCCTCCTATATGGCTCAGAGACATGGACCATGTACAGTAGACACTTCAAGTCGCTGGAGAAATACCACCGATATCTCCGCAAGATCCTACAAATCCCCTGGGAGGACAGATGCACCAACATTAGCGTCCTCATCCAGGCCAACAACCCCAGCATTGAAGCACTGACCACACTTGATCAGCTCCGCTGGGCAAGCCACATAGTCCGCATGCCAGACATGAGACTCCCAAAGTAAGCGCTCTACTTGGAACTCCTTCACAGCAAATGAGCCAAAGGTGGGCAGAGGAAATGTTAGAAGGACACCCTCAAAGCCTCCCTGATAAAGTGCAACATTCCCACTGACACCTGACAGTCCCTGGCCAAAGTCCACCCTAAGTGGAGGAAGTGCATCCGGGAGGGCGCTGAGCACCGAGTCTCATCGCCGAGAGCATGCAGAAATCAAGCGCAGGCAGCGGAAAGAGCATGCAGCAAACCTGTCCCACCCACCCCTTCCCTCAACAACTATCTGTCCCACCTGTGACAGGGACTATGGTTCTTGTATTGGACTGTTCAGCAACCAAAGGACTCATTTCTAGAGTGGAAGCAAGTCTTCCTCGATTCCGAGGGACTGCCTATGATGATGATGACTTGCAGTCCGCCTTGGCCTGCAGCATGAGAGATGGAGCAGAGGCAACAAAGAAGAGGACAAGCTGCTCGCAGAGGGAGGAAGAGGGGGAGGAGGAAGGAGGAGCAGGAGAAATGGAGGAGGCAACCAGCACATATGGTCTCCAGCCGGGCTGTCCATGATCGCCTCATTCGACTATGATTCCACTGAACACAGCCCCAAATCAGCGTTGTCACACACCTTACCATCTCTCTGTTCTGGACCATCACAGCGCCCCCTTGACCACAATGCTGAAATAAAAGTCAGCACAAAAGAAATATTCCAAACCAACCTTATACATCAATCTATCTAATATTACATAACAAAGTCAACTAATCACCCTTGTGCATTTACTTAGTGCCTGTCGTCCATGTGTCTTTGCCTGTTCCTAATGCTTCTATGAAGTGATATCCCTGTGGCTGCAGCATGGCTGATGGAAGGCTGCTGACTTTCAGTGGGGGAGAATGCAGATGGCCTTGCAGGATAACCTCGAGCAGTTCTGGGCCTAGAAGGCCCAGCTTTAGACTGCAGCACCTTAGTATGGGCAGCAGCAGTCTGGGCTGGCTGGCACGCAACAGGATGGGCACTGGCAGTGGTGGAAGGACAAATGTTGGCATCCTGAGAGAGGACAACAGGTTCATCCTCCATGGAGCTACTGCCACTCCCCAAGGGGAGTGCCTCAGCAAACCTAGTAATTTGTTGAAAGATCGATTGCTGGACTGCTGTGACAGCCTGCAAGTCCCTTTCCACACTGTAAACGCAGGCACGATGGCAGCAGTCTGAGCTTGCGTGGCAGCAAGCTGAGCCTGCACGAGAACAATTTGATCTTTCATGACAGAAGTTTGAGCTTCCACTGCAGCACTCCAACATTGGGTGGCTGCTGCTTGTGCTGCAATGGAATCTGAGACATCGCCCATCAAACACTGCATGATGGTTGGATCCACAAGTGCGCTAATGGAGTTGCCCATCACTTCTATGCTGGAAATCATGGGCTCTAAGCTCAGTGCAAAGTCCTGTGCAAGGTTGGTGCCGGACTCCTCCATGCTCCTCGACACTGCACTCAAGCCTATCAATGCATCAAGCATTTAATTGTGCATACCCATCAAGCTTCTTCTGTAGGCCAGCCCATTGAGATCCTCATCTGCGTCCTCTGCAGCACAACTCGTGTGCGACCTCACCCTCCAGCAAGCTGGCATCTGCCCCTGCCCTGCCTGCAGGCCACTCATGCCCGGCATCTCACCACATTCAGATCCCACATCTAAGATATCCTCTAAAGTATGCGGAGTGTCAGTCTCTGAGCTGGTGGCTAGGAGTGTGAAATCAAGTGACAGTGCTGTGTCTTTTGCATCACTGCCTTCTTCCTTTTCCATTTCCTGCTCCTCCACCAATGCTTGGCCAGGTGGAGAAAGGTACAAGGGTAAGATTGTGGTGTGGGAAAATGGGGCAGAGGGTGTGGAAAACAAGAGGTGCATGCTTTGACCATGTGCAGCTTGTAAATCAGAAGAGATTGTGTGATGAGGGGGAAGTGGGATGTGAGAAGGAAGATTATGTAGGAGGATACCATCATCTTGTATTGTTTCAGCCCCTCCACTGGCCACAGACTCAGCAATGGCCCTCCCAATAATGGGCAGCACCATCTCCTCCATCGGGGTCAGGTTATGCAGACGCGCCTGTCCCCCACCGATTAGGCCCTGCTGCCTCCGGTTGTGAGAGACCTTGTCCAGCAAGAGAAAGGAAGTGTGTTAGTGAATGTGTTGCAATGTGTTTCGGTGACGTGGCTGTCATGGCTGAATAGCTGGCTTTGTGTGAAAGCTGTGAGATGTGAGTGTGAGGCTTGCAGCAGTGGTAAATGCACGGGTGAGGTGAAGCTATGAATGTGAGGTATGAGTCATGTTTGGTAGGTGAGAGATGGGGGTGTGGTGCATTGAGCAATGTGTGAGGCTAGTGGTGCAGATGATGGGATATAGCATTTGAAGATGAATTCACTGACCTTGACCACTCATGTGAGGTCAGTAAACTTTTTCCTGCACTGCGTCCAGGTCCTCGGAGCTACACTGCTGTCATTGACCACAAAGGCTATCTGCTCCCATTATCTTTTCTGAATGCCTGGAGGGTCTCCTGGCCCCCTCTGGAAACAGGGCCACTCCTCCTGTCCACCTCCTGCTCCAAGGCCTCCAGTGCTGCATCCGAGAAGCTTGGAGCACAGTCTCACTCCTGTCGTGCCATTAGTACTACTTATTCCTGCTCACACTCTGTTACCCAGTCAGTTGAATCATCTGCTGTAATCAGAATGTATCTCCCCTTTGAGAGGGACAGCCTTTAAGAAATGCAGGCTAGCCTTAATTGGCGTTGGCCTTGCATGTCTTTGGGTCCCCTGCTGAGCGTGCAGCCACTCAGCAGTGCGTTCAGCACTGGACTGCATGGTGCAATCATGTTAATCAGCAGGCAGCTCGTTGGCATGCTACCTGTATTACTTTGAAAGGGCACAATCCCAAAGTTTTCAACAGCACGTTCTGCACTGCGCATTTAACTCAATTACATCAATTGAAGCAGTTTTGTGGGTTTCCCAGCCAATTAAATGGAGCATGTCTGCTGACGTCACCAATCACTCGCTTTCAGCTCAGATATTTAAAGGAGCCTTGCAGACATCCTATTTGAAGGTTGTTGGAGGAGACTACAGGTGAGGTGGCTAGTCGTCTATATTGAAGAAATTTGTGTGGGTGCAAGCAACGATGGAGTCACAGCAACAGAAGACTGCGCCCAGGTTTTCAGATGCCTCCCTGGAAGTCTGGGTCCAGGGAATCAGAGCACACAGGGAGGTCCTATTCCCTGGCAGCAGCCAGAGAAACCAAGAGGGCCTGGCTGGAGATCGTCCAAGAAATGAGCAGTAGGGGTGTTGTCAGCCACTCCTGGATTCAAGGCCGGAAAAGATTTAATGATCTCATGAGGTCAGGAAAGGTGAGTGCAATGCCACCTTCAACTACATCCTGATGTGCGTGTCACCCCACCACTCTCCGTTCCCAAGCCTACTCCTGAACGTCAATCCTCACAATGACCTAAGTTGCAAGGTACATCCATCGCTCACTGTCTATGCACCTACTCACATCCCCATTTGACTATCCACCATTGACACTCACCTTCATCCTAATGCAATCCTACAAAGTAATGCCACAGAAGGAGGCCGTTTGGCAAAGTCACTCCACTCCTTCAGTCACCCTCTATAGATGTAGCCCATACACTCATTCCATCACTGTCACTCAAAGTTCTCTTTCCCATCTTTCAGGAGACGAGAGCACAGAACAGTAGAGAATGAGAGAGAACCAGAGGTGGCCCTCTAATATATACAAATTTGACGCCTGCAAAGGAGGCGGCTCTTGAAATAAGTGGAGTGACTGAGCTGATGGCGGTGGGAGATGGAGATGGGGGTGGGGGGGACCTCTCAGCAACCTGGTGACAGAATTAAATATCCCACATGGCATACAACAGTCACTCATGGTGACTGATGTCAGCAGCCAGTGAAATATCATAATGTGCATAATGGTTACCTACACCTTCTTAGCATAAAAGGTCTAATTCACACCTTTACTCTCCCACAGGTCTGTCAAGTGCCATCCCCCCACTGTCCAGACAGAGGAGGATGACTCCTCAGAGGAAGCTCCACTCTCTGAGGTGCACCATCACCAGACCCATGCGCACCCAGCACGAGCACAAATACACGTGTTGTACAGCTTTCTTGCTCTTTTCGCTTCATTGCTTTAAACGCCGAATTGCAAACACACTCAGTTGTCGTAATGGCAGGATCAGGTCATTTATTTAAACATTCATACTATACAAAGTATGAAAGTTACTGAGACACTTCACAAGGCCAGCTTTCTGCTTGTTCCAATTTCCAGCGGCTGCTTGTGAGACACACACCTTTTGAATTTCCAGTGTCTCATGTCTGGTGTGTGTGTCTCAAACAACCTCCTCATTTCTTATACCAACAAAGCCTTTGAACTCTCGTTTCCTTGCATAGTACATACAGATAATTAACATACAATGTCATGAATTACTGTACACAAACCAGGTGGTCGGCAGAGGAGTTTCTTTGATTCATAGGCAGTCCCTCGAAATGAGAATGACTTGCTTCCACACCAAAAAAGGATGAGTTCAGAGATGTTTCAATGAAGGACCTAATATTCCAGGTCCTGAACAACATCCTGAAGGGTGGAAGATGCCTGTGCGCGGATTTTTATTTTAATGTGGGGTGGCCGTTGCACACCTGCCACCATGTGGGCTTGACAGAGCTAGGTCTTGGTCCAGTGGCAAGGGTTAAGCAAGATGACTGGAGACCTGCTCTGCTGCAAGGACCTAGTGCGCACACATATCACAGTGTGGGCTGGCCCGTGCTGCCCCTGGGCCCTTGCCTCCTCTGGCCCCGAACTCACGCCTCTCCTGGACCCTGATCACATCCCTCTACAATCTCTCGCCGCTCCTTTGCCCTGACCTCGCCACTGCTGTATCTGCCCACGCTCCAATCACCAACCTGGACCTTGATGACGTCCCTCTTCGCTGCAGTCACCCTCCTGCACCAGCTCACACTGAACCTTGCAGTGGTATGCCGCCACGCTGCTCATGGCCACTGCTCGCCGCTCCTTATGGCCCCGACCTGCCGCTGATGGTTTCTCGCAGGTCCCCTGGTGTCCAGTCATTCCAATCCGCCCTTCCTTGCTCGCTGGTCCTTCCTCAGCAGTTCAACTCCACGGCCCTGTGCTTGACTGAAGCATGCGAGATCCAGGTTAAAGCTGAAGTCCATCAGGTTGGAGAAGCGAGGCTTCACTCTCAGTCCTTATCCTTGAGGGGTGGGCAAACGTGCCTTCACATAGGATGCAATAGAATGAAATATACATGTATAGATAGTATCGATGATACATACAAATAATTAACAAAGATAAATGACCAGCTACTCATTATCCTGAAGTCAAGTCTCACTGCCATAAATCGACTCCCACCATGGAGGTACTGTAAACACACAAGTGATCAAATAGACACATTTGAATGGTTAAATGACTTAATATCGTCGAGCAGCCTGTTTCGATCCAAACCTCAATCTTCAACCTTCAACCCCTTCAATTTCTCCAGACTGCACCAAGTGTTTCAGAAATACGGGCTTTTTCCCACAACACGCACCTCGGTGGGTCCAGTGAGACACAGTAGTGTTATCACCTGGCGTTACACATATCACAAGTGAGCAACAGCAGATGGTGGAGACAGGGGAAGCAGTGGAGAGTCCTCGCCAGAGGGCACAGGATACTCCAAGCTCTGCTCAGCTGGATGCAGGTGCTGAACCTCGGGGGCCATCGACAAAGAGGTTGATCTTGGAGGAACAACAACAAATACACGAGGCTCTGGCATCTTTTCCAGCTACAATGTATGCAATTGTAAGAGATTGGAGCAATCCATCTCCAACATGAGCACCACCATCTCGTAGGCAATGGTGATGATGTGCTGGTTCATAGAAAGGATGCCCATCTGCATGGAGCAGCAAATGCACCAAACAAGAACATACTTGCTGTGAATAATAGATTGCAAACCTCATTGACGTCATCTCTAGGAGGAATACCAACATAGACTTGGTCATTCATTGCCCCACTGAGGTGCAGCAAGGTGCTGGGCAGCTCCTTGCTAGCACAGAAGTGCAGATGGCCCATGAGATCATCATCATAGGCAATTCCTCAGAGTCAAAGATAGAAACATAGAAAAATAGGTGCAGGAGTAGGCCATTCGGCCCTTCAAGCCTGCATCACCATTCAATAAGAACATGGCTCATCATTCCCTCAGTACCCCTTTCCTGCTTTCTCTCCAGACCCCTTGATCCCCTTAACCATAAGAGCCATATCTAACTCTCTCTTGAATATATCCAGTGAACTGGCATCAACAACTCTCTGCGGCAGTGAATTCCACAGCTTAACAACTCTGAGTGAAGAAGTTTCTCCTCATCTCAGTCCTAAATGGCCTACCCCTTATCCTAAGACTATGTCCCCTGGTTCTGGACTTCCCCAACATCGGGAACATTCTTCTCGCATCTAACCTGTCCAGTCCCGTCAGAATCTTTTCTGTTTCTATGAGATCCCATCTCATCCTTCTAAACTCCAGTGAATAAAGGCCCAGTTGATCCAGTCTCTCCTCATATGACAGCCCAGCCATCCCTGGAATCAGTCTGGTGAACCTTCGCTGCACTCCCTCAATAGCAAGAACGTCCTTCCTCAGACTAGGAGAACAAAACTGAATACAATATTCCAGGTGAGGCCTCACTAAGGCCCTGTACAACTGCAGTAAGACCTCCCTGCTTCTATATTCAAATCCCCTAGCTATGAAGGCCAACATACCATTTGCCTTCTTTACCGCCTGCTGTACCTGCGTGCCCACTTTCAGTGACTGATGTACCATGTCACCCAGGTCTCATTGCACCTCCCGTTTTCCTAGTCTGCCGCCATTCAGATAATATTCTGCCTTCGTGTTTTTGCCCCCAAAATGGATAAGCTCAGATTTATCCACATTATACTGCATCTGCCATGAATTTGCCCCACTCACCTAACCTGTCCAAGTCAGCCTGCAGCCTCTTAGCATCCTCCTCACAGCTCACTCCGCCACCCAGTTTAGTGTCATCTGCAAACTTGGAGATATTACACTCAATTCCTTCATCCAAATCGTTAATGTATATTGTAAAGAGCTGGGGTCCCAGCACGGAGCCCTGCGGCACTCCACTAGTCACTGCCTGCCATTCGGAAAAGGACCCGTTTATCCCGACTCTCTGCTTCCTGTCTGCCAACCAGTTCCCTATCCACGTCAGTATATTACCCCCAATACCATGTGCTTTGATTTTGCACAACAATCTCTTGTGCGGGACCTTGTCAAAAGCCTTCTGAAAGTCCAAATACACCACATCCACTGGTTCTCCCTTGTCCACTCTGCTGGTTACATCCTCAAAAAATTCAGAAGATTCGTCAAGCATGATTTCCCTTTCATAAATCCATGCTGACTTGATCCGATCCTGTCACCGCTTTCCAAATGCGCTGCTATTTCGTCCTTCATAATCTATTCCAACATTTTCCCCACTACTGATGTCAAGCTAACCAGTCTATAATTACCCATTTTCTCTCTCCCTCCTTTTTTTTAAAAAGTGGTGTTACATTAGTTACCCTCCAGTCCATGGAAACTGATCCAGAGTCGATAGACTGTTGGAAAATGATCACCAATGCACCCACTATTTCTAGGGCCACTTCCTTGAGCATTCTGGGATGCAGACTATCAGGTCCCAGGGATTTATCAGCCTTCAATCCCATCAATTTCCCTATCACAATTTCCCACCTAATAAGGATATCCTTCAGTTCCTCCTTCTCACTAGACCCACTGTCCCCTAGTACCTTCGGAAGGTTATTTGTATCTTCCTTCGTGAAGACAGAACCGAAGTATTGGTTCAATTGGCCTGCCATTTCTCTGTTCCCCATTATAATTTCACCTGAATCCGACTGCAAGGGACCTAAGTTTGTCTTTAGTAATCTTTTTCTCTTCACATATTTATAGAAGCTTTTGCAGTCAAGTTTTATATTCCCTGCAAGCTTCCTCTCGTACTCTATTTTTCCCCTCTTAATTAAACCCTTCGTCCTCCTCTGTTGAATTCTAAATTTCTCCCAGTCCTCAGGTTTGCTGCTTTTTCTAGCCAATTTATATGCCTCTTCCTTGGTTTTAACGCTCTCCTTAATTTCCTTTGTTAGCCATGGTTGAGCCACCTTCCCAGTTTTATTTTTTACTCCAAACAGGGATGTACACAGGGATGTAAAGATGACTTGCTTCCACACTTGAAATGAGTTCTCAGATGACTGAAGAGTCCATTGCGGGACCTACAGTCTCTGTCACAGGTGGGGCAAATGGTGGTTGGAGGAACGGGTGGGTGGGGTGCCTGGGTTGCCATGCGCTCTTTCCGGTGTCGAAGCTTGGCTTCAGCTTGTGCTCGGCAAAGAGACTCTGTGTTCAGCACCTTCCCGGATGATTTTCCTCCACTTTGGATGGCCTTGGGCCAGGGATTCCCAGGTGTCAGTGGAGATGTTACATTTTTTCAAGGAGGCTTTGAGGGTGTCCTTGAAGCACTTCCTCGGCTCACCTGGGGCTCGCTTGTCATGTCGGAGCTATGAGTATAGTACTTGTTTTGGGAGTCTCGTGTCAGGCATACGGGCGATGTGGCCTGTCCAGTGGAGCTGATCAAGCGTGGTCAGAGCTTCAATGCTGGGGATATTGGCCTGAGCGAGAACACTGACGTTGGCGCACCTATCCTGCCAATGGATTTGCAGGTTCTTGTGGAGGGAGTGTTGATGGTACTTCGCCAGTGTTTTGAGGTGCCTGCTGTACATAGTCCATGTCTGAACCATATAGAAGGGCGGGTATCACCACTGCACTGTAGACCATGAGCTTAGTGCTGGGTTTGTGGTCCTGGTCTTCAAACACTCTCTTCCTCAGACGAATGAAGGCTGCACTGGCACATTGAAGGCGCTGTTGGACCTTGTCATTGATGTCTGCCCTTGTTGACAGTAGGCTCTCGAGGTATGAAAAATGGTCCACGTTGTCCAAGGTCTCGTCGTGGATTTTGATAACCAGGAGGCAGTGCTGTGTGGCAGGGGCAGGTTGGTAGAGGACCTTTGTCTTATGGATGTTTAGTGTAAGGCCTATGTTCGCGTACGCCTCGGTGAAGATGTTGACGATGACTTGGAGTTCGGCCTCTGTGCGCAGATGCAAGCTCGTCCGCGTACTGTAGTTCAATGATGGAGGATGGGACAACCTTGGATCTGGCCTGGAGGCGGCGGAGGTTGAAACATAGAAACATAGAAAATAGGTGCAGGAGTAGGCCATTCGTCCCTTCGAGCCTGCACCACCATTCAATAAGATCATGGCTCATCATTCCCTCAGTACCCCTTTCCTGCTTTCTCTCCATACCCCTTGATCACTTTAGCCGTAAGGGCCATATCTAACTCCACCTTGAATATATCCAATGAACTGGCATCAACAACTCTCTGCGGCAGGGAATTCCACAGGTTAACAACTCTGAGTGAAGAAGTTTCTCCTCATCTCAGTCCTAAATGGCCTACCTCTTATCCTTAGACTGTGTCCCCTGGTTCTGGACTTCCCCAACATCTCGAACATTCTACCCGCATCTAACCTGTCCAGCCCCGTCAGAATTTTATATGTTTCTATGAGATCCCCTCTCATTCTTCTAAACTCCAATGTATAAAGGCCCAGTTGATCCAGTCTCTCCTCAGCATCCCGGGAATCAGTCTGGTGAACCTTTGTTGCACTCCCTCAGTAGCAAGAACGTCCTTCCTCAGATTAGGAGACCAAAACTGAACACAATATTCCAGGTGAGGCCTCACCAAGGCCCTGTACAACTGCAGTACGACCTCCCTGCTCCTATACTCAAATCCCCTAGCTATGAAGGCCAACATACCATTTGCCTTCTTCACCGCCTGCTGTACCTGCATGCCAACTTGCAATGACTGATGAACCATGATACCCAGGTCTCGTTGCACCTCCCCTTTTCCTAATCTGCCGCCATTCAGATAATATTCTGTTGAACAGATTCCCGTTTGTTCTGTAATTTAGCTCCACTCCAGCAGGGAGCTTGCCGAGGGTGAGATGGAGCATTGCAGCAAGGAAGATCGAGAAGAGCGTTGGTGCAATGACACAGCCTTGCTTGACCCCGGTCCGAACGTGGAATGGATCTGTGGTGGATCCGTTGATCAGCAAGTCATCGTGGAGCAGGCGGAGAATGCTGACAAACCTTTGAGTGCAGCCGAATCTTAGGAGGATGCTCCATAATGCCTCACGATTGACGGTGTCGAAGGGTTTTGAGGGGATGAAGTCGGCCATGTACAAGGGTTAGTGCTGTTCCCTGCATTTCTCTTGTATCTGCTGCGCGGTGAAGATAGTGTCCATTGTGCCCCTTAGTGGGCGGAATCCTCATTTCGACTCGGAGGAGTTCTTTAGCCACAGGGAGAAGGCGATTCAGGAGGATTTTTGCAATGACTTTCCCAGTAGTCGACTGCAGGGAGATTCCTCTGAAGTTACCGCAGTCGGACTTGTCCCCTTTCTTGAAGATGTTAACGATTACAGCGTCTAAGATCTCCTGGCATGATCTGCTTCCAGAGAGAGATGGAGAGAGGGGACATGGAAGTGGGGGTCTGCTCAAAGCGCTCGCACTACTCTACCATTGCCTCCCCCTCCATCAGAGCCCCACATGCTTCCTCGGATCCCGATGGCCGAGACTGCCCCTGCACAGTTACAGGAATAATCTTCTTTGGCAGAGCCTTCACAGGCTCCAAAAACCTAGGACGTTTGCCAAGTGTTGAAGCAGTCACGTGAGTAGTCTGGCTCTAACTCTGCTGAAGCCACAGGGATTGTATCCTGTTGAAGCACTCGGAAAAGAAAAAAGACACAATCGTAGACGCACAAGGGCATGCACATGGGTGTTTGCCAAAATGTTAGTGTCAAGTTTTAGTTCTATTTATGACACACATACATTTATTTCTTTGCACCACTTTCCCATCCTGTCCATTTTCCCAGCTACCTGGGAAGTGGCTTTGTCACATGGAGTGAGGTTATCCACTTGGGTGGTAAAAACAGAGAGACAGACTATTATCTGAATGGTGACAGATTAGGAAAAGGGAAGGTGCAACGAGACCTGGGTGTCATGATACATCAGTCATTGAAGGTTGGCATGCAGGTACAGCAGGCGGTTAAGAAAGCAAATGGCATGTTGGCCTTCATAGCGAGGGGATTTGAGTACAGGGGCAGGGAGGTGTTGCTACAGTTGTACAGGGCCTTGGTGAGGCCACACCTGGAGTATTGTGTACAGTTTTGGTCTCCTAACTTGAGGAAGGACATTCTTGCTATTGAGGGAGTGCAGCGAAGATTCACCAGACTGATTCCCGGGATGGTGGGACTGACCTATCAAGAAAGACTGGATCAACTGGGCTTGTATTCACTGGAGTTCAGAAGAATGAGAGGGGACCTCATAGAAACGTTTAAAATTCTGATGGGTTTAGACAGGTTAGATGCAGGAAGAATGTTCCCAATGTTGGGGAAGTCCAGAACCAGGGGTCACAGTCTGAGGATAAGGGGTAAGCCATTTAGGACCGAGATGAGGAGAAACTTCTTCACCCAGAGAGTGGTGAACCTGTGGAATTCTCTACCACAGAAAGTAGTTGAGACCAATTCACTAAATATATTCAAAAGGGAGTTAGATGAAGTCCTTACTACTAGGGGGATCAAGGGTTATGGCGAAAAAGCAGGAAGGGGGAACTGAAGTTTCATGTTCAGCCGTGAACTCATTGAATGGCGGTGCAGGCTAGAAGGGCTGAATGGCCTGCTCCTGCACCTATTTTCTATGTTTCTATGTTTCTATGTTTCTATGATCTTGGAAGCCAAACAGAGTCAGGCCTGGTTAGTACTTGGATGGGAGACTGCCTGGGAATACCAGGTGCAGTAGGCCCACTATTTATCAGGGACTTGGCCTGGAGGGTGGTGCACGGAGCAGTGCCGTGCAATAAATTTTTAAGCCGGTTCACGGGCTCCCAGGCCGCCTGCAATTTCTGCAGTCTGGAAGAGTCCGTGTTCCATGTTTTTATTGAATGTACGAGGTTGCAGCCCCTGTTTTATTATTTAAAGGGGCTGCTCCTGAAATTCTGGCTGCACTTCAGTCCCACACTCCTGATCTTTGGGCACCCTGTGCGGGGGGGAGCGGGTAGGTCCGAGGGCCTCCTCATAGGACTGCTCCTGGGCACGGCCAAGGGTGCCATCAGCCGGTCCAGGCAGCGGGCGGTCGAGGGGGTCGTTCAACCTGACTGCCTGCCTCTCTTCCGCGCGTACATCCGCGCCAGGGTGTCCTTGGAGATGGAACACGCGGTGTCCACCGGTACGCTCGCGGCCTTCCGCGAGAGGTGGGCACCGGAGGGACTGGAGTGCATCATCACGCCCGGCAACCAAATTTTAATTTGATTTTATGTTTTAAAGTTTAATTTGTTTTAATTGCCGGTGTTTTTAGTGTCCCCCTCCCCTTTTATAGGGGGCACTTGGAGAAAAAAAAATATGATTTTAGTGCCCAAAAAAAAACTTTAAAAAAACAAAAACACAAAAAACCCCACAAAAAAAACACAAAAAAAGGGCCTTGGAAATGTTTGGTGTGCCCCTCAGATCGGGGGGACACGATTTAATGATTTAATGTTTTAGTTTCCTCCCAAAAGAGTTCTGTGGACTCTTCACTTGGAAAAATTAATGGTCTCTGACCTTTGCCTTCCCTTCATAGGTGAGGTTCCCGAGTTTAGTGAATCCCGTGCGCAACCAGTTAGAGTTAAAACCTCTCATTCAAAAGGCTGTTAAGGTTCTTTAAATCAGCAGTTAATTAACTCAATGAGGTTGCCTGTCTCTCCCGAGTGGATTCGTGGCACGCTTCAAAATGCGCCCCAGTTAAACACGGAAGTCGGCCGGATGACAGCAGGTTCCTGACGAGCTCTCAATTTCAATGCTTTTAACCGTCGCGACCTGCTCCTAAACCCACAGGCTCTGCAATGTGCAAATTATGGCCTAAAGGAGGGAATGCCAGGGAGTGGCAACTCGGTGCTTGAAGGCATGATTATCGATGGCAGAATGAAGGGGGAGCGGGTGGTGGTGGGGCTGGAGACATGCACAAGAGGCCAGAGTCAGAAGCAGAGAGTTTCGGCGAGGGAAAGTTCGGGGAAGTTATAGGTTGGAGGAGGTTATAGAGATGGCCATGAGGGATCCAAACATGAGAATGAGAATTTTATATTTGGGGTATTGGGGGACCAGGAGCTAATGTACATCAGTGAAGTCAGGGATAATTGTAAAGCAGAATTTGGTGTGGGATAGGATACAGGCAGCAGAGTTCTGGCTGAGCAGGAGTTCACAGAGGGTGGATGCAATGAGATGTACATAGAAATAAGTGTCTTTTGTGATGAAGTGAATATGGGGGTAGGAGCTCAGCATGGGGTCCAATAGGATGCTGAGGTTGCAAACAGTCTGGTTCAGCCTGAGCTAGTGGCCGAGGGAAGGGGAGGGCCACAGCTACAAGAGGATGGAGTTTATAACAGAGACTGAAGATGATAGTTTCAGTCTTCGCAATATTCAGGTGGAAGAAATTGCGGGTCATTGAAGACTGAACATAAAAACATGGGAACCGGACAGAGAAGGCCATTCAGCTCCTTGAGACTGCTTTGCCATTCAATTAGCTTGTAGCTTAATTGTCAAAGGCCTTTGTAAGGTCAAAGAAGGCCATGCACAGAGGCTGGTGCTGTTCCCTGCATTTTTCCTGCAGCTGTCATGCTGCAAAAATCATTTCCGTTATGCCCCGTGGGGGACGAAATCTGCACTGTGACTCCAGGAGGAGCTCCTTGGCCACAGGGAGAAGACGGTTGAGGAGGATTCTAGCGACAACTTTCACAGTGGCTGATAGCAGGGAGATTCCTCTGTAGTTGCCGCAGTCGGACTTGTCCCTTTTTTTTTAAGATGGTCACGATCACTGCATCTCTAAGATCTCCCGACATGCTCTCCTCCCTCCAGATGACGGAGATGAGGTCATGTATTCGCCCCAATAGTGCCTCTCCGCCCTACTTCAGTGCCTCAGCGGGGATTCCATCCGCACTCGTAGCCTTGTTGTTTTTTAGCTGTCTTATGGCTTTTTCTACCTCGTGCAGTGTTGGGGTCTCACTGAGGTGGTGGCGGGTAGCATGCTGTGGGATGGAGTCGAGAACACTCGGGTCAAAGGCATAGTCTCAATTGAGGAGATCTTCGACGTGCTCCTTCCAGCGGGCCCTGACTGTCTCGGTGTCCTTGATGAGTGTTTCCCCATTCTTTGCCAGCAGTGGGGTGGGGCCTTGGGTGTTTGGACCGTAGGTGGCCTTGACTGCGATGAAGAATCCTCGTACATCATGGCCGTCGGCCAGCTGCTGTATCTCCTGCGCTTTCTCCATCCACCACCTGTTTTTTAGGTCCCAGCTTTTTGTTGGACCTCAACCTTGAGCCGCCTGTAATGCTGCTTTGCTGCTCCCCAATTGGATTTAAGGCTCAAATGCCCTGCGCTTGTGATCTATTAGCTCTTGGATCTCCTGATCATTCTCATCAAACTAGTCCTGGTGTTTCCTGGTAGAGTGACCGAGCATCTCTTTGCAGGCACTGGTTATGGAGGCCTGGAGGGCAGATCAAGCGATGTGGGCATTCTGCGTCTCTGGGTCATCAAGGCACGCCAGGTTAGCCATGAGGCGCTGACTGTATAGGGCTCTCTTAGCTGGGTCTTTAAGTGCCCCGGTGTTATGTATGCATGCTTGTATTATTATACAAAGTTTGTAACACTGAATGTACCTTCATCCTGTACACAACTTACCTGTACACCAGAGGGTGCTGTTGCTGGAAATCTAAGGGTTACCTGCGCACTGCAAGTAACCCAGTATAAAAGGGAGCTGCAAATAAAGGACTACAGTCTTCATAGTTTGATTACCATACCCTGCCTCGTGGAGTCATTAACAAGGTGCCTACATGCACAATAACTGGCGACGAGGTCACGAACTACACGCACAACATGTCGAATCTCAGCAACTTTCAACAATTTATCGATGGGGAAGATTGGGACACTTTTGTGGAAAGATTGAAACATTTTTTCATAGCCAACGACCTGGATGGGGACACACCGGCTACACGACCGAAAAAGCACAGGGCCATCTTGCTTAGCAGTTGTGGGCCCACCATCCATTGTCTCGTCAGGGACTTGCTAGCCGCAGAGAAGAGAACAACTAAGAGCTATGAGGAACTTGTAACACTAATACAGGAGCAACTAAAACCAAAAGAAAGCATCCTCACAGCCAGGCACTGGTTCTACACTCACCGGTGACCCGAAGGCCAAGAAATTGCTAAGTATGCTGCACATTTTAAAAAGATTGGCTGCACCATGTGATGTTGGCGACCACCTTAACGAAGCACTGAAGGACATATTTGTTATCGGAATCCGCCACGAGGGCCTCCTCCACAAATTGCTCTCTGCGGACATCACAGTCACCCTGCAGAAGGCAATTAAAGTGAGCCAGGCCTACATGATTTCAGTCGGCAACTCCAGGCAAATATTGACCCAGAATTCTAAACCGCTGAACGCAGTGCACCGAATGGCTACTTCTAAAGGCAGAAATGCTGCCCAGAGTCCCGCCCGTCTAGGTCTCCCAGGGTGACGTGATGAACAAACTCCCCCTGTGGATTGTTGCCGGCAATGATCCAATGCTGTTGGGAAGAAGCTGGATGAAGCAGGTCCAAGTCGGTTGAAGTGACGATGGCCTCCAGGCTCCAGCAATCGACATCCAATGCAGCCCCGAACATGGATCCATCGCTAGACCTCGAGATCCCACCGTCCAGCTCGACTGCGCAGTGTCAACTTCACTACACCATGGCGAGATCTCCGGAACCGAAAATCCAAACTTCACCTTCCGGGCCATGGCAGGACTCCAAGAGATGAATACCGTCGAGAAAAGTGGATTCCTGATGTCCATGGCTGAACCTGAGGAGGAAAAGACCACCACAGCCTACCTGGAGAAGAACCAGAAGATGGCGGCTGCACCACGAGGCGAAGAACCTAAAATCAAAATGGCCGTGACCAGACCACGAGGGGCAGCATGGCACCGAGCGGCAAACTGGATTGGATGGCCCCCTTAAAGGAAACCAGTAACCCAAAGAATTTAAAGGGACAGTTTCAATTTAAAGATGACAAGGACTTTAAAGTTAAAAATGCAGTTAGCAAGTGCAGGTATGATGATGTAACGAGGAATTGTGATGCTGGAGTAACTGATGTGAAAAATTAAATGACTGCCTATGTAAGTAAGGTTAAGAACAAGCTTGTAAGGTCTAATGATTATGATGGAAAATTCAAAATGACTAATGTAACCATGTATGGGGAGACCATGATACAAGAAAGTGATGTAAATGCTATAATTAACAATGTAAAAGTAGTTAATAATGTAGTCTCAACTATGTATGATCGGAGCTAATGTGTCATGTATACAGGTAGGAGACTGTTAAAGGACACTGGGTTCTACAGGGACAATGTAAATGTGAGAGGAATCCACACATGGGAGACCCCCGAGTCCAGCGGGCTACCTGACCATGTAGCCTGGACCTTTGGAACAAATGTGATGCCCCAGGAAGGACACACACACACCCAGTGGGAGCAGACCCACTACAGGGACAGTGGTCAATGGGCAGCATAGCCACCACCACTGGCAACCTGCCCCAGACTGGCCCTACACCCCCTGGCCACCAGGGCCAACACCAGGAGCGAGAGGCCAGTACCCTCCAGCTTCCCTGGCAAACCCTGGGATGACCAGATCTTCATCCCAAATGGAGGACAAGGAGCCCACACAGTCCTGTGGCCCTGCCCACCACCACACACTCACCCACACCACAAAATATGGACTCTACCCACTGCTGCACTGGCTATGCCACTGAGGGGTCTCACAACAGTGACACCCACATGGTCTATGTGTGAGGGGGGAGGAAATGTATGAGGGTATCCTCAAGTACAGGGATCACTCCTGGCACCCACACAACCCTCACCATAACCTCCCACAAGCCACCACTGATCACCTCCCCAAGTCATGACAATAAGGACTTGAAAAATGCTTAGGGGGGAGTGTTGTTATGTATGCATGCTTGTATTGTTATATGATGTCTGTAATGCTGAATGCACTTTCACTCTGTACACACCTTACCTGTACACCAGAGGGTGCTGCTGCTGGAGACCTAAGGGTTACCTGCACATTGCAGGTAACCCAGTATAAAAGGGAGCTCACAGCTTGGTATTCTCACTCAAGGAGCTGCAAATAAAGGACTACAGTCTTCACGTGGAGTCATTAACAAGGTGTCTACATGCACAATACCCCGGCATTAACTTTTTTGCGGCACTGCTTCTGCTGCCCCCTCTGCTTTGGGGCTATGTTGATGTCAATGATGGATCAGATTAGGCAGTGGTCCGTCCAGCAGTCGTCAGCTCCTGTCATGACGCGGGTGATGCGCACATCCTTGCAATCTCTGGCTTGGACGATGACATAGTCGAGCAGGTGCCAGTGTTTGGAGTGAGGGTGTTGCCACGATGTCTTGTGTTTGTCCCTCTGCTGGAACAAGGTGTTGGTGATGACGAGTTCATGTTCTAGACATTTTGTCAGGAGTAGGTTACCGCTGGAGTTGGCTTTCCCTACCTCCTCTTTGCCAATCTCGCCTCCCCAGAGGTTTGTGTTCTTGCTGACTTTGGCGTTGAAGTCACCGAGGAGGATTGTTTGTCGCCCGCGGGGACGCAGGACAGGGATTTTTCAAGGTTGGAGTAAAAACCCTCTTTGGATTCATCTGTTGCATCGAGTGTTGGGGCATACGCACTGATTGTGGCGCATTGATTCCGGGACAGGGTGTGTTGAAGAGTCATGAGGCATTCGTTAAACCCACAGGGGGAGTCTTTGAGGCAATCAACCAGCTCATTTTTGATGGTGAAGCCGACTCCGTGAAGACGGCGTTCATCCTTTGGTTTCCCTTTCCAGAAGGTGTTACCTCCACCTTGTTCCTTGAGCTGGCATTCCCCTGCCAATCGGGTATCTCTCAGAGCAGTGATGTTGATATCAAAGCATCTAAGTTCCCGGGCAACAATAGTGGGGCAGCGTTGCGGCCTGTCACTGTTGGTGTTGTCCATGAGGGTCCTGATGTTCCAGGTCCTGAACTTCATGTTAGAGGAGTGGAAGATGTCTGTGCATGAGTTATTTTAATGTGGGGTGGCCGTTACACACAGGCTACCACACGGGCTTAGCTGAGCAAGGTCTTCGTCCAGTGGCACGGGGATCCAAGATGACTGGAAACCAGGCACTGCTGTATGGGCCTAGTTGCCTACGGTGAGATGTTGGACGCAGGCTCAGCGCTGAATAGCGCCCTAGATGGTAGGTGGTCCGGGGCTTGGTTGGGGGCAGGCATTGGGAGGGTCAGTGGCTCACTGGGGTTCAGGGTGGCAGGTCACAGCCATGATGTTTACCAGGTTTACCATCATGTTTACCATGATGGTTACCGTTTCGGATGCTCCCAAAAGTTCGTCACCATCCTCCGCCTGCTCCACGACGACATGCAGGCCTTGATCTTTACTAATGGATCCATCACAGACCGAATCCTCGTCCGGACTGGGGTCAAGCAGGGCTGCGTCATCACCCCAACCCTCTTCTCAATCTTCCTCACCGCCATGCTCCATCTCACAGTCGACAAGCTCCCCGCTGGAGTGGAACTAAACTATAGAACCAGTGGGAACCTGTTCAACCTTTGCTGTCTCCAGGCCAGGTCCAAGACCACTCCAACCTCTGTCGTTGAGCTATAGTACACGGACGACGCCTGCGTCTGCGCACATAGAGATTCAGCTTCAGTATGTGCGCAGACGCAGGCGTCGTCATATTTACTGAGGCGTACGAAAGCATAGGCCTTACGCTAAACACCAGTAAGACAAAGGTCCTCCACCAGCCTGTCCTTGCCGCACAGCACTGCCCCCCAGTCATCAAGATCCACAGCGCGGCCCTTGACACCATGGACCACTTCCCTTATCTCGGGAGCCTCCTATCAACAAGAGCAGGCATTGATGACGAGATCCAACACCACCACCAGTGCACCAGTGCAGCCTTCGGCTGCCTGAGGAAAAGAGCGTTTGAAGACCAGACCTAGAGCGCAGGCCTAGAGCACAGGCAGTGGAAAGAGCTTGCGGCAATGCAATCCCACCCACCCCTTCCCTCGATCGATAACTGTTTGTCCCACCTGTGACAGAGACTGTGGTTCTGTATTGGACTGTACAGCCATCTAAAAACTCATGCTAAGAGTGGAAGCAAGTCTTCCTCGATTCCAAGGGACTGCCTATGATGATGATGATGATGAGCTTATTTGTATCTCAACTCCAGTTACCTGCCTTTATTCCATATCCCTTCATACCTTTGCCTAACAAAAATGTATCGCTCTCCACCTTAAACATTTCAATTGACCCAGCACCATGGCCTTTTGGGGATCAAGTTTTACATTTCCACTATTATTTGTGTGAGAAAGTGCTTTGTGATTTCACTCCTAAATAGCCTTAATCTAAATGTAAGATTATGTTCGCTTGTTGTGGACTCCACCAGTGGAAATAGTTTGGTCACCCCTCTACCGTGTAAATCAGGTTTATGCAACCTCTCCTTATAATTTAACCATTTAAGCCCTGCTATCATTCTGGTGATTCTGCACTGTACCCCTTCCAAAGCCGATATATCTTTTCTGAGGTTCAATACCCAAAACTGAATGTTGAACAAACACTTTGATAGCATGGGGCAGTGAGATTGTTGAGAGATGTGGTCGCGAGGTAGAGCTGAGTATCTTATTATATATGTGGAAGTTGACCCCAGTGTCTGCAGATGATGTTGCCAAGGGACAGCATGTAGAAGAGGAAAGGGGTGGCCAAAGATAGATCCTTGGGGGATTCCAGAGACAACAATATGGGCAGGAAGAAAAACCATTGGTGACAGTTCTCTAGCTGCAATTATTTAGGTAAGAATAGATCCATTTGAGGTCAGTGTCATTGAACTGGATAGTGCAGGAGAAACATTTGAGCAGGGAGGTCAACCAGGTCAAAGGCTGCCGAGTGATCAAGGAGGACAAGAACAGATAATGCACCAGTCACCTACAACATTGTTCATGACTTTGGTTAGGGCCGTTTTAATGCTATATAGGAGGGATGGAAAACTGGAGAGTTGTGGATGAAATTGGCTTGGATTCTGGAAGCAACAATATGATCAAGGACTTTGGAGTAGAAAGGGAGGTTGAAGACGAGTGGTCAACATTGGGATTTTGAGAAAGTGGAGGATGACAGCCTTTTTGAAAAAGAAGGCATCAGTGACTGAGGAGAGGGAACCACTTACAATGTCAGCTAGCATGGGGAGAGGGGCTTAGGAGTTTTGTGGGAATGGGGGTCAAGGGACCAGGCAGTGGGTGTCATGGATAAGATAGATGAGCTTAAAGAGATCAAAGGGAAAATGGGACAGAAACTAGTAAAAGATGGAGGTTCAGGCTGGGTCAGGGGGTCCCTCAGAGGAGACTTGGCACGATGGGCAGGGAGAAGAGTGGGGAAAGCAGCAGAGGCAGCTGAATGGATGATCCCTATCTTGGTGACAAAGCAGTCCATGAGCTTCTTGAATTTGTTGGTAGAGGTCAGGGTGGAAGAGGAAGCAGAGAGGTAGTTTAAGGAAATAAATGTTAACGGAGGAAAGAAACTGGAGGTTACCTATGCTATAAAGGATGATCCTGGAGTAATGCATGGTGTTGGCATGGGAGACTGAGGCCTGGTACAGCTTGATGTGATTCAGCTAGAATAGATGGATGGCTACCTTGATTAGAGAACCTTGATTAGAACAGGAGATTTGAGTTGCAAAGCAGTTATTAAAATTTAGCGTGTTTAAGTAGGGCACGGTGTTCCTTGAAAGATTAGGTTATAAATTTGCAGAATTAATGCAAATGCCTGGCAACATTTTTATATTAGCTTGTGAGGGAATAACATCCCTTTAAATTTTTATCATTAATCCATAAAGAATGCTGATTGTGTCAGAAAAAGACTGACAAACTATCTACTTGTTTAAAAAAAAAAGCAAGTTACTGCATGTTTGAAACCATACATTTAAAGCATGCTTCAAAGAATTAAATTTGAATGAGCACCTCAATAATTACAGCTCACTCAGGTGCTCTGTAGCAAAATAGTAACTTGTTTCTTTCATGTTGTGATAGTAGTAACTCCATGAAGGGTTCCAAACCTGGTACTCCCAGGACAGGACACTTCAGGACGTTCACTAGGCTGCTTGCACATAACCATTCCACGATGACTTTCTGTGAAAGGGAATACTTCCTTCCTATTTTATAACTTAATTCTTTGCCTACATAATTTATTGATGTAACCTCTCATCCTACCATCCTGATCCATTTCAAGTAACAGTAAATCAGATTGTATCCAATTCCAACATCATTTAAAAAAACTTCTATCATATCAACCACATCAATTTGCATTTGTGTCTTCAATATAGAAATATGTCCCAAGGCAGAGGCAAAGAAGATGATATTAGGAGAGGTGACCAAATGCTTGATCAAAGAGGTGGGATTTGAAGAAGGACCTTAAATAAGGAAAGAGGGGTAGAGAGTTTAGGAAGGAAATTCCAGAGTATCCAGCTTAGGCACTTGAAGACTCAGCCACCTTATTATAGGGTGAAGGGATGGGAGTCTGGGGGGATGCACAAGAAGCTAGAATCAGAGAAATGGAGAGTTCAGGAGTGAACATAAGAATTAGGAGAAACAGTAAACCACATGGCCCTTCGAGCCTGCTTCCCCAATCAATAAGATAATTTACCTGCCCGATCCCCATATCCCTTGATTCTCCGAGAATCTAAAGACTCTAAGGCATGTATGTCCTTTCTCAGATAAGACCAAAGCTGTGCACAGTACTCTAGGTGTGGTCTCACCAAAGCCCTGTACAATTGTATTAATACTTCCTTACTCTTGTACTCCAACCCTCTTGCAATAAAGGCCATCATGCCATTTGTCTTCCTAATTGCTTGCTGTATGTGCATGTTAACTTTCCTGTACAAGGACACCTAAAATCTCTCTGATCACCAACATTTAATAGTTTCTCACGATTTAAAAAATATTCTGTTTTTCTATTCTTCCTACCAAAGTGAATGACCTCATTTCCTCACATTATACTCCTCTGCCGTCTTATTGCCCACTCACTTAACTTGTTTATATCCCTTTGCAGGCTTTTTGTGTCCTCCTCATAGCTTACTTTCCCACCTAGCATTGTATTGTCAGCAAACTTGGATACATTGCACTCAGTCCCTTCATCTAAGTCATTTACAGATTGTAAATAGCTGAGGTCTAAGCACTGATTCTTGCGGCATCGCACTACAGTCTGCCAACCAGTTTATCCCTACTCTCTGTTTTCTATCCATTAACCAATCATCTATCCATGCTAATATATTACCCCCAACCCCATGAGCCCTTATATTGTATAGCAGCCTTTTATGTGGCATCTTATCTAATATCTTTTGGAAATCCAAATATACTACATCCACTAGTTCCCCTTTGTCTACCCTACTAGTTTCATCTTCAAGAAACTCCAATAAATTTGTTAAACATGATTTCCCTTTCATAAAATCATGTTGACTCTGCCTATCATATTATGATTTTCTAAGTGCCCTATTACCGCTTCCTTACTAATGGATTCCAGCATTTTTTTGACAACAGATATTCGGCTAACTGGCCTGTAGTTTCCCATTTTTTCTTTCCCTCCTTTCGTGAATAGCAGGGTTACATTTGCTACATTCTAATCTGCTGGGACCATTCTAGAATCTAGTGTATTTTGAAAGATCACAACCAGTGTATCTATTGTCTCTGCAGCCACTTCATTTAAAACCCTAGGATAAAATATGTGGCTGTAGAGAGTGGGGTTGTAATGCTGGAAATATTAGAGATAGGGAGGGACAAGGCTATGGAGGGCTTTAAATACAAAGATGAGAATTGTAAATTTGAAGTGTTGGGGTCCAGGGACCAACGTAGGTCACTAAGGACAGGAATGATGGATGGGTGAGTGGGACTTAGTATTGGATGGCAGGAAAGTTTTGAATGAGCTGAAGTTTCTGAAGGATGGGAGGCTGGCCAGGAATTGGAGTAATCAATTCTGGAGATGAATGAAAAGGTATGGATGAGAGTTCCAGCACCAGAGGACTGAGATAGGTCGGAGGCAGACAGGAGTCAGAAGCTTAACTCGGGTTAAATAGGACACCGAGTTTATGAACAGGCTGATTCAGCCTGAGAAAGTGAAATCGGAAGTAAGGTCAGTTTTGTTCCAGTCTTAATTTCACCAGCAGCAGCAGACCAAGAAGTGGCCTAGTAAGCCATTCAGTTATAACAAACTCTGGTGGTTCAAGAAGAAGGCCCATCACCCTCTCAGGGAAACTACGCATGGACAATAAATTCTGGCGTTTGCCAATGATGCCCATAACCTGAGAAAGAAGTAAGTTTTAAAAAAACATTTTGTTTGTTATGCAGAGGAGGCACTTCACACAAACAATGGTCAATACCTGGAATGGTCTTCCAGATAGGGTAGTAGAGGCAAAAACACTGGATTAATTCAAGAGGACAGTTAGATGCCCACAAGTTTCTATAGAAGGATGATCTAAATGTGTTGATAACCTCTTATCGGTAATTATCTTTGTGATATAACACAAGAGTATTAAAACATTTATTAGTTGTCTGAACCCCAAAATTGAACTATTGTCTGTAATCCTCTGCCAGACAGAATTTTTATATTGCTTAAATCAACCCTATCTTTGCAGAACTGTATTGATTGGTCACAATGGACATCACATATACCAAAGAAATCAGGTGTAATGGATTGAGCTATCCTGATTGATATTGCCAGAGTGTTTTCGTTTTGTAATTATGAGTTAGCAAGCAAGTGACTAAGAAATATACTTTAATGGAATTTCTACTTTGTACCATGTTAAATTACCATCGGAGCAACCTGGAGAGTGGGAAGTCAGGCATACATGAAGAGCAGAAAGAAGAGAATTGGAGAGGGTTGGAGAGCAGAGATTCAGGGAGGACTGGAAAGTGAACAGCTGGGGACAGAAGATTGACTCGAAGTGGATTCCCCACTCAGGCCTGAGTTCAAATTACAGTCAGATCTCAATGATGTCATTGGGCCAGAACATGCATATGTAAAGAAGGACACTGCTGGCTCCGGGCATGTGTCCTTGCTGCCTGCTCAGGAGAGCAGATTAAAATTGCAGATGTTGCAATCAAGGCGCTTTCGGACAGGCAAGAGCCAAGGCCATTTTAACTGCCCACCCACCAAGTTTCTGCTGATTGAATAGGGTTAAAATTGCCCCCAATGTGTTCAGATGAGCCAGAAAAAATATCCATAAAAACTGGTAAATCTAGTTCACGTGTCAGTAATGTTTTTGGTTTGGACAAATGCGTTTGTCTGAGTTACACAGTCGTCCATTGTACATGATTTTGTTAAGTTGTGCTGATTCCATTAACACTGAGTGATGATGCCAAATTATTCAAGAAATATCAGGTTCTTTTGAATGGTAAATGTCAAAGGAATTACTTTGAAGTGTTGTGACAATTCTTTTGCAGCTATACCAGTTATCCCACAAACAACAATGATATAAATGAACAACTAATATGTTTTTTAGTGATATTGGTTGAGAGAGGATTGTTCACCAAGACATCAGGAGAACGCTTCTTCAAATTGTGTGATGGGAATTTTTCTGCACACCTGAATCAATGAAACAAGCAGACGAGGTCCTCTCATTAAAAGGATAGCAATTTCCACAATGCAGCACTCCATCTACTACATTGCAGTGTCAGTCTGGATTATATAAGCACAAACTCTGGTGTGGAACTTGAACCCATAACTTTCTGATCAAGAGATGAGAGTACTAAGACCTGAGCTGGTCAAAAAATGAAAGTTGTACAGCCACCGATGGAACTGAATGATGAGTTCATATTGTAGAACCACTTCTTTGATTCACTGGGCTGCACTTTCCTCCTCCCCCCACTAGAGAAGGGTGGGGCAGGACATCCACCCACTGGCCTAGCCCATTGTGACCCCAACCATTCCTTCTGTGTTGGAGCTCTGTACACGTTGAGCTTTTGGTGGTACCCTGCCACTGCCACGGGAGGAAACTGCAGGCAGTGCTGCAGGGAGATACCCGTGACCACCAGAAAAGAGGAGGCTGAATTTAAGAGGGATGCAGTACTACAAAGAAGGGAAGGATGATATTAATTAAGATTTTTGGGATAGATGCCTACTACTTGACCCTTTCCCTCTAAAATGGGCATCAGTAGGCCTTCTACCCCGAGGACCACCAAGGACTTCCTAGAAATTCGCGGAAGCAATGGTGAAAGGCATGGAAATTGTTCAGGTTTCTGGGCCACAGCTCTCCACAATAATTTACATGTGGTGCGGCAGCTAGTAGCCTTCCCTGTTCGGGAATGGGAGGGAAGTTCAGGTTTGGCAGGGGTGCGGCCTGATTTTCCTGTTTTTTTTTCTGCTACACTATCCAATTTGGGGAGGTACAGTGGAGGATATTCCAGACCATTCTGGTTATATTTATGAATAAATTTCAGAGCACCAGCGGCAACAGTGGAACAACTGCACATGTACATGAACTGTTGATCATAAGTCATGTTTGCAATTCTTTACCTTCTATTCATCAACCTTCATGATGTTGGGGCGAAGGAAGTCCATAGTGACAATCAATGTGAAAACTGCATTGCTACAAAACCCAGCCTGCCCGCAATCGAAACAATTGATAGGATTCAACATGTGGCACCATTACGGGCACCCATTTATGTTTGCCGGCAGAAGTGTTTTGTCTCTGGTCATGCAATGAGATGGCTCTCCATACTACTGAAGGCACTAGTGGGTTTTGTTTATACTAGAGTCCTATGGCTGTAATATAAATGAAGCATAACTCTGACTCTGTCACATCTTGTGTCTCAGTGTATATATATGGTGCCCTGAAAAATAATTAAGTTCTAGTTGAATTTTATTGGTACATCATTGGAGGGAGCAGCGTGCGGTGGCCCGGCCTGGAAATCGGCGCGGTCCCAGCCTGCAAGACCATCAGCAAGCCGGGGCCATTGGAGGGAGTAACGTGCGACTGCAGGAGGGTGATGGCTGCGAAGCCAGGTCGCTGATTGCAGTGCGGGCAGGCACAGCAGGAGGGACGAAGGAGCGGCAAGAGTTTATAGAGAGAAAATACCGGGGCCCAGGAGAGGCGTGAGTTTGGGGTCCAGAAGAGGCAAGGGCCCAGGGGCAGCATGGGCCAGCCCACACTGCGATATGTGTGCGCTAGGTCCGTGCAGCAGAGCTGGTCTCCAGTCGTTTTGGGTAATCCTTGCCACTGGACCAAGACCTAGCTCTGTCAAGCCCATGTGATGGCTGGTGTGCAACAGCCACCACGTTAATAAAATTCACACACAGGCATCTTCCAACCTTCTGGATGTAGTTCGGGATCAGGAGTATTAGTTCCTTCATTAAAACACCTGTGAACTCATCCCTTTTTGGCATGGAAGCAAGTCATCCTCGCTTCGAGGGACCGCCTATGATGATGATAAAGGAAATAATGTGAACATTAAATTCTGCACTTAACTTTTTATTCAAAATACCACAAATAGAATATGGTTAGACATGTTAGCAAATGATTTGGAGTCATTAAAGGTTAAATGATTACGTTAACAATGACTCCTACTTGATTAGGGAATAAGAAGCAATGCAGCAGAGGCTTTTGTGGCTGTTTGAATGTAATACAGAAAGTTGATTCCACAAAAGTAATTTGTTGCATAGTTGATAATTCCAGCGGTCGCCATGATGAATAGGAATGCCATTAAACGTTTTCCAAAAAAGAAACCAGGAAGGCTGTAAAAATAAGTGAAATGCATCTTTAGAAAATCACTGAATATGTTTGTATAAATCACAATCCACAAATAAAAGTGCCTGCAGGGCCATCTGCATTAAATAACTGGTGAGCAAGCACGTGCATCAGCTGAGGTACTGACATGACACCACTGTCACACCCGACAACGATTAATATTCCGCTCAGTTGAAGAACAGATGTTTTTACAAATGCCCGTGTCATGGTGCTGGTCTTGCCTGCAGGAACTGCATTTTGGGAAACCCCAGGTGTGCTCCCACAGTTTCCTGATACACTCTCCCAAGGGAAAAAAAAGCTCACTGCTGCAAAGCACGCATTCATAAAACCAGCTCTCTTGAGTTTTAATAGTCCTCAGTCTCCTCACTCAGGTCAGTATCACATCTTTAGAAAAACAATAATACAGGTGCCTTGCCCTCACAAAAAATACATCTCCAGCTGATCTATAGGATTAAAGAGTACTGGTATTGAAATCAATGATAAGTTAGACTACAAAACACATGTTTCTCCTACGTTGCCCATTTACCCAAGGCTATAGTGGAGGTATCATCATAGGCAGTCCCTCGGAATCGAAGAAGACTTGCTTCCACTCTTAGCATGAGTTCTTAGGTGACTGTACAGTCCAACACGAGAACCACAGTCTCTGTCACAGGTGGGACAGACAGTGGTTGATGGAAAGAGTGGGCAGGGAGTCTGGTTTGCTGCACGCTTCTTCCGCTGCCTGCGCTTGATTTCTGCATGCTCTTGGCGACGAGACTCGAGGAGCTCAGCGCCCTCCCGGATGCACTTCCTCCACTTAGGGCCAGTCTTTGGCCAGGGACTCCCAGGTGTCGGTGGGGATGTCACACTTTATCAGGGAGGCTTTGAGGGTGTCCTAGTAAAGTTTCCGCTGCCCACCTTTGGCTCATTTGCCGTGGACAAGTTCCGAGTAGAGCGCTTGCTTTGGGAGTCTCATGTTTGGCATGCGAACTATGTGGCCTGCCCAGCGGAGCTGATGTATACTGGCTCCGAAATTGTGCGGGCGTTCTGTGGAACTCCCATCATAAATCCAGTGGCAAATCTGCCAAAACACCCGCAAATTCTGGCAGGATCTGGATCCGTTAGGTCCTGGCACTAAGATAGAGTTTCCTGTCTGGTTTTGCACGGGCAGAGCCTCTTCCTGCCCTACAAGGCCATCGATATAAGGTGGCTAGGCCAAGGGCAGGGACTCCCTAACTTTGGTGGTCCTACTCCTAGTATCTCCCGGCATACAATTGGCTCAGGTTCATCTGATCTCACCAGGCATGCCTGTCAGATTCAGGTGCTGGCAGTGACAAGCGGATTCAGGTTCTTGATGCCTCAACTACTAGAAAAAGTTTGGTTCCAACAACCCTGTCCCATCCTTTCATAATTTTAAACACTTCTATCACATTGCTCTGTAATCTGAGTTGATCCAATGAAAAAAGCCCCAATTTTTCTAGTCTTTCTTTATACTTGTATTTCTCAATTCTAGTGAATCTGTATTGTACCCTCTCTAAATATCCTTCTTACAGATGGTAATTTTAACCTAAACCCTCCCTCCGACAACAAACAGATGAGATCAGATTAAATGCCCATTTTACATCTTGCCGCAAGTTTACTTTCCATTGACTTAGATTGTGGCAGACTTACCACTGCACAGTGGCCTGAATGAGGCAATGTGATAACAAAGTTTTCAAAATCTAGCTACAAAACAGGACCATTGCTGACACTTGAACAAAGGAACTTGATTGCAGAAGGTGGTTTGGTATTTGTTAAAGAATGAGGAAACCACAATGTTTACCCTATTTCTGTGGAAATAACAGCAGACATTTGGACAGTTGGATAAAAGAGGAGTTGTTTCTAAATAAGATAGGAATTACAGGGCAATATTGAGACGCTACAGAGTTGACGATAAGTCAGGAGAAAGGTGGGCAGTACAATTGCACCACTTGCCTGATGAGCCATTTTGAGAGCTAGGCCTCATCTGATCGTTGAGATGCAAGTGCTGAACCTGTGCTCACAGGCAGCCTGCCAATCGGGCTGGGTGGAAAAATGTTATCCTGTATAATGGCCTCTAGATGCTTACTGGTGCGAGGCTGACTGGTGCTGCAGTAGGGGGACCTCTTCTGAGGTTGTAGTTGGGACAGAATAAAGAACTTTATTCTGGAACTGCTATTTAATAAACCTGACCTGATCCCAAAGATGAGTAACAAAATTGGGAACTATTTTCTGTTCCTCAGCATCAACATCTCAACCTTTACCCAACAAGCACAAAAATTCATCACATTTTAAAAAAAATAATTGAACCATTAAATACAAAGACAAGCATTCTGGTGACTACTATCAGTGGTACCTTAAGTTACAGATCTATATTTAAAGAAGTGTTTGTGGAACAAAAAGTAACTATTACCTTTGACTGTTTTCTCCTAAATAGCCCACGAAGTATTTGTGCCTCACCACCAAATACAACAATCCAGCGAAGGCTGCAGGAGCTGACAAAAATTAAATCACAGAACAGTATTCTTTATTGCAAAACAACAAACCATCAATTCTTAACCTGTAACCTGAAAATATGAGCGAATTTAGACAATGCCCACTTCAAATGGTCTTTGCAACAATCCCACTGAACGCTGGGAAAATAGAAAGTAAATTCTAAGAATTATGGGTACTTCAGCAGGCTGAATATAAAGGAATTTTCACAACCAGAGCTGGTGGACCTAGGCTGTCAAAGTCCCAAACCCAGAGATAACATTTAGGTTATGCTGTTTCAGCAAGAAAAGCATGACAGAGAATGACTTAAAGGCACATCACTTTTATCTGGTACTGTCTGGGATTATCATTATTTAAGGCCAGGAAAATAAAAGGTGTAATGAGCTACAAAAAGTCTAGTTCGTGTCTTATAATTAAAATTAACTCTTATAATTCCTTGTCATGCATCTCCTTTAAGAAGGTTGACACCTAAAGTAAAACCTCACACAGATTGGTCAGTTATCTGAATAGGGTTGCACCTTGTGGAATTAAATGTATTAAAGATTGCAGGGGTGAATTTTCATGGTTCTCTTAATCATTTGCTATAACATTGGCAGAAGAGCCACAGAAACCTCGGGAAAATGGTCTAAACACAGTTTTTTCAACCCAGTAAAGTGGCATGTGACCCAGGAGGGAATGGATGCCTCATCTACAAATGGAGATTTATCATGCTGGTATCCCCAGAGTCGAGCACAGGTGACAAGAGAGAGACGAGATAGCCAACTCTGGAAGGATGAGTTTGTTTGAGATCAGGCTATCCTATTGTTAAAGCTACAAGCTTAACAATAAGATGCTGAACTAGACTTTAAACATATTTAAGTCGACTTGTTACTCAAAGCTGTTAACTTTTCAGACTATATATTATAAAAGATAAAGGGGTTGGATTTCCCTCTTGTCACCATAGGATGGTTGGGGTAGGTCTTCTGCCTGATGCACCAACGTCTCTGTGACTCCAACCCCGTTTCTTGGGTTGGGAATCATCAAGTATGGAGGTCAGGTTCCCAGTTGGACCTCTGCCACCAAGGGAAGCTTGCCACTGAGAAAGAGGAAGATGCAGATGGTGCTGCAATATGACACCCATTGCACAAGTGAAAGCCACTTAAAGGGGCAGAAGAGCCTTGAAGATCTGAAGATTTTTTTTTAGGCCTCATACTGAGCTTAGGCCTAAAGAAGTAATATTGTAGGGACACAGTAGAGGGTGAGGTGCCCAATACTGGGCTCCCTTCCTCCCAAATGGTCATCACTGGGACGTCTGCTGTTACTCCAGCAACTACTATCATCCCTGTCCTGCTGGCCTCTGGGATTAGCAGTAGTATGAGGGGAAGGCCTGAAAACCGGGCAAGTTGCTGGCCCACCTTCCCACCATGACTGATATGCAGCAGGTTGGTAAAGGGCAGCCAGAGGCCTTCCTTCCAGGGATGGGGGAGGTAAAGTTAAGTAGGGCAAGGATATATTGGGAGCTTTCCCACACTATTTTCCTTGATTTACCTCCTAAAATCCTTGATCTTCCTCTGCTATACCACCTCATTTTGGAGATAATTGTGGAGGAATAATTGAGGAAAATCCAGGCCTTAATTTTGTGAGTTTGGGATAGTAATTGGATTTTGCTGCAAATGCTGCAATTTTATAAACTTCTTGTCCATCATTCTCACAGTGGAAAGCATTACAACCTTGTGATAAGAATTAGTACTTTGTAAATCAATATCAGTCATCAATTCCCCTTTATCTATTGTGGAATAATCCATAATGTTACTTTAATTTTGGTACAAAATTCTACCGTAGTCTCAAAATGACCTGTATTATCTTTAAAACCTGGCAGACACATGAGAGGGAATATTAGTAGATAAATGAAGTAACAGAATAAGAGAAATGCATGGTTTTCATTTCACAAACTACAGGTGGATTCTTCATATGTAAATTATATAAATTATACTTTACCCTGACTACAAAAAAGTCCAGCAGTCCACAGTAAAGCAAGAAACGTGGGATAAACCTCCATGCAGTTATGGCTAAAAACAAAACAGAAAATGTAATCAAAGGCAAAATGAATTTGCTTGCAATGTTATTGGAAAATAGGAACAGGAGGAGGCCATTCAGCCCCTCGAGCCTGTTCCACCATTCAATGAGATCATGGCTGATATGTATCTTAACTCCACCCACCCGCTTTGGCTCCATATCCTTTTATATATTTGTCCAGCAAAAATCTATTGATCTCAGATTTAAAATTATTAATTGAGCTACCATTTATCGTTTTTTGTTGGAGAGAGTTCCACACTTCTACCACTGTTTGCGTGAAGAAGTATTTCCTAACTATCTTTTGACTGGCCTGGCTCTGATTGTAAGGTTAACGTCTATTTGTCCTAGAATTCCCCACCAGCAGGAACAGTTTCTCTCTCTCAACCCTATAAATTCCTTTCAAAAACCTAAAAACTTCAATCAAATCACTCCTTAACCTTCAATATTCCAAGAAATACAAGCCTAGTCTATGTAATCTCTCTTCATAATTTAACCCTTGGAGTTCTGGTGAATCTGTGCTGCACTTCTTCCAAGGCCAATATATCCTTTCGAAGGTGAAATGCCCAATTATAGCAATTACTTTGTTGGAATTATTATTGGATAACAACATTCATTTAGGCAATTGGAATAAATAATGACATGAGAAATTCACCTGTCACTACTCAAAGCTCCCCAGAAACTTGCAACATCTTAAAGAAAGACATGAGACCGAAAAAGGTTAACTAATCTACTTGTCTGCCTGGTCACCATGTTTAAGTAGCTACATTATTTTATTTGAAGGATTTATTTGAAATATATAGATAGAGAAGTGACAACAAATGGGGAAGTTAAAAATAAGGCAGTGAAAATCTGAAGCTTTAATAAAAACCTTTGGTCTCTCAACGTCAAAGAAATCTAAACTGGCAAACTATGACATTGAAGTGGAACACATATACACTGAAGAGTATAAAATGGAAAATCAGCCATATAAAGAAAAAAGATTCGAGGGGAGCAAAATTCAGTAACTGAGGCAAGACGGGACTTCCTGCACCAGGCACAGGAAGTCCAGTCCCGGCAATTAAATTGGGGTTACAGCCCCTGAGAGGAAGTGGAATGTAATGTCACGTGCTCCACTTCCTCTTGGGGCTGGGACTGCGGCGCTAACCACAGGAATTTTCCAGCGCAATGTGGAGAGCCATGTAGCGCTGGTGGGAATGTAGGGCCCTATCCTTCCGTTAACGGGGAGGACACACTGCGAACTCTGCATCGGGGAGAAGGGTCACTGGGGAGTGGGGTGCCATGGCAGTAGCCCGGCACAGAAGCAGAGTGTCAGGCTGCAACACCGTGTCACGAACCCCGCGATTTCAGGTTAGCAAGGCTATTTTTCAAAATGTCTTCGCCACATCTCCCCTTTACTTTTTTGCCCTGCAAGCAGACTGAAGCCCGGTTCACGGCCCGCGAGGCTGCCGCGGATATCGCCCACGACACCCTCATGGGGCGCTAATGAATTTTTGCTCTGGGGCGAAAATGGGTTGCCACGCACAGTGATGACATCAGCGCAGCAGCCCAGGGCGTTACCAGCAGGAGCGGGGCACTACCAGTTAGCACCTCCACTCACTCCCGTGGAATTTCGCAGGAGTCGGTAGCAACCCCACACCCTGGGCGAGAAGTCGTTTGCACCCCAAAATGACACGAATTTCTCTCCCTAGGAGTGTGAAAATGAGTCTGACTTTATTGACAACAATAAATTTGACCTTGTTATTTTCTTACTAATTTCTTCCCCCAGTTTTCCCCTCTCCTGTGTTGAATAAATGATTATTACAAACTCTCAAACTCGAACAAAGGATTCATGTTAAATATGAAGGAATGAATGAGCTCTAGACATTAATATTTTGGAAAATATTAATTTCCTGGAGTTCCCATTTTTTTCATTATTTTCATGGTATGGTCTCATGCCTGTCACAGTTTAACAACAACTTGCATTTATATAGGGCCTTTGATGTCATAAACATCCAAAACTGTTAACATAAGAGGAACAAATGTGAAGCAGTAGCAGAAGAAATGGAAGCGATAAGAGAAAACAATTTTGAAGAGATAGTTTTAAAGTGGTTTTTGAAGGTGGGGAGGAAGTTGTTAATGTGAGTTTTGGAATTCATGGCTCTACAACTCTTTTGGGGACAAAATAAACATTAAATCAAGTGCCCCCGATCTGGGGGACACTCCAGACACTTTCCAACTGCCCTTTTTTTTTTGTTTTTGTTTTTTGGGGGGGGGGTTTTTTGCTTTTTTTTTGGCAGTAAAAGCATAAATTTTACAAGTGCCCCCTATAAAAGGGGAGGGGGACACTAAAACCCGGCAATTAAAACAAATTAAACTTTAAAACATATAAAATCAAATTAAAATTTGGTTGCCGGGGGTGATGATGCACTCCAGTCCCTCCGGCGCCCACTTCTCACGGAAGGCCGCGAGCATACCGGTGGACACCGCATGCTCCATCTCTAAGGACACCCTGGCCTGGATGTAAGAGCGGAAGAGAGGCAGACAGTCAGGCTGAATGACCCCCTCGACCGCCCGCTGCCTGGACCGGCTGATGGGCATGGCTCTACAACTCTTTTGATTCGAGAAAATAAACATTAACTCAAGTGCCCCCTGACTTAGGGGACACTCCAAACACTTTCAAACAAGTGCCCTTTGTTTTTTTTTGTGTTTTTTTTTGTGGTTTTTTTGGGAGGCACTGAAAGCATAAATTTACAAGTGCCCCCTATAAAAGGGAAGGGGGACACTAAAACCCGGCAATTAAAACAAATTAAACTTTAAAACATATAAAATCAAATTAAAATTTGGTTGCCGGGGGTGATAATGCACTCCAGTCCCTCCAGCGCCCACTTCTCACGGAAGGCCGCGAGCGTACCGGTGGAGGGCATGGCTCTACAGAGGGAAGGGAGGATACAGAGCTGGTGCATAGGGTTGATGGAGGTTGCACTGGTGGTATGGAGCAAGGCCGTGAAGATATTTATAAACAAGGATGAGAACTTTGATTTCAATGTGTTGTGGGACAGTTAAACAATGAAGGTCGGCGAGAACAGGCTGACAGAGAGATCTAAGTGAGCAATAGGAGAGTTTTGGATGAGTTGGAATTTGTATAGGAGGGATCTCTTGAGGCTGAGGATTAGAGTGCTGGAGAAGTAACAAAGGCATGGCTGAGAGCTTCAACACCAATTGGAGTGGAGTAAAGGCTGAGGCAAGTGAATTTGCAAAGGTGCAAATAATGAGTCTTAGTGATGGATTTGATATGGGGCTTCAAGCTCAACTGAGGCTGCGTATTGTTGGCATGTGGTCTGAACCTGAAATCCAGCCATGTTCAGATCATATCAGGAGGAACGCATTTCAGGCGTACTCTGTCTGACTAGCGCCCAGATGCATGGGGAGAGGGTGGGGGAGGAAAATCAGACCCGAGGTCTTAACTTGAGGTCCTGTTCAGTCAATATTGACTGGAATTCCACTTTCTTATTGCTAACTAGTTACTCATGCTGGAAAGTCAACAAGTGCAGGTGTGGGCATTTGGTGAGAACAGGATTAGCCATGGTTGTGACCACTGCTACAGACAAATAGCTCAACAAGTAGGTTAAAAGAGCAATAGCTCTTTATGTAAGGTACTTGAGGTTCTATGGTTTCTGTGGAATTATATCGTAACAACTTCATTAAAAGAGAGGTAAGGTGACAAAATTACAAGAAGAGAGTAGAATAGTTCTGCAAAAATTGTTTGTGTATTTATGAACTTTAAAGAAGGGGACAGGGATTTCATATTTCAAACAACCACTTCAAGAAAACAGTGGTCTGCTATAACATGAAATAAAACGGATGTGGTATCACGTAACTTTGAGACTTTAAAATTGAGTACAACTTTATGTCATGTGGTGTATTGCTAAAGAGGAAATCCCTTTCTTGAAGTTTCCTGCTCATGTTCTGCATCTGAGAAGTATCATCCAGATGCTTCTATTACTTATGACATGGGCCTCTTATTGTGCAAAATTCAGAATGTGAAAAATACAGTTCTGTGCTGTCAGTCTCTGGCAGTATATCGGCATCATGTAAAAAAAATGGGATGCCAATCAATTGTGTGGTTAAATTACATCACATCGTCCAATACCATACCTGTGGTGTTTAGATGCCAAGAGGTTATTTGAAATACTGAATAGTAAAGTTAGTGATTGAGAAAATTGGGTGATTTTGGAGCTGACTGAATTGATATGAATGTGTGAGCTGAGGGAGGTGTTAGGATCACTTTAAAAAGGAAAATTGGAAGTTAATCTGTGTCACAAAGTGTCAGGCTCTGATTTCATTACCTGCCAAATTCATGATTTCTCCCAGATTATGAAGAGAATGTAGCAAGTGAAGCCAGACTCTTTCTTCAGAGATACTGAGCAAATCAGCATTTGACTCAACGGAGACCACATAGCAGAAGGCTACAGAGCAGCATTGCTGGAACACTAGGAACAGGTAGTTTGCCTCCCTTCTAGGCTAGAAAATAGTGCCTGATAGATGATGCTAAAAGGGTAAAACCTAAAAAAGTAGTTAAAAGTTATCTGGTATCCTTTCATTGTGTTACATAGGCTTGGACTGGTGATGCTAATTACTCAAAAATCAGGTGGAAAACTTGCACAACAGTCAATAAGAGTCTTAAATTGAAAGTGTTAAATAGCAAAAGCACATCAGCAGCAGCTACACATCAACAATTTAGCCAAATCTTTATGTTGTCAATTGTGCAGAATCGTTAGACCTCTGATCTTTAAGTTCTTTTCTCAATCCCCGCATATTTTATATTTTATCACATTAAGCATCAGATGCTGGGAGGTGTACAAGAGCACGCTGCGATAACTTGTTGTCTGCTACTTTCTCTTCACTGTGAGTTTTCCATACTCTTCCAGTTTAGATGGTATATTTTATAACCTAGCAAAGCTCCTCTTTAAAGCCTGTTTGATTGAAGTACTGTATACAAATGCCCTTTCCCATCCTCCTCCTCCTCCTCTAAATAGCAGTAAGTAATGTGGCCGCATGCATATTTGAAATTTCAGGGACAATCACCTAGACAAAGAAGTACATCTCCTTTCATGCATTTTGATTTAGAAGGAAGTAATTTAACCCCCACCATGCCAAGGTTAGTTCACTCAGCTAATAGTATTGCTTTGATGCATTGTTATGCATCAAAAATTGAGCCTGCCACAAAGAGGGCAATCTTTTCTGTGGCTGATTAAACAGCCTTTGGAGCTGGTTTTCAAAGACTAGTTTTTGGAAATTACTCAATAGATGGTGGAAGGCAGTAGGAAGAAGAAAACAGACAAATGTTCTAAAGTTATTTTCTTAGAAGGAAAAGGAGTTTATAACCAATAAGTACACTGTACAAGAAAATTTATAATAGTAAATAAAGGACAGAGTAAAAAATAAAGCATTTAACATCTTTGAATTTAAACGGTTAAGAGTTTCCACTAGATTGTGCTGTTGTTTCCGGCAAAATTCACCCAAAATTGGCCAAACCCGTGCAAAAAATTGTGAAATTTCAAGCACAAATTACATCTGGCTCAAATCGGGTTTCTGCAATCTTTTGTGCTCGGGGTAGAAATTCCAACAGAAAAGCCAGTTTTCAGCGCACAATGCGCAGGAGCGAGGACATTTGTACAGGCAAGATTGTGGGATTTCTGCATATCTTGCCCAGCAAATGTCCTCAAAACTCTTGCGCCTGATAAAAGCAGGTGCATAGCCTACTTTTTTACAGGCCTAAGAGTTTAAAAACCTATAAAAAACATGATTAAAATAAAATTTTAAAAAACATATTTATGTTAAAACCCTGCCCACTCAGATAATGTTATTTTAAACCCTATCCTTAACTTTTTTTTTAAATCAGCAAATATTTTTCTTTAAAAAACATGTACAACAACTTTAATTTCTATTAGTGTATTGTGTGAGGTGTTTTTTTAAATGTTTTATGAATTGTTTGTGCGTTTTGGGGTTTTTCTCTTTCATAGTAATAGGAGATTTGTAACTTATGAATCTCCTATTACTATGAATGAGAAAATACTTACCTGTGATTGGATGTCCATGCCCACGTGACACCTGCGGACAGCCCGACGTGAACGCGCTGTGGCGCGCAGTCACAAGAGGCCTCCGGACCGAGATCTCAAGCGGGCGCAGCAGCTTCGGGTAAGTGCATTTTATGTCCATTATTTAGTTCTTTGCCCGCGGGAAGTCCTCGAAAGGAATTTCTGCCCCATTGTGTTAGAAGCTTGCCCCACTCACAAAACTAGCCACACCCCAGATTGAATTAATCACCATTGGGCTATTCTGCAAATTGCATCCATTTGCTGCTTTCGAGGAGGCTCTTAAAAATAAGCAGGTTCTTTTGGACCCAAGCGCAGTAAAAGGCATGTTTTAAAAGCTTTTGAATATAATGTTTTTCAACTTACTAAGAAACTGACAACTTTCCACCAATATAACTACTAAATGGTTCTGTATAGTTTTTTTAAAATCATTTTCCGTTATTTAAAATCGGGTTACTCACGGGTGGTGAATTTGACACTGATTAAAAATGCTTATTTTTTGTGATAAACCCATTTTCTGCTGTATTACTAAAACTGCATCAGGTTACCACTCTTAACTATATCAAAAAAATGTTTTAAAGCAAAAATGTTTTTTTTTATTAAGTTCTAAAATGCTGCCCAATTGTGCTGGTACATTCAGCGAAATGCACATGAGCTCGAGCGGAAACGTGGGTAAAAAAGACTTCTCAAAACTAGCGCAATTGTAGCTGTAAATTTCACCCGGATCGCCGATTGCACCCAAAGCGAAACTCTATCACGCAACGTTTTCTTTTTATAATCCAGGGTTAAGTGCTCTAGTAACGCTAAGACAATGACAATATCCACAGATTAATCTAACCCGCCGATTACTGCCTGATCAGCCTCCTCCCTATCATCAGTAAAGTAATGGAAGGAGCAATCAATAGCACCGTCAAACAACACCTACTCAGTCATCATCATCATCATCATAGGCAGTCCCTTGGAATCGAGGAAGACTTGCTTCCACTCTTAGTTCTTAGGTGGCTGAACAGTCCAATATGAGAACCACAGTGTCTGTCACAGGTGGGACAGATAGTCGTTGAGGGAAGGGGTGGGTGGGACTTGTTTGCCGCACGCTCTTTCTGCTGCCTGCATTTGGTTTCTGCATGCTCTCAGCAATGAGACTCCTACTCAGTAATAACCTGCTCTCTGACACTCCGCTTGGGTTCCACCAGAACCATTTGGCTCCAAACCTCATCGCAGCCTTAATCCAGACATGGACACGAGAGATGAATGCCAGAGGAAAGGTGAAAGTGGCTTCCCTCGACATCAAAGAGAAATCAATAATTTTAAAATAATTATTGAAAAGTAACAGCTTTATGCATGTAAAACCAATAAATACATCAATGAGAAAAGATATAGTTAATAAAATGTGCGTTAATTGTTAACAAGAAAAACACCACTTGTTCCATCAAAATTTATCTCTGCAGTACCCCAAACTCTCATTCCAGCATCCAAATACATTTTGAATTCATTAAAAGTATTTGTTTTACTACAGAAATTGCACCAAAATTTACGCTGGTTTCTGCTCCAATCTGTTGATTGAAAATTACGCCAAAAATTCCTGTAATGCACGGATATTCAGGGTTACAGAACCAAGATGGAGTTAAGATACAGATCAGCTATGACCTAATTGAATGGCAGAACAGGCTTGAGGGGCTGAATGGCTTACTCTTGTTCCTATGTTCCTAGATTATTTGACTATGCCGACAAGTAAAAACCAGTAAAACAAGCCCGAATACAACAGCATCAATAGGTGTAATAGTGAGTGGGCTGCTGTCTTGTAGTCTCAGTCTCAGAACCTCTGCCTCTAATGCTCCTCTGCCTCTAATGCTCCTCTCCCTCGTTCTCTCCCCCTCCCATGAGCAGAACAGGGTTATTCCCATTGGGTAGGCCATTCTCGCTGCTTAGTCCTTTGGAACATATGGGTAGGGGTGTGGGATGCAGAGGTGGAACACATTTGGATGTACTGAGACTGACAGCACTTTAAAGTACAGGTCTCAGTAAGATTTTTTTAAATTCAATTGCAAAGAAAATCAATATTGAACGCCAGAAATTTTAGTTACGCTAATATCAGGTGACCTCAAGCCGTGCTGCCCCTAAATTTTGGGGCGTAAATCTACGACAGTATTATTTATGTAAATCCAGGAAACTTGCAACAGCTGGTCTTTTGCTCGGGGAAGGTGGAGTTATGTAAATAATCGGCAGAGGATTACAATGGGCATGGTGTGGAAGCCCAGCATATGATCGATGACATTCCCATATGTTGATGTTTCAACACAAATCCGGAGTAAATCAATTATGCACAGAACTCCTCGGAATAAAATGGCGCAACATCGGATTTACACCGAAATTTCCTGGAAATTCCAAGCCCTTCGATTCCAAACATTCATCGCCCTTTTGAGTAAAGACATTCTAATGTTTTAAACTTCAGTTTACTTTTTGAGGTTTAAAATTGTCTAGTGGCCCTACACCCTTAGCTACTTTGAAGTAACACTCTAGGTTTGCTTTATCTGTACCATGTAATAATTTAAGTCTCATTTAATGTTTTAATTCCCTCTCCTACAATCAGCATAGTCAACTTCAAAATGAAACAGAGAGGGTCACCCAATGGAACAGCCACCGAAATGAGAAGTTAAATTCTGCCTTATAAGATTTAAGATATAAATTGTGATGTCTGGCGAGCAAGCTGTATTAACATGTTAGAAACTATGACTGCAATCGAGAGTAACCCACAAGAGCCATTTATTGCCGAAAGTATTTCCTTTCTAATAGAATCGATTGACTTTATTTCTGTTGGAATGCATTGAGATATTTTGCAACCAGAATTAATTGAATGGTATTCTGTGGGAATTCGCTGTTTTTTGTACAATTGGCAGCAGTGATTGGTGTTGAGAAATATTTAGCCGATTTCTATCAATTTAGTCTGTTCTGAGTTTAAAGTGATTGAAGAGTTCGATCTTATCTTAGTGATATATCACTGTCAATTTTAAAAGTCTTATTATTGTAAATAAAAGTTCTTAAACAGCGATTATTGTTTTTGATTTGTGTATCCCTTTACTAATGCAGTTTGTAGAAAGTGATCGATTCCGTGACTTACTTTGCAACACTGACCCGGTCGAAAGCTGTGTGTGCCGAGCGCTTCTGGATGGATTCGTTCTGCAATTGGTACGCAAAGAATACTGCAACACAAGAGTACAAACAGCTCTCATAAGATTGGTGAAAAGCACCTATTTTCCTAAAGGAAGTCGAGGTGCATTAACTTCAATTCAGATGTGCACACTGACTGCACGTTCTTACCGTTCTGGAGAGCACTGAGCACAGTGATGGTGCCCAAAAAGATCACATTGTCCAGAATATCAACATCCATGCTCACGGTCTAACGGTCCCCGAGTGCCTGTCAGCAAGACGTATTAAGAATACAAGGAAGTTGCCCAGCTTCTTATCTCTCCATCGCGTCTAAACTTCCGATTTTGCTTTTTTGTTGCATACAGCGGAAGGAAGCTGGTCTATTAGGGGAGGGGACATATTTCGAAACTCGCCGTGCAGACAGCACACGCCCATGATCTCCATAGTGTCAGAGGAGTTTCTCGGTTAACGAAGAACAGCGAGGTTGATAGATGGGGACTAGTACAGCTTCAATGACAAATATCCTTGGAGAATTATCGTTATTATCATTGAATCATCCAATGATACAGCACAGCTGGAGGCCATTCGGCCCATCGTGCCTGTGCCAGTTCTTTGAAAGAGCTATCCAATTCGTCCCTCCCCCCCCCCTTTCCCACGGCCCTACAAACTTTATCCCTTCAAGTATTTATCCAATCCCCTTTTGAAAGCATTAAATCTGCTTCCATCACCCTTTCAGGCAGTCATCAACATAGGCAGTCCCTCCAAATCTTGTTTCCACTCTAAAAATGAGTTCTTAGGTGACTGAACATTCTAATACAGGAATTACAGCCTCTGTCACAGGTGGGACAGACAGTTGTTGAAGGAAAGGATGGGTGGGGAGTCTGGTTTGCCGCAAGCTCCTTCCGCTGCCTGCACTTGATTTCTGCATGCTCTCGGCAACGAGATTCGAGGCGCTCGGCGCCCTCCCACATGCTCTTCCTCCACTTAGGGCAGTCTTTGGCCAGGGACTCCCAGGTGTCGGTGGGGATGTTGCATTTGATCAAGGAGGCTTTGAGGGTGTCCTTGAAATGTTTCCTCTGCCCACATGGGGCTCGTTTGCCGTGTAGGAGTTCCGAGTAGAGCACTTGCTTTGGGAGTCTTGTGTCGGGCATTCAAACTATGCATTACATTGCAGATCATAACAACTCCATGCATAAAAATTCTCCTCATAAGAACATAAGAAATAGGAGCATCAGTAACCCATTTGGTCCCTCCAGCCTGCTCCGCCATTCAGTGAGATCATGGCTGATCTTCTATCTCAACTCCACTTTCCGGCACTATCCCCACATCCCTTGATTCATTAATATACAAAAATCTATTGCTCTCTGTCTAGAATATACTCAATGACTGAGCATTCACAGCCCTCTGGGGTAGAAAATTCCAAAGATGCACCACCCTTTGAGTGAAGACATTTTTACTCATCGTGGTTCGAGACTCGCCAGCCTGGAGAAACATCTACCCTATCAAGCCCTGTAAGAATTTTGTATGTTTCAATAAGAGCACCTCTCATTCTTCTCAACTCGAGAGAATATAGAAACATAGAAAATAGGTGCAGGAGTAGGCCATTCGGCCCTTCGAGCCTGCACTGCCATTCAATGAGTTCATGGCTGAACATGCAACTTCAGTATCCCATTCCTGCTTTCTCGCCATACCCCTTGATCCCCCAAGTAGTAAGGACTACATCCAACTCCTTTTTGAATATATTTAGTGAATTGGCCTCAACAACTTCCTGTGGTAGAGAATTCCACAGGTTCACCACTCTCTGGGTGAAGAAGTTTCTCCTCATTTCGGTCCTAAATGGCTGACCCCTTATCCTTAGACTGTGACCCCTGGTTCTGGACTTCCCCAACATTGGGAACATTCTTCTTGCATCTAACCTGTCTAAACCCGTCAGAATCTTAAACGTTTCTATGAGATCCCCTCTCATTCTTCTGAACTCCAGTGAATACAAGCCCAGTTGATCCAGTCTTTCTTGATATGTCAGTCCCGCCATCCCGGGAATCAGTCTGGTGAACCTTCACTGCACTCCCTCAATAGCAAGAATGTCCTTCCTCAAGTCAGCAGACCAAAACTGTACACAATACTCCAGGTGTGGCCTCACCAAGGCCCTGTACAACTGTAGAAATACCTCCCTGCCCCTGTACTCAAATCCCCTCACTATGAAGGCCAACATGCCATTTGCTTTCTTAACCACCTGCTGTACCTGCATGCCAGCCTTCAATGACTGATGTACCATGACACCCAGGTCTCGTTGCACCTCCCCTTTTCCTAATCTGTCACCATTCAGATAATAGTCTGTCTCTCTGTTTTTGCCACCAAAGTGGATAACCTCACATTTATCCACATTATACTTCATCTGCCATGCATTTGCCCACTCACCTAACCTATCCAAGTCACTCTGCAGCCTCATAGCATCCTCCTTGCAGCTCACACTGCCACCCAACTTAGTGTCATCTGCAAATTTGGAGATACTACATTTAATCCCCTCGTCTAAATCATTAATGTACAATGTAAACAGCTGGGGCCCCAGCACAGAACATTGCGGTACCCCGCTAGTCACTGCCTGCCATTCTGAAAAGTACCCATTTACTCCTACTCTTTGCTTCCTGTCTGTCAACCAGTTCTCAATCCACGTCAGCACACTACCCCCAGTTCCATGTGCTTTAACTTTGCACATTAATCTCTTGTGTGGGACTTTGTCGAAAGCCTTCTGAAAGTCCAAATACACCACATCAACTGGTTCTCCCTTATCCACTCTACTGGAAACATCCTCAAAAAATTCCAGAAGATTTGTCAAGCATGATTTCCCTTTCACAAATCCATGCTGACTTGGACCTATTATGTCACCTCTTTCCAAATGCGCTGCTATGACATCCTTAATAATTGATTCCATCATTTTACCCACTACTGATGTCAGGCTGACCGGTCTATAATTCCGTTTTCTCTCTCCCTCCTTTTTAAAAAATGGGGTTACATTGGCTACCCTCCACTCCATAGGAACTGATTCAGAGTCTATGTAATGTTGGAAAATGACTGTCAATGCATCCGCTATTTCCAAGGCCACCTCCTTAAGTACTCTGGGATGCAGACCATCAGGCCCTGGGGATTTATCGGCCTTCAATCCCATCAATTTCCCCAACACAATTTCACGACTAATAAGGATTTCCCTCAGTTCCTCCTTCCTACTAGACCCTCTGACCCCTTTTATATCCGGAAGGTTGTTTGTGTCCTCCTTAGTGAACACCGAACCAAAGTACTTGTTCAATTGATCTGCCATTTCTTTGTTCCCCGTTATGACTGCCCCTGATTCTGACTGCAGGGGACCTACGTTTGTCTTTACTAACCTTTTTCTCTTTACATATCTATAGAAGCTTTTGTAGTCCGTCTTAATGTTCCCTGCAAGCTTCCTCTCGTACTCTATTTTTCCTGCCCTAATCAAACCCTTTGTCCTCCTCTGCTAAGTTCTAAATTTCTCCCAGTCCCTGGGTTCGCTGCTATTTCTGGCCAATTTGTATGCCACTTCCTTGGCTTTAATACTATCCCTGATTTCCCTTGATAGCCACAGTTGAGCCACCTTCCCTTTTTTATTTTTACGCCAGACAGGGATGTACAATTGTTGTAGTTCATCCATGCGGTCTCTAAATGTCTGCCATTGCCCATCCATTGTCAACCCCTTAAGTATCATTCGCCAATCTATCCTAGCCAATTCACGCCTCATACCTTCAAAGTTACCCTTCTTTAAGTTCTGGACCATGATCTCTGAATTAACTGTTTCATTCTCCAACCCAAGTCGAAAGCCTTATCTACACATCTCTCCACATAGGACAATCCCCCTATTCAGGAATCAGTCTGGTGAACCTTCGTTGCATTCCCTCAATGGCAAGTATATCCTTCCTTAGGTAAGGAGATCAAAACTGTACACAATACACCAGGTACAGTCTCACCAGGGCCCTATATAATTGCAATAAGAGGTCTTATATTCAAATCTTCTTGTCGATAAAGGCCAACATATCATTTGCTTTCTTAATTGCTTTCTTAATTTCTCATCTTACCTCTGATTCTTTTGCCAATCACCTTAAATCTGTGTCCTCTGGTTACCAATTCTTCTACTGAAAACAATTTCTCCTTATTTACTCTATCGATTCTGTCTGATTTATTACAGAGTTTGGGCAAACCTAGGTTAGCATATTCTGAAACAGATGAGAGTTATCAATAGGATCCAAGTATATAGTGATCAGAAACCAATGGTGAGCTGAAAACCAGCCGCGGCATAGAATGTAAGGAGTTCCAAGATTCCTTAGGCAGTTAAAATGATTTAACAAAGTGCGATCCCCACCCTCTACCCCCGTATTTCTACAAGAAACAGTGCAACGGAAAAGATCTCTCCGGTGAATTAGGTCAACCATTTCCCCCCAGGCTTGATGTGTTTACTGTAGAGTTACCAAATGATTCACAACCAGAACAGCAAGCGATCTTTCAATGGTACCTGAATTCTCTTCATTATCATCCTTAACGTTACAGTTTGTGATGTTATGAACAAGCTGAGCTCAAGAAACAAGTAACAGCAAGCAATGATCACGGAAGTATGCTCACACAAATGCTATTTGTAAAGAAAAAAAGATAGTTCTATGAAATAGACAATCAAAATTTATTTCACTCGTCACCATGCTTGTTTGACGGCATGGCATTTCTGGAAAAAAAGAAGTCCAAGGTCTGAATTTAAATAGATGTGATAAATTAAACAAATTCATAAAACAGTTTGATTCAGAGACAGTTACAGGTTTTAGTCCCACCTCTCGGTTTTGTTATTTAATGAAATTTTACAACCGTGTACGTGATATCTATATCGTGGTTTGGTTGAAAGCCACTTTGCGTTCCAGATAAGGACTGGGAAGCACAAAATACAGCTGAAGAATGCAGGAAACGCCTTTAGCAGTGCTGCAGGATTTGTGGGGCAATAAGCTGCGTGCAAAACCAAACTATGGCTTCTGTAAGGATCTTGTGCTGTTACTGAGGACCCACCCCCCTCGATTGACCACTGTCTCAGGCTGTTTGTAGTTGAGTAAAAAACAGAATATGTTTGCAAAAGCTGGCTATGGTTTCAAAACAAGTCCAAAGTTCATATTTTTCTGAGGTTAGCTGGCTATTACAGGAATTTTGTGAATATTTTTGCATGTATTGCTGAGTCATTTAAAGTAAAGTAGTCCACCTTAAGTGCAGTGCAACTGAATCATAGAAATCATAGAATGGTTACAGCCCGTCATTCGGCCCGTCCAGCCCATGCCGGCTCTCAGCTAGTCCCACTCCCCCGCTCTTTCCCCGTAGCCCTGTAATTTTTTTCCTTCAGATACTTATCCAACTCCCTTGTGAAAAATAAGATTGAGTCAGCCTCCACCACTCTTTCAGGCAGTGCATTCCAGACCCTAAACCACTCGCTGGGTAAATATTTTTTTCTTACATCACCTTTGGCTCTTTTGCCAATCACCTTAAATTGGTATCCTCTGGTTCTCGACCCTTCTGCCAATGGGAACAGTTTCTCACTATCTGTCCAGATCCCTCATGATTTTGAACATCTCTATCAAATCTCCTCTCAATCTTCTCTGCTCCAAGGAGAACAATCCCTGCATCTCCAGTCTAACTGAAGCCTCTCATTCCTGGAATCATTCTTGTAAATCTTTTCTGCGCCTTCTCTAAGGCCTTCACATCCTTCCTAAAGTTTAGTTCCCAGAATTGGACACAGTACTCCAGTTGGGGCCGAGCCAGTGTTTTGTACAGGTTCATCATAATTTCCACACTTTTGTACTCTGTACCTCTATTTATGAAACCCAGAATCCCATGCCTTTTCAACAGCTTTCTCAACTTGCCCTGCCACCTTCAATGATTTGTGCACACATACCCACCAGGTCTCTCTGTTTGTACACCCCCTTCAACAGTGTACCATTTAATTTACATGTTCTCTCCTCATTCCTTCTACCAAAATGTATCACTTTACACTTTTCTGCATTAAATTTAATCTGCCACATGTCCACCCATTTCACCAGCCTGTCTATGTCTTCATGAAGTCCACCACTCTCCTCCTCACCCACATCCAAGTCATAAATATATATCAAGAAAAGCAGTGGTCCTAGAACTGCTCCCTGGAGATCACCACTGTATATCTTCCTCCAGTCTGAAAAACAACCGTTCACCACTACTCTCTGTTTCCTATCACTTGGCCAATTCCATATCTATGCTGCCACTGTCCCTTTTTATTTCAACTTTGCTGGCAAGCCTATTAAGTGGCACTTTTTTGACCACCTTTTGGAAACATAACATGCTACTGTGCCCCCACATACCAGTAGGAATCAATAATTGAGACATGTGTATCTTGATTCCTCCAATCAATTACTTCAAGGTCCTCCTCCTGACCTTTAATACTTTACTTTTTAAAAATAAGTTCCGGTAGTGGGCATTGCTGGCAAGGCCAGCATTTATTGCCCATCCCTAATTGCCCTTGAGAAGATGGTAGTGAGCCGCCTTCTTGAACCACTGCAGTCTGTGTGGTGAAGGTACTCCCACAGTGCTTGAGGAGGGAGTTCCAGGATTTTGACCCAGCGACGATGAAGGAACGGCAATATATTTCCAAGTCAGGATGGTGTGTGACTTGGAGGGGAACTTGCAACTGATGGTGCAACTCTTGCACCTGCTGCCCTTGTCCTTCTAGGTGGTAGAGGCCGTGGCAAGTTGCTGCAGCGCATCTTATAGATGGTACACACTGCAGCCATGATGGTTAGACTCTCGCTTGTTGGAGATGGTCATTGCCTGGCACTTGTGTGGCGTGAATGTTATTTGCCACTTATCAACCCAAACCTGAATGTCGTCTAGGTCTTTTTGCATGCAAGCATGGACTGTTTCATTTTCTGAGGAGTTGCAAATGGAACTGAACACTGTGCAATCATCAGCGAACATCCCCACTTCTGACCTTATAATGGAGGGAAGGTCATTGATGAAGCAGCTGAAGATGGTTGGGCCCAGGACATTGCCCTGAGAAATTTCTGCAGCGATGTCCTGGAGCTGAGATGATTGACCTCCAACAATCACAACCATCTACCTTTCTGTTAGGTATGACTCCAGCCAGTGGAGAGTTTTCCTTGATTCCCATTGACTTCAGTTTTACTAGGGCTCCTTGATGTCACACTCGGTCAAATGCTGCCTTGATGTCGAGGGCAGTCACTCTCACCTCACCTATGGAATTCAGCTCTTCTGTCCATGTTTGGACCAAGGCTGTAATGAGATCTGGAGCTGAGTGGTCCCGGCGGAACCCAAACTGTGCATCGGTGAGCAGGTTATTGGTGAGTAAGTGCTGCTTGATAGCACTGTCGACGACACCTTCCATCACTTTGCTGATGATTGAGAGTAGATTAATGGGATAATAATTGGCCGGATTGGATTTGTCCTACTTTTTGTGGACACGACATACCTGGGCAGTTTTCCACATTGTCTGGATGCTATTGTTGCAGCTGTACTGGAACAGCTTGGCTAGAGGTGTGGCTAGTTCTGGAGTGCAAGTCTTCAGCATGGCAGCTAGGATATTGTCGGGACCCATAGCTTTTGCTATATCCAATGCACTCAGCCATTTCTTGATATCACGTGGAGTGAATCAAGTTGGCTGAAGACTGGCTTCTGTGATGATGGGTGTTATACATGTGGATTTGTATTTACTCTGTACAGCCACCAGAGGGCTAATTCCCCGGAGTCCCAAGGGATCGCATAATCCCTTGGGAGCACAGGTATTTAAGAAGGCTTCACAAGTTGAAGAGGCACTCTGGAGACCTGCAATTAAAGACTACGGTCGCACTTTACTTTGAGCTCACAGTGTTCAGTCTGAATCTTTCTCCATACACTACAACTGGCGACGAGATACAGATAGCGAACCCAAAGATGCAGAGAACAATGGGCATTCTGGAGAAATTTTTGGAGGGAGATGATTGGGAAACTTGTGTGGAACGACTCAACCAATACTTCGTGGCCAACGAACTAGATGGGGAAGAGAGCGCAGCCAAACGTAGAGCGATCCTCCTCACCGTCTATGGGGCACCAACGTATGGTCTCATGAAGAATCTGCTCACTCCAGCGAAACCCACAGAGAAATCGTACGCCGATTTGTGCACACGGGTCCGAGAGCATTTGAACCGAAGGAAAGCGTTCTGATGGCGAGGTATCAGTTCGACACCTACAAAAGGTCTGAAGGCCAGGAAGTGGTGAGTTATGTCGCCGAGCTGAGACGCCTTGCAGGACATTGCGAATTTGAAGGACATTTGGAGCACATGCTCAGAGACTTTTTTGTACTTGGCATTGGCCACGAAACCATACTTCGCAAGTTTTTGACTGTAGAGACCCCAACCTTGAGTAAGGCCATAGTGATAGGCCAGGCATTCATTGCCACCGGTGACAATATGAAGCAAATCTCTCAGCACACAAGTGCTGCTACAAGTACTGTGAACAAAGTAATGTTGTTTTCGAATTGTAACGTACAGGGCAGGTCACACATACCTGCAGCTACACGTCCGCAGATGTCTCAGAGTCCACCATCAAGAGTGATGAATGCAAGGCCATTAACACCTTGTTGGTACTGCGGGGGTGATCATCATTTCCATTCATGCCGATTCAAAGGATATGTTTGCAAGGGCTGTGGAACAATGGGATACCGTCAACGAGTGTGCAGATGAGCTGCTAAGCTTGTTAAACCTGCAAACCACCACATTGCAGAGGAGGACAGATCCACAGAGGATCACTATGAACCAGAGCCTCAGATAGAGGAGGCAGAGGTACATTCACCATGAATTGTCCTCTGATAATGCTGAATGATGAACTAAATGGACTCCTGGTGTCAATAGAGCTGGACACGGGCGCGAGCCAGTCCATCATGGGCAAAAAGGCTTTTGAAAGGTTGTGGTGCAACAAGGCCTCAAGGCCAGTCTTAACTCCAGTTCGCACGAGACTAAGAACTTACACTAAAGAACTGATTCCTGTAATTGGCAGTGCTACCGTAAAGGTCTCCTACGATGGAGCGGTGCACAAGCTACCACTCTGAGTGATACCGTTTGATGGTCCCACGCTGCTTGGCAGGAGCTGGCTGGGAAAGATACACTGGAACTGGGACGATCACCCGCTGACGATACTTCGTGTGCCCAGGTCTTAAACAAATTTCCTTCGCTGTTCAAACCAGGCATCGGGAAATTCCAAGGAGCAAAAGTGCAGCTCCACCTAATTCCGGGGGCGCGACCCATCCATTACAAGGCGAGAGCAGTACCGTACATGATGAGAGAAAGGGTAGAGATCGAGCTAGACCAGCTGCAACAAAAGGGCAGCATTTCACCGATTGAGTTCAGCGAGTGGGCCAGTCCTATTGTCCCAGTCCTCAAGGGAGACGGCACCATCAGAATCTGTGGCGATTACAAAGTAACTATCAATCGTTTCTCCCTTCAGGACCAATACCCACTACCAAAAGCCGACGACCTCTTTGCAACGCTGGCGAGAGGAAAGACGTTCACGTGGGGCTCAGGTTAAAACGCTTGAAGTGAGTTCCTGGGAAAGAGGATTGCGGCGGACGGCATCAGGCCCACCAACGTGAAGACGGAGGCAATTGAGAATGCACCGAGGCACAGAACGTGACGGAACTGCGGTCGTTTTTGGGACTCTTGAACTACTTTGGTAACTTCTTACCGGGTCCCTGCTGGAACCAGTACATGTCTTACTATGAAAATGGGGCGAATGGGTTTGGGGCAAAAGCTAAGAAAATGCCTTTGTAAAAACGAGAAAATTGTTATGCTGAAACAAATTGCTTGTGTTGTATGATCCATGTAAGCGTTTGGTACTAGCATGTGATACGTCGTTATATGGCATCGGGTGTGTATTGCAACAAGCTAATGATTTCGGGAAACTGCAACCGATTGCTTATGCATCTAGGAGTTTGTCTAAGGCCGAGAGAGCCTACAGCATGATTGAAAAAGAAACGTTAGCGTGTATATGGGGTAAAGAAAATGCATCAATACCTGTTTGGGTTAAATTCAAATTGGAAACTGACCATAAGCCACTTATATCCCTGTTTTCTGAGAGTAAAGGGATAAATACCAACGCATCGGCCCGCATCCAGAGATGGGCGCTCACGTCAGCATACAACTACGCCATCCGCCACAGGCCAGGCACAGAAAACTGCGCTGATGCTCTTAGTAGGCTTCCATTGCCCACCACGGGGGTGGAAATGGATAAGCCTACAGATCTAGCTACGGTTATGGAAGCATTTGAGAGTGAGCAATCACCCATCACTGCCCGGCAGATCAAAACGTGGACAAGCCAGGACCCTTTATTATCTCTAGTCAAAAGCTGTGTGCTTCACGGGAGCTGGTCCAATGTCCCAGTGGAAATGCAGGAAGAGATAAAGCCGTTCCAGCGCACAAAGATGAAATGTCTAGAGAAACATAGAAATATAGAAAATAGGTGCAGGAGTAGGCCATTCGGTCCTTCGAGCCTGCACCACCATTTAGTAAGATCATGGCTGATCATTCACCTCAGTACCCCTTTCCTGATTTCTCTCCATACCCCTTGATCCCTTTAGCTGCAAGGGCCATATCTAACTCCCTCTTGAATATATCCAATAAACTGGCATCAAGAACTCTCTGCGGTAGGGAATTCCATAGGTTAACAACTCTCTGAGTGAAGAAGTTCCTCCTCATCTCAGTCCTAAAAGGCTTACCCCTTATCCTAAGACTATATCCTCTGGTTCTGGACTTCCCCAACATCGGGAACATTCTTCCTGCATCTAACCTGTCCAGTCCCGTCAGAATTTTATATATTTCTATGAGATCCCCTCTCATCCTTCTAAACTCCAGTGAATACAGGCCCAGTCGATCCAGTCTCTCCTCATATGTCAGTCCCGCCATTCCGGGAATCAGTCTGGTGAACCTTCGCTGCACACCCTCAATAGCAAGAATGTCCTTCCTCAGATTAGGAGACCAAAACTGAACACAATATTCCAGATAAGGCCTCACTAAGGCCCTGTACAACTGCAGTAAGACCTCCCTGCTCCTATACTCAAATCCCCTAGCTATGAACGCCAACATACCATTTGCCTTCTTCACCACCTGCTGTACCTGCATGCCAACTTTCAATGACTGATGTACCATGACACCCAGGTCTCGTTGCACCTCCCCTTTTCCTAATCTGTCACCATTCAGATAATATTCTGCCTTCGCACTTTTGCCACCAAAGTGGATAACCTTTCATTTATCCACATTATACTGCATCTGCCATGCGTTTGCCCACTCACCTAACCTGTCCAAGTCACCCTGCAGCCTCTTAGCGTCCTCCTCACAGCTCACACCACCACCCAGCTTAGTGTCATCTGCAAACTTGGAATTATTACGCTCAATTCCCTCATCCAAATCATTAATGTATATTGCAAATAGCTGGGCAGACTGCCTTCTGTGGGGCAAGCGAGTAGTGGTCCCCAAGAAGGGCAGAGCCACTTCATCAATGACCTCCACAGTACCCACCCAGGCATCGTAATGATTAAAGCGATAGCCAGATCCCACGTGTGGTGGCCTGGTATCGATGCGGACTTAGAGTCCTGCGTAAACAGATGTAATACATGCTCGCAGTTAAGCAATGTACCCAGGGAGGTGCCGCTAAGTTTATGGTCTTGGCCCTCCAAACCGTGGTCTAGGGTACACGTCGACTATGCAGGCCCGTTCTTGGGTAAAATATTCCTTGTGGTTGTAGACGCGTACTCCAAGTGGATTGAATGTGAGATAATATCAGCTAGCACGTCCGCTGCCACCACTGAAAGCCTGCGGGCTATGTTTCCCACACACGGCTTACCCGATGTCCTGGTGAGCGACAATGGGCCATGTTTTACCAGTACTGAGTTCAAAGAATTCATGACCCATAACGGTATCAAACATGTCACATCTGCCCCGTTTAAACCAGCGTCCAATGGTCAGGCAGAGAGAGCAGTGCAAACCATCAAGCAAGGCTTGAAGAGGGTAACTGAAGGCTCACTGCAGACTCGCCTATCCCGAGTCTTGCTTAGCTACCGCACGAGACCACACTCACTCACTGGGATCATACCTGCTGAACTGCTCATGAAAAGAGCACTTAAGACAAAGCTCTCATTAGTTCACCCCGATCGATATGAACAGGTAGAGAGTAGGCGGCTTCAACAAAGTGCATACCATGATAGAGCAAATGTGTCATGCGAGATTGAAGTCAATGATCCTGTATTTGTATTAAATTATGGACAAGGTCCCAAGTGGCTTCCCAGCACTGTTGTGGCCAAAGAGGGGAGCAGGGTGTTACGGGTCAAACTTTCAAATGGACTCATTCACCGGAAACACTTGGACCAAATCAAACTAGATTCACGGACTACCCTGAGCAACCACCTTGGACTCTACCTTTTTTGATCCTCCAACACACACACCAGTGGCAACCGACACCACTGTTGACCACGAAGCAGAACCCATCATCCACAGCAGCACTGCAGGGCCCAACACACCAGGCAGCCCAGCAAGGCCAGCTGCACAGCAGCCCAGCGAGGGCCCAACAAATGATTCAACAACACCAGCTTTCACACCGAGATGATCAACCAGGGCAAGAAGGGCCCCAGATCGACTCACATTGTTAATAGTTACACTATTGATTTTAGGGGGAATGTTGTTATATATGTGGACTTGTATTTATGCTGAACAGGCACCAGAGGGCTCATTCCCCAGAGTACCAAGGGATCCCATAATCCCTTGGGAGCACAGGTTGGAGAGGCACTCTGGAGACCTGCAATAAAAGACTAAGGTCAGCACTCTGGAGACCTGCAATAAAAGACTAAGGTCACACTTTACTTTGAGCTCACAGTGTTCAGTCTTTCTCCATACACTACAGTGGGGACCTCAGGTGGAGGCTGATATGGATCACTCAGCACTTCTGGCTGAAGATGGTTGCAAATACTTCAGCCTTGTCTTTTGCAAGGCATTCACAACCATTTTGGATTAAATGCACATAAAGCTGTGATTGAAGAAACATTCCCAGTTGCAGGCTGGGTGCAAACCCTACAACATATTGATTATTCATGGTAAGCACTTTAGGATAGAGTGACTGACATACATGCTTAGTGCACTCTATCAAAGGAAGTTACTGCTGTTTTGGCTGGCCTGGTATGGTCTTCAAACTTCTTTGGCACTGCTTCCATATGAACTGTGGCTGTCCCTCTAAGCTGCTGCAGCATCAGATTTACCACTCACCAATGGGCACACTCTGAAACACAGACATTTTTAATACTGGGAGCTCGCTTACAGTAGGTTAATAAGGCTGAGCTCATAAATACACACGGGGTTAATACACTAAAGATTGGGCATGCTATTCTTCCTGCACTCTCTTACTTCCAGTCAAGCATATATCAAAGTGGTAAATGTAGGCTTAAGTGTCAGCAGGCTATTTGAATGTCAGGACCATTGCAGCTGATTGTGATTCTGTTTTCTTCTGACATCCATAGACTAGCCAACAGCAGTGGCTACCCTAGAGGGACCCCAAGGGGCCACCCCTAGGCCCAGGCCAGCAGTGTGAAGATTAATTTTCTGCACCACATGTGCAAAAATGAACAAGCAAGAGCTGGGTATGGGCAGTTTACCCCAGCCATAAGTTCATAATTGACTGGTTAGCTGGTCCATTTCTGCATTTTATGAAAAAGCTAAGTACAGCAAAGAGTCATCAACAGTGCTATCAAGCAACACTTACTCACCAATAACTGATCACCGATGCTCAGTTTGGGTTCTAGCAGAACCTCTCAACTCCAGACTTCAGTTATTTCTATTGAAAAGCTGGTGAGCCGGTCTGTGTGGGACCTCCAGAGGCTTAACGGGACCATTGCTCCTGACTCCCCAAAGCTTTTCTACCACTTAGAATGCATGTAGGGAATGTGATGGAATACTCTCCAGTTGCCTAGATGGGTGCAGCTCCAGCAACACTCAAGAAGCTCAACACCATCCAGGACAAAACAATCCACTTGATCTGCTCCCTCCACCATTAGCGTACCATGGCTGCAGGCTGCACTGCAGAAACATGCCAAGGTTTCTTCAGCCGCACTTCCCAAACCCACAACCTACACCACCTAGAAGGACAGAGTAGCAGCTACATGGGAACATCATCACCTCCAAGTTCCCCTCCAAGTCACACACCATCCTATCTTGGATATATATTGCCGTTCTTTCACTGGCACTGGATCAAAATCCTAGAACACCGTACCTAACAGCACTGTGGGAGTACCTTCACCACACGGACTGCAGCGGTTCAAGAAGAAGGCCCACCACCACCTGAAGGAAATCCTTATTAGTCGGGAAATTGTGTTGGGGAAATTAATGGGATTGAAGGCCGATAACTCCCCATGATGGTCTGCATCCCAGAGTACTTAAGGAGGTGGCCTTGGAAATAGCGGATGCATTGACAGTCATTTTCTAACATTCCATAGACTCTGGATCAGTTTCTATGGAGTGGAGGGTAGCCAATGTAGCCCCACTTTTTAAAAAAGGAGGGAGAGAGAAAACAGGGAATTATAGACCGGTCAGCCTGACATCAGTAGTGGGTAAAATGATGGAATCAATTATTAAGGATGTCATAGCAGCGCATTTGGAAAGAGGTGACATGATAGGTCCAAGTCAGCATGGATTTGTGAAAGGGAAATCATGCTTGACAAATCTTCTGGAATTATTTGAGGATGTTTCCAGTAGAGTGGATAAGGGAGAACCAGTTGATGTGATGTATTTGGACTTTCAGAAGGCTTTCGACAAGGTCCCACACAAGAGAGTAATGTGCAAAGTTAAAGCACATGGGATTGGGGGTAGTGTGCTGACGTGGATTGAGAACTGGTTGGCAGACAGGAAGCAAAGAGTAGGAGTAAATGGGTACTTTTCAGAATGACAGGCAGTGACTAGTGGGGTACCGCAATGTTCTGTGCTGGGGCCCCAGCTGTTTACATTGTACATTAATGATTTAGACGAGGGGATTAAATGTAGTATCTCCAAATTTGCGGATGACACTAAGTTGGGTGGCAGTGTGAGGATGCTATGAGGCTGCAGAGTGACTTGGATAGGTTAGGTGAGTGGGCAAATGCATGGCAGATGAAGTATAATGTGGATAAATGTGAGGTTATCCACTTTGGTGGCAAAAACAGAGAGACAGACTATTATCTGAATGGTGACAGATTAGGAAAAGGGGAGGTGCAACGAGACCTGGGTGTCATGGTACATCAGTCATTGAAGGTTGGCATGCAGGTACAGCAGGTGGTTAAGAAAGCAAATGGCATGTTGGCCTTCATAGCGAGGGGATTTGAGTACAGGGGCAGGGAGGTGTTACTACAGTTGTACAGGGCCTTGGTGAGGCCACACCTGGAGTATTGTGTACAGTTGTGGTCTCCTAACTTGTGGAAGGACATTCTTGCTATTGAGGGAGTGCAGCAAAGGTTCACCAGACTGATTCCCGGGATGGCGGGACTGACATATCAAGAAAGACTGGATCAACTGGGCTTGTATTCACTGGAGTTCAGAAGAATGAGAGGGGATCTCATAGAAACGTTTAAAATTCTGACGGGTTTAGACAGGTTAGATGCAGAAAGAATGTTCCCAATGTTGGGGAAGTCCAGAACCAGGGGTCACAGTCTAAGGATAAGGGGTAAGCCATTTAGGACCGAGATGAGGAGAAACTTCTTCACCCACCCAGAGAGTGGTGAAACCTGTGGAATTCTCTACCAGAGAAAGTTGTTGAGGCCAATTCACTAAATATATTCAAAAAGGAGTTAGATGTAGTCCTTAATACTAGGGGGAAAGGGGTATGGCGAGAAAGCAGGAATGGGGTACTGATGTTGCATGTTCAGCCATGAACTCATTGAATGGCGGTGCAGGCTCGAGGGGCCGAATGGCCTACTTCTGCACCTATTTTCTATGTTTCTATGTTTCTATGTTTCTTAAGGACAACTAAGGATGGGCATTAAAAACCAGCCTTGCTAGCGATGCCCACATCCTGAGAATCATAGAATCATAGAACGGTTACAGCACAGAAGGAGGCCATTCAGCCTGTCAAGCCCATGCCAGCTCTCTGCAAGGGCACTTCAGCTAGTTCCACACCCTACCCTTTTCCTGGAGCCCTGCAAAAAAAAAATTGCTTCATGCACCCTTTTGAAAGTGACAATTGAGTCTGCCTCCAACACCCTTTCAGGCAGTGCATTCCAGATCCTAACTACTCGCTGCATAAAAAAGTTTTTCCTCATGTCGCCATTGGTTCTTTTGCCAATCACCTTAAACCTGTGTCCTCTGGTTCTCGACTCTTCTGCCAATGGGACCAGTTTCTCTCTATCTACTCTATCTAGAACCCTCATGATTTTGAACACCACTATCAAATCTCCTCACAACCTTCTCTGCTCTAAGGAGAACAAACCCAGCATCTTTAGTTTATCCAAGTAACTGAAGTCCCTCATCCCTGGAATCATTCTCAAAAAGCTTTTCTGCACCCTCTCTATGGTCTTCACTTCCTTCCTAAAGTGTGGTGCCCAGAATTGGACTCAATACTCCAGTTGGGGCCGAACCACTGTTTTATAAGGTTCCATCATAACTTCCTTGCTTTTGTACTCTATGCCTTCGCCGTCTCCAGGCCAGATCCAAGACCACCCCATCCTCTGTCGTCGAGCTACAGTACGTAGACGAAGCCGGCGTCTGTGCACATACAGAGGCTGAACGCCAAGTCATAGTCAACGTATTTACTGAGGCGTACGAACGCATGGGCCTTACGCTAAACATCCACAAGACAAAGGTCCTCCACCAACCTGTCCCCGACGCACAGCACTGCCCCCCAGTCATCAAGATCCATGGCGCGGCCCTGGACAACGTGGACCATTTCCCATACCTCGGGAGCCTCTTATCAAGAAGAGCAGACATTGACGACAAGATTGAACACCGCCTCCAGTGCGCCAGTGCAGCCTTCGGCCGCCTGAGGAAAAGAGTGTTTGAAGACCAGGCCCCCAAATCTGCCACCAAGCTCATGGTCTTCAGGGCTTTAATAATACCCACCCTCCTGTATGGCTCAGAGACATGGACCATGTACAGTAGACATCTTAAGTCGCTGAAGAAATACCACCAACGATGTCTCAGCAAGATCCTGCAAATCCCCTGGGAGGACAGATGGACCAATGTTAGCGCCCTCGACCAGGCCAACATCCCCAGCATTGAAGCACTGACCACACTTGATCAGCTCCGCTGGGCAGGCCACATTGTTCGCATGCCAGACATGAGACTCCCAAAGCAAGCACTCTGCTCGGAACTCCTTCACGGCAAATGAGCCAAAGATGGGCAGAGGAAACGTTACAAGGACACCCTCAAAGCCTCCCTGATAAAGTGCAACATCCCCATTGACACCTGGGTGTCCCTGGCCAAAGACCGCCCTAAGTGGAGGAAGTGCATCCAGGAGGGCGCTGAGCACTTCGAGTCTCATCGCCGAGAGCATGCAGAAATCAAGCGCAGGCAGCGGAAAGTGCATGTGGCATACCAATCCCACCCATCCTTTCCCTCAACGACTATCTGTCGCACCTGTGGCAGCGACTGTGGTTCTCGTATTGGACTGTTCAGCCACCTAAGGTCTTATGTTTAGAGTGGAAGCTAGTTTTCCTTGATTCTGAGAGACTGCCTATGATGATGACTCTATGCCTCTAGTTGTGAAGCCCATTATCCCGTATCCATGCTGGCATTCCTTAATTAATCCACACTTGTCCAAGTGACTGTTAACTTTGTCCCTGAGTATCATTTCCAAAATCTTCCCCACTACCAAGATTAAACTGATTTGCCTGTAGTTGCTGGGTTTATCCTTATACCCTTTTTTGAACAAGGGTGTAACATTTGCAATTCTCCAGTCCTCCGTCACCACCCCCATATCTAAGGAGGATTGGAAGATTATGGCGAGTACCTCTGTGATTTCCTCCTTAACCTCCCTCAGTATCCTAGGATGCATCCCATCCAGTCCTGGTGACTTATCAACTTAAAGTTCAGACAGCCTTTCTCGTACCTCCTTTTTATCAAATCTTATCTCATCCATTATCTCCACTCCCTCTTCTTTCACTATGACTTTGGCAGATTCTTCTTCCTTGGTGAAGACAGATGCAAAGTATATATTTAGTACCTCAGCCATGCCTTTTACCTCCATGCATAGGTCTCCTATACTTTTGAATTTCCTTTTATGTTATGAATACATTTAATGAATACATTTTTTTAAAGCATTGAGATAGTTTAAAAATATTTTGTGAGTGTGGGCATTTGCAATTTTTGCTTCTATATGGTATAAAAATGGATCTGTGCGTGGGTAGATTACAAATGTTGTTTCAAAGATGAACATTTTACTCAGGAAGATGCAAACGGTATCTTATCTCAACCACATATCTGTGATTTAAGCATGAGTAAGATTAACTTATCACATGATTTCCTTTATAGTTTTAAAGCTGACTGAAAATGCTCAGGTTCCTCAGTTCTCAGCATTGGAGTATCTTCTTTTTATATAGTGCTGTATCTCTCATCATACTGATCTGTGCACTGCAATAATATACTGAAAATGTAATCAGAACCGGAATCTTTTGCTTGTATAATCATTCTGATCTGTGTTTCAATATCTTAATCAAAGGATAATTATAAACATCTGCTTAACAAATGTACTTATTACCAGAAATGACTGTAGTATACTATTGTTGGGCACTAACCGCCCTCTTTATTGAATATAAACTAGGTTGCTGTATGACAAATTTGTTTTTCAGTAATCTCTTTAAAAAGTAAGTATCTCTAAATCTTTGTTAAAAATTTTCAACATTTGATGAACTCTACAACATCTCAATAATAGGGAATTTAGTTGCATCTTCACAGTACTGATAAACCTTAAAAGGGTAATTTTATGTTCCTGGAGTGGAGCACATCTTCAACAATTCGGGTGCACACTCTCTGTTATTTTCTGTCCATTAATCTGAATGGAATGAAAATCATAGAAAACTGTTTCCAATAGCCGAACTATGGATAAACAGGGGGCACAAATTTAAGGCGATTGCCAAAAGAACCAGGGGTGACATGAGGAAAAACTTTTTTACACAATGAGTGGTTATGATTTGGAATGCACTGCCTGATAGGGTGATGGATACAGATTCAATGGTAGACTTCAAAAGGGACTTGGATAAATACTTGAAAGAGAAATAAAATTGCAAGGATATGGGAAGGAGCCAGGAGTGGGAATAACAGGATTGCTCTTCGAAAGAGCCGGCGCAAACTTGATGGGCTGAATGGCCTCCTTCTGTGCTGTGCTATTCTAGCGCAGGTAGCGGAAGGAGCGTGCGGCAAATCAGACTCCTTACCCACCCTTACCTTCAACGACTGTCTGTCCCACCTGCGACAGAGACTATAATTCCCATATTGGACTGTACAGTCACTCACTTTTAGAGTGGAAGCAAGTCTTCCTCAATTACGAGGGTCTGCCTATGATGATAATTATGCCATTCTATGTTGCTTGCCAGAATTCCTGATATGCACACCCAATGGGCAACTCTCCATCCCATAAGTGTAAATTGGTAAAATTCCCCTTAAACCTCACCTTACACACCTTCAATAGTACTAACCTGAAAGTTCGTTAGCATTTCCAAAAACAAATTGATTTCAAAGCCTGGTGATGTTTTGTCAATTCATCCAAATTGCAATTAATAGACAAAAGTAACATTTAGCAAGAACCTCTGAACAACCAAAATCTATTGATAGCTGTGCAAATAATAGTTGGTCAATGAAAGGGTTCATTTACAGTTCCATACAACTTATCATTTTGATAATGGCACTGTGCATAATTTGTTTTATTATTCAGCTAGTACAAAACCACATTTCTGTAAGTTGATGACAGGTCCTCCTTTGGTTTATACCAAATAGTTTACATTATTTCTTTGTGATCATTCCTTATCTTTGCAACTTATCAATCTCTTTTAGGCCCAGCGCTAGTGAGGAAAAAATAGCTTTCCTGTCTAAGCGAAGCAGTACTACTTTTAATCTCATTTTAAAATATAGATTACGCTGTCATCATCATAGGCAGACCCTCGAAATCGAGGAAGACTTGCTTGTACTCTAAAAGTGAGTTCTTGGATGACTGAACAATCCAATACGGGAATTCCAGTCTCTGTCACAGGTTGAAGGAAAGGGTGAGTGGGAGTCTGGTTTGCCGTACGCTCCTCCCGCTGCCTGCGCTTGCTTTCTGCATGCTCTCTGCGAAGGGACTCGAAGTGCTCAGTGCCCTCCTGGATGCACTTCCTCCACTTCGGGCGGTCTTTGGCCAGGGACTCCCAGGTGTCATTGGGGATGTTGCATTTGATCAAGGAGGCTTTAAGGGTGTCCTTGAAACATTTCCTCTAAGGGTTCAGTTGCTGTGTGGCAGCTCCCATGTAGTCTAGTGGTTAGAATTCCTGGTTTTCACCTAGGTGGCCCAGGTTCAACTCCCAGTATGGGAAATTATGCTGTATCCTGTTACTGTTCATAGTAAATAAATTATGTTCAAACTTGCCACAACAGGCAAAAAAAGTAGTGTAGTTTAATATACAGAAAGCTTATCTTTCAAAATATGCCCATTTTATTAAATACATATCGTTAATTATTGCTGGGTTGTATGCTTATTGAAGTGATGGTTTTTCGAGCCTCCCCACCCCAGGTTTTCCTCCTGAATTCAGGATTCAAGCATCCCCCACATATATGTTCAAAACTTTGTCTGACACTTATTTATACAGACTTTTTGTGATATTCTAATTTTCTGTGTTGGTTTGACATGATGCACTCCTTTCTTAAAAAAAGGTCACGGGGAGGTTAACTCGTGCTGTAGGGGAGGGTTTAAGCTAATTTGGCAGTAGGAGGGGCACCAGAATGCAGCAGCAGAGAGAAGACAAGATGGTAGAAAATTGGAGGGACAAACAACAACAGAACAAAGAATAGTGTAGACAGAGCAGCAATTAGATGGAGGAAAAAAGCAAAGTATTGGAATACATGTGTGTTACTGCGAGGAGTGTTACAAATAAGGCTGACAAGCTACAGGTGCAATAAAGAATAATATTAGAGGACATCAATTACCCTAATATGGACTGGGGCTGAAACAGAGTAAAGGGCAAGGAGGGTGAAGAATTCCTAAAATGTATATAGGAGAACTTTCTTAATCAGTATGTTTCTAACCCGACGAGGGAGGAAGCAGTGCTGGATCTGGTTCTAGGGAATGAAGTAGGGCAAGTGGAGTGTGTTTCAGTGGAAGAACATCTGGGTAATAGGGAACATAATATTATTAGGTTTAAAGTAGTTATGGAAAAATAGGAGGGACAAACAGCAACAGAACAAAGAATAGTGCAGACAGAGCAGTAAGTAGATGGAGGAAACTAGCAAAGCAGACTAGCATAGTGTTGGAATGCACGTGTGTTAATGCGACAAGTGTTATGGCCGTGCCTTCTGTTGCCTAGGCCCGAAGCTCTGGAATTTGCGACCTAAACCTTTCTGCCTCTCTATCTCTCTTTCCTCCTTTAAGGCGCTCCTTAAAACCAACCTCTTTGACCTTGGTTTTGATCATTTGCCCTCATTTCTCCTTATATGGCTTGGTGTCAATTTTTTTTGACTTATAATAGTCCTGTGAAGTGCCTTGGGCTGTTCTACTTTGTTAATGGCACGATATAAATACAAGTTGTTGTTCCTGTTGTTGGAAAGGGACAAAGAAAAATCACAGGTGAAAATGCCCAACTAGGAGAGAAGCTAATTTCAATGATTTGAGAAGGGATCTAGTACAGGTGGACTGTAAACAAAGATTGGCCAGGAAAACAGTAAATAAGCAATGGCAGGCCTTCAAGGTGGAGATAGTTTGGGTACAAACCAAGCATGTTCCCATAAGGAGGAATCATGGGGCATCCAAAGCTAGTGCTCCCTGGATGGCAAATGAAATAGAGGTTAAAATAAAACAGAAAAATATTGGAAATGGGATTGGTGCTAGAGGACTGGAGGATTGCAAATGTTACACACCTATTCAAAAAAAGGAAGAGAGATAAACCTGGTAACTTCAGGCCAACCAGTCTAATGTCAGTGGTGGAAAAGCTAGTAGAGACCATTGTCAAGGACAAAATTAATTCTCACTTGGAGAAACATGGTTTAATAAGGAACAGCCAGCATGTATTTGTTAAAGGCAAATCATGTCTGACTAATCTGATTGAGTTCTTTGATAAAGCAACAGAGAGGGTTGATAAAGGTAGTACAGTAGATATTGTATATATGTACTTTCAAAAGGCGTTTGCTAAATTACTACATAACAGACTTATTTGGAAAATAGAAACACATAATACTATAGGACAATGGTAATTTGGGTGCGTAATTGGCTAAGGGATAGGAGGCACAACCGAAAGGGTGGACGAATTTGATACCATAAGAACATTCAAAAGGCAATTGGACATGCACTTAAAGAGGACTCATTTGTAGAGTTGGGGGAAAAAGTTGGGGTATGGGACTAAATTGAACCGCTCTTTCATGCCCGCACAGGCATGTCGGGCTGAATGGCTTCCTTCTGTGCTGTAAGATTCTATGGTTCTAACAATTTCATGCTAAGTTTATGCTGAGACAAGACAATCCAGACATTGTACTTGGAACAGATGAGGAGATTGAGTTGAATTTACCCAAATATAATCCTGCCATTTTTTGTGTCTGTACACATTACACTGCACATAAAAGCTTCAAACACTGTATTCATATAGCTTCCAAACAAAATGGTTTGATACATGACTGACAGATACAATATTGAGCCACATCATCATCATAGGCAGTCCCTCGGAGTTGCAGATGACTTGCCTCCACTCTAAAAGTGAGTTCTCAGGTGGCTGAAGAGTCCAATGCGGGACCTACAGTCTCTGTCATCGGTGGGGCAGACAGTGGTTGATAGAAAGGGGGGTTGGGGAGCCTGGGTTGACACACGCTCCTTCTGCTGTCTGTGCTTGGTTTCTGCTTGCTCTCAGCGATGAGGCTCGAGGTGCTCAGCACCCTCCCGGATGCTCTTCCTCCACTTTGGGCGTTTTTGGGCCAGGGACTCCCAGGTGCCGGTGGGGATGTTGCACTTTATCAAGGAGGCTGAGGGTGTCCTTGAAGTGTTTCATCTGCCCACCTGGGGCTCGCTTGCCATGATGAAGCTCCAAGTAGAGCGCAGGCTGTTGGCACTGTCAACCATGAGGGATTATGGAGCGTCCTCCTCTGTTTCGGCTGCCCTCAACAGTTTGTCACCATCCTCCACCTGCTCCATGATGACATGCAAGCCCATATCCTGACCAACAGATCCACCACAGATCCAATCCACGTCCGGATTGGGGTCAAACAAAGCTGCATCATTGCACCAACACTCTTCTCGATCTTCCTTGCTGCAATGCTTCATCTCGCCGTCAGCATGCTCCCCGCTGGAGTGGAACTAAGCTATAGAACCAGTAGAAGCCTATTCAACCTTCGTCGCCTCCAGGCTAGATCCAAGGTCATCCCATCCTCTGTCATTGACTACAGTACGCAGATGACGCTTGCGTCTGCGGACACTTGGAGGCTGAATTCCAAGCCATCGTCAACACCTTCACCGAGGCATACGAAAGCATGGGCCAAACATCCGTAAGATAAAGGTCCTCCACCAACCTGACTCCACCACACAGCACTGCCGCCCCCAGTCATCAATATCCAAGGTGAAGCCTTGGACAACATGGACCATTTTCCATACCTCTGGAGCCTACTGTCAGCAAGGTCAGACATCGATGACGAGGTCCAACACCACCTCCAGTGCGCCAGCGCAGCCTTCGGTCGCCTGAGGAAAATAGTGTTTGAAGACCAGGACCTCAAATTTGGCACCAAGCTTATGGTCTACAGGGCAGTAGTAATACCCGCACTCCTATATGGCTCAGAGACATGGATTATATACAGCAGACATCTCAAAACGCTGGAGAAGTACCACCAGCACTGCCTCTGCAGGATCCTGCAAATCCATTGGGAGGATAGACACACCAACGACAGTGTTCTCGCGCAGGCCAACATCCCCAGCATTGAAGCACTGACCAGGCTTGATCAGCTCCGTTGGGCGGGCCACATCGTCCACATGCCCGACATGAGAGTCCCAAAGCAAACATTCTACCTGGAACTCCTACACGGCAAGCGAGCTCCAGGTGGGCAGAGGAAACGTTTCAAGGACACCCTCAAAGCCTCCTCGATAAAGTGCAACATCCCCATCAGTGCCTGGGAATCCCTGGCCCAAGACCGCCCATCCGGGAGGGCGCTAAACACCTCGAGTCTCATCGCTGAGAGCAAGCAGAAACCAAGCGCAGGCAGCGGAAGGAGCATGCGTCAACCCAGGCTCCCTACCCCACCTTTCCTTCAACAACTGTCTGCCCTACCTAAGACAGAGACTGTAGGTCCCACATTGGACTCTTCAGCCACCTGAGAACTCACTTTTAGAGTGGAAGCAAGTCATCCTCAACTCCGAGGGGCTGCCTATGATAATGATGATGAAGTTAGATGCCTGCAGGTTTGTATAAAAATAATTTCAGAGTTGCGGTGGGGGGGTGGGGAGGGAGGTGGTTGAATTAGGTTTTAATTAGTTGTACCCAAGTCTCTGAATTATCTAATTATATTTGAACGATATCTATATGCTAAGTTTATTTTTCTAATTCTGAAGAGTTTATTTTGCTATTTTTAAAAGGTTTATTTTTCTACTTCTAAAAATAATCCAATTATACTTTCAAAAAGTTTAATTTCAAAAAGTTTATTTTCCTAATTCTAATTAATTATACTAATTTTTCTAATCTACTTTCAAAAGGTTTAATTTTTCTAATTCTAATTAGTAATTAAAATAATTCTATTTTTTTGGATTTTTTAATATTTTGTTTTGTTTAGAAACATAGAAACATAGAAAATAGGTGCAGGAGTAGGCCATTCGCCCCTTCGAGCCTGCACCACCATTCAATATGATCATGGCTGATCATTCACCTCAGTACCCCTTTCCTGCTTTCTCTCCATACCCCCTGATCCATTTAGCCGTAAGGGCCATATCTAACTCCCTCTTGAATATATCCAATGAACTGGCATCAACGACTCTCTGCGGCAGGGAATTCCACAGATTAACAACTCTCTGAGTGAAGAAGTTTCTCCTCTTCTCAGTCCTAAATGGCCTACCCCTTATCCTAAGACTGTGTCCCCTGGTTCTGGACTTCCCTAACATCGGGAACATTCTTCCCGCATCTAACCTGTCCAGTCCCGTCAGAATCTTATACGTTTCTGAGATCCTCCCTCATCCTTCTAAACTCCAGTATATAAAGGCCCAGTTGATCCAGTCTCTCCTCATATGTCAGTCCAGCCATCCCTGGTATCAGTCTGGTGAACCTTCTCTGCACTCCCTCAATAGCAAGAACATCCTTCCTCAGATTAGGAGACCAAAACTGAACACAATATTCCAGGTGAGCCTCACCAAGGCCCTGTACAATTGTAGTAAGACCTCCCTGCTCCTATACTCAAATCCCCTAGCTATGAAGGCCAACATGTCATTTGTCGTCTTCACCGCCTGCTGTACCTGCATGCCAACTTTCAATGACTGATGAATCATGACACCCAGGTCTCGTTGCAGCTCCCCTTTTCCTAATCTGCCACCATTCAGATAATATTCTGCCTTCGTGTTTTTGCCACCAAAGTGGATAACCTCACATTTATCCACATTATACTGCATCTGCCATGCATTTGCCCACTCACCTAACCTGTCCAAGTCACCCTGCAGCCTCTTAGCATCCTCCTCACAGCTCACACCGCCACCAGGTTAGTGTCATCTGCAAACTTGGAGATATTACACTCTATTCCTTCATCGAAATCGCTAATGTATATTGTAAAAAGCTGGGGTCCCAGCACTGAGCCCTGCGGCATTCTACTAGTCACTGCCTCCCATTCTGAAAAGGATCCGTTTATCCCGACTCTCTGCTTCCTGTCTGCCAACCAGTTCTCTGTCCACGCGAGTACATTACCCCCAATACCATGTGCTTTGATTTTGCACACCAATCTCTTGTGTGGGACCTTGTCAAAGGCCTTTTGAAAGTCCAAATACACCACATCCACTGGTTCTCCCTTGTCCATTCTACTAGTTTAAGCCACAGGAGTGGTTCTGGCAGGCAAGATTGTTTACTAGGATACAGGAAGAACTCCCTGTTCTTCCTTGAATGGTGCCATAAGAGCTTTAACATTTTTATTAACGGACACCCAGGACGGCACTAACAATGCAGGTTTTCCTCAGAAGAACACTGAAGTGCCAGTCCGTATTACATGATCTTATCCTGGAATAGAGCCTGAGCCCGTAACTTTTGCCCTTATAAAGAATGCTATTAATTAAGCCAAGCCAAGCTAAATTTCAAGCTTTCATGCTTTTCAGACCTGGAGGCAACTTTCAGGTGCTTGGTCATCTACTTGATGACATTAGCAGACAAGTTCTCGGTGAACTAACACACACTTGGAGACCATGTGTAGGTTATCATCAACTCTGCAGCCGCCACACAAAAATCATGAATGTGCAGCTAAACACTGTCATGTGGACGGTGTCAGGGACGCACAAGTCCACTCCAACTGAGTGGCTCCCGGTCCTGTCTCACATTGCCCTGCCTGCCATTCTCCATGCCGCCACTGTGCTCCATGAGATGGCAAAAATCATGAACAACATCGACCTTACCCCCATTCACAAAAACTTTAAAAATCCACTTCGAAAGCACTTAAAATCGCACCGGCCATTCTGGGAAACAGCAGCCAATATTCATGCAGCTGGTATCGACCCACTATCCAGATGTACAGAATGGTGGGACGCTCGCAACATAAAGAACTTACACCTTATCACTGACCCAACAGCGGAGGTCCCTGGCTTTGACAATGGTCAGCAGTCAACCGAATCCACACAGGGCGTAGATGATGTGGCCACCTGCTCCACAGGTGGAAGATGAGGGGTGACCCACAGTGCCATGAGTCCCCGACCATGGAACACATCACATCAACCTGCCCACTAAGATCTGTTGCGGGAGGCACCTCATTTCTCCACTCGGCATCTCAGGAGGCCATCGAATGGATGGTCAAACTAGACAATCCGTTATCATCATCATAGGCAGTCCCTCAAAATCGCGGAAGACTTGCTTCCACTCTAAAAGTGAGTTCTCAGGTGGCTGTACAGTCCAATATGGGAATTACAGTCTCTGTCACAGATGGGACAGACAATTGTTGAAGGAAAGGGTGGGTGGCTTGCCACATGCTCTTTCCACTGCCTGCGCTTGTTTTCTGCATGCTCTCGGCGACGAGACTCGAGGCGCTCAGCGCCTTCCCGATGCTCTTCCTCCACTTAGGGTGGTCTTTGGCCAGAGATTCCCAGATGCTGGTGGGGATGTTGCACTTTATCAAGGAGGCTTTGAGGGTGCCCTTGAAACATTTCCTCTGTCCACCTGGGGCTCGCTTGCCGTGTAGGAGTTCCGAGTAGAGCGCTTGCTTTGGGAGTCTCATGTCGGGCATGCAGACAACGTGGCCTGCCCAGTGGAGCTGGTCAAGTATGGTCAGTGCTTTGATGCTGGGGATGTTGGCCTGGTCGAGAACACTGACGTTGGTGCATCTATTCTCCCAGGGGGTTTGGAGGATCTTGCGGAGTCATCGTTGGTGGCATATTTCCAGCGATTTGAGATGTCTACTGTATATGGTCCATGTCTCTGAGCCATATAGGAGGGCGGGTATCACTACAACCTTGTAGAGCATAAGCTTGGTGCCAGATTTGAGGACCTAATCTTCAAACACTCTCTTCCTTAGGCAACCGAAGGTTGTGCTGGTGCACTGGAGGCAGTGTTGGACCTCGTCGTCGATGTCTGCCCTTGCTGATAATAGGCTCCCGAGATATGGAAAGTGGTCCACATTGTCCAAGGCTGCGCCGTAGATTTTGATGACCGAGGGGCAGTGCTGTGTGGCTGGGTCAGATTGGTGGAGGACCTTTTTCTTATGGATGTTTAGTGTAAGGCCCATGCTTTCGTACCCCTCGGTGAAGATGTTGACGATGGCTTGGAGTTCAGCCTCTGTATGTGCGCAGACGCAAGCGTTGTCTGCGTACTGTAGTTCGACGACAGAGGATGGGATGGCCTTGGAACTAGCCTGGAGGCAACACAGGTTGAACAGGTTCCCACTGGTTCTATAGTTTAGTTCCACTCCAGCGGGGAGCTTGTTGAGTGTAAGATGGAGCATTGCAGCGAGGAAGATCAAGAAGAGCATAGGCGCAATGACGCAGCCCTGCTTGACCCCGGTCCGGACGTGGATTGGGTCTGTGGTGAGCCCACTGGTCAGGATCACAGCTTGCATGTCGTCATGGAGCAGGCGGAGGATGGCGACAAATTTTTGAGAGCAGCCCAAATGGAGGAGGATGCTCCATAGTCCCCCGTGGCCCACAGCGTCAAAGGCCTCTGTGAGGCCAAAGAAGGCCACACACAAGGGTTGGTGCTGTTCCCTGCACCCCTCTTGCAGTTGTCACGCCATGAAGATCATGTCCATTGTACCCCGTAGCGACGGAATCCACACTGTGACTCCGGGAGGAGCTCCTCAGCCACAGGGAGAAGAAGGTTGAGGAGGATTCTAGCGATGACTTTCCCAGTGGCCGACAACGGGGGATTCCTCTGGAGTCGCCGCAGTCGGACTTGTCCCCTGTTTTAAAGATGGTCATGATTACTGTATCCTGAGATCTCCCGGCATGCTCTCCTCCTTCCAGGTGAGAGAAATGAGCTCTTGCATTCGAGCCAATACTTTAGTGCCTCAGCGGGGATTCCATCTGCTCCCGAAGCCTTGTTGTTCTTGAGCTGATGGATGGCCTTTTCTACCTCGTGCAGGGGTGGGTTTTGCTGAGATGGTAGTGGATAGCATGCTGCGATATGGAGTCGAGGACACTCGTGTCAAAGGCAGAGTCTCGATTGAGGAGATCTTCAAAGTGCTCCTTCCAGCAGGCCCTGACTGCCTCGGTGTCCTTGATGAGTGTCTCCCCATTCTTGGCCAGCAATGGGGTGGGGCCTTGGGCGCTTGGGCCATAGCTGGACTTGACTACGGTGAAGAATCCTCGCATGTCGTCGCTGTCGGCCAGCTGCTGAATCTCTTGTGCTTTCTCCACCCACCATCTATTCTTTAGGTTGCAGGTTTTTTGTTGGACCTTGGCCATCAGCTGTCTATAGAGGTGCTTTGCTGCTACCGAGTTGGGTTGTTGCTTTAAGTTCAGAAATGTCCTGCACTTGCGGTTTATTAGCTCCTGGATCTCCTGGTCATTCTCATCAAACCAGTCCTGGTATTTCCTGGTTGAGTGACCGAGCGTCTCTTCACAGATACTGGTTATTGTGGCCTGGAGGGCAGACCAAGCTTTGTGGGCATTCTGCGTCTCGGGGTCGTCGCGGGTCGCCAGGTTGGCAGTGAGGCGTGGCTCTATAGGGCTCTCTTAGCTGGGTCTTTGAGTGCCCCGGCGTTGATTTTTCTGCAGTATTGCTTCTGTTGCCGTAGTTGCTTTGGCATTAAATTAATGTTGATGACGGAACGGATTAGGTGGTCCGCCCAGCAGTCATCGGCTCCTGGCATGGCGTGGGTGATGCACACGTCCTTGCGATCCCTGGCTTGAACGATGATATAGTCGAGCAGGTGCCAGTGCTTGGAACGAGGGTGTTGCCACGATGCCTTGTACTTGTCCCTCTGGCAGAACAAGGTGATGGTGATGACAAGGTCATGTTCTAGGCATTTTGTCAGGAGCAGGGTACTGCTGGAGTTGATTTTCCCCACCCTCTCTCTGCCGATCATGCCTCCCCAGAGGTCAGTGTCCTTACCGACACTGGCGTTGAAGTTGCCGAGGAGGATCAGTTTGTCATCCGTAGGGACGCGGGACAGGGATTGTTCGAGGCTGAAGTAGAATCATCTGTTGTGTCGAGTGTTGGGGCATATGCACTGATAACTGTGGGGCACTGGTTCTATGATAGGGTGAGCCAGAAAGTCATGAGACGTTCGCTAATCCTACAGGGGGAGTCTCTGAGGCGGTTGACCAGCTCGTTCTTGATGGCAAAACCAACTCTATGGAAGCGGTGTTCTTCCTCTGGTTTGCCTTTCCAGAAGAAGGTGTAACCTCCACCTTGTTCTTTGAGCTGGCCTTCCCCTGCCTGCTGGGTCTCGCTGAGAGTAGCAATGTCGACATCAAAGTTTCTAAGTTCTCGGGCAACAATGGCGGTGCAGTATTCCGGCCTGTCACTGTTAGAGTTTCAAGGACACCCTCAAAGCCTCTTTGATAAAATGCAACATCCCCACCGACATCTGGAAGTCCCTGGCCAAAGACCGTCTAAAGTGGAGGAAGAGCATCCGGGTGGGCGTTGAGCACCTCGAGTCTTGTCACCGAGAGCATGCAGAAAACAAGCGCAGGCAGCGGAACGAGCGTGCGGCAAACCAGTCCCACCCACCCTTTCCTTCAACGACTGTCTGTCCCACCTGCGACAGAGAATGTAATTCTCGTAGTGGATTGTTCAGTCACCTAAGAACTCAGTTTTAGAGTGGAAGCAAGTCTTCCTCGATTTCGAGGGACTGCCTACGATCATAATGATGTCCATCAGAGTCCTGACGTTCCAAGTTCCGAACTTCATTTCCTCCCCGTAAAAAAAGTACTTTTCCTGTCGTACAAGGTTTTCCCGTCATACAAAGCAACAATTTCAAGCTACGGTATTTCAATGGGGCAGAAGCGATTGCTGATATCACCACGTCTCCAGTTCTTTCATTGTACATGCATGCTTACAAACCTGGTTGAATAAAAGCCATTTTACAAGGGTTAGATCATGTTAATAATTGACATCCACACTCTGTTTTAGTGAATGCAATAAAACTAAGAATCATAAGAAATTATTTGTACTGCTTAGCACATCTTGTGAACTAGTGATGTTGTTCTTAACCTCCCATATGGTCTAGCGGTTAGGATTCCTGGTTTTCACCCAGGTGGCCCGGGTTCGACTCCCGGTATGGGAATTTGCAATTTTTCACAAACTTCGATCCTCATTATATTTCAAGTTTTAAGTATAAATATTTGGCATCATTTCTTTTTATTCATCACTTGGGGTACATTGCTGACAATTATTACATTCGGACTATGTTCTCCATTCTTCTATTGAACACTAAGTTCAACTATTTATGGAGATCAGCGACACTTCGCAGGTCAGACCTGGAGGGACTGCTGCAGCGTGAGGAGCGCAGAACAATGGTATAATTAGTGCTAGAGGGCGCGATGGAGCAAAAGCGCGGCCCGTCGTCTTTCTATATTACTCGGGGAGCTACTAATGGTGGCTCTTAATGTACATTTAATGTACTCACTGGGCTGTGGGTCTGGGTACTGTACATTTAATGTACTCACTGGGCTGTGGGTCTGGGTACTGTACATTTATTGTACTCACTGGGCTGTGGGTCTGGGTACTGTACATTTAATGTACTCACTGGGCTGTGGGTCTGGGTACTGTACATTTAATGTACTCACTGGGCTGTGGGTCTGAGTACTGTACATTTAATGTACTCACTGGGCTGTGGGTCTGGGTACTGTACATTTAATGTACTCACTGGGCTGTGGGTCTGGGTACTGTACATTTAATGTACTCACTGGGCTGTGGGTCTGGGTACTGTACATTTATTGTACTCACTGGGCTGTGGGTCTGGGTACTGTACATTTAATGCACTCACTGGGCTGTGGGTCTGGGTACTGTACATTTATTGTACTCACTGGGCTGTGGGTCTGGGTACTGTACATTTAATGTACTCACTGGGCTGTGGGTCTGGGTACTGTACATTTAATGTACTCACTGGGCTGTGGGTCTGGGTACTGTACATTTAATGTACTCACTGGGCTGTGGGTCTGGGCTCTGTACATTTAATGTACTCACTGGGCTGTGGGTCTGGGTACTGTACATTTAATGTACTCACTGGGCTGTGGGTCTGGGCTCTGTACGTTTAATGTACTCACTGGGCTGTGGGTCTGGGTACTGTACATTTAATGTACTCACTGGGCTGTGGGTCTGGGTACTGTACATTTAAAGTACTCACTGGGCTGTGGGTCTGGGCTCTGTACATTTAATGTACTCACTGGGCTGTGGGTCTGGGTACTGTACATTTAATGTACTCACTGGGCTGTGGGTCTGGGTACTGTACATTTAATGTACTCACTGGGCTGTGGGTCTGGGTACTGTACATTTAATGTAGTCACTGGGCTGTGGGTCTGGGTACTGTACATTTAATGTACTCACTGGGCTGTGGGTCTGGGTACTGTACATTTATTGTACTCACTGGGCTGTGGGTCTGGGTACTGTACATTTAATGTAGTCACTGGGCTGTGGGTGTGGGCGCTGTACATTTAATGTACTCACTGGGCTTATGATAGGCCGAATGGTCCTCCTCATCGATAATTATTTTATAATCACGCACCTACCCCTACATGTGTGCTTCCAGTTAAGAACATAACATAAGAATTAGGAGCAGGCGTAGGTCTAGTCTACTCAATCTCTTCTCATAGGACAGTCCCCCCAGCCCAGGAATCATCTGATGAACTTTCGGTGCAATCCCTTAATGGCAAGTATATCCTTCCTGAGGTAAAGTGACCAAAACTGTACACAGTACTCCAAGTGCAGTCTCACCAGGGCCCTATATAATTGTAGTAAGATGTCTTTACTCTTTTCCACAAATCCTCTTGTAATAAAGGCCAATATACCATTTGCTTTCTTAATTGCTTGCTGTACCTGCATGTTAACTTTCAGTGATTTGTGTACAAGGATACCCAGATCCCCCTGAACGCCAACAATTCCCAATCTCTCACCATTTAAAAAATACTCCGCTTTTCTATTTTTCCTACCAAAGTGGATAACATCACAGTTCTCCACATTATATTCCATTTGCCATGTTCTTGCCCACTCACTAAGCCTGTCTATATCGCCTTGAAGTCTCTTTCCATCCTCCTTACAACTTACATTCCCACCTAGCTTTGTATCTGCATGAGAACACCAGAGGCAGGTAGGGGCCATAAAAGGAGCGGCGTGGAGGCCTCGGGGAGGGGCGTGGAGGCCTCGAGGAGGGGCATGGAAGCCTCGTGGAGCGGCGTGGTGGCCTCGGGGAGGGGCATGGAAGCCTCGTGGAGCGGCGTGGTGGCCTCGGGGAGCGGCGTGGAGGCCTCGAGGAGGGGCATGGAAGCCTCGTGGAGCGGCGTGGAGGCCTCGAGGAGGGGCATGGAAGCCTCGTGGAGCGGCGTGGAGGCCTCGAGGAGGGGCATGGAAGCCTCGTGGAGCGGCGTGGAGGCCTCGAGGAGGGGCATGGAAGCCTCGTGGAGCGGCGTGGTGGCCTCGGGGAGGGGCATGGAAGCCTCGTGGAGCGGCGTGGTGGCCTCGGGGAGCGGCGTGGAGGCCTCGAGGAGGGTCATGGAAGCCTCGTGGAGCGGTGTGGTGGCCTCGGGGAGGGGCGTGGCGGCCTCAGAGAGCGGCGTGGAGGCCTCGGGGAGGGGCGTGGAGGCCTCGAGGAGGGGCGTGGAGGCCTCGGGGAGGGGCATGGAAGCCTCGGGGAGCGGCGTGGTGGCCTCGGGGAGCGGCGTGGAGGCCTCGAGGAGGGGCGTGGCGGCCTCGGGGAGGGGCGTGGAGGCCTCGGGGAGGGGCGTGGCGGCCTCGGGGAACAGCGTGGAGGCTACTTCAGGGAGCAGCACGAGCTGGTGCAGGAGGGCGATGACAGTGAAGAGTGACGTCATCAAGGACCAGGTCGCTGATTGGAGCATGGGCAGATATAGCAGGAGTGGCGAGATCGGGGCAAAGGAGTGGTGAGTGACTGGAAGGACTTGATCGGGGCCCAGGGGAGGTGTGAGTTTGGGGCCAGGGACACGGGTAGCACGGGCCAGCCCACACTGTGATATGTGTGCACACTAGGTCCGTGCAGCAGAGCTGGTCTTCAGTCCTCTTGGGTAATCCTTGCTACTGGACCAAGACCTAGCTCTGTCAAGCCCATGTGGTGACTATTGTGCAACGGCCACTACACATTAAAAAAATCCACGCATAGGCATCTTCCACCCTTGAGGATGTAGTTCGGATCCTTCATTAAAACACTTGTGAACTCATCCTTTTTTGGCGTGGAAGCAAGTCATCCTCGTTTCGAGGGACCACCTATGATTGTATTGCCTATGATTGTATCATCAGCAAACTTGGATATATTCCATTGGTCCCCTCATCTACATCATTGATATAGATTGTGAATAGCTGGGGCCCAAGCACTGATCCTTGCGGCACCCCACTAGTTACAGCCTGCCAACCCGAAAATGACCTGTTTATTCTTACTCTGTTTTCTGTCCGTTAACCAATCCTCAATCGATGCTAGTATATTGCCCCCAATGTCATGAGCCCTAATTTTGTTCAATAACCTCTTGTGTGGCACCTTATCGAATGCTTTCTGAAAATCAAATACACCACATCCACTAGTCTCCCCTTATTTATTCTGTTAGTTACAACCTCAAAAAACTCTAACAGATTTGTCAAACATGATTTCCCTTTCAGAAATCCATGTTGAATCTGCCCAATCCTATTATTATTTTCTAAGTGCTCTGTTAACATGTCCTTAATAATAGATTCTAGCATTTTCCCTACTACTGATGTCAGGCTAACTGGTCTGTAGTTCTCTATTTTCTCTCTCCCTCTTTTCTTAAATAGTGGGGTTACATTTGCTACCTTCCAATCTGCGGGAACCGTTCTAGGATCTATGGAATTTTGGAACAACCAATGCATCCACTATCTCTATAGCCACCTCTTTCAAAACCCTAGGATGTAAGCCATCAAATCCAGGGGATTTATCGGCTTTCAGTCCCATTAATTTTTCCAGTACTATTTTTTTTACTCATACTAATTTCGTTCAATTCCTCATTCATGCTAGATCCTAGTTCTACAATCTTAATATGTATATGGCTGTTCTAATTATTTTGTGTCTCTGTCTTTTTCTTGAGCATCTCTGATTATAACTGCTTAACCATCGGTGGCCGTGCCTTCAGCTGCTTGGGCCCTGAGCTCTGGAACTCCCTCCCTAAACCTCTCCATCTCTCTCTCTCTATCTCTCTTTCCTCTTTTAAGACACTCATTAAAACCTACCTCTTTAACCAAGCTTTTGTTCATCTGCCGTAATTTCTTCTTATGTGGCTCAGTGTCAAATTTATCTGTTTTGTCTTATAACACAGCTGTGAAACTCCTTGGGATGTTTAAGGTACTATATAAATAAAAGTTGTTGTTTATAATTTTTCTCTAAACAGGTGGCTACTTTAGTACCTCCCTCCCATACTTTGTACCTCTCTCCCATATCCATTCACTAACCAGCTGTAAAATTATTGGAAAAAATCCTGAAAGACAGGATAAATCTGCATTTGGAAAGGCAAGGATTAATTAGGGACAGTCTGCATGGAGTTGTTAAGGGAAGATCGTGTTTGACTAACTTGATTGAATTTTTTGAGGAGGTAACCAAGAGGGTCGATGAGGATAGTGCGTACGATGTAGTATGTATGGATTTTAGCAAGGTTTTTGATAAGGTCCCACATGGTGGACTGGTCATGAAGGTTAAAGCCCATGGGATACAGGGCAAAGTGGCAAGTTGGATCCAAAATTGGCTTAGAGGGAGGAAGCAAAGGGTAATGATTAATGGATATTTTTGTGACTGGAAGGATGTTTCCAGTGGGGTTCCGCAGGGCTCAGTACTGGGTCCCTTGCTTTTTGTGGTATATATCAACGATTTAATTTGAACATAGAGAGTATGATTAAGAAGTTTGCAGATGACAGTAAAATTGGCTGTGTGGTTGATAATGAAGAGGAAAGTCATGGGCTGCAGGAGGATATCAATCTACTGGTCAGGTGGGCAGAGCAGTGGCAAATGGAATTTAATTCAGAGAAATGTGGTGTGGGAGGGCTAATAAGGAAAGGGTTTACACATTAAGCGGTAGGCCACTTAATAGTGTAGATGAACAAAGGAACCTTGGAGTGCTTGTCCACAGATTCCTGAAAGTAGCAGGCCAGGTGGATAAGATGGTTAAGAAGGCAGACGGAATGCTTGCCTTTATTGGCTGAGGCATAAAATATAAGAGCAGGGAGGTTATGCTTAAATTGTATAATACTTTGGTTAGGCCACAGCTGGAGTACTGCGTGCAGTTCTGGTCACCGCATTATAGCAAGGACGTGATTGCACTAGAGAGGGTGCAGAGGAGATTTACTAGGATGCTGCCTGGAATGGAGAATCTTAGTTATGAGAACAGATTGGATAGGCTGGGTTTGTTCTCATTGGAACAGCGGAGGTTGAGAGGAGACCTCATTGAGGTGTACAAAATATTGAGGGGCCTGGACATAGTGGATAGTAAGGGCCTATTTCCATTGGTGGAGGGGTCTATTATGAGGGGGCATAGTTTTAAGGTGGTTACATAAGAACATAAGAACATAAGAATTAGGAACAGGAGTAGGCCATCTAGCCCCTCGAGCCTGCTCCGCCATTCAAAAAGATCATGGCTGATCTGGCCGTGGACTCAGCTCCACTTACCCGCCCGCTCCCCATAACCCTTAATTCCCTTAATTGGTGGAAGGTTGAGGGGGGCTTCTTTATGCAGAGGGTTGTGGGGGTCTGCAACTCGCTGCCTGGAAGAATGGTGGATGCAGAAACCCTCACCACTTTTAAGAGATGATTGGATGGTAACCTGCAGGGTTACGGACCTAAAGCTGGTAATTGGGATTAGACTGGATGATCTTTTGTTGGACGGCGCAGATATAATGGTACGTACTGCAGGGAATAGAATACAGTGCCAGGGTGATCTCCTGGACTAGTTTCGGTCACCTGGATGGGTTGGAGAGGAATTTTCCCAGATTTTTTTCTCCCTAAATTGGCCTGGGTTTTTATCTCTCCCAGGAGATCACATGGCTCTGGTTGGGGTGGAGTGTAGAATGTTTCAGTATAAGGGGTGTCGCAGCTGTGTGAGGCGGACTGGTTGGGCTGGATGCTCTTTGCCTTTCCGTCGTTGTTCATAGATTTATATATAGCGTTTAGGGCTGCTGACCAAGGGTTGAGCGGCTCTTTTTCAGCCGGTGCAGACACCGAAATGGCCTCCTTCTGCGCTGTAAATTTCTATGTTTCTAACACTTTCGTCAAATGAAGCCCTGTTTGCAATACCACTCTGCTGTTTTTTCCAGAGAGCCCCAGTTGTCTTTAAAAAATCCAACACCTTCTGATAGGCAACTGGGTGAGCTCACATCCACCCAAATAGATGCTGCTTCCATCCACAGCCAACTGGGTGCTGACCTCATCCACCCACCTGGGTGCTGACTCAATCCTCCCAACAAGGTGCTGACTCAATCCTACCAACTGGGTGGGGTAACCACCCAACTGCAAGCCATCCCCGGCAATTGGGTGCTGTTCTTATCCACCGGCTGTATGCTGCTCGCCACCGACCCCACTGGCTGTAGGCCCCATGCTCTGAGCTGGGTGCGATGCCTGTCTCTCATTCCGGTGCACAGGTTGCAGAGCCAAGTGGTTACCGTGATTGCAGGTCGAATGGGCCAGTTACAGTTTCGCGATCCTACTCAGTTCCTTCCTCGGTATTTTCATCCAGCGTGGTCTCTGTGGCGCAATCGGTTAGCGCGTTCGGCTGTTAACCGAAAGGTTGGTGGTTCGAGCCCACCCAGGGACGCAGTTCTTTTTTTCTTTATTAAAGACCAGACTGTGGAGTGACATTGCGTTTTGGTGAATTCAAACGCACTGAGTCGGAACCGGAGCGGCTCTCAGCGGGGGTAAAGTGTAATTGAGATCAGGGTGATGAATTGCTGAATCGGGTTGGAGGGTTGTAAGGTTTAGAGGGTGGCCGTAGTATGTTCTTTGTAGGACTGTTTCCGTAGTGTAGTGGTTATCACGTTCGCCTAACACGCGAAAGGTCCCCGGTTCGAAACCGGGCGGAAACAATTTTGCTTCTTAAATTGTTTTCTGGTTTTATTAATTGATATAGATTTTAACAGTAATTTATTTGTCAGTGGAATTTAGGTTTTCAATTTTTGACACAAATCTGTGATTAGGTTATAAGAACTGAGAGCCCATTAACACCCTCCGGTGTAAACCTCAGGGTCTGTTTGCTCCATTAAAAAATATACATGTTAAGTTAGTGATTTGCCATTATCCCTTTAGAGATCATATTTTAATAAAACTAAATAAAATTGCAGTTGATCTTGAGCAACAGTACCATTTTGCTCTAGTTTGGCTGAAGTGACAGTCACCGTTTGATCATTCACTTAAAATCGAGGGTCAGCTGCAGATGGGCACAAACAGCTGCGGGCTGCTCATTAGGCCAAGTTTGGGGGGTTAAAAAAGACCCCAGAAGAGGCGAGGGCCCAGGGGCAGCATGGGCCAGCCCACACTGCGATATATGTGTGCGCGCTAGGTCCATGCAGCAGAGCAGGTCTCCAGTCGTCTTGGTTAAACCTTGCCAAGACCAAGACCTAGCTGTCAAGCCCGTGTGGTGACTGGTGTGCAACAGCCCCCACACGTTAAAAAACTCCACGCACAGGCATCTTCCACCCTTCAACATGTAGTTCGGACCTGGAATATTCGGTCCTTCATTGAAATGCCTGTGAGCTCATTGAACTCATCTCTTTTTGGCGTGGAAGCAAGTCATCCTCGATTCGAGAGACTGCCTAAGACGAAGAAGGCCAAGTTTTCAAACAGAGCAGAAAAAATTGCAAATTAAAAAAATAGATTGTCAGATTTGGAATATTAATTACGCTTTCATTGTTGTTCGACGTGTGACCAAACCTTTCTTTACCACTAATACTGTGAAATATTACTGTTGCCTTACATTTAGCAACCATTATCACCAGATATTTTATTGTTGTGAAATTTGATAGCAAAATTGATAGAAAGCAAAACAGACTTTTCTCCCTTTATCTCTTGAGTCTTGTTACCATGATAAAATGTGTTCATGGAAATTGGTGAGGAAATTGCTGCTTAAGGACAGTTAAGGTCTTATTAAAGGGCAATCTTGAGAAATGAGTACAATTGAGTGGGGAGAGAGAGGAACAGAAATGAAAATTGAATAATGAATAAGCATAACAATCTGAGAGTTAATTATGCAGAGGAAGCATGAGATTTTAATAAATGTAGTTTGATTTAAATTATGTGTTTTAATGGAAGTTGTTACATAGCATCTACAGCACAGAAACATTCGACCATTCGGCCCAACTGATCTGTGTCAACATTTATGCTTCAGACCAACCTCCTCCCACACAAACACAAAAATGAAATACTGCAGAGGCTGGAAATCTGAAATAGAAACAGAAAATGCTGGAAATACTCAGCAGGTCAAGCAGCAATTGTGGAGAGTGAATGAGAGTAAAAATTTCAGGTTGATGACCTTTTGTTAGATCTGGAAAAACCGACTCCCACCCCTCTTCACCTAACCCTATCAGCATATTCTTCTATTCCTTTCTCCCGCATGTGCTTGTCCAGTTTCCCCTTAAATACATCCATACTATTCACTTCAACTACTACTTAGAATCATAGGCCGTGATCTTGCTAACCGTGGCGAAACCAGGGCGGCCGGGGTCAGTGGCAAAGCCACTCCTGGCCTCAGCCCACACTGTATGAAGAATCTTCCATTCAGGGGGCTTGTCAAGCCCACCCTGTGAGGTTCCCAGCCAATTAAAAGAAATTGGGTCTAATGACATAATTTGATGGCGCGTCATCAGCCGGTTTCCTTAACGGGACCATGCCCACATTGATTTTGACAGTTGTTCTGTCAGTGTTCTGCAGCATTGAGGTACTGAAAACACTGACTAGCACTGCACAATGGTGCACAGGTGCACCCAGGCTCTCCCATAACTCCCTCCAGATGCTTATGGAAGGGGTCACAGCATGCAGGGAAGTTCTTTTCCCTTCCAATGAGTGGAAGAGACCGCCCCAGGACACCAACGCAGCCTGGCTGCACATTGCACAGGAGGTCACAAGCAGGGATGTCATCAGGAGGAGCTAGCTGCAGTGGCGCAAACCTTTCAATGATCTCAGTAGATCACGAAACGTCACTGCAAAGCCACACTCAACCTCATCCTGCTGTGCCACTCATCAACATCCTCATCGCTCTGTCTTCCCTACTCTACCCCTGCACATCCTTATTCACACCAACTTACCTTGCACCTCCACCCATCCCTCTCTATCTACATTATCACTTCCCCATCTCACTAGCAACACCTCACACTCACCCTCATCCTTGTACAATCATACCAACTAACAACACATAAGGGTAGTCACTTGGGTCTTTTAGCTAATGTTCATGGAGAGTTTCTGCTAATGTGTTGTCAAACATTGAAATCTTTATTTTCAATACTTTGCATTCTTGGACAGATTTGTGTGAACCTTTGGAAGTGACTTAGTGAGTAGTAGTGAATGGTGAGACATAAGGGTACTGCCCGCAATGGTGATGAGTGGGAAAGAAATGGTTTGGTCATTGCTGGGATGTTTTATGGTGCTGGTGTGAGGTGGTACCAACCTGGTTCTTCATGTGGCAGCCAGGGTGTACAGCGTCAAGTGAAATAAATGTGGCCATGGTGAGGCCATTCCTAGTGTCCCGGGCAGCAATGTTGTCAGGTGTTGATGCCCTGTGTCTTGTGCAGCATCAGGTGATTGCAGAGAAGTTTGGTGTTGTTGATAGTGATGCTGGTGTGTTTATTGATGTTGGTGTTGGGGCTGATCATGGTGGGATTCTGAGGACCAAGGTGAGATTTTCTCAAGGGTACCGAGGTGGCTGGAGTAGATGGCAGCTGAAGTTGAGATGACAGAAGCAATCTGTCAATGGTGAGAGAGGTTGCTCCAAGGAGGTGACACTGGATAGAGAGTTCACTGTAGACTCAAAAATGTCTTCCAAATCCTGAAGGCTTCAGCCTCTGAGATTGGAAAGTGAGCAGCTGTGAAATGGTAGCTGTTATACCGCTTCTGTAGCTGTCAACTAGTCAAAGCAAAGGCGATTCATTGAGAACATTTACCTGACGTGAAGCCCGAGTAACGGGAAGCTGCTGAAAAACTTGGTAAAATGGTAAGAACCTGGAAAAATAATTTTTAGATACCTCTAAATTACCTCTTAATGATGTGAATTGGCTGGCTCACCACTTGGTGTCAGGTCTGTGAATCGCAGGCAGACCCGGCACTTTGGAAACTGACAAGGAGGTGGGTTCAGAGTGGGATTCCGCCTCATTGTCAATCACGGCAATTTTGACAGTGGGCCCGCCTCCAAACCCACACTCACGGGGCTGGTACGATACCGGCCATCGAATGGTTACAGCACAGAAGGAGGCCATTCAGCCCATAGAGTCTGTGCCGACTACTTGTGGTAGCGCGTTCCACATTCTCACCACTCTTTGGGTAAAGAAGTTTCTCCGGAATTCCTTATTGGATTTATTAGTGACTATCTTATATTTATCACTTCTAGTTTTGGACTCTTCACAAGTGGAAACATTTTCTCTACAACTACCCTATCGACCCCTTTCATAACCTTAAAGACCTGTATCAGGTCACCCCCTCAGCCTTCTCTATTCCAGAGTAAAGAACTCCAGCCTGTTCAGTCTTTCCTGATAGTTGTTTCCTCTCAGTTCTGTTATCATTCTTGTGAATCTTTTTTGCACCTCCAGTGCCTCTATATCTTTTTTTATAATATGGAGACCAGAACTGTGCACAGTACTCTAAGTGTGATCTAACCAAGGTTCGATGCAAGTTTAACATAACTTTTCTACTTTTCAGTTCTATTCCTCTGTGAACCCCAGTGCTTGGTTTGCTTTTTTCTGGTCTTATAACCAGGAATTACACAAAGATTTACAATTCTTGTGTGAAATCTACACTATGGAACACAGTGTATGAGTGACTGATTTTCTTTAATTCCCACTACAGATTCAAAAAGTCATTTGCAGCAAAATTGTGTGCACCCACTCCTTTAATTTTATAACATTCTTGTCGATATGTTTGTCCAAAATATTGAATTTCTTTCAAATAGTTCAGCACAAAAATATTTTAACTTAAACTACAGTATACTGCTGCTCCCATTTCAAATAGGCTCACACCACAAGTTCTTGATCACAGGGCAAAGAGACTGAGCAGGAAAAAAGCTGTCACTTTAGATAGATTATGTAAAACGTAAGGCTGACTCAACCTTTGCAACTCGCATACTGTTCCTAAGTAGCTGGCTTAGAGTTGTTGAGGACTAGGGACAGGTTTGATTGCCTATCCTTTAGATCAAAGAATGCTGAGGTACAATAAGGGAAGCTAGAAAGGTGAGAAATAAATGTGCAAAATGTATAAATTATTTTAGGTTTTTAACCTATATTAGGCTTTATCAACAGGAAGTGTAATTAACAGAAATGTTTTACACTGTTCTAAGAAAAAGAAAAAAATCGATTCCCATCTCGTACTTATGATTAAAGGCAAAATGAGCCTCGAGCCTGAAACCAACATTGAGTATTTATATCCTTTTCTAAAGTAAAGGAACAGGAAAAGGAAACCACATCTCATCTTCTCATGATCATCAGGGTCCACACAGAACAACAGGCTAACAAGTTGCAGCTAAACTTCCACAACCTTCACTTCTCCTCTTCTATAGTCATTGCACTATTAGGCATAGGCTGCAGTCTATATTTGGTCATTTTCTTGAAAAATATTAGAAATCCTACTACATTCTGTGATCTCAGTTATTTTTAATTTATTGATCTAAAAGTTCGATCAAAAATAACTTACACAATGCCATGTTTTAAAAAGTCTGAAAAGTTGAAAACATTGATGTATTAAAACAATATTCACATCACCTTAACAGTACTGGCTACTAGAGGGTAACAATAACATTAAGACGACTGCATGGAGCACCTGCTACATTTCAAAAACATAACTAGTTGTTAGGATACAAATTGGGTCACCCTCAGATATTACTGAAGATCAAAATGGGATTTGGTGCCATCTTTAGGTCAAAAAGTAATATAGCATATATTGTGTAAACAACTGCATGGCTTAAAAGTTGTTAATGCACTAAAAGAAACATATTCAGGGTACACAGTTAATCTAGCCCACCAAAGTATGAGGAAGACACTTTCAAAACCTATAAGAAAAGAAAAATCCAGTGTGAAGCTTAATTAGGATGTAAGCAATGGAAAGAAAAGTAAACACCTGTACTTGTCACTTCATCAAAACATTTCAAAGTACTTTGCATAATTACTTTTGGCATGTAATGATTATGTAAGCAAGTGCAGCAACCGTTCTAACTAGCATCATCCCAAAAACAGTAATGAGATGAATGACCAATCAATATTTATTTCTGATAGAATAGGTTGAGGGACAGATGTTATCCAGGACACCACTATTTTTCGAATAGTGCTATGGTACATTTTAACATCGACCTGAACGGGCAGATGGGACCTCAGTTTAACATTTTTTCTCAAGGACAGCCCCTCCAACAATGCAGCATTCCATCAGATCTGCACTGGAGTATCAGACTAGATTATGCACAAAAGTCAAACCCACAGCCTTCTGACCAGAGGCAAGAGTTCTACCAGCTGATGCACAGAATAACCCAGCTTGAGGAAGGATGCTTACAGGTGATCATATGTATACAAAGGTCACGGGGCAATACGGGCTAGCCTAATCATGTCTTTACCCAACATCCACAGATGCACATGATGATTTTCTCCTTCCTATTTAAAGAGGTTGAGGCAAGTTGTTGTACCCCTACCACCACCATGGCTGAGATCAGCTAGCTTCATAGATCGATCAAACCTGGAACCTTCACCGCTCACTAGGTAAACTCACTGAGATACTTCTAGTGCAATTTAGTGTGAATGTGACATAGTTGAATGGATGCCTTTGAAGACAAAGCCTTTTCATACAATGTGGGCGGTACTTTGTAATACCTATTTTCCCTTACAAACAGCAGTAAAATATCGAGTTCAAAGTTGGATTATTCTTTTTTTCCTCTGCCATTTTCTAGTTGGAGCTTGCTAATGGCTGTAGTACCACATTCCAACCACTCAGTGTCACTATACAAAACATTTTAAGAACATAAGAAATAGGAACAGGAGTAGGCCATTTGGCCCCGCAAGCCTGCTCCGCCATTCAATAAGGTCATGGCTGATCTGATCATGGACTCAGCTCCACTTCCACGCCCGCTCCCCATAACCCTTTATTCTCTTATCGCTCAAAAATCTGTCTATCTCCGCCTTAAATGTATTCAATGACGCAGCCTCCACAGCTCTCTGAGGCAGAGAATTCCATAGATTTACAACCCTCTGAGAGAAGAAATTTCTCCTCATCTCAGTTTTAAATGGGCGGCCCCTTATTCTAAGACTATGTCCCCTAGCTTTAGTTTCCCCTATGTGGAAATATCCTCTCTGCATCCACCTTGTCGAGCCCCCTCATTATCTTATAAGTTTCAATAAGATCATCTCTCATTCTTCTGAACTCTAAAGGCCCAACCTACTCAACATATCTCCATAAGTCAACCCCCTCATCTCCAGACTCAACCGAGCAAACCTTCTCTGAACAGCCTCCAATGCCAGTATATCCTTCCTTAAATACGGAGACCAAAACTATATGCAGTATTCCAGGTGTGACCTCACCAATACCCTGTACAGATGTAGCAGGACTTCTCTGCTTTTATACTCTATCCCTCTTGCAATAAAGGCCAATATTAGAAACATAGACATAGAAAATAGGTGCAGGAGTAGGCCATTCGGCCCTTCGAGCCTGCACCGCCATTCAATGAGTTCATGGCTGAACATGCAACCTCAGTACCCCATTCCTGCTTTCTCGCCATACCCCTTGATCCCCCTAGTAGTAAGGACTATATCTAACTCTTTTTTGAATATATTTAGTGAATTGGCCTCAACAACTTTCAGTGATAGAGAATTCCACAGGTTCACCACTCTCTGGGTGAAGAAGTTGCTCCTCATCTCAGTCCTAAATGGCTTACCCCTTATCCTTAGACTGTGACCCCTGGTTCTGGACTTCTAAACATTGGGAACATTCTTCCTGCATCTAACCTGTCTAAACCCGTCAGAATTTTAAATGTTTCTATGAGGTCCCCTCTCACTCTTCTGAACTCCAGTGACTACAAGCCCAGTTGATCCAATCTTTCTTGATATGTCAGTCCCGCCATCCCGGGAATCAGTCTGGTGAACCTTCGCTGCACTCCCTCAATAGCAAGAATGTCCTTCCTCAAGTTAGGAGACCAAAACTGTACACAATACTCCAGGTGTGGCCTCACCAAGGCCCTGTACAACTGTAGAAATACCTCCCTGCCCCTGTACTCAAATCCCCTCGCTATGAAGGCCAACATGCCATTTGCTTTCTTAACCGCCTGCTGTACCTACATGCCAATCTTCAATGACTGATGTACCATGACACCCAGGTCTCGTTGCACTTCCCCTTTTCCTAATCTGTCACCATTCAGATAATAGTCTATCTCTCTGTTTTTACCACCAAAGTGGATAACCTCACATTTATCCACATTATACTTCATCTGCTATGCATTTGCCCACTCACCTAACCTATCCAAGTCACTCTGCAGCCTCATAGCATCCTACTCGCAGCTCACACTGCCACCCAACTTAGTGTCATCCGCAAATTTGGAGATACTACATTTAATCCCCTCGTCTAAATCATTAATGTACAATGTAAACAGCTGGGGCCCCAGCACAGAACCTTGCGGTACCCCACTAGTCACTGCCTGCCATTCTGAAAAGTACCCATTTACTCCTACTCTTCGCTTTCTGTCTGACAACCAGTTCTCAATCCATGTCAGCACACTACCCCCAATTCCATGTGCTTCAACTTTGCACATTAATCTCCTGTGTGGGACCTTGTCAAAAGCCTTCTGAAAGTCCAAATATACCACATCAACTGGTTCTCCCTTGTCCACTCTACTGGAAACATCCTCAAAAAATTCCAGAAGATTTGTCAAGCATGATTTCCCTTTCACAAATCCATGCTGACTTGGACCTATCATGTCACCTCTTTCCAAATGCGCTGCTATGACATCCTTAATAATTGATTCCATCATTTAACCCACTACTGTGGTCAGGCTGACCGGTCTATAATTTCCTGTTTTCTCTCTCCCTCCTTTTTTAAAAAGTGGGGTTACATTGGCTACACTCCACTCGATAGGAACTGATCCAGAGTCTATGGAATGTTGGAAAATGACTGTCAACGCATCCGCCATTTCCAAGGCCACCTCCTTAAGTACTCTGGGATGCAGTCCATCATGCCCTGGGGATTTATCGGCCTTCAATCCCATCAATTTCCCCAACACAATTTCCCGACTAATAAGGATTTCCCTCAGTTCCTCCTTCTTACTAGACCCTCTGACCCCTTTTATATCCGGAAGGTTGTTTGTGTCCTCCTTAGTGAATACCGAACCAAAGTACTTGTTCAATTGGTCTGCCATTTCTTTGTTCCCCGTTATGACTTCCCCTGATTCTGACTGCAGAGGACCTACGTTTGTCTTTACTAACCTTTTTCTCTTTACATATCTATCGAAACTTTTGCAGTCCATCTTAATGTTCCCTGCAAGCTTCCTCTCGTACTCTATTTTCCCGGCCCTAATCAAACCCTTTGTCCTCCTCTGCTGAGTTCTAAATTTCTCCCAGTCCCCAGGTTCACTGCTATTTCTGGCCAATTTGTATGTCACTTCCTTGGCTTTAATACTATCCCTGATTTCCCTCGATAGCCACGGTTGAGCCACCTTCCATTTTTTATTTTTACGCCAGACAGGGATGTACAATTGTTGTAGTTCATCCATGCGGTCTCTAAATGTCTGCCATTGCCCATCCACTGTCAACCCCTTAAGTATCATTCACCAATCTATCCTAGCCAATTCACGCCTCATACCTTCAAAGTTACCCTTCTTTAAGTTCTGGACCATGGTCTCTGAATTAACTGTTTCATTCTCCATCCTAATGTAGAATTCCACCATATTATGGTCACTCTTCCCCAAGGGGCCTCGCACAATGAGATTGCGAACTAATCCTCTCTCATTACACAGCACGAAGTCTAAGATGGCCTCCCCCCTAGTTGGTTCCTCGACATATTGGTCTAGAAAACCATCCCTTATGCACTCCAGGAAATCCTCCTCCACCGTATTGCTTCCAGTTTGGTTAGCCCAATCTATATGCATATTAAAGTCACCCATGATAACTGCTGCACCTTTATTGCATGCACCCCTAATTTCCTGTTTGATGCCCTCCCCAACATCACTACTACTGTTTGGAGGTCTGTACACAACTCCCACTAACGTTTTTGCCCTTTGGTGTTCTGCAGCTCTACCCATATAGATTCCACATCCTCCAAGCTAATGTCCTTCCTAACTATTGCATTAATCTCCTCTTTAACCAGCAATGCTACCCCACCTCCTTTTCCTTTTATTCTATCCTTCCTGAATGTTGAATACACATGGATGTTGAGTTCCCAGCCCTGATCATCCTGGAGCCACGTCTCCGTAATCCCAATCACATCATATCCATTAACATCTATTTGCACAGTTAATTCATCCACCTTATTACAGATACTCCTTGCATTAAGACACAAAGCCTTCAGGCTTGTTTTTTTTAACACCCTTTGTCCTTTTCTTCCATTTGTCTTCCTGGTTACTTGTTGTACCTGCATACTAACTTTTTGTATTTCATGCATAAGGACCCCCAGGTCCCTCTGTACTGCAGCACTTTGCAATTTTTCTCCATTTAAATTATAATTTGCTTTTCTATTATTTCTGCCAAAGTGAATAACCTCACATTTTCCCACTTTATGCTCCATCTACCAAATTTTTGCCCAATCACTTAGTCTGGCTATATCCCTTTGTAGATTTTTTGTATCCTGCTCTCAATTTGCTTTCCCACCCATCTTTGTATCATCAGCAAACTTGGCTACATTACACTTGGTCCCTTCATCCAAGTCATTAATAAAGATTGTAATTAGTTGAGGACCCAGCACCAATCCCTACGGCACCCGTTTGCCAACCGGAAAATGACCCATTTATCCCGACTTTCTGTTTTCTGTTAGTTAGCCAATCCTCTATCCATGCTAATATATTACCCCTAATCCTGTGAGCTTGGTGGCAGTTTTGAGGGCCTGGTCTTCAAACACTCTTTTTCTCAGGCGGCCGAAGGCTGCACTGGCACACTGGAGGTGGTGTTAGATCTCGTCGTCGATGCCTGCCCTTGTTGATAGGAGGCTCCCGAGATAAGGGAAGTGGTTCATGGTGTCCAGGGCTGGGCCATGGAGCTTGATGACTGGGGGGCAGTGCTGTGCGGTGAGGACAGGCTGGTGGAGGACCTTTGACTTATGGATGTTTAGCGTAAGGCCCATGCTTTCGTACGCCTCAGTAAATATGTCGACTAGGGCCTGGAGTTCAGCGTCTGTATGTGCGCAGACGCAGGCATCGTCCACGTACTGTAGTTCGACGACAGAGATTGGGGTAGTCTTGGACCTGGCCTGGAGACGGCGCAGGTTGAACAGGTTCCCACTCGTCCCTTCGGCCACCTGAGGAAAAGGGTGTTTGAAGACCAAGCCCCCAAAACTGCCACCAAACTCATGGTCTATATGAGGGCTATAGTAATACCTGCCCTCCTGTATGGCTCAGAGACATGGACCATGTACAGTAGACACCTCAAGTCGCTGGAGAAATACCACCAACGATGTCTCCGCAGGATCCTACAAATGCCTTGGGAGGACAGGCGCACCAACCTCAGCGTTCTCGTCCAGGCTAACATCCCCAGCATGGAAGCACTGACCACACTCAATCAGCTTCACTGGGCAGGCCACATAGTTTGCATGCCAGACACGAGACTCCCAAAACAAATACTCTGCTCCGAGCTCCTTCACGGCAAACAAGCCAAAGGTGGGCAACGGAAACGTTACAAGGACACCCTCAAAGCCTCCCTGATAAAGTGCGACTTCCCCACTGACACCTGGGAGTTTCCTGGCCCAAGACCGCCCTAAGTGGAGGAAGTGCATCCGAGAGAGCGCTGAGCACCTCGAGTCTCAACGCCGAGAGCATGCAGAAATCAAGCACAGGCAGTGGAAAGAGCATGCAGCAAACCAGTCCCACCCACCCCTTCCCTCAATGACTATCTGTCCCACCTGTGACAGAGTCTGTGGCTCTCGTATTGGACTGTTCAGCCACCAAAGAACTCACTTCAGGAGTGGAAGCAACTCGGTTCTGAGGGACTGCCTTTGATGACTGGTTCTGTAGTTTAATTTCACTCCAGCGGGGAGCTTGTTGACTGTGAGGTGGAGCATGGTGGTGAGGAAGATTGAGAAGAGGGTTGGGGTAATGACGCAGCCCTGTTTGACCCCGGTCCGGACGTGGATTGGGTCTGTGATGGATCCGTTGGTAAGGATCACTGCCTGCATGTCGTCGTGGAGCAGGCGGAGGATGGTGACGTACTTTTGTGGGCATCAGAAACAGAGGAGGACGTTCCATACACTCTCACGGTTGAGTGTCAAAGACGTAAGGTCGAAGAAGGCCATGTATAACGGCTGCCGCTGTTCCCTGCATTCTTCCTGTAGCTGTTGCGCTGCAAAAATCATATCCGTTGTGCCCCATAGAGGACAAAATCCGCACTGTGACTCCGAGAGGAGCTCCTCGGTCACGGAAAGAAGACGGTTGAGGAGGACTCTAGCGACGACTTTCCCAGTGGCTGATAGCAGGGAGATTCCTCTGTTGTTGCCGCAGTCGGACTTGTCCCCTTTTTAAAAGATGGTCACGATTACTGCATCTCTGAGATCCCCCGGCATGCCCTCCTCCCTCCAGATGAGAGAGGAGATCGTGTATTCGTGCCAGCAGTGCCTCTCCGCCATCCTTCAATGTCCCAGCAGAGATTCTGTCGGCACTTGTTTTTTTTAAGCTGTCTTCTGGCTTTTTCTACCTGGTGCAGTGTTGGGGTCTCACTGATGCCGCGGGATGGAGTCGAGAACACTCGAGTCAAAGGCAGAGTCTCAATTGAGGAGATTTTCGAAGTGCTCCTTCCAGCGGGGCCTAACTGCCTCGGTGTCCTTGAAGAGTGTTTCCCCATTCTTGGCCAGCAGTGGGGTAGGGCCTTGGATGTTTAGCCCGAAGGTGGCCTTGACTGCGATGAAGAATCCTCAGACATCATGGCCATCGGCCAGCTGCTGTAACTCCTGTGCTTTCTCCATCCACCACCTGTAAGGTGTTCTCAGGGAGTGGTGTTGTGCCTTGGGTGTCTCTCTCTGGGCTTCTGCCCTCACAGCTTATGCCTGGCCTGTGAGGTACCCTGAGTGCTACAAGAGCACCCCTGGAGAGACTGTATCCACAGTTTATGAAGGAGGTTTTGAGACTCGTGCATCCCCACAGCTTATGCCTAGCCTGTGAGGCACCTGTGAGTGTCAAACACTCCTAACCCCTTCTTCCCTAGCCTGTGACACAGTTGAGCGTTTTCGAGGCGCTCCTAGCTTCCCTTACACTGTTCTGACATAAGACTCACGATCAGGAGATGTAATACAATAGAACTGAGACAAGGTGATTCCAAGAGGAACTTAGGCTTCCAATTTATTTGACAAGGTGTATCTCAACAAACAGCAATACACCAACAAAACAATCCCCCTAAATCCCACTAAACGGACACAACGAAAATCTTTACACAAGTTTAGCAGTACAATGCCCAACCTCCCACCTTTCCTGGCCTAACTGAGTTGGGAGTTCTGGGGACCAGAGGTTATACTCACTACTGTGCCTTCTGCAAGTCTGGTGGTTTGTTTCTTCTATCTTCGGCGTCTTCGGACACTGGTTTTCCTTCAGTGTCGAGAAGCTTGCTGGTTGTTGGATCACGAGGGCAGGGAACCACACACACTACGTCAGAAACCCCTTTTTATAGCCAGATTATCCAGTCCGCCTCTCCTGCTAAAATTGATTCTTCCCATTGGTGGGCTTTGTGATTTTGAAAAATTTAGCAGCTTTTAGATTATTGCGGGTTTTTTTCCACTGATGTTAACCTACTCAAGGTTTGAGTGGGTGTTGATTGCGTTGGCCTCCTGTAGCCATTGTGTAGGCCCTTGGTTTGTTTTGGGTTCCCTAGTTTTCAAAAGGTCTGCATAATTTCCTTCCATAGTGTAAACATGGGGAAGACAATAGCCCGATAATGGCTATGGGTCAGTCCCACAGTTTTTGAACAAGTGCTCTCCCATTGGCTTGAAAGCCACATGCTTCGGGCTGACTCTGTCCCACCGGTGTCCTCCCCCATCCAATCACTGCTCTGCCAAGGTCAAATCGTATCGGTTTCAATTCACAGCACAGACTGATCCCACAGCCCTTTTCCTTCTGGGTAAAATGAGGGGGTTTTCGTCCTCCCCTACACACCTGTTCTTTAGGTCCCGGGTTTTTTGTTGGACCTCAGCCTTGAGCCGCCTGTAATGCTGCTTTGCTGCTCCCGCGTTGGGTTGTTGTTTAAGGCTCAGAAATGCCCTGCGCTTGCGATCTATTAGCTCTTGGATCTCCTGATCATTCTCATTAAACCAGTCCTGGTGTTTCCTGATTGAATAACCGAGAGACTCTTTGCAGGCACTGGTTATGAAAGCCTGGAGGACAGATCAAGTGCTGTGGGCATTCTGCGTCTTGGGGTCGTCAAGGCACGCCAGGTTAGCCGTGAGGTGCTGGCTGTATAGGGCTCTCTTAGCTGGGTCTTTAAGTGCTTCGGCATTGACTTTTTTGCGGCACTGCTTCTGCTGCCCCCTCCGCTTTGGGGCTATGTTGATGTTGATGATGGATTGGATTAGGCAGTGGTCCATCCAGCAGTCGTCAGCTCCTGTCATGGCGCAGGCGATGCGCACATCCTTGCGATCTCTGGCTCAGACATAGTCGAGCAGGTGCCAGTGTTTGGAGCGAGGGTGTTGCCACGATGTCTTGTATTTGTCCCTCTGGCAGAACAAGGTGTTGGTAATGACAAGTTTATGCTCTAGACATTTTGTCAGGAGTAGGGTACCGCTGGAGTTGGCTTTCCCTATCCCCTCTGCGCCAATTGCGCCCCCCCTAGAGGTCTGTGTCCTTGCCAACCCTGGCGTTGAAGTCACTGAGGAGGATCAGTTTGTCACCCATGAGGACGCAGGACAGGGATTTTGAGAGGTTGGAGTCAAACCCTCTTTGGCCTCATCAGTTGCATCAAGTGTTGGGGTGTAATAACTGATGACTGTGTTGCACTGGTTCCGGGATAGGGTGAATTGAAGAGTCATGAGGCATTCATTAGCCCCTTAGGGGGAGGCTTTGAGGTGGTCAACCAGCTTGTTTTTGATGGCGAAGTCAACTCCGTGGAGGCGGCGTTCTTCCTCTGGTTTCCCTTTCCAGAAGGTGGTGTAACAGTCACCTTGCGATATAGTATTTGAGTAATGACAGGACATGTGATAAATGTAGCATGCTGTGGGGGGTGGGGGGTGGGAGGTGGGAAGGTGACTTTGGACCCATGGTTCTCAAATCTTTTTACGTCAGGAGTTTTCCTCATGTCATTTCTGCCATCTTGAGCATCTCCGATTATAACTGCTCAAAAATTGGTGGCCGTGCTTTCAGCTGCCTGGGCCCGAAACTCTGGAACTCCCTCCCTAAATCTCTCTTTCTTCCTTTAAGACTCTCCTTAAAACTTCTTTTTGATCAAGCTTTTGGTCAGCTGCCGTAATTTCTTTTTATGTAGCTTGGTGTCAAATTTAATTAATTTGTTTTGTCTTATAACACTCCTGTGAAGCGCCGTGGGACGTTTTACTACATTAAAGGTGCTATATAATAACTTTTACTTATATAGCACCTTTAATGTAGTAAAATGTCCCCAGGCACTTCACAACAGACAAACAGATAAATTTAACACCGAGCCACAGAAGAAATTAAAGGAGAAAAGAGAGGTAGAGGCATAGAGGTTTAGGGAGGGAGTTCCAGAGCTTAGGGCCCAGGCAGCTGAAGGCACGTCCACTGATGGTTGAGCAGTTATAATGAGGGATGCTCAAGAGGTCAGAATTTGAGGAGCGTAGACATCTTATGGGATTGTGAGGCTGAAAAAGATGAGAGAGATAGAAAGGAGCAAGTCCCCAGAGTGATTTGTAAACAAGGATGAACATTTTGAAATTGAGGTATTGTTTAACTGGGAGCTAATGTAGGTCAGAAAGCACAGGGGTGATGGGTGATCTTGACTTTGTGCGGGTTAGTACACGGGCTGCTGAGTTTTGGGTGACTTCAAGTTTACGTAGCGTGGAATATGGAAGGCCTGCCAAGAGTGAGTTGGAGTAGTCAAGTCCAGAGGTAACAAAGGTATGAATGAGGGTTTCAGCAGCAGAAGAGCTAAGACGGAGGCGAGCAATGTTACGCAGGTGGAAAAGGCGGTTTTAGTTATGCTGCAGATATGTGGCTGGAAACTCATTTCTGGGTCAAACATGACACCTAGGTGCAAACAGTCTTATTCACCCTCAGACTGATGGAGTCAATGGTCAGGGAATAGTTTGTGGCGGGGACCAAAGTTAATGGCTTCGGTCTTCCCAATATTTAATTGGAGAAAATTTCTGCTCATCCAGTACTGGATGTCGGACAAGCAATCTGACAACTTGGATACCAAGCAGAGATCGACAGAAGTGGTGGAGAGATAAAGCTGGATGTCGTCTGCGTACATTTGGAAATTGACTCTGGTTTCTCGGATGATATTGCCAAGGGGCAGCGTATAGATGAGAAAGAAGAGGGGACCAAGGATCCTTGGGGGACACCAGAGGTAATGATGTGGGAGTGGGAAGAGAAGCCATTGCTGGAAATTTTCTGGCTACGATTAGATAGATAAGAATGGAATTATATAATTATATAAATAGAAGTTGTTGTTGTCGCCTAACTGGTAGTGTGATTGCTATGATTTGTCAACAACTCCATTATCAGGATATCATGTGACTGCCAGGATGATAGATGGGGAACTAAATGGACCTTAGTCTTTTTCCGTCGAGCAATTTATATTTTGCAAGACCTGCAGTAGTAGTAATGGCTGACGTGCGAATCCAAAAGCAGCAGCTGGTAGGCCTCCAAATCCAATCCTATTCTTCCTCAACTTGAAAAAGAAAATCACCTACTGCATGGCCCAAATAGGTGGCACCCACAGCACAGCTCAGATCACATCCTCTGATTTAAATGCTGCTGGGCACAAATCCCAAGGACCATATTCCTTCTGGTTGCTGCTCTAAATGGACCCCTGCCCTGTGTTCCAATAGGAAAATAAATAAGTAGGGCCGATTATATCTCTCCCACCTCCTTTGCATGGGATGACACTGCTTACACCTGATGTGGGTATAGCCATTCTGTCTTCTCCTCAGAGAACCTCAGGAAATCCCTGGGCAAAACAAACGGGATGGAAACTCAGTGTAACACTCCACCAAATGTTCCCTTTGTTGTGTGCCCCAGACATTGAGCATTTCCCAGGCACGCAGCATAGATTAGCCCAGTATGTCTTTTCAACACAAGGCAATATTCAATATTTCAAGTTATTTCTTTAGCAATCAACTCAGTCTTGATCACACCAACAGCTTACCATAATTACATTATGTACATATCCAAATTTGTATTGATTCACAACCATATATTAAACAAAATAGGGCTCAAAACCCATGGGGCAGACATCCCATTGTAAGTGCTAGGATGCACCTGCCCAGGAGCTCTGGCATTGGCCTCACCAACGTCAGTTAGATCAGGGGGAAGCCCTGAATTTAAAGTAACAAGTGGACACTCATGCTGCTTGAGGCTCTGACTTTGAATTTTCAACCATCCTGTCTGTCCACCTAGGCTGAATTCAGTGATAAAGAAAATGCTGAGATTATGTATCAACCTCCAAAAGTTCTGGTCAGTCAAAGTCAGACGCAAGAAACAATATCATGTGTTTAGTAAAACAGAGACATTTTGCCTCAATAATTTCAGACAGGTAGTCAAATAGTACGACAGCAGCCTTGCAGTCAATGGTGGAAATTGGACCTATGCTTTTGGATGGTGTAGCCAGGTAATTGATGGTTATAAGGGGACCAAGAATGGGATCCAAGTGCTTGTGTTGGAATGGAGAGGAGCAGAATAATTATATAAAATACAAAACTACCATAAAGAGAGAAACCCTGAACTTCATGAAAGTAAAGCTATAACTGGACAATCTGTGGGATGTAGGTTTGGGTATCAGTTTCAAAAGATATGGAGCCATTCATAAAATATTGCAGGCAACCTTGGGGACCATTCATAAAGACAGACTCTTATTAAAAAAAAACAATTGGATTACTATTTTTGCTGTTTGATACATATTCATCAAAACTGAAATTGTACAGCTCTGGAATAAACATAAATAGGAGCAGGAGTAGGCCATTTGGCCCCTCGAGCCTGCTCTGCCATTCAATATCATGGTTGATCTGTTCATGGACTCAGCTCCACTTCCCTGCCCGCTCCCCATAACCTACTCGCAACCCCTTTCTTCGTCTCCACTGATGTCTGTCCAATTACAGCTTTATACTCCTCCAGGATTTCTCTCCTACTTCCCTCACAAGCTAACATATCCAACCTAATCCAAAACTGTGTGGCCCGAGTGCTTTCCTGCACACCCATCACTCCCTCTTCGGCAGTTATATCCCTGGGCTTCACTGAATTAATTCCGTTCTTGGCCTTGCTCCACTGCAATTTAATCCTGTCTGCACAAGACATCAAACTTTTAATTAGTCTCCTACTTGGACTGGACAACTAAGATCTTCCCTTTTTCCACCTCTAGTTTTTAAACCCTATATTTCTCTTCCCCCCGCCCCCCCATACACCACACACACTTGGAAGGCAGTGACTCAAGAAGTATACGGAGTGCCAAAAAGCAGTCCCCGCCAACATTTTGATTAATGCCCATTCTTGATGGGTAAATCTGGATATAGCTTTGCATTAAAGTTCAGAAGGCAGTGAAACTGTTAGAATCCAGGTGTAAGTGAGCAGTAACAAATCACTTGCCCTGCCCTAATGATGGTTGCTTTAAAGATGATTTTTTTTAAATTGTGCTCAACTTTCATAAAGTGGGCCTACACCTACTAACAGAACTGGGTTGAAACTCCATTGTTTCAAGAGGACTTTGCGGTTGAATCCCCTCAGGTCAATCAAGTCAGGTCTCAAGTCCCATTAGTCTCGGATGTCTGGAGTAGCCTAAAATCATGCCTTTTGATGTTACAGACTTAATCACTTAATTGCAAAGAAAGTGCGAACAACCCTGGTCAGAGCGTAATACACTAATGTAGGTGGCACCTTAAATGTCTTAAGTGCAGTATTGCTCAATTTTAAGCCAAGTTTCCTTCCTCATATCCATTCTATTACCAAGAAAACATTATTCCATTCCTATCTCTCCTCCTTCATTGTGAAATCCCTGCCATGATCACCTTGAGACTTAGTTTATCCAATGAGCTCCACGCTCTATCATGTCTAATGGCCTCCACCCCCTACCAATTAAATTCCTTCAGAATGTGACAGCCAATGTCAAGTAAAAATATCCTCATCCACACCCCATCCGACTTCAGCAATTCTCAATCCCAAATCCCTGGCACACACCTGCTGATCCTCAAACACCAATTTAGCTTTGTTCCCCACTCCATTAGTGGTTCCTCTTTTAGTCACTGCACCTCACCCTCTGGAATTCCTCCAACTTGCCACCTCCCTTTGAAAAGCTTCTTTAAAAACTTGTTAACTATGGCACCTTTGGTTCCCCCTTAACCACTTTGGTTTTCTCTTCTGTCCTGCTCTGCACTCAGTGTTCTACCACTCTGAAGCGCAAGACATTTATGTAAGGAGAGTTGTAGAAGTGCAAATTAGGTTACGATAATACAAGTGTTTGATTTGATAAATTTCTAGTACTGACTAACTGAGGGTTAAGTAAAAAATGATTTTATTGTTTGACAGCATGGTCAACTTCACTTTCTTACAATGACCAAACAGAACTGGTAAGTTTCAACGTCAGAGAAACACATCAAAGCAATTTCAAGTTGAATACTGAACTAGTTTTACACACGAGAGAGAAGGAAAATATATAAATTACTGTGAGCTACCAAGAGTCCATTAATACACATATTTGCTGGGTCTTGTGTTGGTGTTCTGGTTCAAGTCATCTTCTACTAGTGCAAGTCTCAGCACAAGATGCAGGTCTTACATTGGAGGTTCACAAACATTAACAGTAAGTTTTATTAGATTTTAAAAACATTCCTTAAATCAGCCTAGAATGTCAACTTCAACTCTGGCTACTCAACAAAATATATACAGACCATAGAACTTCCAGCACAAATTTCTACATTGAATTTTCAAGAAATAACACAGTATAGTATAAATAAAAAGCAAAGACCTGCAAATGGAGATCTGAAACAAATAGAAAATGCTGAAAACGCAGCATCCTTGGAGAGAAAACATCAGTTAATCTGTTGGGCAGAACCCTGAAAAAGGGCCCGTACCAAAAGGTTGACCATTCTTTTCTCTCCAGATGCTGACTGACCTATTGTGTTTACAGCATTTTCTGTGGGGTTTTTTAAATACTTATTACATACAGTGGCTATTTTGAAATCTCAATTTAATAAAAGTCAACTTTATTTTACAGCTTGTGCTAGTTGCAAGTTGCTAAATTGCAAGTCCAGTTTCTCACACAACTGCTGCCTCTTTAAACATCAACTGGAAGAATTTTCATTACTTGCAGCAATTATAAACTATTTTATACAAAACAGGCAATTTCCCCCCACTATTTACAACTGAGCAAAAGGGGATTAAAAGGACAATAATCTAATGGATGCATTCAGATGATATGAACTGCAAGAACAGAGCTCAAGTGGTTTATAGCTGAACTCAGATGATATTACAGACTTGAAATCATTTCACTGGATTGACTGCTTTTGGTATGCTATGAACTTAATCTATTGTTTTTAAGTATAGCATGTGGGGTAGCATTGCTGGTTAAAGAGGAGATTAATGCAATAGTTAGGAAAGACATTAGCTTGGATGATGTGGAATCTATATGGGTAGAGCTGCAGAACACCAAAGGGCAAAAAACGTTAGTGGGAGTTGTGTACAGACCTCCAAACAGTAGTAGTGATGTTGGGGAGGGCATCAAACAGGAAATTAGGAGTGCATGCAATAAAGGTGCAGCAGTTATAATGGGTGACTTTAATATGCACATAGATTGGGCTAGCCAAACTGGAAGCAATACGGTGGAGGAGGATTTCCTGGAGTGCATAAGGGATGGTTTTCTAGACCAATATGTCGAGGAACAAACTAGGGGGGAGGCCATCTTAGACTGGGTGTTGTGTAATGAGAGATGATTAATTAGCAATCTCATTGTGCGAGGCCCCTTGGGGAAGAGTGACCATAATATGGTGGAATTCTGCATTAGGATGGAGAATGAAACAGTTAATTCAGAGACCATGGTTCAGAACTTGAAGAAGGGTAACTTTGAAGGTGTGAGGCGTGAATTGGCTAAGATAGATTGGCGAATGATACTTAAGGGGTTGACTGTGGATGGGCAATGGCAGACATTTAGAGACCGCATGGATGAATTACAACAATTGTACATTCCTGTCTGGCGTAAAAATAAAAAAGGGAAGGTGGCTCAACCGTGGTTATCTAGGGAAATCAGGGATAGTATTAAAGCCAAAGAAGTGGCATACAAATTGGCCAGAAATAGCAGCGAACCTGGGGACTGGGAGAAATTTAGAACTCAGCAGAGGAGGACAAAGGGTTTGATTAGGGCAGGGAAAATGGAGTACGAGAAGAAGCTTGCAGGGAACAGTAAGGCGGATTGCAAAAGTTTCTATAGATATGTAAAGAGAAAAAGGTTAGTAAAGACAAACGTAGGTCCCCTGCAGTCAGAATCAAGGAAGTCATAATGGGGAACAAAGAAATGGCAGACCAATTGAACAAGTATTTTGGTTCAGTATTCACTAAGGAGGACACAAACAACCTTCCGGATATAAAAGGGGTCAGAGGGTCTAGTAAGGAGGAGGAACTGAGGGAAATCTTTATTAGTCGGGAAATTGTGTTGGGGAAATTGATAAATCCCCAGGGCCTGATGGACTGCATCCCAGAGTACTTAAGGAGGTGGCCTTGGAAATAGCAGATGCATTGACAGTCATTTTCCAACATTCCATTGACTCTCGAGTGGAGGGTAGCCAATGTAACCCCACTTTTTAAAAAAGGAGAGAGAAAGCAGGGAATAATAGACCGGTCAGCCTGACCTCAGTAGTGGGTAAAATGATGGAATCAATTATTAAGGATGTCATAGCAGCGCATTTGGAAAATGGTGACATGATAGGTCCAAGTCAGCATGGATTTGTGAAAAGGAAATCATGCTTGACAAATCTTCTGGAATTTTTTGAGGGTGTTTCCAGTAAAGTGGACAAAGGAGAACCAGTTGATGTGGTATATTTGGACTTTCAGAAGGCTTTCGACAAGGTCCCACACAGGAGATTAATGTGCAAAGTTAGAGCACATGGGATTGGGGGTAGTGTGCTGATGTGGATTGAGAACTGGTTGTCAGACAGGAAGCAAAGAGTAGGAGTAAATGGGGACTTTTCAGAATGGCAGGCAGTGACTAGTGGGGTACCGCAAGGTTCTGTGCTGGGACCCCAGCTGTTTACATTGTACATTAATGATTTAGATGAGGGGATTAAATGTAGTATCTCCAAATTTGCGGATGACACTAAGTTGGGTGGCAGTGTGAGCTGCGAGGAGGATGCTATGAGGCTGCAGAGTGACTTGGATAGGTTAGGTGAGTGGGCAAATGCGTGGCAGATGAAGTATAATGTGGATAAATGTGAAGTTATCCACTTTGGTGGTAAAAACAGAGAGACAGACTATTATCTGAATGGTGACAGATTAGGAAAAGGGGAGGTGCAACGAGACCTGGGTGTCATGGTACATCAGTCACTGAAGGTTGGCATGCAGGTACAGCAGGCGGTTAAGAAAGCAAATGGCATGTTGGCCTTCATAGTGAGGGGATTTGAGTACAGGGGCAGGGAGGTGTTGCTACAGTTGTACAGGGCCTTGGTGAGGCCACACCTGGAGTATTGTGTACAGTTTTGGTCTCCTAACTTGAGGAAGGACATTCTTGCTATTGAGGGAGTGCAGCGAAGATTCACCAGACTGATTCCCGGGATGGTGGGACTGACCTATCAAGAAAGACTGGATCAACTGGGCTTGTATTCACTGGAGTTCAGAAGAATGAGAGGGGACCTCATAGAAACGTTTAAAATTCTGACAGGTTTGGACAGGTTGGATGCAGGAAGAATGTTCCCAATGTTGGGGAAGTCCAGAACCAGGGGTCACAGTCTGTGGATAAGGGGTAAGCCATTTAGGACCGAGATGAGGAGAAACTTCTTCACACCCAGAGAGTGGTGAACCTGTGGAATTCTCTACCACAGAAAGTAGTTGAGGCCAATTCACTAAATATATTCAAAAGGGAGTTAGATGAAGTCCTTACTATTCGGGGGATCAAGGGGTATGGCGAGAAAGCAGGAAGGGGGTACTGAAGTTTCATGTTCAGCCATGAACTCATTGAATGGCGGTGCAGGCTAGAAGGGCTGAATGGCCTGCTCCTGCACCTATTTTCTATGTTTCAACAGTGGTTTTACCCAGTTTTGTTTTTGTTGTGCCCTTGTCTGGAATAACAGCGGCAGGAAATCATTGCAAGTTTATATAAATATTTGCGGTTCACAAAGAATTGGGGTTGACAAATGAATTTCAACAAAAATGTAAAATTATTCATGTAAATGTTAAAACAACTTACAGGAAGTTGAACTCCATGTGTCAAAACAGCAATCTGGTTCAGATTTTTTCGTAAAGGAACGTTAGCAACACTTCATCAATATATTTTATTCAGAAGTGTTATAGTCTGGAATTACCAGGTCCTCAGATTCTTCAAGTACTATGAAACTATTATAAAACAAAGTATTATGCCTGTAAAAGTAAATTCACACTATACACGAACCACCTATTTGCTATGAAACCCTAACTTTTTGCATGCGAGACTGGCACAATTTACTCAGTATATTACAATTTACAGACAACGATTTACAGGCAACAAAAACAATGAGAAATAAATTCAAAGTAACAAAACTGTTATTTAAATCAAGAATCCTCACTGTTTTAAAAATTTACCACTATTTGCTAGCAGTTTTCAAAAAGATTTTCATCAAAGTTAGGCAATTCCTCTTCATGACCTCCTATTAAAGAGTTAAGAGTTGAAGTGGACAATAAATCTACCAACATTTCATCCTTAATGGGATTCTCCAAAGCCGAAGCATGGATGTTAGTTACACTGATTGACTCAGCATGGTGTTGCACCTGTAAAGCTGAAATAGGTGAATTAGCAGCCCTTGGACGCATGCTACACCCATTACTCAGTTTACCATTTGCTATTCCACCATCTGTTGCCATTCCACAAAGCTTGAAGTCATCACCTTGTATACAACCAGATGTAGTTGCGAGAGCTGGAGTCAACAATTCTGCAAGTAATTCATCATGGCCTGGGCCACTACTCAATGAAGCACTAGAACTGGTTGTACAAACAGACTCATTGTCTTCAACACCGAGCTGACGCCAAAGTTCATTCAATACATCATCGTACATCATGCCTCCGTTATTATTTGCAAGTTTTAACTGTCCTCTAGGGCTAGAAGTACTAACATATTCAGTTGCAGATTCACCACATTGGTTAGTCTTCATTAGCTGGTCGAGTGATGCTAGTTGATCTTTTTTGTCTTTAAGTTTTTTGAGCAATTTGAGACGAAGCTGATGAGCTTTTGAGTCTACATTATGCTGTCCTGTTTTTATGACCGGGACAGAGCTCTGATCCTTCACATTAGAAGTCCCCGTCTCATACACTATGGGATGAGCATATTTTGATGAATTAGAAAGAAATGCTTTATTTAAAGTATGGACACCAGAAGACATTTTCTTTGGCAATAATACTTTGCAGTTTTCCTTCATATTACCAGAGTCTTGAGGCAAATGGTTGTTAATCTGTACGCAAGCAATGTTTGCAACATTCGGATTTTGAGAGACAGGTAGAATTTTGGTAGCCTTTTGTGCATGTTTTTTGGTTTTGAACCCATCAAAATGTTCCTTTATAGAGTGCTTTGAATCAGTCACTTTCAATAAAACACCCCCTCTATAAGCATTCTTAACTTCAGTCCGAGACACTGTTCTAGGTTCATTGCTCGTCAATGTTGAAAGGTGGCGGTTCAACAGGCTCTTTGACCAGCCTATAGCAAAGCTTTTGTTAGCTACTGGAGGCCGACAAGTATCAGCCAATGACCCATTTACGGCAGGTGTTTTCAAGATCCGAGATGGTGGGATTTCGATGCGACCTTTTTTTTGTGTTTTATTATTAGACTTTATAGGCAATTCTGGACCAACAGATGCAGTTTCCATTTCTTGTACATGACAGGCAGCTGTACTTGCCATTAACTTTGTCACAATGGAATCCTTTTTTAATGTTGCAGGCTTCACAGCAGCTAAATCAGTTACTTGTAATTGAGATGCTCTGGATGGGCATGAAGGTGCTTCAGACTCTAAAATGTGCTTTTGAGGCATATCAGGTTTTATGACAGTTGTCTGATCCATTTGTTGGCATTTGTCATTAGAATACTGTACTTCAGTACAAAGTTGCACATTATGGTCAACAGCCATCTGTGTCACAAAAGGTGAATTTTGTAAAGATAGCGTCATCTGCTGTCTCTGCAGATCACATTGTTGAGCATCTGGTATGGATTGAGTGCTGTCCATTGGGTTCCCCTCACTATCCACTTTAATCTCAACAAGATCCAGTGTTATCACTGCATCTTCTGCCAGATGCTCCAGTCCTGAAAGTAAGTTACTATTCGAGGTTCCTTGCTCATCATTTTCCTTTACACAGTTTACATTCGGTGTAGTCATCTCTGTAAATGTACTGAGCACTGGTTTCTCTGCTGGACTTAACTGAACAAGACTATTTAATGACGTTTCACAGAGCAGCTGCGATACAGAGGAAGTGGCATCATTCTTTAAGGTTGGAGCACTAAGACAAGTCGCAGATGATGAATCACTAGACAGAAGCATATCTTCGCTACAAGTTGTATTTTCAAGATCATTCTTTTCCCAGATGACAATGTGAACTTCATGTGCAGGAACTTTTAAAGTTGAACATTTGCAACAACTGGAACCTTCCAAATCATCACATTTAAGCCATGACCCTGCAAGACCAGATTTAAAAAACAAAAACTTAGAAGCACAGCTACCCAAGTCAGTTGAAAAATGATTGTTAGATAGCTACAAAATATTACATTATGTAACAAAATGCTAACACCGCCCTTTAAAAAAGCACATTAAATATGTTCGCTCAGAGTCACCATGACCTAAAACCATAGACAATTTGCATTTTGGGGTACTTTTTAAAAAAAAAACATATAAACCAGCTCACCACCTGGTATACTTGCTCCAAAAACTATTTTGAAGCTGCAGGTTGTCATCTGGACATCAAAAGTGTAGGAACTTTTGTAATTACATTTTTGTGATGTGTAATACAAGTGTAGACCCGTATTCTCTCCACACAAAAAAACTGCAATACTTGCATATATAAATAAAAAGCTTTTTCATACACATCAACAATTCTTTTGAAATTTTATAAATAGGAGCATAGAGTACAAGAATAAGGAACGAATGATAAATTTTAACAACATTAGCTACGCTAGAGTACTGTACTCTGTTTTGGGCATCCCATTATAGAAAGGAGATTAAAATGTCTGTGTACAGCATAGATTCACTAGGTGGATACCAGTGATGGGAAACTATATACACTGGGATTATTTCCACTGGAGCAAAGAAGGTGAGAGATTGAATAGATGTTTTTAGAAATAGGAAAATACTATTTCCTCTAGTTGGGGAGTGAGTGTTGAGGAATCATCAATTTAAAATTACTATCAAGAGATGAGAATACATTAGAGAAATTTCTTTATGCTCACAGCTGTTGGAGCATGGAATGCTTTGCCATAGGAAGGAGCTGAGGCAGAGATTACTTCATCTTTTATGGGATATGATAAATATTGGAAGAAGATGATACAGGACTATGATGCGCACCTGGATTAGAAACATAGAAAAATAGGTGCAGGAGTAGGCCATTTGGCCCTTCTAGCCTGCACCGCCATTCAATGAGTTCATGGCTGAACATGCAACTTCAGTACCCCCTTCCTGCTTTCTTGCCATACCCCTTGATCCCCCTAGTAGTAAGGACTTCATCTAACTCCCTTTTGAATATATTTAGTGAAATGGCCTCAACTATTTTCTGTGGTAGAGAATTCCACAGGTTCACCACTCTCTGGGTGAAGAAGTTTCTCCTCATCTCGGTCCTAAATGGCTTACCCCTTATCCTTAGACTGTGACCCCTGGTTCTGGACTTCCCCAACATTGGGAACATTCTTCCTGCATCAAACCGGTCAAAACCCGTCAGAATTTTAAACGTTTCTATGAGGTCCCCTCTCATTCTTCTGAACTCCAGTGAATACAAGCCCAGTTGATCCAGTCTTTCTTGATAGGTCAGTCCCACCATCCCAGGAATCAGTCTGGTGAACCTTCGCTGCACTCCCTCAATAGCAAGAATGTCCTTCCTCAAGTTAGGAGACCAAAACTGTACACAATACCCCAGGTGTGGCCTCACCAAGGCCCTGTACAACTGTAGCAACACCTCCCTGCCCCTGTACTCAAATCCCCTCGCTATGAAGGCCAACATGCCATTTGCTTTCTTAACCGGCTGCTGTACCTGCATGCCAACCTTCAATGACTGATGTACCATGACACCCAGGTCTCGTTGCACCTTTCCTTTTCCTAATCGGTCACCATTCAGATAATAGTCTATCTCTCTGTTTTTACCACCAAAGTGGATAACCTCACATTTATCCATATTATACTTCATCTGCCAAGCATTTGCCCACTCACCTAACCTATCCAAGTCACTCTGCAGCCTCATAGCATCCTCCTCGCAGCTCACACTGCCACCCAACTTAGTGTCATCCGCAAATTTGGAGATACTACATTTAATCCCCTCTATTAAATCATTAATGTACAATGTAAACAGCTGAGGCCCCAGGACAGAACCTTGCGGTACCCCACTAGTCACTGCCTGCCATTCTGAAAAGTACCCATTTACTCCTACTCTTTGCTTCCTGTCTGTCTGACAACCAGTTCTCAATCCACGTCAGCACACTACCCCCAATCCCATGTGCTTTAACTTTGCACATTAATCTCCTGTGTGGGACCTTGTCGAAAGCCTTCTGAAAGTCCAAATATACCACATCAACTGGTTCTCCCTTGTCCACTCTACTGGAAACATCCTCAAACAATTCCACAAATCCATGCTGACTTGGACCTATCATGTCACCTCTTTCCAAATGCGCTGCTATGACATCCTTAATAATTGATTCCATCATTTTACCCACTACTGAGGTCAGGCTGACCGGTCTATAATTCCCTGTTTTCTCTCTTCCCTCCTTTTTTAAAAAGTGGGTTTACATTGGCTACCCTCCACTCGATAGGAACTAATCCAGAGTCTATGGAATGTTGGAAAATGACTGTCAATACATCCGCTATTTCCAAGGCCACCTCCTTAAGTACTCTGGGATGCAGTCCATCAGGCCCTGGGGATTTATCGGCCTTCAATCCCATCAATTTCCCCAACACAATTTCCCGACTAATAAGGATTTCCCTCAGTTCCTCCTCCTTACTAGACCCTCTGACCCCTTTTATATCCGGAAGGTTGTTTGTGTCCTCCTTGGTGAATAATGAACCAAAATACTTGTTCAATTGGTCTGCCATTTCTTTGTTCCCCGTTATGACTTCCCCTGATTCTGACTGCAGGGGACCTACGTTTGTCTTTACTAACCTTTTTCTCTTTACATATCTATGGAAACTTTTGCAATCCGTCTTAATGTTCCCTGCACGCTTCTTCTCGTACTCCATTTTCCCTGCCCTAATCAAACCCTTTGTCCTCCTCTGCTGAGTTCTAAATTTCTCCCAGTCCCCAGGTTCGCTGCTATTTCTGGCCAATTTGTATGCCGCTTCCTTGGCTTTAATACTATCCCTGATTTCCCTCGATAGCCACGGTTGAGCCACCTTCCCTTTTTTATTTTTACGCCAGACAGGAATGTACAATTGTTGTATTTCATCCATGCGGTCTCTAAATGTCTGCCATTGCCCATCCACAATCAACCCCTTAAGTATCATTCGCCAATCTATCCTAGCCAATTCACGCCTCATACCTTCAAAGTTACCCTTCTTTAAGTTCTGGACCATGGTCTCTGAATTAACTGTTTCATTCTCCATCCTAATGCAGAATTCCACCATATTATGGTACTCTTCCCCAAGGGGCCTCGCACAACGAGATTGCTCATTAATCCTCTCTCATTACACAACACCCAATCTAAGATGGCCTCCCCCCTAGTTGGTTCCTCGACATATTGGTCTAGAAAACCATCCCTTATGCACTCCAGGAAATCCTCCTCCACCGTATTGCTTCCAGTTTGGTTAGCCCAATCTATGTGCATATTAAAGTCACCCATTATAACTGCTGCACCTTTATTGCATGCATCCCTAATTTCCTGTTTGATGCCCTCCCCAACATTACTACTACTGTTTGGAGGTCTGTACACAACTCCCACTAACGTTTTTTGCCCTTTGGTGTTCTGCAGTTCTATCCATATAGATTCCACATCATCCAAGCTAATGTCCTTCCTAACTATTGCATTAATCTCCTCTTTAACCAGCAATGCTACCCCACCTCCTTTTCCTTTTATTCTATCCTTCCTGAATGTTGAATACCCCTGGATGTTGAGTTCCCAGCCCTGATCATCCTGGAGCCACGTCTCCGTAATCCCGATCACATCATATTTGTTAACATCTATTTGCACAGTTAATTCATCCACCTTATTACGGATACTCCTTGCATTAAGACACAAAGCCTTCAGACTTGTTTTTTTAACACCGTTTGTCCTTTTAGAATTTTGCTGTACAGTGGCCCTTTTTGTTCTTTGCCTTGGGTTTCTCTGCCCTCCACTTTTCCTCATCTCCTTTCTGTCTTTTGCTTTTGTCTCCTTTTTGTTTCCCTCTGTCTCCCTGCATTGGTTCCCATCCCCCTGCCATATTAGTTTATGGCTAATGTTCCAGCAAACATATAGCAGAGACACAATGGTCTCCTTCTGTGCTCCAAACTTCTATTTCAATCTTTAAATCAATCACCCAGTTATAGTGATGGACATAATCTCAGTATGGAACTCGTTTGACTATTGTGTCATCTCTGAAAGATAACCCAAATGGAATGGCTAGCCTCAACTTGTTTTCTGTCATGTTTCAAGGCTGTTTTTGTCATTTTCATATATACATAGACACATATCTGAAGCAGTTTAAAAATCGAACTAAAACACAGCTTTGTGACAATAAAATGAATGCATAAAATTTCTAATTTATTCCCCCTATAATTGATTTGTGTGTTAAAGGCATACAGATACTCTTTCTTCCATATAGAATCATGTAATCTTCCAGCACAGGAGACCATTCAGCCCATCTCTCTTTTGCCAGCTCTTTGAAAGAGCTGGCCAATTTAGTCCCATGCCCCATCTTTTTCCCCATAACCCTGCAAATTAGTCCTCTTCAAATACATGTCCAATTGCCATTTGAAAGTTCCTATGAAATCTGATTCCACCATCCTGTCAGGTAGTACGTTCCCGATCTTAACAACCCTCTGCAAAGAAATTTCTCCTCATTTGCTCTCTTTTTGAAATCTATGACATCTAATTACTGACTCACTTTCCAGAGGAAATAGTTTCTCCCTACTTGCTCTATCAAACCCCCTCATAATTTTGAATACGTCTATTAGGTCTCGCTTCTTAACTTTCTTTGTTCCAATCTCTCCACATAACTGAACTCCCTCATCCCTGGTATCACCTGGTAAACCTCCTATGTACCCTCTCCAAGGTCTGGATATCCTTCCGAAAATGTGGTGCCCAGAATTGTACACAGTACTCCAGCTGAGGCTAAAACAGAGATTTATAACGGTTCAGCATGACCTCCTTGCTTTTGTACTCAATGCCCCTATTTACAAAGCCATATCCCATACACATTCTTAACCACCTTCTCAACTTGCCCTGCCACTTTCAAAGGTTTGTGAATCTGCACCCCCAGGTCCCTGCAACCCCTCCTCAAAATAGTACTATTTAGATTATACTGCTTCTCCATGTTCTTTCTCCCAAAGTGCATCACTTCACAATTATCCACATTAAATTACATCTGCCATGTGTCTGTCCATTTCACCAGTCTGCCTATGTCCTCCTGAAACCTACTACTATTCTGCTCGCTATTTACTACATTGTCAAGTTTTATATTGTTCTCAAACTTTGAAATTGCACTCCCTATACCAAAGTCCAGGTCATTTGTATATACACCAAGAAAAGCAATAGTCCCAATACGAACTCCTGGGGGACCCCACTCCACACTTTAACAGTTAGTAAAACAACAGTCTATCCCTTAGCCAATTTCATACCCAAGTTACCACCATCCCTTCAATATCATGTGTTTCTATGTTCCGAATAAGTCTGTTTTGAGGAACTTTATCAAATGCCTTTTGAATGTCCACTATATACATCTACTGCACTACCTTCATCAACCCTCACTGTTATTTCAAAGAACTCAAATCAGGCGAGTCAGACACAATTTGCCTTCAACAAATCCATGCTCGTTGTCCCTCACTGATCCATGCTTCTCCAAGTGAGAATTAATTTTGTCCCGGAGTAATGCCAACCTATTTAGTACCTCCTTTATGTATTTTTAATTCTATCCAATATCTCTACTCTCCACCCACAACTCCAGCGTTAACTTCATCCCCTCCTCTACTCCGTTAACTTCATCCTCTCTTGTGTGATTGCCAGGAGACAGAAAAACAATATTGTACTGGGTACGAAAGGGCAAGTTACAGATTTCCCATTATACATGAAAAAAGTATTAATTTGTTGCCCAAGCCTAGTTTAATGCAGCTAGTTAAGACACAACCATGTTGGTGTGGGACTGGAGTCACATTGACCAGACCGGGTGAGGACAGCAGATTTAATTCCCTAAAAGGACATAACTTGGTGCAGGAATGTACAATACTTAGGTCAGTAAAGCACATCGTAAGAAATAAAATGTTTACAGGGAACCTGGACCAGATAGAAGAACTCTAAAGGAAATAAATAAAACTTTGGTCAATATCTTTTTTGGGGAGCTCCATACACAGGACTTTCCCAAGATAGTATTGCTGCCTGGAAGCTTATGTTTGAACTACTGCATTCAAGGAATAGAGTTAACAAAGAAACTAAAGAAAAGGCCAGTCATTAAGCTGGTTACTTTATGGGAGCAATAACAAGTCCAGTTTTCCAGCCAGTCAACATCTAGATTCTGTATTCTTGAATGCAACCAGGTTAATCTTTGATATACAAGAATGCATTCAAATCGAGGATGCTTACTACAAACAAGTAGAGCTCTTCAGCACAAATTTCTCCCTTAATTTCACCACTGGCTAACTCAATGTGAGCACAAACAAAAATGGAAAAGTTAGAAGCTACAGCAGTACAATTTACTGTTACATTTAATTTCCCCATTTCATAATTGCATTTTTGAAGAATGATCATCAAGGTCTTTTCAACCGATTCCGAGATGACTATCGTTCTCGACCACCGGACGTCTCAAAGCACTTTACAGCCAATGAAGTACCTTTGGAGTGTAGTCACTGTTGTAATGTGGGAAACGCGGCAGTCAACTTGCACACAGCAAACTCCCACAAACTGCAATATAATAATGATAATGTGTTTTTTTGTGTTATGTTGACGGCCAGGACACCCCAGCTTTTCTTCGAGAGCAGACGGGGCCTAGCTTTATGCGCTCAAGTTCCTGGAGTGGGACTTGAACCCACAACCTTCTGTCTCAGAGGTAAGTGTGCTACCCACTGAGCCACAGCTGACACTGCCTTTATTAGTCTAGTGGGAATTGAAATCCAATGCTGCAAGTTTAATCTGGTGGTGCAAATCAGTCAGTAAAAGTGGTTTGTAGAGAAAAAATGAAAGCAAATTGTTAGGTGGATCTCCTGGGCACTTTTTAAAATGTTGAGAGCAGTGATTCTCCCCAAATTATTTAATTTGTAACTGCTGGGAGGGAGCTCTATGCATTATCATGCATGTGTACAACTCTCTTCTGGGCAGGATAGTTGGGAGGCTCCAAGCAATGTAAACATGGTTCTACCCAGCTGGAACCCAAACTGCAGGTACTGGTCTCCTGGACCAGTAGCTGCAGTATGAATAACCCCTTAGTGTTTTGTGTTCTTGGTATATTGCAAATAAAATCTGCTTGCCAATCTGATCATTTGAAGCACCAACAGAAAATCAATGCAACCACCACTAGTACTCTCAGGGAATAAAATGTTATTCAAAATCCAGAAGCAAAGCAATACATACCATCAGAATTCCGAATCCATGTGACAAAGTGCTTCATACTTTGTAAATACTGAAATATGGTGCAGATTCCATACGAGTTGCCTTGAAAATCAAATCTGTAAGTATCCAAGTCTGTGTGCGGTAGACCATCCACAAAATGTAGCATGTATATTGATGATATACTAGGAGAAACAGAAATGATAAAAGTTCCAGAAACTTAATTGCAAATCGCAATTCAATGTAGACACAAAGATTTATAAACAGTGTACCTACCGATCCAAAAGCATTTTCCGTTTTTGATCTTTATCTTGACATTTATTGCAGGGTGATTTATGAACAGCATTCAGTGGGTGCCAATCCAAAACGACTTTTGTAAATGTAGGTAAGGTTTTCGTACACCTATAAAAAGAAAATCTACCATAAATACCACACGCACAAGTTTCATTTCAGTAAAAAAATGTCTGCTCTACATTTGTGTCCATGACTAACCTAAAAAGGGAGTGCACACTGCATACTTAGAGAAATTTTATAGCAAAATAAATTATCTACCTGTTAGGGTCGTCGTTGTTTGACATGATGCCTCCCTCACACTTTACCTGGTTTAAATCAAGTTGAATTTAATGTTCTAAGGGGCGGGGGGAGGGGGAAAAAAGAGAGAAACATGTTGTACAAAATTGAACATAGTACTCCAGATGGGATCTGACCAGTCCTCTGCATATATGAAGCATCACTTCCTCATCTTGGTATTAAAGACCCCTTGAGATAAAGACAACATTCCATTAGCCTTTTTGATTACTTTTTGTACCGGTGCACTAACTTTTATAGTGATTTTTGCACCTGGACACCTAAATCACTTTTCTCCTCCACAAATACTCTCTCGCAGCATCAAGAAAATATTCTAAATTGTTTATCTTGCATCCAGATTGAACTCCACCTGCCACAGTTTTGTCCACTGACTTAAATTGGTCCACGTCCCTTTATAACTTCCTGCTCCCATCTACACAATCCACTGTGTCTCTTAACTTCGTGGCATCTGCAAACCTAGATATACAGCTCTCTTGCCCTTCATGCAAATCATTGAAATATATGGTGAAAGGCTGCAGCCCTAGTACAAATCCCAGGGAAACACCTCTTGTCACATCCCGCTAATCAGAGTCCATTTCCTTTATCTCTACTCTGTCTCCTACCTCCCAACCAATTTCCAACCCATGTCAGTTGGCTTGTGGTCAAGTTCAGAATATGACTATCGAATTGATGTGCAGTGGTGCACAAGTTGGGAGGGGTATGCCGTAGCCATCTTGGCCAGTACTCCAATTGATTTTGCTCCTGTCTGTGCCAGAGGTCGAAAAACAGAATGGATCAATAAGAAAAAAGTTACAAATTTGAGCATTAAGAAACATGGATTGACCAAAAATGGCAAATAATTACAGTTTTTAATTTTATTAGAACACTAACAAAACATTGAAAAGGAACTGTATAAATTGTTTTAAGCAACATAAAGATCACCGAGATGTTCAAGATATCACAATGTTCTATTGTAAGCAGAAAATGCGAGGAGAAGTTGCTTTCCAGGACATGAAAGAACAAGCTGCCACTCTGACACATGCAAAGGGCTTGTGTACAATGAAAGAGCCGGTGGGTCAGTGCACAAAGAAGTCAAACCTTGGAGACATCTTCCACATTGTTTCTCCAAAATGTTGCACCTAGCCTGGTTTAACTCCAGGGGAGGAAACCAAATGAAGAAAAATTAAAGCATTTTAAGTTAGTACATAAATAATTTATGTAGTTTTGTCCAATAGATTAACTTAACAGGATTGACGCAGCAGAAATATTTGATGGGAATAGATCATCGTTCAAGACTTACCTAGTTTTATTCATGCAATAATTGTTTGGTAATCTTACGGAAATCCAGAATGTACACAAACTGCAACACCAGATTTTGTTCCTTCATGGTTTGCCATTAATGAAGGATAAAACTGAATTAAACTTTTACCATGTCACAATGGAGCAGTTGGGGGTACGGTAGCATAGTGGTTATGTTACTAGTCTAGTAATCCATAGACCTGGACTAATGATCCGGGGACGCAAGTTCAAATCCCACCACAGCAGCTGGGGAATTTAAATTCAATTAATTAAATAAAAATCTGGAGTAAAAAACTAGCATCAATAATGGTGACCATGAAACTACCGGATTGTTGTAAAATCCCATCTGGTTCACTAATGTCCTTTAGGGAAGGAAATCTGCCGTGCTTACCCGATCTGGCCTATATTTGACTTCAGATCCACAGCAATGTGGTTGACTCTTAACTGCCTTCTGAGTGGCTTGCTAGGCCATTTCAGTTGTATTCAAGAAGATGACTAACCACCACCTTCTCAAGGATAATTAGGGATGGGTAATAAATGCTGGCCTTGCTGGCAAGGCCCGCATCATATGAATGAATATAAAAGATAAAACATTTCATACTTTTTTTTTTAAATTTCCCATATCTGTTTTAATATAATTTTTTTCCAAGAATAAAGATTTGGGAAAACAGTGAAAATGAAGTATGTTCGCAGAACAGGAAAATATGTGAGTTCTGACGAACGGTCATCAACCTGAAATTTTAACTCTGTTTCTCTCCACAGATGCTACCTGACCTGCTGAGTATTTCTTGCATTTCTGTTTTTATTTCAGGAAAATAAGTGCTGGTTGTGTGCTAATTTGTTATCTATACTGTAATAATTTGTGATGTGGAGTAATCTGACATTTGCTGGCAATATAGAAGTTAATTTTTAATTCAAAAAATATACTTGCCTCTCATTATATTTGTAGCCACACTTCATACATTCAAAGCTCCAAATATATGACTGCATGAACAACTCCTCAATGTATGGATCCTGCCTTAGCAGAAGTGGAAAAGCAAAGACTGGGCTATCAGGTACTCCTGAGAGAGAGAAAAATGCATTAAAACATTATGGTAAATACTATTTCTCACATGCTCCATTTAATTATAGTGGTCAGATAATGTATACTACAGTTTGAATGACAGTCAGCAATATTTTTTGGGTGGCACTGGAAGAGGGTTTCACAGTACAGCCCATCACCAAGAGGAGAGAGAGATAGTGCAAACCCATCACCCAGTCATTGCAGACTGCCCTTGCACACATTCCAGCATCTGGTTAGACGTGCAGTGTTTGAGGTCCAGTACAGCAGCTGGGAGTTAAAAGAGCGCAAAAGCCGGAGCAGACCAGCAGCTGGGTGATAAAAGAGCGCGAGAGCCAGAGCCGAGAGCAGCTCGAACGGACCCGTGAAGGCAAAAAAAAAATCAAAGTGTGATGTCAGGAAAGCAGGAAGTGATTGGATGGTGAGTATTTCGTTCTTTTCTCTAAACTTGGGCATCGGTTTAAATTAAGAGCCGGGATTACTGATTAAAAACTATACACAAATAATTGAAATTTCAAAACATGAAACCCTAATTAATTAAAATACATTAGAGATGGCAAGGCAGGCGATGTGTTGCAGCTGTAGCATGTGGGAGCTGGTGTACACCAGTGCCCATGGCGACCACATCTGCAGTAAGTGTTGGCTGCTCAAGGAACTTCGGCTCATCGACTCTGAGCCAAAGTTCGAGCTTCAGACACGATGATAAATCAGGAAGGGGGAAGAGTTACCTGGACGCTGTGTTCCAAGAGGCGCACACCTTAGGTTAAATAATTAAAATTTGGTCCATGGTCAAGGACAGGAGGGTATGACTACAAGTGAGGCAGGTATGAGGATCCAGAATGTAGCATTGGAGGAGCCTTAGCCCTTGCACTTGTCCAACAGGTACAAGGTTCTTACTCCGTGTGGTTGAGAGCAGGGACGATGAACAAACTGACCACGGCACTGTGGTACAGGGGGCCATTCAAGTTGGGGGAGAGTAAAAAGAAATGTGGTAGTTGTAGGGGACAGTATAGTTCGGGGGATAGATACTGTTCTCTGCAGCCGAGAGCATGAGTCCCGAAGGATGTGTTGTCTGCCCTGTGCCAGGGTCAAGGACATCTCCTCTGGGCTGGAGAGGATCTTGGAGCGGAAGGGGAAAGATCTATTTGTCATGGTCCATGTAGGTACCAACGACATAGGTAGGACAAAGAAAGAGGTTTTGCTGAGGGAGTATGAGTAGCTAGGGGCTAAATTAAAAAGCAGAACCACAAAAGATAATCTTTGGATGACTATCCTTCCGAAATGTTAAATACCTCTGAATATTCATATTTTCAGAGAGTAAATAAGATGACAGAGATGATTCGTGGGGGAGAAATGGGTTTCGATTCCTGGGGCACCAGTACTGGGATAAGAGGGAGCTGTTCCGTTGGGACGGGCTTCACTTAAACCATGCTGGGACCAGTGTCCTGGCAAATCAAATAACTAGGGCTGTAGATAGAGCTTTAAACTAAATAGTGGGGGTGGGTGGGTGGGTGGGTAGGGATCAGAGGAGCGGAAATTTCAAAAGTCAAAGAGAAAGGAGAAGGTGCAGGGTAGCAATTAGGGTAATGATAACCTGAGTGTGACAGGAAGGGACAGAGCGTACAAACATATGAGTGCATCAGAAAGTGGCGCCAGAGTAGGGAAAAATGGTAAAAAGACAAAATTAAAAGCTCTTTATCTGAATGCATGCAGCATTTGTAACAAGATAGATGAGTTGACGGCACAAATAGAAATAAATGGGTATAATCTGATAGCCATTACAAAGACATGGTTGCAAGGTGACCAAGACTGGGAACTGAATATTCAGAGGTATTTGACATTTCAGAAGGATAGGCAGAAAGGAAGTGGTGGGGTAGCTCTGTTAATAAAGGATAGATCAGAGCAGTAGTGAGAAATAATATTGGCTCAGAAGATCAAGATGTAGAATCAGTTTGGGTGGAGATAAGAAATAATAAGGGAAAGTCACTGGAGTAGTCTATAGGCCCTCTAACAGTAGCTACACTGCAGGACAGAGTATAAATAAATAATGGAGGCTTGTAAGAAAGGTACAGCAGTAATCATGGGCGATTTTAATCTTCATATTGATTGGACAAATCAAATTGGCAAAGGTAGCCTTGAGGAAGAGTTCATAGAGTGTATTCAGGATGGTTTCTTAGAATACGTTGTGGAACCAATCAGGGAGCAGACCATTTTAGATCTGGTAATGAGGCTGGATTAATGAATGATCTCATAGTAAAGAATCCTCTTGAGAAGAGTGATCATAGCATGGTAGAATTTCAAATTCAGTTTGAGGGCAAGAAAGCTAGCCGTCAAACTGGTGTCCTGAACTTAAATAAAGTCAATAACAAAGGTATGAAGGCAGAGTTGGCTAAAGTGGACTGGGGAAATAGATTAAAGGGTAAGACAATAGAAAAGCAGTGGCAAACATTTAAGGAGATATTTCATTACTCTCAGCAAAGATATAGTCCATTGACAAAGAAAGACTATAAGAACCACCCGTGGCTAACTAAGGCCCCTATTTTCCACGCTGGATTTTTGGTGCCCGCATGTGTTAATGTATGATTCTTGTGTACGTTTGCGCCAGAAAAAGAGAGAAAAAAAGATCTCTGGGCATGCACGAAAAGATGAAATTGCCAGGGCAACCAGAGACGCTGAAGCCCGCTCCCCCGAAAGGACTGCTACCCGAAAGGGCCACAAAGGACCTCTGCCCCCGCCCCCACCCCCCTAGCTGGACCCGCTGCTACCGCTCCCTGCCCCCTCCCCCCCCCGGCTGGATCTGCTGCCACCGCTCTCTCCTCCCTCCCCCGGCTGGACCCGCTGCAATCCCTGGTCGAAAGGACTGCCCTCCCCCAGCTGGACCTGCTGCAATCCCCAGCGGAATGGCCCTCCTGCTCCCAAACTTCAACTCGCAGGGAGAGCGGGACTGAGTGGGGGGCCATTTGGCCTGGGATTGTAGTGGGTCCAGTTGGGGGAGAGCATTCCTTTCGACCTGGGATTGCAGCCAGTGGGGGGTTGGGGGAGTAGTCCTTTCAACCCGGGATTGCAGCTAGTGCAGCCGGTGGTGGGGGGGGGGGGGGGGGGGGGGGGGAGGGAAAGAGGGAAGCAGTCCTTTCAGCCCGGGATTGCAGCGGGTCCTTCTTGGGGCCGGGGGGCAGTCTTTTCAGCCCAGAAATCATCTTCCCTTGCTCCAAAAAAAGAGTTCCCTGTGAAAAAAAAAGTATTTTATGGTGTATTCTTATTGCCTTGCTCCTGTCCTCTTGTGTGCTGAGACGATTCCTTAAGTTAACATGTGGAGTTTGGTTTGTTTTGTTCTTATCTTTTGCAGGGTTTTGGGCAGTGTGCGCCACGCTGAAAAATATCATGGACGGCTAATATCAATTAAGTCCACAAAAACGGCACCCAATCCAGTTTTGACTCGTGTCTGCGGCAAAATTTTTTAAACTGGCCACATGGTCGGCGCCGGCGTCCAAACTTTGACGAAAGTTGGAAAGTGAGTATTTCACACCAACACACGTTTGGACGGCAAAAATCTGCGCACAATTGTGATGAAAATAGGGGCCTAAGGAAGTAAAGGATGGTATCAAATTGAAAATAAAGGTATACAATGTTACGAACAATAGTGGAAGGCCAAAGGATTGGGAAATTTTTAGGAACCAGCAATGGATGACTAAAAAAATGTAGAGAAGATAGTTTATGAGAGTAAAGTAGCAAGAAATATAAAAACAGATAGCAAGAGAGCTTCTACAGGTATATAAAAAGGAAGTGAGTAGCTAAAGTAAACGTTGGTCCCTTAGAGAATGAGACTGGGGAATTAATAATGGGGAACAGGGAAATGGCAGAGACTTTGAACAAATATCTTGGGAAAGCGAGTTGTGAGGAGGAAGCAAAGAATCTGCAATGGGATATAGATAAGCTAAGTGATTGGGCAAAAATTTGGTAGATGGAGTATAATGTCAGAAAATGTGAGGTTATGGCACTTTGGTAGGAAAAATAAAAAAGCAAATTATTTAAATGGGGAGAGATTACAAAATGATGTGGTACAGAGGGATCTGGGGGTCCTTGTACATGAAACACAAAATGTTAGCATGCAGGTACAGCAAGTAGTTAGGAAGGCAAATGAAATGTTGGCCTTCATTGCAATGGGAATGATGTATAAAGGTAAGGAAGTCTTGCTGCAACTGTCCACACCTGGAGTACTGCGTTCAGTTTTGGCAGTTCAGGGAAGCTTCACGAGATTGATTCCTGAGATGAAGGGGATGTCTTATGAAGAAAGGTTGAGCAGGTTGGGCCTATATTCATTGGAGTTTAGAAAACTGAGAGGTGATGTTATTGAAACATACAAGCTTCTGAGAGGGATTGACAGGGTAGATGCAGAGAAGATGTTTTCCCTCGTGGGGGAATCTAGAACTAGGGGGCATAGTTTCAGAATAAGGGGTCGCCCATTTAAAACAGAGATGAGGAGGAATTTCTTCTCTGAGGGTTGTGAATCTTTGGAATCCTCCGCCTCAGAGAGCTGTGGAGACTGGGTCATTGAATATATTTAAGCTGGAGATAGACAGATTTTTGAACGTTAAGGGAATCAAGGGTTATGGGGAGCAGGCAGAGAAGTGAAGTTGAGGCCAAGATCAGATCAGCCAGGATCTTAATGAATGGCGGAGCAGGCTCGAGGGGCCAAATGGTCTACTCCTGCTCCTATTTCTTATGTGCAAGTCGCCTGATTGAGACAATAGCAACTACACAATTTAATTTCCCAGCATTTATACCAGGCACGATGGTGTTAACCCGATTTGACCGCTATATACGATGGTTGCTAAAAACAAAAAGGTAATCAATATATTTTTTAAAACACAAGAAATCTCACTTAAGCAACTTGCTCTCCCAATTATTAGCAATTGTATCCAGAATCTCATTATTTGCACTTTTAACAAGGTATGAACAGCTGATTGAAACAGAAACTGCTTGAAGACCCGACTTCGGCTGAAATCAGCACAGCTGTTTAATAAGTACAGGGTTAAGAACTTATCGAACTGCTCAAAATAGTTGCCGTGTTTAATACATTACAAGCAGCACATTGACACATTTGGTAATGGCAAATAGTTAGTGCTTTTTGCCCGATGGAGGGGGCTGCCAGTGCTAAGCGGGACTGTAATTAGATGTGAGGCTCTTTCGGATGTGATAAGTTGCTATATAAATGCAAGTTCCTTTTCTAGTTCTGCAATAGAAAAGAAAATTGGGTGAGGGAACTGAGAAAATTTCCCATTCCTAGGATTGCTAAAATAACTGGAGCAAGAAGAAATGGTCATTTTGAAATTCTCATTCTTTCTGTCATGTCTAGAAACACAGATATCTACTGTGCAGAAGGAGGCCATTTCGCTCCATTGTGTCCGTGCTGGCCGACAAAGAGCCACACGGCCTTCGGTCAGCAGCCCTAAAGGTTACATATAAACCTATGAACAATGAAGGAAAGGTAAAGAGCATCCGGCTCAACCAGTCCGCCCCACACAACTGCGACACTCCCTGCAACATTCTACACTCCACCTCAACCGGAGCCATGCGATCTCCTGGGAGAGGCAAAAAAAGATTAAAAACTCAGACCAATTGGGGAACAAAATCTAGGAAAATTCCTCCTCAGACCCATCCAGGCGATCGAAACTAGTCCAGACCACCCTGGCCGTATTTGATTCCTTGCAGTAATTACCATTGTATCTGCGCCAGCCAAGAGGTTATCCAGTCTAATCCCACTTACCAGCTCTAGGTCCGTAACCCTGCAGGTTACGGCACTTCAAGTGCCCATCAAAGCACCTTTTAAATGTGGTGAGGGTTTCTGCATCCACCATTCTTCCAGGCAGTGAGTTCCAGACCCTCACAACCCTCTGCGTTCCCCCTCAAAACCTTCCACCAACCACTTTAAAACTATGCCCCCTCGTAATTGACCCCTCCATCAAGGGAAATAGGCCCTTGCTATCCACTATATTCAGGCTCCTCAAAATGTTATACAACTCAATGAGGTCTCCTCTCAGCCTCCTCTGTTCCAATGAGAACAAAACCAGCCTATCCAATCTGTCCTCATAGCCTCCAATCCAGGCAGCATTCTAGTAAATCGCCTCACCCTCTCGAGTGCAATCACGTCCTTCCTAGAATACGGTGACCAGAACTGCACGCAGTATTCCAGCTGTGGCCTAACCAGAGTATTATACAATTTAAGCATAACCTCCCTGCTCTTATATTCTATGTATCGGCCAATAAAGGCAAGCATTCCGTATGCCTTCTGAAGCACCTTGCCTGCTACTTTCAGGGATCTGTGGACAAGCACTCCAAAGTCCCTTTGTTCATCTACACTATTAAGTGGTCTACCGTTTAATGTGTATACCCTTTCCATATTAACCCTCCCCAAGTGCATTACCTCACTTCTCCGAATTAAATTCCATTTCCACTGTTCTGCCCACCTGACCAGTAGATTGATATCCTCCTGCAGCCCATGACATTCCTCTTCATTATCAACCACACAGCCAATTTTAGTGCAATCTGCAAACTTCTTAATCATACTCCCTATATTCAAATCTAGATCATTGATATATACCACAAAAAGCAAGGGTCCCTGTACTGAGCCCAGGGAACCACACTGGGAACATCCTTCCAGTCACAAAAACATCCGTCAACTATTACCCTTTGCTTCCTACCTCTAAGCCAATTTTGGATCCAACTTGCCACTTTGCCCTGGATCCTCTGGGCTTTAATCTTCGTGACCAGTCTACCATGTGGGAACTTAAAAGCTTTGCTAAAGTCCATATACACTACATCGTATGCACTACCCTCATTGACCTTCCTAGTTACCTCCTCAAAAAATTCAATCAGGTTAGGCAAACACGATCTTCCCTTTATAAATCTGTGCTGGTTGTTCCTAATTAATCCTTGCCTTTCTAAATGTAGATTGATTCTGTCTTTCAGTATTTTTTCAAATAATTTTCTCACCAGAGGTTAGGCCGACAGGCCTGTAATTACTCAGCCTATCCCGTTCTCCTTTCTTAAACAAGGGTACCACATTAGCAGTCCTCTAGCACCATGACTAAATCCAAAGAGGACTGGAAAATCATGGTCAAGGCCTCGGCTATTCCCTCTTTTACTTCGCTCAACACCTTGGGATGCATTTCATCCGAGCCTGAAGACTTATCTACTTTCAAAGCTGCTAAAGCTGCTAAACCCCCTAATACCTCCTCTCACTATGTTTATTTCATCCAGAATTTCACACGCCTCCTCAATAGCACTATCTGCATTGCCCCTTTCCTTTGTGAAAACAGATGCAAAGTATTCGTTAAAAACCATACCAACATCTTCCGGCTCCACACAAAGATTACCCTCATGGTCTCGAATAGGCCCTACCCTTTCTTAAGTTATCCTCTTGCTCTTAATGGCCCCAAGTTTCGCCATGATTTGCTCCTGATTTTTAGGAGCAACTGGTGTAGAACGGAGTATCTTAGAAATCGGAATTCTCGCCATTTAGTTTGCTCCAGTTCTAGTCAGTTAGAACAGTTTCACTTTGGAACAGAATTTTTTTTTGGGGGGGGGGGTTTAAAGGGAAGTTTACAAACATTAAACACTTCAGTTTTACAAATAAAGAGCCATCATCAATAATAAATGATAAAAACATCAATAAATCAACCAACAAAATCAAAAAAAATTAAGAAGAAATAATTTAAAAAAAATCAATAAATAAAACATTTTCTACTTACCGACTGCAGCACCGGGAGCCATCCAACAGCGTGCTGGGATGCCCCCCACCGTGTGTCTCTGTCAGTGTCTCTATCTCTCTGTCTGTCTGTGTGTGTCTCTCATTGTCAGTATCTGTGTTTCTGACAGCGAGGGGAGGGGGAGGAGGGGGGTAGAGGGAGCGAGGGGGAGAGCAGAGGGAGGGGGAGGAGGAGGAGCGAGGAGAAGGGGGAGGGGGAGGGGAGGAGGAGGAGCGAGGAGAAGGGGGAGGGGGAGGAGAAGGGGGAGGGGGAGGAGAAGGGGGAGGGGGAGGAGAAGGGGGAGGGGGAGGAGAAGGGGGAGGGGGAGGAGAAGGGGGAGGAGAAGGGGGAGGGGGAGGAGAAGGGGGAGGGGGAGGAGAAGGGGGAGGGGGAGGAGAAGGGGGAGGGGGAGGAGAAGGGGGAGGGGGAGGAGAAGGGGGAGGAGAAGGGGGAGGGGGAGGAGAAGGGGGAGGGGGAGGAGAAGGGGGAGGGGGAGGAGAAGGGGGAGGGGGAGGAGAAGGGGGAGGGGGAGGAGAAGGGGGAGGAGAAGGGGGAGGGGGAGGAGAAGGGGGAGGGGGAGGAGAAGGGGGAGGAGAAGGGGGAGGGGGAGGAGAAGGGGAGGGGAGGAAAGGGGGAGGGGGAGGAGAAGGGGGAGGGGAGGAGAAGGGGGAGGGGGAGGAGAAGGGGGAGGGGGAGGAGAAGGGGAGGGGAGGAGAAGGGGGAGGGGGAGGGAGAAGGGGGAGGGGGAGGAGAAGGGGGAGGGGGAGGAGAAGGGGGAGGGGGAGGAGAAGGGGGAGGGGGAGGAGAAGGGGGAGGGGGAGGAGAAGGGGGAGGGGGAGGAGAAGGGGGAGGGGGAGGAGAAGGGGGAGGGGGAGGAGAAGGGGGAGGGGGAGGAGAAGGGGGAGGGGGAGGAGAAGGGGAGGGGAAGGGGGAGGGGGAGGAGAAGGGGGGAGGGGAGGAGAAGGGGAGGAGAAGGGGGAGGAGGAGAAGGGGGAGGGGGAGGAGAAGGGGAGGGGGAAGGGAAGGGGGAGGGGGGGAGGAGAGGGGGAGGGAGAAGGGGGAGGGAGAGAGAGGGGAGGAGAAGGGAGGGGGAGGAGAAGGGGGAGGGGGAGGAGAAGGGGGAGGGGGAGGAGAAGGGGGAGGGGGAGGAGAAGGGGAGGGGGAGGAGAAGGGGGAGGGGGAGGAGAAGGGGAGGGGGAGGAGAAGGGGGAGGGGGAGGAGAAGGGGGAGGGGGAGGAGAAGGGGGAGGGGAGGAGAAGGGGGAGGGGGAGGAGAAGGGGGAGGGGGAGGAGAAGGGGAGGGGGGAGGAGAAGGGGGAGGGGGAGGAGAAGGGGGAGGGGGAGGAGAAGGGGGAGGGGGAGGAGAAGGGGGAGGGGGAGGAGAAGGGGGAGGGGGAGGAGAAGGGGGAGGGGAGAGGAAGGAAGGGGGGAGGGGGAGGAGAAGGGGGAGGGGGAGGAGAAGGGGGAGGGGGAGGAGGAGGGGGGAGAAGGGGGAGGGGGAGGAGAAGGGGGAGGGGGAGGAGAAGGGGGAGGGGAGGGGGAGAGGAGAAGGGGGAGGGGGAGGAGAAGGGGGAGGGGGAGGAGAAGGGGGAGGGAGAAGGGGAGGGGGAGGAGAGGGGGAGGGGGAGGAGATGTGGGGGGGGGGGAGGAGAGGGGAGGGGGAGGGGAGGAGATTGGGGGGGGGGGAGGAGGGGAGATGGTGGGGGGGGGAGGGGGAGGAGAATGGGGGGGAGGAGGAGAGGGGGGGGAGGGGAGGAGATTGTGGGGAGGGAGGAGATGTGGGGAGGGGGAGGATTGTGGGGGGAGGGAGGAGATTGTGGGGGGGGGGGGAGGAGATTGTGGGGGGGGGCGGGAGGAGATTGTGGGGGGGGGAGGGCGGAGATTGTGGGGGGGGGGGAGGGAGGAGATTGTGGGGGGGGGGGGAGGGGAGGAGATTGTGGGGGGGGGGGAGGGAGGAGATTGTGGGGGGGGGGAGGGAGGAGATTGTGGGGGGGGGGAGGGAGGAGATTGTGGGGGGGGGGAGGGAGGAGAGTTGTGGGGGGGGGGGGAAGGGAGGAGATTGTGGGGGGGGGAGGGAGGAGATTGTGGGGGGGGGGAGGGAGGAGATTGTGGGGGGGGGGGAGGGAGGAGATTGTGGGGGGGGGGAGGGAGGGAGATTGTGGGGGGGGGGGGGGGAGGGAGGAGATTGTGGGGGGGGGGGAGGGAGGAGATTGTGGTGGGGGGAGGGAGGGATTGTGGGGGGGAGGGGAGAGTGGAAGGGAGGAGTTTGTGGGGGGGGGAGGGTGGAGATTGTGGGGGGGGGTGAAGCGGAGAGTGTGGGGGGGGAGGAGGCTGAGTGTGGGGGGGCGGG